>NC_092341.1:272193750-272823000 GCF_046630445.1 Rutidosis leptorrhynchoides | reverse complement strand
ACGTTTTATATATATAAATATAAAATATAAATAATTAATATAATTATTTATATATTATATTATATTCTTGTGCATAACTGACTTGTAATTTTTGATCCGTTGCGTCGGGCGTTGATAGTTGACTCATGTCCCGGTTCCGGATTTTCAAACGTCCTTTCGTACTATTTTATATCGTGCACTTTACGTTTCGCGATTTGTAATTTGTACAAAAATTGTTCTCCTTATATTTCAAAATCCGTGCGAGTCTTTTACTCACTTTTTAGTGGCACTTTTAAGTGTACTATGGCTTTAGTGGCACTTTTCAGGCTTTAGTGGCACTTTTTCTTCAATTCTTTAATCTTCGTGCTTCGTCTTCACATTTATTTATTTAAACAATTACAATGAAAATATAATACAATTACATATAAAAATCTATTATTTAGGAGGGATATTGCTATGAAATATATGTTCCTTTTTAGCCTTATCAAATATCCCCACACTTGAGCGTTGCTTGTTCTCAAGCAATACAGAACTTGAAATAAAAACATACATGAATCACTTTTTTATTCATCACACTTTGTACATTAGTGATTTTGATATGGTGGTATAAACAATGATAGTAACGATAGAACCATGGTTAAAGGTGGGTGTGTCATCCACAGTTGCCTCGGGTTTAGGTCAACGACACTTGTAATCAAATAGCCAATTTACTTTCGGTTTCCAAAGCAAAGTGCACATTTGAAAGGCGGTTTACAGTCCCACATGACTATGAAAATTTAGATCCGTAAGGAAATTGGATCTTTATGAAAACATTTGATCTTTTGAAAATTCAATCTAGTTTTTACCCTAGATAAGTTTTCCGGAATAACCCTTCACCGGTGTTTGCAAATTATATTTGTGGGTTGTGTGGGTTTCAGATTTGAAAATTTTAGCTCAACACTTGTGGTTTTGTGTCACCCACTTGCTAACCTTGTATTAGGAAAGCAACACGTCCAGTTCACTTGTCCCGTATATTACCTTTCGATAAACTACCGTCCGGTTGTAAAGGAAAGTGATGAACAAGCAACTGTTAAGGCAATGTCCCGTGACTTGCTTTTAATTATGGTCTATAAACGTGTCGGATGCTAGTACTATCTTTTGTAGGAGCAATAGTAAAGATCATCCTATGATTTTTCGGTCTGGCACAAGGTCCTGTCTTCGACCATGCTATGCAACCACCGTTCTTACGGTTGACACCCGATTTAGTTCAGGTGACCTAATGAATTCCAGGTGAATTCCTAGGATTTTACATTCAATGGTAATGAACGCATTGAAAATGGTTTTTCAGAAAACAAATCGGTTTATAATTTTGATCAAAATATTTTCTCGTTCAAGCTCGAGTTTAGATATCATCGAATTCCATGAGTTTGTAATTCTCAATCTTTAAGGTCAATCTTAAGGATTGAGTAATATCAGTCTTAAAAGCTGATTTTTAATCTTTAAGGAGATTATCCTTTCTGGGGATCTGATTCATTAGTCTTATCAAGCTAATTTGCACGGCGCCCTCCCAATTTTACGAGAAAGATCCTCTCATGGTTAGGATAAGTCTGACCACCTGGCGACCCTGTTTTATGCTGAGGTCCGTGGATTTCCTGCTGATTTTAGTGTTGACTTTTCTAGATTTTTCGTCAACCTACAGCTGGTCTAGACGACAACTTCCTGACCTAAATCAAGAAGCGCGTTTCTTTTTCGGAAGACTTTACTTCCTTTTAATGATGGAATTGATTCATCGTGTAGATCCATCTTTTCTTTTCTTTCATCGGGTAAAATAGTTAATTTAGTCCAAAACAAAAGCACCTGTAATAAACTTTACAGAAACATGTGCTAGATAGTTTTTAATTGAATAACTAGGTACATTCTCCCCACACTTAGTTTCTTTCTTTGTCTTTTTATTCTCCTTTATTTCATTTTAAATGAATTCAAGCGTTTTAGGGTGTTTCTCAATTTATGTCCTTTCCGAGGTAACGATAATTTCGGTATTAACACCTAGTTTTCACCGTTCATAAATATATATAAACATGATTTTGAATTCATTTAGTTGAAAATTTTTCAAATTTTCACAAAATTTGGCAAATAAAACCAAGTGTAAATCCGAGAGAGTTTATAACCCTTCCCCACACTTAAGATCATGCAATGCCCTCATTTGCATGAAATCAGACTATAATTATAAATTCATGAGGGTGATTAGTGTAGAAAGTAGTTAAAGATACCATAAATTTGCAGGATGATAGATGGTGCACCTCATCGTTCATTCCTTCTTGTTTTATCACACATGTTTTTTTTTTCTTTCAAAAACGGTTGCTTTTCTGAACTGTTTGATAATTTTTGAAAATGCGTCTTTTACCCTAATCGTGCATTTTTATTAACGAGTTATGCACTAACCCGAACCCCTAATTTAACGTTAAGTGGGGTTAAACTTCCCCACACTTAGCTGACGACATGTGAAGTCGGTAGAATAAATTCCACGAATTAAAATAGTGAGCCAGTTATTTATATCTCGGGTGGTGTATGATATATCAATGGGTTTAAAGTTTACATTCACCCGATTGTCACTACTTAATTCTTTTTTAAGTGTAGCTTTTAGTAAATGGATATGTCTCTTTTCTGGTTCTTGGTCAAATGGATCGATATACACCGACATACATATTATAGGGTGGACAATTCCTAACATTTCCTTCCTTTTATTCTCGGGATTAAAGGTTTCACTTCTATTACCCAATTGGGTGAAATCTGAGGTGTCATTATCTATTACAGCACGTAGTTCATCTTCGATAGATGACTCATCTATTGAGAATATTGGGTTGGAAGTTTGTGGAATGGTGAATTTCGGGATCGAAGTAGATTCTTCTTCATTAACGGTACTTATCGGTCCCACCACTTTGGTCTCGGGGGTAAAATTTTCAACGTTATCGTTTTCCCAAGAGTACCAATTTGTCACCCTTACTTCTTCTTCTTCATCCATTGATGGATCGTTGAATTCGTCGGTAGAGGCTAATGTGTCGATATGTTGTGAAATTGGTAAAACTGAATAAAAAGTATCATCGGGATAGTTGGTGATTTTGGAGCTCTCGAATTCATCAAAATTCGATGATATGAGATTTTCTTGCACAATACTCCTCAGATCAACAGGTGTGTAGTCTGATAGAGTTTCAGCTTGCCGGTTTACAAACTCTCTCATTTGTTCATTTTGAGCATTGGGTTCTTCGAGTTTGATTTTCATATTGTCTAATAAATTTTCAGACACGTAATTTTCCTCGTCTACTGGTTGTTGAGTTTGGAAATATTCTTGGGAATAATCCCAATTTGAATTGTATTCTTCATAATTATTCCATTCAGGTTCCGTGGGTGCGTAATTTTCCATAGGAACGTAATAATAACATTCCCATGTTGAGTGATAATCTCCACAGATTTCACAACCAGTTATTGTTTCGTCATTCGTGATCCAAGATTGACCGAACGAATTGTCATCAACACCCGTTTGAGAGTATTGTTTTAATTGATTTTGGATATCAAAAAGAGTTTCCATAGCCTTGTTTTCAAAAAAATTCATTTTATTGCGATGGCCAAATTTTAGCTACAATATGGTGCATTTACTAATTATCCTATTAGTTATAAAAATAGAAAAACTTATATAAGTTGTCCAATTAATAGACTTTTCTGCTTTTGGCCACGTTTCGAATAGCCAAAAGATGCAGCAGGGAGCCAGAACCCTTTAAATCGGAAGCTCACAACTCAGCCACTAACAAATCCAACTATTACTACGAAGCAGAAAATTGTCAACGTCCATTAATTTAACCACTTAAATAATTTTTCTTTCCGTTTGAGATATTAGATAAGAAATAGAGAAAATTTCTAAGTCCTAAAAACTAAAGCGTCGAGAAATAAGAAAGAAAAAGAATGCGTGTCGAAAAACGTCGAAAAATAAAAATAAGAAAATAGCGCGTCGTGACTTAAAAGGCACTAAAATTTTAAAATCGTCGCAAAATTCTAAAGCACCTAAATCTTAGTCTAAAGAAATAGCACTTAAGGGATTTTACGGCAAAGCCTAAAAATCTAGAAGTAAAAATAACTATGGCAAAAACTATGGATTAAAACTAAATACGAGCGAAAAACATACAAATATTACGCTAAAAACAAATAAAAAGGGACAAAATATAAAAATATATTAAAATCCGTACAAAGTATAATTTTTATAAAAATATTATTTTTATATTATTTATTTAATAAAACTATTAATTTTATAATTTAATAAAACTAATTAAACTAAATAAACAAAATAATAATAAAACTAAAACTAATTAATAAATTAATTAACTAATTTAGGGTTTATTAATAATAATAAATAATAATATACCGTAATAAATGCTGGTTTAGGGTTTCAGGCGCGTCAGACAGGGCGGCTCCGCGAGTCGCGGTTCCACTTGCCTTAAAACTCCGCAAGTCGCGGAAGATGTAAAACGTTTTTTTTTTGTTTTTTATTTTTATTTTTATTTTTATTTTTTTTAAATTTTATATTGTTTTTCTAAAAATATATTTATACAAATATATATTAAAAATATAGCGTTTCGCCGGGTCCCCGGCAGCGGTGCCAAAAACTTGATGTGGTAGCGGAGGGGTACGTGATAGTACTATATTTTACTACAAAATACGTTACAAATTACACAAGTTTTAATTATTTATTTACAAAATGAATATACCTAAACCTTGCTACAACACTATAGGCAGTGTACCTAATCGTAGAGTAGTATAGTTTTTAGTAAGTCCGGTTCGTTCTACAGGGAGCGGGCTTATTGCACACTATATTTTTAAACAACTATATTTGTACAAAATATATATAATTATATATAATAATATATAAAAGGGGGTTTACCGTTTAATGACCGGTTTGTCGATTTATATTTTAAGCGAAGCGTATAGTAAATGACGATATATTTAAATAACAATAAAATAAATAACAATAATTAAAATGACAATAAATAAAAGTACGAGGAAATATGAAATAAAATATATTATGCTTATTTAAACTTCCGTAATCATGATGGTTGACGTGTTGATTTTAGTTTTATGCCCATGGGTTAATTGTCCTTTGTCCTGGATTATTTAATATGTCCGTCTGGTTTGTGTCCATAACAGTCCATCGATCATAAATTTAAAGTGCGAGTGTCCTCGTCAAATTATCCTTATACCCGAAGTCAAATATTCCAACTAATTGGGGACTTAAACTGTAACAAGGTTTTAATACTTTGTTTAATAATTACACCAGGTTATCGACTGCGTGTAACCCAAGGTTTTAATACTTTGTTATCAATTATGCCAAGTGTCCTTGTACATAATTTCACCCCTGTTTTAATAATTCCATAGACTATTAATCCATTCCCGTGTCCGGTTAAATGAACTATTATTCGTACATATAAATTCCCCGCCCATCGTGTCCGATCGAGAGTAT
This sequence comes from Rutidosis leptorrhynchoides, assembly GCF_046630445.1. Lineage (NCBI taxonomy): Eukaryota > Viridiplantae > Streptophyta > Magnoliopsida > Asterales > Asteraceae > Rutidosis > Rutidosis leptorrhynchoides. The sequence goes on along the minus strand of NC_092341.1, from coordinate 272,817,536 downwards.
ATGGTTATTTATAGGGACGTCCAATTGTAAATCTTTATATTAAAATTAACAAACTATCATTTAGTTAAACAAATATAAAGCCCATTAATAGCCCATTGTCTAATTTCCACAAGTGTCCTTCTTTTGTCCAAACCCCAATTATGGTACAAAGCCCAATTACCCCGTCTTTAATATTTAGTCCAACATCATGATTCCTTTGGCTCAAATAAGCATAATAATAACTTAAGTACGAGACATTAATTTAAAAAGGAGAACATAACTTACATTGAGTATTTATCGCGTAGTGTTACACGGACAGAATTTCGACTTTAAAAACCCGTAAAAATAACTTTTACATAACCCAAACTAATCTAATATAACACTAATCTATACTATATATATATATATATATATATATATATATATATATATATATATATATATATATATATATATATATATATATATATATATATTATATATTTATTTATATTATACTACGGAGTATTATTATTATTATGTTATTTTACTCGGCAGAATTCGCGACCTTTTATAGGCATTCTGAAATTTCTGTGCTCCGTGAGTCGCGGCACTTAGTGCCTGAGAACTCCGTGAGTCGCGGGGAAATGGAATACAGCTCACACCCTTTTGGATCTTCTTTGCCGACGTTTTATATATATAAATATAAAATATAAATAATTAATATAATTATTTATATATTATATTATATTCTTGTGCATAACTGACTTGTAATTTTTGGTCTGTCGCGTCGGGCGTTGATAGTTGACTCATGTCCCGGTTCCGGATTTTCAAACGTCCTTTCGTACTATTTTATATCGTGCACTTTACGTTTCGCGATTTGTAATTTGCACAAAAATTGTTCTCCTTATATTTCAAAATCCGTGCGAGTCTTTTACTCACTTTTTAGTGGCACTTTTAAGTGTACTATGGCTTTAGTGGCACTTTTCAGGCTTTAGTGGCACTTTTTCTTCAATTCTTTAATCTTCGTGCTTCGTCTTCACATTTATTTATTTAAACAATTACAATGAAAATATAATACAATTACATATAAAAATCTATTATTTAGGAGGGATATTGCTATGAAATATATGTTCCTTTTTAGCCTTATCAAATATCCCCACACTTGAGCGTTGCTTGTTCTCAAGCAATACAGAACTTGAAATAAAAACATACATGAATCACTTTTTTATTCATCACACTTTGTACATTAGTGATTTTGATATGGTGGTATAAACAATGATAGTAACGATAGAACCATGGTTAAAGGTGGGTGTGTCATCCACAGTTGCCTCGGGTTTAGGTCAACGACACTTGTAATCAAATAGCCAATTTACTTTCGGTTTCCAAAGCAAAGTGCACATTTGAAAGGCGGTTTACAGTCCCACATGACTATGAAAATTTAGATCCGTAAGGAAATTGGATCTTTATGAAAACATTTGATCTTTTGAAAATTCAATCTAGTTTTTACCCTAGATAAGTTTTCCGGAATAACCCTTCACCGGTGTTTGCAAATTATATTTGTGGGTTGTGTGGGTTTCAGATTTGAAAATTTTAGCTCAACACTTGTGGTTTTGTGTCACCCACTTGCTAACCTTGTATTAGGAAAGCAACACGTCCAGTTCACTTGTCCCGTATATTACCTTTCGATAAACTACCGTCCGGTTGTAAAGGAAAGTGATGAACAAGCAACTGTTAAGGCAATGTCCCGTGACTTGCTTTTGATTATGGTCTATAAACGTGTCGGATGCTAGTACTATCTTTTGTAGGAGCAACAGTAAAGATCATCCTATGATTTTTCGGTCTGGCACAAGGTCCTGTCTTCGACCATGCTATGCAACCACCGTTCTTACGGTTGACACCCGATTTAGTTTAGGTGACCTAATGAATTCCAGGTGAATTCCTAGGATTTTACATTCAATGGTAATGAACGCATTGAAAATGGTTTTTCAGAAAACAAATCGGTTTATAATTTTGATCAAAATATTTTCTCGTTCAAGCTCGAGTTTAGATATCATCGAATTCCATGAGTTTGTAATTCTCAATCTTTAAGGTCAATCTTAAGGATTGAGTAATATCAGTCTTAAAAGCTGATTTTTAATCTTTAAGGAGATTATCCTTTCTGGGGATCTGATTCATTAGTCTTATCAAGCTAATTTGCACGGCGCCCTCCCCATTTTACGAGAAAGATCCTCTCATGGTTAGGATAAGTCTGACCACCTGGCGACCCTGTTTTATGCTGAGGTCCGTGGATTTCCTGCTGATTTTAGTGTTGACTTTTCTAGATTTTTCGTCAACCTACAGCTGGTCTAGACGACAACTTCCTGACCTAAATCAAGAAGCGCGTTTCTTTTTCGGAAGACTTTACTTCCTTTTAATGATGGAATTGATTCATCGTGTAGATCCATCTTTTCTTTTCTTTCATCGAGTAAAATAGTTAATTTAGTCCAAAACAAAAGCACCTGTAATAAACTTTACAGAAACATGTGCTAGATAGTTTTTAATTGAATAACTAGGTACATTCTCCCCACACTTAGTTTCTTTCTTTGTCTTTTTATTCTCCTTTATTTCATTTTAAATGAATTCAAGCGTTTTAGGGTGTTTCTCAATTTATGTCCTTTCCGAGGTAACGATAATTTCGGTATTAACACCTAGTTTTCACCGTTCATAAATATATATAAACATGATTTTGAATTCATTTAGTTGAAAATTTTTCAAATTTTCACAAAATTTGGCAAATAAAACCAAGTGTAAATCCGAGAGAGTTTATAACCCTTCCCCACACTTAAGATCATGCAATGCCCTCATTTGCATGAAATCAGACTATAATTATAAATTCATGAGGGTGATTAGTGTAGAAAGTAGTTAAAGATACCATAAATTTGCAGGATGATAGATGGTGCACCTCATCGTTCATTCCTTCTTGTTTTATCACACATGTTTTTTTTTTCTTTCAAAAACGGTTGCTTTTCTGAACTGTTTGATAATTTTTGAAAATGCGTCTTTTACCCTAATCGTGCATTTTTATTAACGAGTTATGCACTAACCCGAACCCCTAATTTAACGTTAAGTGGGGTTAAACTTCCCCACACTTAGCTGACGACATGTGAAGTCGGTAGAATAAATTCCACGAATTAAAATAGTGAGCCAGTTATTTATATCTCGGGTGGTGTATGATATATCAATGGGTTTAAAGTTTACATTCACCCGATTGTCACTACTTAATTCTTTTTTAAGTGTAGCTTTTAGTAAATGGATATGTCTCTTTTCTGGTTCTTGGTCAAATGGATCGATATACACCGACATACATATTATAGGGTGGACAATTCCTAACATTTCCTTCCTTTTATTCTCGGGATTAAAGGTTTCACTTCTATTACCCAATTGGGTGAAATCTGAGGTGTCATTATCTATTACAGCACGTAGTTCATCTTCGATAGATGACTCATCTATTGAGAATATTGGGTTGGAAGTTTGTGGAATGGTGAATTTCGGGATCGAAGTAGATTCTTCTTCATTAACGGTACTTATCGGTCCCACCACTTTGGTCTCGGGGGTAAAATTTTCAACGTTATCATTTTCCCAAGAGTACCAATTTGTCACCCTTACTTCTTCTTCTTCATCCATTGATGGATCGTTGAATTCGTCGGTAGAGGCTAATGTGTCGATATGTTGTGAAATTGGTAAAACTGAATAAAAAGTATCATCGGGATAGTTGGTGATTTTGGAGCTCTCGAATTCATCAAAATTCGATGATATGAGATTTTCTTGCACAATACTCCTCAGATCAACAGGTGTGTAGTCTGATAGAGTTTCAGCTTGCCGGTTTACAAACTCTCTCATTTGTTCATTTTGAGCATTGGGTTCTTCGAGTTTGATTTTCATATTGTCTAATAAATTTTCAGACACGTAATTTTCCTCGTCTACTGGTTGTTGAGTTTGGAAATATTCTTGGGAATAATCCCAATTTGAATTGTATTCTTCATAATTATTCCATTCAGGTTCCGTGGGTGCGTAATTTTCCATAGGAACGTAATAATAACATTCCCATGTTGAGTGATAATCTCCACAGATTTCACAACCAGTTATTGTTTCGTCATTCGTGATCCAAGATTGACCGAACGAATTGTCATCAACACCCGTTTGAGAGTATTGTTTTAATTGATTTTGGATATCAAAAAGAGTTTCCATAGCCTTGTTTTCAAAAATTTTCATTTTATTGCGATGGCCAAATTTTAGCTACAATATGGTGCATTTACTAATTATCCTATTAGTTATAAAAATAGAAAAACTTATATAAGTTGTCCAATTAATAGACTTTTCTGCTTTTGGCCACGTTTCGAATAGCCAAAAGATGCAGCAGGGAGCCAGAACCCTTTAAATCGGAAGCTCACAACTCAGCCACTAACAAATCCAACTATTACTACGAAGCAGAAAATTGTCAACGTCCATTAATTTAACCACTTAAATAATTTTTCTTTCCGTTTGAGATATTAGATAAGAAATAGAGAAAATTTCTAAGTCCTAAAAACTAAAGCGTCGAGAAATAAGAAAGAAAAAGAATGCGTGTCGAAAAACGTCGAAAAATAAAAATAAGAAAATAGCGCGTCGTGACTTAAAAGGCACTAAAATTTTAAAATCGTCGCAAAATTCTAAAGCACCTAAATCTTAGTCTAAAGAAATAGCACTTAAGGGATTTTACGGCAAAGCCTAAAAATCTAGAAGTAAAAATAACTATGGCAAAAACTATGGATTAAAACTAAATACGAGCGAAAAACATACAAATATTACGCTAAAAACAAATAAAAAGGGACAAAATATAAAAATATACTAAAATCCGTACAAAGTATAATTTTTATAAAAATATTATTTTTATATTATTTATTTAATAAAACTATTAATTTTATAATTTAATAAAACTAATTAAACTAAATAAACAAAATAATAATAAAACTAAAACTAATTAATAAATTAATTAACTAATTTAGGGTTTATTAATAATAATAAATAATAATATACCGTAATAAATGCTGGTTTAGGGTTTCAGGCGCGTCAGACAGGGCGGCTCCGCGAGTCGCGGTTCCACTTGCCTTAAAACTCCGCAAGTCGCGGAAGATGTAAAACGTTTTTTTTTTTGTTTTTTATTTTTATTTTTATTTTTATTTTTTTTAAATTTTATATTGTTTTTCTAAAAATATATTTATACAAATATATATTAAAAATATAGCGTTTCGCCGGGTCCCCGGCAGCGGTGCCAAAAACTTGATGTGGTAGCGGAGGGGTACGTGATAGTACTATATTTTACTACAAAATACGTTACAAATTACACAAGTTTTAATTATTTATTTACAAAATGAATATACCTAAACCTTGCTACAACACTATAGGCAGTGTACCTAATCGTAGAGTAGTATAGTTTTTAGTAAGTCCGGTTCGTTCTACAGGGAGCGGGCTTATTGCACACTATATTTTTAAACAACTATATTTGTACAAAATATATATAATTATATATAATAATATATAAAAGGGGGTTTACCGTTTAATGACCGGTTTGTCGATTTATATTTTAAGCGAAGCGTATAGTAAATGACGATATATTTAAATAACAATAAAATAAATAACAATAATTAAAATGACAATAAATAAAAGTACGAGGAAATATGAAATAAAATATATTATGCTTATTTAAACTTCCGTAATCATGATGGTTGACGTGTTGATTTTAGTTTTATGCCCATGGGTTAATTGTCCTTTGTCCTGGATTATTTAATATGTCCGTCTGGTTTGTGTCCATAACAGTCCATCGATCATAAATTTAAAGTGCAAGTGTCCTCGTCAAATTATCCTTATACCCGAAGTCAAATATTCCAACTAATTGGGGACTTAAACTGTAACAAGGTTTTAATACTTTGTTTAATAATTACACCAGGTTATCGACTGCGTGTAACCCAAGGTTTTAATACTTTGTTATCAATTATGCCAAGTGTCCTTGTACATAATTTCACCCCTGTTTTAATAATTCCATAGACTATTAATCCATTCCCGTGTCCGGTTAAATGAACTATTATTCGTACATATAAATTCCCCGCCCATCGTGTCCGATCGAGAGTATATGGTTATTTATAGGGACGTCCAATTGTAAATCTTTATATTAAAATTAACAAACTATCATTTAGTTAAACAAATATAAAGCCCATTAATAGCCCATTGTCTAATTTCCACAAGTGTCCTTCTTTTGTCCAAACCCCAATTATGGTACAAAGCCCAATTACCCCGTCTTTAATATTTAGTCCAACATCATGATTCCTTTGGCTCAAATAAGCATAATAATAACTTAAGTACGAGACATTAATTTAAAAAGGAGAACATAACTTACATTGAGTATTTATCGCGTAGTGTTACACGGACAGAATTTCGACTTTAAAAACCCGTAAAAATAACTTTTACATAACCCAAACTAATCTAATATAACACTAATCTATACTATATATATATATATATATATATATATATATATATATATATATATATATATATATATATATATATATATATATATATATATTATATATTTATTTATATTATACTACGGAGTATTATTATTATTATGTTATTTTACTCGGCAGAATTCGCGACCTTTTATAGGCATTCTGAAATTTCTGTGCTCCGTGAGTCGCGGCACTTAGTGCCTGAGAACTCCGTGAGTCGCGGGGAAATGGAATACAGCTCACACCCTTTTGGATCTTCTTTGCCGACGTTTTATATATATAAATATAAAATATAAATAATTAATATAATTATTTATATATTATATTATATTCTTGTGCATAACTAACTTGTAATTTTTGGTCTGTCGCGTCGGGCGTTGATAGTTGACTCATGTCCCGGTTCCGGATTTTCAAACGTCCTTTCGTACTATTTTATATCGTGCACTTTACGTTTCGCGATTTGTAATTTGCACAAAAATTGTTCTCCTTATATTTCAAAATCCGTGCGAGTCTTTTACTCACTTTTTAGTGGCACTTTTAAGTGTACTATGGCTTTAGTGGCACTTTTCAGGCTTTAGTGGCACTTTTTCTTCAATTCTTTAATCTTCGTGCTTCGTCTTCACATTTATTTATTTAAACAATTACAATGAAAATATAATACAATTACATATAAAAATCTATTATTTAGGAGGGATATTGCTATGAAATATATGTTCCTTTTTAGCCTTATCACCAGATGTTCAATCCATATGAATGATTTTTGTCTCTATGCATGGGACGTATATTTATGAGAAATGGAAATGAAAATCTTGTGGTCTATTAAAATGATGGAAATGATTATTTATGTTAAACTAATGAACTCACCAACATTTTGGTTGACACTTTAAAGCATGTTTATTCTCAGGTATGAAAGAAATCTTCCGCTGTACATTTGCTCATATTACATGGAGTCGTTCATGGCATATAGAGGTCAGAACCTCGCAATGAGACCAACTGTTAAAGACTTCGTCCAGATGGATTAGGACAGGTCACTACAGGTGGTATCAGAGCGGTGGTCTTAGCGAACCAGGTCTTGCATTAGTGTGTCTAACTGATAGTTGTTTAGATGCATTAGTGAGTCTGGACTTCGACCGTGTCTGCATGTCAAAAGTTTTGCTTATCGTTTCGTGTCAAAAATTACCTGCTTATCATCCTTAGGAAATTACCTGCTCATTGTTCTTAGTCTAGACACATCTTACTGCATTGACTGCATGATTAGTGTATAGACAAAACACATATCTTAGCGTATCTGCTAATTCATATCTTAGCGTATCTGTTACTGTAAAACTTTGCCTGACATATTCTGTAAATCCCTCCGTAATCTACGAAATCCTTTGTTCTATATATATATAGATATTCTATGTAATTAGAATACCATCCGATAGCCGAAACTCATTTCATATCAAAAATCCTTTATTCAATCGTACGAAATGGAATTCGTCACTAGTTCAAGTTCCTCGGATTCCAATATGGATTTCCACTCGAGCTCTGAAAGAAGTGTAACCGGAATGGGTCAACCAATTAGCCATCATAAATTCAGGATAAATTGAGAATGGGTACAAAGTAAACTTAATTAATGGAGATGCGAAGAAGTGATCCCTCCCACTAGCCATATTGCCCTATTGGCAAAGAACCTGAAACACTTTCCGGAAAACCTGTTCGAACCACCATTTTCACTCTCATTTTTCCAAATAACTCTCAACAATTACGTAATATCTACTATTCTAAACCTTATTCATCCGCTCGTTTCGATCGCCAATCATCCCAGAGTAATAGAAGAAGTAAACGAGTTTCGTGCCCGTGTTGTAGCTTTGGAAAATATGGTACAAAACGTACCAGCTTCAGCAACGTCACCAGCATCAACAGTACCATTACCACCAACAACAACATCCGCATCACACGTCTCGACATCACAATCTATACCTCAAACATCAACATCATACGCACCATAGATACCAAGGAGTACCAACAACAATGAACGATGAAGTATTGATCCATAACTTCATTGAAGAAATATTCTGCGAAGAATATGTGATCCCTAATAGTTAACGATGAAGTATTGATCCATAACTTCATTAGTATTCTGCGAAGAATATGTGGTTCCTAATAGTTTTAGAGATTACTTATTCTAGCTCAAACCGAAAAGCAAATGAGATTAATATCTTATTAACTCAATAAATCCATGATTACATCTGAAGAAAATATATATGTATATATGTTTTCATAAAGATTGTAATTAAAAATTCTGTGTACAAACTGATAATGGTGAAAATATTTTAACGGGTAGGTAATACCCGAGGAATATTTAGTTTTCACATTAAAAATTACACTGTACATTCTTCAATTTAGATTCAGCTGTCAATAGTAATACTGCCCAAATCCGCACATATACGTATCCGTTCACCAAAGAACAACTATTTCCATTCAAATTTAATTTCATATTCGAATTTTGACAGATCAAAATCCAAGTCAAGATTTAACAGAAGACATCACTTTTAGATTCCTACATCTTTCAAAGCCATACTTTGAATTCAAAACTGTGACAGATCCATTAGCGTGTTATTACCGAAAATAACTTTACAATACCTTTCCAAAATTAGTCAATTTTGTCACAGCTCCAGCAAATCAACTTCGACTTTCATTCGGATTAGCCTTATTATAACTTTGATATATAAATTTGCCACTTGATTTCATCCTAAACAATCATTCGTATCTTGACAATTACCATCAGCGTTTAATCATCTAAATACACAAATTCTCTTGAAACCACCTCGGATTGATAACCGATGATTTAGATAAGGTAGCATTAAATGCAGAGGAAACAGCAAAATTGTAGATGGTCTAAATGGCCAAAAGTTTGATAGTAAAGAATGGAATGTTGGGAACGCTCAATAGAAAATTTAGTACTAAAAACGAATTGAGTTAACCATGAAGGAGACCAAGGACAAATACAAGGACCAAACCCTATATTCAAAGAATCCATGTAATTCTGAATCCGATGAAATCTTTAGAGAATATCTTGCTCTGTACCCATGTTAAATCTTGTGAAAATTCTTTCTTCATCAACCTTCGATCTTAGAAATTCTGAAAATATCATCATAAATATCTTCGATATTTCTGAGGATATTTTCATAACTCTTCTTATCCGAAATTAGTTATCTGTTCGTGCTATCCGTATTACATCATAAAGAAAACTGTTTTAGTTTCTCTATTCAAGTTTTAAATTATGAATGAATTCTTGAGAAGTATTGGAAATTGAAGCACGAGTTAGTATAATATAATGCGCTTGGCCAACGTGATTATATTACAGTAAGTCATGCTGAGTTTCTAATGGAATGTGATGATGATTCACAGATCTTAGTCTCATCATGTGCCAAGTTACATAACTCTTTCATTTATTTTCTTGATAGTTCTATTATTACCGTGATTCCAACAGTCTGCTAATTAATCATGCTATTACATTTTCTTTCTGATAAGAAGATTTCTTGAAAATTCCTTAAATTCTGGAAGTCAACTATGACTACGTCAAAAGTTAAGACGAAACTTTATTACCTCATTTCATTCTTTTATGACAGCTTCATCCATACGCTTCAAGTAACCAAATCATTTTATCTACATTACTCATTAATGATAAAACATTATTTATCAATTCATATTCGTCATGAAAACATTTTTATGGTTAATCATGACGACCTTACTCAAATTTCGGGACGAAATTTCTTTAACGGGTAGGTACTGTGACGACCCGAAAATTTCTGACCAAATTTAAACTTGATCTTTATATAATTTCGACACGATAAGCAAAGAACTGTAATGTTGAGTCTCAAAATTTTGAACTGTTTTTCATTTAACCTTTGACTATTCCCGACGATTCACGAACAATTGTGTGTAAATAAATATGTAATATAAATTGTTATATTATTATTATTAATATTATTATTATTATTATTAATGTTAATATTATAATTAGTATTATTATAAGTAAAATTATTATTATCATTTTATTTATCATCATTATTATCTTTATGGTTATTATCATGTTATCATTTTATTTATATCATTATTAATATTATTATTAACAAATATTATTATCATTTATTATTACTAATATTAATAGAATTAATATTATTAATATAATTATATATATGAATTATTAATTTAATATAAATATTATAAAATCACAAAATAATTGAGATTCAGTTTCATGTATCAATAAAACTGTATATGATTCATTTCCTGTTTTTTAATTTGTTACCAGTACAATCAATTCCACTAAGGACAAAATCTGTTAACTATCATAATCAAATTATATTTTCTTTTCTTCTCCAATTTGCTTTCCTGGCTTTAATCTGGTTACCAAACGAATTTAACCACAGAATAATAACAAAATTTTGCTTGAAGTCACTATCTGATTTGTTCTTCCTTCCTGACTTCTTCTGCTAGAATATCATGTCGACGATCATATTAGGTGTACTGTAAAAAGAGTATAGTAAATTGCTCTACCTCTCTCTGTAAATAATATACGTAATACATATGCATAGAGTGATAGAGAATGACAACTTTAAATTTCATTATAAAACAAATTTGGATAGTAATCAGTAACAGAAAAATGTACGAATTTGTTACATGTCAAAATCTACTTTTATTTTCCTCGTTTTCTTCTTCCTGGATCGATTCCCTCTATCGACTGTCCTTCCTTCCCCTGTTCAAGATTCTTGGACGACTCCAATTAAACACTACAAAAAAATTTCAATCAAATTCTGTTAGCCATCCCTATCTAATTTATCTTTTCATTTTACCGATTGAAAATTTATGTACTTATTGTCGGATCTTGTTACCAGTCGACCTCAATAAGCACCACACAATAAACTTGATTGATTATAAGTATTAACGTTCATTCATTTACTCAGAAAAACCCACTCCTCGCTGAAATTAGAAAAATCAAACACAAATATTAAGATACATTATTACTATTATCACTTACAATTATTGTCACTCTTCTTCATCATTCGACCACCTTCTTCAACCTACAACAATCACCACCATGCCACGTATGATCTTCTGTTTTTATTTGAGTAGTCGGGAAGTACCAAGAACAACTACCACTACCACATAAAACTCATCAAATGTCTGTGAATGTTTTACTGTCTTCGGTCACGAACACCATAACCACCACTAGACCCATTTAGGAACAACCTTTGACTGCAACTCCTGCTACTAACTTTCTCCATTAATAACCATCACCACTTGTTGCAGCTTATATAGAACTGAGAACTTAAACCTACTACCATCAATAAACCAACTTTGATCACCACCTTTCTCTCTCTCTCTCTCTCTCTCTCTCTCTCTCTCTCTCTCTCTCTCTCTAATTCTCCTTCGGATTTTATTCAAACATGATCATGAAACCCAAACCCATTTGATCACCACCACTCACCACACATACGCCTGCTCCATCTGTGACAACCCGGAAATTTCTAACCAAATTTAAACTTTATCTTTATATTATTCCGACACGATAAGCAAAGTTTGTTAAGTTAAATCTCAAGAATTTTAAATTGTGTTCATACATTCATTATAACCTCGACCAAATTCCGACGATTCACGAACCGTTATATATAAATAAATATGTATATATATGTATATATATATATTATAACTTGAGAATATTAATAAAGTATTAAACGTATAATACTTTACATGAACGTATTTGTTTAAATATGTTTATCGATGGAATTAGAAGATAATATCAAATGATTGATTTATCAGATACATTATGATATCATTACGGGTCTATGTTATGAGGTCCACTGTGATTTAAAAAATCTATTCTTTTTGACAACATTCAGAAAATGGTAAAGTGATTTATAAGTAAGAACGTGAAGTGTAAATAACTTAGATGTTGGATATCGACAAGTTAAGTAACTCGACATTTTTCATTAAGATGATTTCATACGTTTATTTAACCTTTGAACTTTATCCCATGCTTCACCAACAAACTGTAATTTAAAAACTTGAAACCTATTATAAATATATATGATTCTACTTTTCTAAAGCATTTTATGATATAACGATTTCCATTATTTTAACCTTTAAACAAAATGATTCTTAAAAATATATTTGGTTTTGGAAAACAAAATTATTATATTTATTTGATTTAGTTTCAAACGTACAAAAACGTTTTCAGTTTAAAAAGAACTTTATTATTAAAACGTATATAACTTTTATAAATATCTAGAACTACTTTTGACAACTCATTACTTAACCAGTATGATAAAGATAACGATATTTATATTTTATTTTATTAAATATATATAACGATTTAAATTAATATTATATATATTTATATGCGTATTATACGTACATAGTTTTATAATTTTACTATACTTAAACTTTACCTTTATTTTTACTTTACTTTAACTTTAATAATTCACTTTAATAATTCATACTTTAATAATTCACTTTAATAATTCATACTTTAATAATTCACTTTAATAATTCATACTTTAATAATTCACTTTAATAATTCATACTTTAATAATTTACTTTAATAATTCATACTTTAATAATTCACCTTAATAATTCAAAAATATATTATAAATAGAATCCAATAGGTTTCATTATTTCATAGAAACTTGAAAATATTTTTCTCTAAACTCTCTCAATTGATATATATATATATATATATATATATATATATATATATATATATATATATATATATATATATATATATATATATATATATATATATATTTACTCCGTATTATTTCAAGATATTATTAGTATACATAAAATATTACGTCAGAGTGCTGTCCGAGTGATTTCAAAATTGTTTTTCGAGTGGGATTGGATTAAGGAAATTATGGGTTATAGCTATGGAGGTGATTGGGTATGGTTCATGGTTATGCTCGTGAGGTCAATATAGTATTTATCATCTCCGTTGCGTCTACGTACCTTTCCTGCAATATTGAATCTCAATATTGATACGTGAGTACTCATAATTTAACTTTTACATACTAATAGTGTATCCCTGACTAGTGCTCGAGTATATAGGATTATGCATGTTTGTACTTTTGATATTGCCTTTAGTTAGGTTATGTTGAATCCTGAATTAGTTATATATGCGACTGAGATAAGGTATAAGATATGCATGTCGTTGGAAAGCTAGCGAAAAATTAAGAAATTTTCATTTAGATATCGAATGATTTCGATGAACGGATTTGAAGTTATAGTCCATCGAATTTTTGTATTATTATTAAAAATGATTATTATTATCGTCGTTATTATCGTCGTTCTAGTTTTATCTTATTATTATTATTATCTTTATCAATAAAAGGATTTATATTTAAAAATTGTTATTTTTTTTATTATTACTATCGTTATTATCGTTAAAGTTATAATTAGTATTATTATTATTATCCAATTATTATTATTATTATTGGTATTATTATTATTATTATCATTATTAATATATATATATCATTATTTAAAAATGGTTATTGTTATTGTTATTATTATTATTACTATATTATTATTAAGATAATTATTAGTATTATCGTTAATAATGTTATAGTAGCTATCATTATTAATATTAGTGTAATTAAAACAAATATTTGTAACACCTAATTATTCTGATTACTATTATTATCATTATTACGAACACGATATAAAAGACGATTAAAAGCTGTTAAACGAAACGATTAGGAAATAATGGGTAAGAGTATCATGATGAAATTAAAATATTATAAGATATTTATTTAGATAAAATTATCGTTCTTATTATTTTTATCATTACTATTATTATTAAAATTATCGTTAGTATTAAAACTATCATTTTAACAAAAATTATCATTTTAATAGAAATGTCATTGTTACTATAAAATATCATTATTATTATTATTTTAAATAGAATTATTATTTTAAAGATAATATTAAAAATTATCGTAAATATTAAAGTTATCATTATTAAAATTATCGTTTTATCATAATGTCATCTTAGTAATTATAAATGTTGATATTTTATAATAATAATTATTATTACAAAATAATATAACTTTTACTTACTATCATTATAGATATTATTTTATCAAATAAATATTTGATACAAACATATTTTACTACGTGTAATAACTTACTTTAATAATACCTATCATATTATCTTTATAATATTAAATGAACCCTATAAATTTTATTACTTAATATATATAAAAGTATATTTTATTATATAAATATAATATAAAATTTTATTTATTAATAAATAAATTATATTATTTACTCTAATAAATCTTTTAAAAATATTTAAAAATATAAAATGACGATATTTAAACTATATATTAATCATGTATAGATTTTTGGAAATTATTTTGAGTCAAATTTACTTTTGTTGACTTTTGCATATTAGTCTCGAGCATTAGGATTGTGGTACACTTTGACTTGACCTAATTTGTTAGACAAATATTGACCAACACATAAATATATATAATTAATTTAGGTTCGTGAATCCGAGGCCAACCTTGCACTTGTTCAATGACGTTATATGTATTTTTACTACGAAATACAGTATGGTGAGTTTCATTTGCCTTTTTACCCTTTATATTTTTGGGACTGAGAATACATGCGCTTTTATAAATGTTTGACGAAATAGACACAAGTAATTGAAACTACATTCTATTGTTGAATTATCGAAATCGAATATGCCCCTTTTTATTAAAGTCTGGTAATCTAAGAATTAGGGAACAGACACCCTAATTGACGCGAATCCTAAAGATAGATCTATTGGGCCTAACAAACCCCATCCAAAGTACCGGATGATTTAGTACTTTGAAATTTATATCATGTCCGAAGGAGGATCCCGGAATGATAGGGGATATTCTTATATGTATCTAGTTAATGTCGGTTACCAGGTGTTCACCATATGAATGATTATTTTTTGTCTCTATGCATGGGACGTATATTTATGAGAACTGGAAATGAAATTCTTGTGGTCTATTAAAATGATGGAAATAAATGATTATGATAAATTAATGAACTCACCAACCTTTTGGTTGACACTTTAAAGCATGTTTATTGTCAGGTGTTAAAGAAATCTTCCGCTGTGCATTTGCTCATTTTAAAGATATTACTTGGAGTCTTTCATAGCATATTTCGAAGAACGTTACATTCGAGTAATTGAGTTCATCAAAGATTATTATTAAATCAATTTATAGTTGGATAGTGAATATTATGAAATGGTATGCATGCCTGTCAATTTTTGATGTAAAGAAAGATTGTCTTTTAAAAACGAATGCAATGTTTGTAAAATGTATCATATAGAGGTCAAATACCTCGCAATGTAATCAACTATTGTGAATCGTTTATAATGTATATGAACGGGTCCTTTCAGTTGGTATCAGAGCGGTGGTCTTAGCGAACCAGGTCTGCATTAGTGTGTCTAACTGATAAGTCGTTAGGATGCATTAGTGAGTCTGGACTTCGACCGTGTCTGCATGTCAAAAGTTTTGCTTATCATTTCTAGTCGGAAATCATCTGCTTATCATCTATAGGAAATTACCTGCTTATCATTATTAGTCTAGACACGTCTTGCTACATTAATTGCATGAGTAGTGTATAGACAAAATTCATATCTTAGCGTATCTGCTAAATCATATCTTATCGTATCTGTTACTTTAAACTTTGCCTGACATATCCCGCAAATTCCTCCGTGATCTATGAAATCTTTTGATTTCTATATATAGATATCCTATGTAAATAGAATACCACCCGATAGCCGAAAAACATTTTATATCGAAAATCCTTTATCCAATCGTACGAAATGGAATTTGTCATCAGTTCAAGTCACTCGGATTCCGAAATGGAATCTCACTCAAGCTCCGAAAGCAGTGTGACCGGAATGGATCAACCAATCAGTCATCACCTATTCTGGATGAATTGGGGATGGGTTCGTAGCCTCCTCAATCATTGGAAACAAGAAGAAGGCGATCCTTTCCATCCACCACATTGCCCTCTTGGCGAAGAACCTGAAGCACTTACCGGAGAACCTGTTCGAGACACCATTTTCTCTCTCATTTCCAGGGTATCTCGTCACGATTATATACTACATCAAATTCTAGATTTTATTTATCCGCTCGTTCCGACCGACAATCATCCTGGAATAATAGAAGAAGTCAACGAACTTCGCGCTCGGGTAGTGGCTTTGGAGAATATGGTGCAGAGATTACAAACACCAGCAGCAGCACCAGTAGCATAACCAGTACCACCATCATCAACGCCAACAGTACCATTACCACCTCCAACCACAACCGCGTTGTAAACCTCAACTTCACAATCTGTCCCACGAGCATCAACGTCATACGTACCATAGATACCAAGGAGTACCAACAACAATAACTGACGAAGTATTAATTCATAACTTCATTGGAGAAACATTCCACGGCGATTATATAATCTCTAAAGTCTTAGAGATTATCTAATCTAGCCCTAACCATAAATCAGTTAAGCGAACCAAAATGATAGAAGGAAGAGTAGAAACCCTGACAAAAATGGTGTGTGATTAACAAGTTAAACTTGTTTTACCAACAGCATCAACAGTACCGTCAACGTCACCAGCATCGTCAGTACAGTCAACATCAGAATCAACAACACCTATAACATCACAAACTCCGTCAGTTCAAGAATCACTGTGGACATCATTACGAATCAATAACGTGTATATTGTATCAACAAGTTATGAAGAATTAACTCATTCCCTCTGAAGAAATTATATATATATTTTATATATATATATTTTGAAATAAAAAATAAATCTTTCCGTGCTAAGCTATTGTGTGTGAATCTTAACTACTCAGTTAATTCATATTACAAATATGCAATAATGTACATCCCTCGCCCGCGACTTAACCATCGTTAACTACAATCTCTGTCTCAATTCAACAAATTCCAATTCCTAATAAATCAAGTATATATTTGATTTTACACTTCATCATTGATGTAACCAAAACTTTTCAGATAACATCATTCGTACTTTGCGAAGTTCACAAGAATTTAACGAAAACCAACATCACATCTCAACAAATAACGAAGTATTGATTCATAATTTCAATATTATTGAAGAAATACTTATGTAACCTCTAAAGCCTTCAAGGAATTATTCAATTCTAGTTCCAACCATAAATCGAATGTGTTTAATTTAGTACTAACTCATTAAAATCTATGTTACATCTGAGGAGAATATATACATATATATTTTCATAAAGACTGTAATAAAATTCTTATGTACAAAATATTAATTGTGAAAATTTTTTAACGGGTAGGTAATACCCGAGAGATATATATAAATTCACAATTAATATGTTACATTCTTCGAATCAGATTAAACAAATTATCAATTATACTTCCTACTTTCACAATAATATACATTCTTTCATAGAAATCAAAACAACCATACTCATTCAAACCCAATTACATATTCTGCTTTTAAAATCTCAGAATTCTATTTGAGATATAAGCGGTACCATCACTTTTAGATTCCTACATCTTTCAAAGCTATACTTTGACTTCAAAAGTGTGTTAGAACATCAAATGTATACAAACGATTACAATCTGTGTTCAAACCCTTCGAAAATCTCTGAAGACACTTCAAATAATGAGCAATCGAGATGATGATCCAACCACATATTACCCACAGTTATGTACTTAAAAAGCTCTCGAAACCAAAGTCATAATTCAACACATATCTGTGTCAGATCTTTTGGCATTTATTAGCAAAAATAACCTTGCAATTCCTTTGCACAGTAGCAAATTATATCACAGCTCCAGCAAGACAACTTCTATTTTTTCATTCGGATTAGCCTTATCATAATTTTGATATATGTGATTACCCTTTTGTTACCGGAGAACCTTTCATATTCCACCACATTAGCAATAAACTTACCAACAACTTCACTGATCTTGGGCATTCCGAAGAATCTTTATATTTATCGAAACCTCATCATTTACTCATCTGCCTCTTGTAACGAGAATTGTCATACGAATCATTGGGAATTAGCAATCAGTATTTTGAAATCTCACAGCATGTTGACGCCAACAGTTATACATAACGTCTATTTCCAAGGCTTACATACTTCGAATGTGAAGTTTCTGAAAAACACTCTGAACCGCGAACTAGTTCTCGAAATGCTAATGAAGCAACAAAAACTGTAAACGACCTTAGCAGTAAACGACCTTCTCTATTTTTATGCCCTTTCCCTTATTATTTTCTTTTGCCTTTTTAAATTCAGTTGGGGTAATTTCTATAACATCATTAGAATTCTCGTCGGAATCCGATTCATCGGAGAATTGGTAATCCTCCCAATATTTTGCTTCCTTGGCGGAAACACCATTGACCATAATTAACCTTGGTCGGTTGGTTGAGGATTTTCTTTTACTTAACTATTTTATTATTTCCCCCACCGGTTCTATTTCTTCATCCGGTTCCAATTCTTCTTCCGGTTCCGATTCTTCTTCTGGTTCCGACTCTTCTTCCGGTTCCTCTTCGGGAACTTGTGAATCAGTCCACGAATCATTCCAATTTACATTTGAATCTTCATTATTATTAGGTGAGTCAATGGGACTTGTTCTAGAGGTAGACATCTATCACATAATATCAAACGCGTTAAGAGATTAATATATCACATAATATTCACATGTTAAAAATATATAGTTTCCAACAAAATTTGTTAAGCAATCATTTTTCAAGTAAACACGGTCGAAGTCCAGACTCACTAATGCATCCTAACAAACTCGATAAGACACACTAATGCAAAATTCTGGTTCTCTAAGACCAACTCTCTGATACCAACTGAAATGTCCCGTTCTTATTGATTAAAAACGTTCCATATTAATTGATTTCGTTGCGAGGTTTTGACCTCTATATGAGACGTTTTTCAAAGACTGCATTCATTTTAAAACAAACCATAACCTTTATTTCATCAATAAAGGTTTAAAAAGCTTTACGTAGATTATCAAA
The DNA here is from genome assembly GCF_046630445.1 of Rutidosis leptorrhynchoides. Classification (NCBI taxonomy): domain Eukaryota; kingdom Viridiplantae; phylum Streptophyta; class Magnoliopsida; order Asterales; family Asteraceae; genus Rutidosis; species Rutidosis leptorrhynchoides. Next base: position 272,798,009 of record NC_092341.1, on the reverse strand, counting down.
TAATGATAATCTAAAATATTATGTTTACACACGACCATTACATAATGGTTTACAATACAAATATGTTACAACAAAATAAGTTTCTTGAATGCAGTTTTTACACAATATCATACAAGCATGGACTCCAAATCTCGTCCTTATTTAAGTATGCGACAGCGGAAGCTCTTAATAATCACCTGAGAATAAACATGCTTAAAACGTCAACAAAAATGTTGGTGAGTTATAGGTTTAACCTATATATATCAAATCATAATAATAGACCACAAGATTTCATATTTCAATACACATCCCATACATAGAGATAAAAATCATTCATATGGTGAACACCTGGTAACCGACATTAACAAGATGCATATATAAGAATATCCCCATCATTCCGGGACACCCTTCGGATATGATATAAATTTCGAAGTACTAAAGCATCTGGTACTTTGGATGGGGTTTGTTAGGCCCAATAGATCTATCTTTAGGATTCGCGTCAATTAGGGTGTCTGTTCCCTAATTCTTAGATTACCAGACTTAATAAAAAGGGGCATATTCGATTTCGATAATTCAACCATAGAATGTAGTTTCACGTACTTGTGTCTATTTTGTAAATCATTTATAAAACCTGCATGTATTCTCATCCCAAAAATATTAGATTTTAAAAGTGGGACTATAACTCACTTTCACAGATTTTTACTTCGTCGGGAAGTAAGACTTGGCCACTGGTTGATTCACGAACCTATAACAATATATACATATATATCAAAGTATGTTCAAAATATATTTACAACACTTTTAATATATTTTGATGTTTTAAGTTTATTAAGTCAGCTGTCCTCGTTAGTAACCTACAACTAGTTGTCTACAGTTAGATGTACAGAAATAAATCGATAAATATTATCTTGAATCAATCCACGACCCAGTGTATACGTATCTCAGTATTGATCACAACTCAAACTATATATATTTTGGAATCAACCTCAACCCTGTATAGCTAACTCCAACATTCACATATAGAGTGTCTATGGTTGTTCCGAAATATATATAGATGTGTCGACATGATAGGTCGAAACATTGTATACGTGTCTATGGTATCTCAAGATTACATAATATACAATACAAGTTGATTAAGTTATGGTTGGAATAGATTTGTTACCAATTTTCACGTAGCTAAAATGAGAAAAATTATCCAATCTTGTTTTACCCATAACTTCTTCATTTTAAATCCGTTTTGAGTGAATCAAATTGCTATGGTTTCATATTGAACTCTATTTTATGAATCTAAACAGAAAAAGTATAGGTTTATAGTCGGAAAAATAAGTTACAAGTCGTTTTTGTAAAGGTAGTCATTTCAGTCGAAAGAACGACGTCTAGATGACCATTTTAGAAAACATACTTCCACTTTGAGTTTAACCATAATTTTTGGATATAGTATCATGTTCATAGTAAAAATCATTTTCTCAGAATAACAACTTTTAAATCAAAGTTTATCATAGTTTTTAATTAACTAACCCAAAACAGCCCGCGGTGTTACTACGACGGCGTAAATCCGGTTTTACGGTGTTTTTCGTGTTTCCAGGTTTTAAATCATTAAGTTAGCATATCATATAGATATAGAACATGTGTTTAGTTGATTTTAAAAGTCAAGTTAGAAGGATTAACTTTTGTTTGCGAACAAGTTTAGAATTAACTAAACTATGTTCTAGTGATTACAAGTTTAAACCTTCGAATAAGATAGCTTTATATGTATGAATCGAATGATGTTATGAACATCATTACTACCTTAAATTCCTTGGATAAACCTACTGGAAAAGAGAAAAATAGATCTAGCTTCAACGGATCCTTGGATGGCTCGAAGTTCTTGAAGCAGAATCATGACACGAAAACAAGTTCAAGTAAGATCATCACTTGAAATAAGATTGTTATAGTTATAGAAATTGAACCAAAGTTTGAATATGATTATTACATTGTATAAGAATGATAACCTACTGTAAGAAACAAAGATTTCTTGAGGTTGGATGATCACCTTACAAGATTGGAAGTGAGCTAGCAAACTTGAAAGTATTCTTGATTTTATGTAACTAGAACTTGTAAAATATATGAAGAACACTTAGAACTTGAAGATAGAACTTGAGAGAGATCAATTAGATGAAGAAAATTGAAGAATGAAAGTGTTTGTAGGTGTTTTTGGTCGTTGGTGTATGGATTAGATATAAAGGATATGTAATTTTGTTTTCATGTAAATAAGTCATGAATGATTACTCATATTTTTGTAATTTTATGAGATATTTCATGCTAGTTGCCAAATGATGGTTCCCACATGTGTTAGGTGACTCACATGGGCTGCTAAGAGCTGATCATTGGAGTGTATATACCAATAGTACATACATCTCAAAGCTGTGTATTATACGAGTACGAATACGGGTGCATACGAGTAGAATTGTTGATAAAACTGAACGAGGATGTAATTGTAAGCATTTTTGTTAAGTAGAAGTATTTTGATAAGTGTATTGAAGTCTTTCAAAAGTGTATGAATACATATTAAAATACTACATGTATATACATTTTAACTGAGTCGTTAAGTCATCGTTAGTCGTTACATGTAAATGTTGTTTTGAAACCTTTAGGTTAACGATCTTGTTGAATATTGTTAACCCATTGTTTATTATAACAAATGAGATGTTAAATTATTATATTATCATGATATTATGATATATAATATATCTTAGTATGATGTATATACAGTTAAATATCGTTACAACGATAATCGTTACATATATGTCTCGTTTCGAAATCATTAAGTTAGTAGTCTTATTTTTACATATGTATTTCATTGTTAATACACTTAATAATATATTTACTTATCATTTAACATAATTAACCAAGTGTATCAATATCTTAATATGATTCATATGTACCTAGTAAGACGTTGTTATAACGATAATCGTTATATATATCTTTTCGAGTTTCTTAAATTAATAGTCTCATTTTTATGTATATAACTCATTGTTAAAATACCTAATGAGATACATACTTATAATAAAAACATGTTAACTATATATATAACCATATATATGTCATCGTATAGTTTTTACAAGTTTTAACGTTCGTGAATCACCGGTCAACTTGGGTGGTCAATTGTCTATATGAAACATATTTCAATTAATCAAGTCTTAACAAGTTTGATTGCTTAACATGTTGGAAACATTTAATCATGTAAATATCAATCTCAATTAATATATATAAACATGGAAAAGTTCGGGTCACTACAGTACCTACCCGTTAAATAAATTTCGTCCCGAAATTTTAAACAGTTGAAGGTGTTGACGAATCTTCTAGAAATAGATGCGGGTATTTCTTCTTCATCTGATCTTCACGCTCCCAGGTGAACTCGGGTCCTCTACGAGCATTCCATCGAACCTTAACAATTGGTATCTTGTTTTGCTTAAGTCTTTTAACCTCACGATCCATTATTTCGACGGGTTCTTCGATGAATTGAAGTTTTTCGTTGATTTGGATTTCATCTAACGGAATAGTGAGATCTTCTTTAGCAAAACATTTCTTCAAATTCGAGACGTGGAAAGTGTTATGTACAGCCGCGAGTTGTTGAGGTAACTCAAGTCGGTAAGCTACTGGTCCGACACGATCAATAATCTTGAATGGTCCAATATACCTTGGATTTAATTTCCCTCGTTTACCAAATCGAACAACGCCTTTCCAAGGTGCAACTTTAAGCATGACCATCTCTCCAATTTCAAATTCTATATCTTTTCTTTTAATGTCAGCGTAGCTCTTTTGTCGACTTTGGGCGGTTTTCAACCGTTGTTGAATTTGGATGATCTTCTCGGTAGTTTCTTGTATTATCTCCGGACCTGTAATCTGTCTATCCCCCACTTCACTCCAACAAATCAGAGACCTGTACTTTCTACCATAAAGTGCTTCAAACGGCGCCATCTCAATGCTTGAATGGTAGCTGTTGTTGTAGGAAAATTCTGCTAATGGTAGATGTCGATCTCAACTGTTTCCGAAATCAATAACACATGCTCGTAGCATGTCTTCAAGCGTTTGTATCGTCCTTTCGCTCTGCCCATCAGTTTGTGGATGATAGGCAGTACTCATGTCTAGACGAGTTCCTAATGCTTGCTGTAATGTCTGCCAGAATCTTGAAATAAATCTGCCATCCCTATCAGAGATAATAGAGATTGGTGTTCCATGTCTGGAGACGACTTCCTTCAAATACAGTCGTGCTAACTTCTCCATCTTGTCATCTTCTTTTATTGGAAGGAAGTGTGCTGATTTGGTGAGACGATCAACTATTACCCAAATAGTATCAAAACCACTTGCAGTCCTTGGCAATTTAGTGATGAAATCCATGATAATGTTTTCCCATTTCCATTCCGGGATTTCGGGTTGTTGAAGTAGACCTGATGGTTTCTGATGCTCAGCTTTGACCTTAGAACACGTCAAACATTCTCCTACGTATTTAGCAACATCGGCTTTCATACCCGGCCACCAAAAATGTTTCTTGAGATCCTTGTACATCTTCCCCGTTCCAGGATGTATTGAGTATCTGGTTTTATGAGCTTCTCTAAGTACCATTTCTCTCGTATCTCCAAATTTTGGCACCCAAATCCTTTCAGCCCTATACCGGGTTCCGTCTTCCCGAATATTAAGATGCTTCTCCGATCCTTTGGGTATTTCATCCTTTAAATTTCCCTCTTTTAAAACTCCTTGTTGCGCCTCCTTTATTTGAGTAGTAAGGTTATTATGAATCATTATATTCATAGATTTTACTCGAATGGGTTCTCTGTCCTTCCTGCTCAAGGCATCGGCTACCACATTTGCCTTCCCCGGGTGGTAACGAATCTCAAAGTCGTAATCATTCAATAATTCAATCCACCTACGCTGCCTCATATTCAGTTGTTTCTGATTAAATATGTGTTGAAGACTTTTGTGGTCGGTATATATAATACTTTTGACCCCATATAAGTAGTGCCTCCAAGTCTTTAATGCAAAAACAACCGCGCCTAATTCCAAATCATGCGTCGTATAATTTTGCTCGTGAATCTTCAATTGTCTAGAGGCAAGCAATCACCTTCGTTCGTTGCATTAATACACAACCGAGACCTTGCTTTGATGCGTCACAATAAATCACAAAATCATCATTCCCTTCAGGAAATAACAATATAGGTGCTGTAGTTAGCTTTTTCTTCAATAACTGAAACGCTTCCTCTTGTTCATCCTTCCATTCAAATTTCTTCCCTTTATGCGTTAATGCAGTCAAGGGTTTTGCTATTCTGGAAAAGTCTTGGATGAACCTTCTGTAGTAACCAGCTAGTCCTAAAAACTGGCGTATGTGTTTCGGAGTTTTCGGGGTTTCCCACTTTTCAACAGTTTCTATCTTTGCCGGATCCACCTTAATACCTTCTTTGTTCACTATGTGACCGAGGAATTGAACTTCTTCCAACCAAAATGCACACTTTGAAAACTTAGCGTACAATTCTTCCTTCCTCAATACTTCTAACACCTTTCTCAAATGTTCACCGTGTTCTTGGTCATTCTTTGAGTAAATAAGTATGTCATCAATGAAAACAATGACAAACTTGTCAAGGTATGGTCCACACACTCGGTTCATAAGGTCCATGAACACAGCTGGTGCATTAGTTAAACCAAACGGCATGACCATAAACTCGTAATGACCGTAACGTGTTCTGAAAGCAGTCTTTGGAATATCATCTTCTTTCACCCGCATTTGATGATACCCGGAACGTAAGTCAATCTTTGAATAAACAGACGAGCCTTGTAGTTGATCAAATAAGTCGTCGATTCTCGGTAGTGGGTAGCGGTTCTTGATGGTAAGTTTGTTCAACTCTCGGTAGTCGATACACAACCTGAATGTACCATCTTTCTTCTTGACAAACAAAACAGGAGCTCCCCACGGTGATGTACTTGGTCGAATGAAACCACGCTCTAAAAGTTCTTGTAATTGGCTTTGCAGTTCTTTCATCTCGCTGGGTGCGAGTCTGTAAGGAGCACGAGCTATTGGTGCAGCTCCTGGTACAAGATCTATTTGAAATTCAACGGATAGATGTGGGGGTAATCCCGGTAATTCTTTCGGAAATACATCGGGAAATTCTTTTGCAATGGGAACATCATTGATGCTCTTTTCTTCAGTTTGTACTTTCTCGACGTGTGCTAGAACAGCATAGCAACCTTTTCTTATTAGTTTTTGTGCCTTCAAATTACTAATAAGATGTAGCTTCGTGTTGCCCTTTTCTCCGTACACCATTAAGGGTTTTCCTTTTTCTCGTATAATGCGAATTGCATTTTTGTAACAAACGATCTCTGCTTTCACTTCTTTCAACCAGTCCATACCGATTATCACATCAAAACTCCCTAACTCTACTGGTATCAAGTCAATCTTAAATGTTTCGCTAACCAGTTTAATTTCTCGATTCCGACATATATTATCTGCTGAAATTAATTTACCATTTGCTAATTCGAGTAAAAATTTACTATCCAAAGGCGTCAATGGACAACTTAATTTAGTACAAAAATCTCTACTCATATAGCTTCTATCCGCACCCGAATCAAATAAAACGTAAGCAGCTTTATTGTCAATAAGAAACGTACCCGTAACAAGCTCCGGGTCTTCCTGTGCCTCTGCCGCATTAATATTGAAAACTCTTCCGCGGCCTTGTCCATTCGTGTTTTCCTGGTTCGGGCAATTTCTAATAACGTGGCCTGGTTTTCCACATTTATAACAAACTACATTGGCATGACTTGCTCCGACACTACTTGCTCCGCCATTACTCATTCGGACACCATTTGTTCCTTTCGTTCTATTAACCCCTGGTCCATAGACCTCACACTTCGCCGCGCTATGACCGTTCCTTTTACACTTGTTGCAAAATTTGGTGCAGAACCCCGAGTGATACTTTTCACACCTTTGGCATAGCTGCTTCTGATTGTTGTTGTTGTTGCGGTTATTATTGTTGTTGGGATGATTGTTGTAGTTGTTGTTGTTGTTGTTGTTGTTGTTGTTGTTGTTGGGCCGTTTGTTGTAGTTGCGATTGATGTTGCGATTGTTGGGATAATTGTTGCGATTATTGTTGTAATTGCTGTTGTTGTTGTATTGGTGATTCTTATCACCGTTTTCCTCCCACTTTCTTTTGACTTGCTTCACATTGGCCTCTTCAGCAGTCTGTTCTTTAATTCTTTCTTCAATCTGGTTCACTAGTTTGTGAGCCATTCTACATGCCTGTTGTATGGAGGCGGGCTCGTGTGAACTTATATCTTCTTGGATTCTTTTCGGTAATCCTTTCACAAACGCGTCGATCTTCTCTTCCTCATCTTCGAATGCTCCCGGACACAATAGGCACAATTCTGTGAATCGTCTTTCGTACGTGGTAATATCAAATCCTTGGGTTCATAACCCTCTAAGTTCTGTCTTGAGCTTATTGACCTCGGTTCTGGGACGGTACTTCTCGTTCATTAAGTGCTTGAATGCTGACCACGGTAGTGCGTACGCATCGTCTTGTCCCACTTGCTCTAGATAGGTATTCCACCATGTTAACGCAGAACCTGTGAAGGTATGCATAGCGTACTTCACTTTGTCCTCTTCAGTACACTTACTTATGGCAAACACCGATTCGACCTTCTCGGTCCACCGTTTCAATCCGATCGGTCCTTCGGTTCCATCAAATTTCAAAGGTTTACAGGCAGTGAATTCTTTGTAGGTGCATCCTACACGATTTCCTGTACTGCTAGATCCAAGGTTATTGTTGGTATGTAGTGCAGCCTGTACTATGGCTATGTTTGAAGCTAGAAAAGTACGGAATTCCTCTTCATTCATATTCACGGTGTGTCGAGTAGTCGGTGCCATTTCCTTCAAAATAGTCAAATGGAACAAGTTAATCATACAGAATATTAAGAGTAGTTAATAGTATTTCGTAGCATAATATGAACTCATTTATAAAAGCTTTTTTTTCATATTAGCGTTTTATAAGTTTAAATTCGGGTAGTACCTACCCGTTAAGTTCATACTTAGTAGCTAATATACAATTCAACTACTACAATTCTATATGAAAAACTGATTATAATAATATTTTGCGTTCAAACTTTTATACAATATTTTACAAACTTACAATACCGCTTATTTTACATAAAGCATGAAATATAGCACACAATAACTTTGATACAAGATAGTTGTGAAGATAATTCTAGCTAGTACACAAGTCATTCAGCAAAGGCAATAAAGACACGTAATTCATACGTCCAGAAACAAGTCATGCATTCTGGTTTTACTAGGACTACTTCCCATCCTTGGTCTTGTGGAACATAACCGTTATGGCCGTTGATAAGATAGCGTGTTGTAACGTCGTCAAAGGGACGAGGGTTACGTAATGTCCAACAGTCCCGTAACAATCTAAAAACCTCATTTCTTACCCCAATTACCGACTCCGTCACTTGTGGGAACGTTTTGTTTAATAGTTGTAGGCCGATGTTCTTGTTCTCACTTTGGTGAGAAGCGAACATTACTAATCCGTAAGCATAACATGCTTCTTTATGTTGCATGTTAGCCGCTTTTTCTAAATCACGAAGTCCAATATTCGGATATATTGAGTCAAAATAATTTCTTAACCCATTGCGTAAAATAGCATTTGGGTTCCCCGCAATTCTGACCGACTCTAGACAAGATTTCATCAATCATGTCTCCGGGTAGGTCTCTTAAAATATTGGGTTGTCTATCCATTTTGTGTTTTTATACCGTAAAATAGACAAGAGTTAGATTCATAAAAAAAAATACTTATTAATACAAGCAATTTTTACATATATCATAAAGCATAAGCATACTATATTACATATATTACACCACACGAATACAGCTATCTTATTCCGACTCGCTTGTTTCTTCTTCTTCGGTTTTGGTTCGTTTTCCCAAGTTTCTAGGGATATATGATGTTCCCCTAATACGAGCCGTCGTTATCCACATTGGTTTAGAAAAACCTGGTGGTTTAGAGGTTCCCGGGTCATTGTTACAACTTAAGGACTTCGGGGGTTGACGATACATATAAAGTTCATCGGGGTTGGAATTAGATTTCTCTATTTTTATGCCCTTTCCCTTATTATTTTCTTTTGCCTTTTTAAATTCAGTTGGGGTAATTTCTATAACATCATCAGAATTCTCGTCGGAATCCGATTCATCGGAGAATTGGTAATCCTCCCAATATTTTGCTTCCTTGGCGGAAACACCATTGACCATAATTAACCTTGGTCGATTGGTTGAGGATTTTCTTTTACTTAACTATTTTATTATTTCCCCCACCGGTTCTATTTCTTCATCCGGTTCCAATTCTTCTTCCGGTTCCGATTCTTCTTCTGGTTCCGACTCTTCTTCCGGTTCCTCTTCGGGAACTTGTGAATCAGTCCACGAATCATTCCAATTTACATTTGAATCTTCATTATTATTAGGTGAGTCAATGGGACTTGTTCTAGAGGTAGACATCTATCACATAATATCAAACGCGTTAAGAGATTAATATATCACATAATATTCACATGTTAAAAATATATAGTTTCCAACAAAATTTGTTAAGCAATCATTTTTCAAGTAAACACGGTCGAAGTCCAGACTCACTAATGCATCCTAACAAACTCGATAAGACACACTAATGCAAAATTCTGGTTCTCTAAGACCAACTCTCTGATACCAACTGAAATGTCCCGTTCTTATTGATTAAAAACGTTCCATATTAATTGATTTCGTTGCGAGGTTTTGACCTCTATATGAGACGTTTTTCAAAGACTGCATTCATTTTAAAACAAACCATAACCTTTATTTCATCAATAAAGGTTTAAAAAGCTTTACGTAGATTATCAAATAATGATAATCTAAAATATTATGTTTACACACGACCATTACATAATGGTTTACAATACAAATATGTTACAACAAAATAAGTTTCTTGAATGCAGTTTTTACACAATATCATACAAGCATGGACTCCAAATCTCGTCCTTATTTAAGTATGCGACAGCGGAAGCTCTTAATAATCACCTGAGAATAAACATGCTTAAAACGTCAACAAAAATGTTGGTGAGTTATAGGTTTAACCTATATATATCAAATCATAATAATAGACCACAAGATTTCATATTTCAATACACATCCCATACATAGAGATAAAAATCATTCATATGGTGAACACCTGGTAACTGACATTAACAAGATGCATATATAAGAATATCCCCATCATTCCGGGACACCCTTCGGATATGATATAAATTTCGAAGTACTAAAGCATCTGGTACTTTGGATGGGGTTTGTTAGGCCCAATAGATCTATCTTTAGGATTCGCGTCAATTAGGGTGTCTGTTCCCTAATTCTTAGATTACCAGACTTAATAAAAAGGGGCATATTCGATTTCGATAATTCAACCATAGAATGTAGTTTCACGTACTTGTGTCTATTTTGTAAATCATTTATAAAACCTGCATGTATTCTCATCCCAAAAATATTAGATTTTAAAAGTGGGACTATAACTCACTTTCACAGATTTTTACTTCGTCGAGAAGTAAGACTTGGCCACTGGTTGATTCACGAACCTATAACAATATATACATATATATCAAAGTATGTTCAAAATATATTTACAACACTTTTAATATATTTTGATGTTTTAAGTTTATTAAGTCAGCTGTCCTCGTTAGTAACCTACAACTAGTTGTCCACAGTTAGATGTACAGAAATAAATCGATAAATATTATCTTGAATCAATCCACGACCCAGTGTATACGTATCTCAGTATTGATCACAACTCAAACTATATATATTTTGGAATCAACCTCAACCCTGTATAGCTAACTCCAACATTCACATATAGAGTGTCTATGGTTGTTCCGAAATATATATAGATGTGTCGACATGATAGGTCGAAACATTGTATACGTGTCTATGGTATCTCAAGATTACATAATATACAATACAAGTTGATTAAATTATGGTTGGAATAGAGTTGTTACCAATTTTCACGTAGCTAAAATGAGAAAAATTATCCAATCTTGTTTTACCCATAACTTCTTCATTTTAAATCCGTTTTGAGTGAATCAAATTGCTATGGTTTCATATTGAACTCTATTTTATGAATCTAAACAGAAAAAGTATAGGTTTATAGTCGGAAAAATAAGTTACAAGTCATTTTTGTAAAGGTAGTCATTTCAGTCGAAAGAACGACGTCTAGATGACCATTTTAGAAAACATACTTCCACTTTGAGTTTAACCATAATTTTTGGATAGAGTTTCATGTTCATAGTAAAAATCATTTTCTCAGAATAACAACTTTTAAATCAAAGTTTATCATAGTTTTTAATTAACTAACCCAAAACAGCCCGCGGTGTTACTACGACGGCGTAAATCCGGTTTTACGGTGTTTTTCGTGTTTCCAGGTTTTAAATCATTAAGTTAGCATATCATATAGATATAGAACATGTGTTTAGTTGATTTTAAAATTCAAGTTAGAATGATTAACTTTTGTTTGCGAACAAGTTTAGAATTAACTAAACTATGTTCTAGTGATTACAAGTTTAAACCTTCGAATAAGATAGCTTTATATGTATGAATCGAATGATGTTATGAACATCATTAGTACCTTAAGTTCCTTGGATAAACCTACTGGAAAAGAGAAAAATAGATCTAGCTTCAACAGATCCTTGGATGGCTCGAAGTTCTTGAAGCAGAATCATGACACGAAAACAAGTTCAAGTAAGATCATCACTTGAAATAAGATTGTTATAGTTATAGAAATTGAACCGAAGTTTGAATATGATTATTACCTTGTATAAGAATGATAACCTACTGTAAGAAACAAAGATTTCTTGAGGTTGGATGATCACCTTACAAGATTGGAAGTGAGCTAGCAAACTTGAAAGTATTCTTGATTTTATGTAACTAGAACTTGTAAAATATATGAAGAACACTTAGAACTTGAAGATAGAACTTGAGAGAGATCAATTAGATGAAGAAAATTGAAGAATGAAAGTGTTTGTAGGTGTTTTTGGTCGTTGGTGTATGGATTAGATATAAAGGATATGAAATTTTGTTTTCATGTAAATAAGTCATGAATGATTACTCATATTTTTGTAATTTTATGAGATATTTCATGCTAGTTGCCAAATGATGGTTCCCACATGTGTTAGGTGACTCAAATGGGCTGCTAAGAGCTGATCATTGGAGTGTATATACCAATAGTACATACATCTCAAAGCTGTGTATTGTACGAGTACGAATACGGGTGCATACGAGTAGAATTGTTGATGAAACTGAACGAGGATGTAATTGTAAGCATTTTTGTTAAGTAGAAGTATTTTGATAAGTGTCTTGAAGTCTTTCAAAAGTGTATGAATACATATTAAAATACTACATGTATATACATTTTAACTGAGTCGTTAAGTCATCGTTAGTCGTTACATGTAAATGTTGTTTTGAAACGTTTAGGTTAACGATCTTGTTGAATATTGTTAACCCATTGTTTATTATAACAAATGAGATGTTAAATTATTATATTATCATGATATTATGATATATAATATATCTTAGTATGATGTATATACAGTTAAATATCGTTACAACGATAATCGTTACATATATGTCTCGTTTCGAAATCATTAAGTTAGTAGTCTTATTTTTACATATGTATTTCATTGTTAATACACTTAATAATATATTTACTTATCATTTAACATAATTAACCAAGTGTATCAATATCTTAATATGATTCATATGTACCTAGTAAGACGTTGTTATAACGATAATCGTTATATATATCGTTTTCGAGTTTCTTAAATTAATAGTCTCATTTTTATGTATATAACTCATTGTTAAAATACCTAATGAGATAAATACTTATAATAAAAACATGTTAACTATATATATAACCATATATATGTCATCGTATAGTTTTTACAAGTTTTAACGTTCGTGAATCACCGGTCAACTTGGGTGGTCAATTGTCTATATGAAACATATTTCAATTAATCAAGTCTTAACAAGTTTGATTGCTTAACATGTTGGAAACATTTAATCATGTAAATATCAATCTCAATTAATATATATAAACATGGAAAAGTTCGGGTCACTACACCTTGCTCCTGACACTAAACCCTTACAGACAATATTCTTCATCATCCTTTGATATTAGAAATTCTAAGATATCATCGTATCTTTCATTATAAATATCCTCCATATTTCTGAAGATATTTCCATAACTATTCTTATCAGGAATCATTTATCTCTTTGCGCTATATGTATTACATCAAAAAGGAAACTGTTTAGTTCCTATACTCTGTAAACCTTTGAGTTTAAAATATAAATGTTTTTGAAGTAGTGTTGGAAACTGAAGCATGAGCTAGTATAATATAATGACACTTGATCAACGTGATTATATTACAGTAATTCATGCTGAGTTTCTTGATGATTCGGCCTTTTCCAAGGTATTCTAGTAATTTGACAAGTCAAGATCTTGCCATCACAATTTCCTTCCTAGAACATTAACAATTTTCATTCCGAAATTCATATCTGTGAATTCTGGACCATTACAAGTGGTGCTTAATCGCAAGAAGAAAAAACGAAAGGACAAAACTCTGAAATAGAAATTGGGGTATAAATTGCAGCAAATAAAAGAGAGCATTAACTGTGGATGACAATGATTATAGAAGATAGAAACAGAGACTTTGAAATATAAGGGAAGATATAAAGCCCAACGACAAACCAAAAATTATAAACCATATATATCGATGCATATAGCAATATAAAGACACGGGAGAACTAGAAACACTATAAACCCAAGAGTATAGTAGAAGTAAATAGATTCTTCCGGCGGTAGATGAAAAAGAAGAATGACCGATATGAAAGTTATAAGTATATCGAGAATCAGAACTGGATGGAGCATATTGATGAATACTTTAAAATATGAGTTGAGGGGGAAAGAATAGAAGGTGATGAAACATGACTAGGAACTTAGAAATCAACAGATTTAACTCACACAATGACGGAATAAGTGAATCAAACCCTCTAGTGAATAGGTTAAGCTTTTTTGGATTAATTTAGTCATACCACAACTAAATCAAGTGTGATTAGATCAACACCTAGAGCTATTATTCACCACCTGGGTGATTTGGGTTGAGAGAGAATCGGAGGAGCTCACCAGATCTGAGTGTGTGTAACAAATGAGAGGCTTAACCTAAAATGAAGAACATAAGACTTTATATACCCCTGCTGTTGACTCACCCGTACGATTCATCCATCACATATACGAGTTGGCTTCATCAGCCGTACGGGTGATCACTCACTTGTGTCTTCTCATTTAGGTGGTAATTGTGACTTAGCTCAGCATCAACCGTGCGTATGAGCCTGTCAGCCGTACGAGTAAGGCTTCACTCGGATGTCTGACTAAGTCTAACATAGTCAAACATCCAAATCTCGTTTCTGCAGTTGCTGTAACCACATACAAACACGGATAGGATAATAACGAACGATCATGGTGGCCTGTAAACTGTTGTACCTACAATGGACGTGGGTAGATGTCTAGAGACTTGCATAAAATATATCAACAAAAGGTGTGAGTTGTAAGAAAACGAAGGAGTTGAATTTATAAGAAAATCTCCGACAGAACAATTAAAATGGACGATCGCATTTAAAGCGGATCCTAATTCCTTTTGTTACCTGAGAATCAAATCTTATTACAAAGATTTTCTTCAAATCTGGAAATTAATCATATCTACGTCAAATGATAAGATGAATCTACACTTACTCATTTCACTCTTCTATGTTAGCTTCATTCGTACTCTTCATATAAATGGATTGTTTATCCAAATTATTCGCGGATGATAAAACTCTAATTTTCAGCCTGTATGCATCATGAAAACATACTTATTATCATTCACGACCTTTCCACTCAAATTTCGGGATGAAATTTCTTTAACGGGTAGGTACTGTGACAACCCGGAAATTTCCAACCAAATTTAAACTTTATCTTTATATTATTCCGACACGATAAGCAAAGTTTGTTAAGTTAAATCTCAAGAATTTTAAATTGTGTTCATACATTCATTATAACCTCGACCAAATTCCGACGATTCACGAACCGTTATATATAAATAAATATGTATATATATGTATATATATATTATAACTTGAGAATATTAATAAAGTATTAAACGTATAATACTTTACATGAACGTATTTATTTCAATATGTTTATCGATGGAATTAGAAGATAATATCAAATGATTGATTTATCAGATACATTATGATATCATTACGGGTCTATGTTATGAGGTCCTCTGTGATTTAAGAAATCTATTCTTTTTGACAACATTCGAAAAATGGTAAAGTGATTTATAAGTAAGAACGTGAAGTGTAAATAACTTAGATGCTGGATATCGACAAGTTAAGTAACTCGACATTTTTCATTAAGATGATTTCATACATTTATTTAACCTTTGAACTTTATCCCATGCTTCACCAACAAACTTTAATTTAAAAACTTGAAACCTATTATGAATATATATGATTCTACTTTTCTAAAGCATTTTATGATATAACGATTTCCATTATTTTAACCTTTAAACAAAATGATTCTTAAAAATATATATTTGGTTTTGGAAAACAAAATTATTATATTTATTTGATTTAGTTTCAAACGTACAAAAACGTTTTCAGTTTAAAAAGAACTTTATTATTAAAACGTATATAACTTTTATAAATATCTAGAACCACTTTTGACAACTCATTACTTAACCAGTATGATAAAGATAATGATATTTATATTTTATTTTATTAAATATATATAACAATTTAAATTAATATTATATATATTTATACGCGTATTATACGTACATAGTTTTATACTTTTACTATACTTAAACTTTACCTTTACTTTATTTTTACTTTACTTTAACTTTAATAATTCACTTTAATAATTCATACTTTAATAATTCACTTTAATAATTCATACTTTAATAATTCACTTTAATAATTCATACTTTAATAATTCACTTTAATAATTCATACTTTAATAATTCACTTTAATAATTCAAAAATCTATTATAAATAGAATTCAATAGGTTTCATTATTTCATAGAAACTTGAAAATATTTTTCTCTAAACTCTCTCAATCGATTTACATATATATATATATATATATATATATATATATATATATATATATATATATATATATATATATATATTTACTCCGTATTATTTCAAGATATTATTAGTATACATAAATTATTACGTCAGAGTGCTGTCCGAGTGATTTCGAAATTGTTTTTCGAGTGGGATTGGATTAAGGAAATTATGGGTTATAGCTATGGAGGTGATTGGGTATGGTTCATGGGTATGCTCGTGAGGTCAATATAGTGTTTATCATCTCCGTTGCGTCTACGTACCTTTCCTGCAATATTGAATCTCAATATTGATACGTGAGTACTCATAATTTAACTTTTACATACTAATAGTGTATCCCTGACTAGTGCTCGAGTATATAGGATTATGCATGTTTGTACTTTTGATATTGCCTTTAGTTAGGTTATGTTGAATCCTGAATTAGTTATATATGCGACTGAGATAAGGTATAAGATATGCATGTCGTTGGAAAGCTAGCGAAAAATTAAGAACTTTTCATTTAGATATCGAATGATTTCGATGAACGGATTTGAAGTTATAGTCCATCGAATTTTTGTATTATTATTAAAAATGATTATTATTATCGTCGTTATTATCGTCGTTCTAGTTTTATCTTATTATTATTATTATCTTTATCAATAAAAGGATTTATATTTAAAAATTGTTATTTTTTTTATTATTACTATCGTTATTATCGTTATAGTTATAATTAGTATTATTATTATTATCCAATTATTATTATTATTATTATTATTATTATTATTATTATTATTATTATTATTATTATTATTATTATTATTATTATTATTATTTGTATTATTATTATTATTATCATTATTAATATATATATATCATTATTTAAAAATGGTTATTGTTATTGTTATTATTATTATTACTATATTATTATTAAGATAATTATTAGTATTATCGTTAATAATGTTATAGTAACTATCATTATTAATATTAGTGTAATTAAAACAAATATTTGTAACGCCTAATTATTTTGATTACTATTATTATCATTATTACGAACACGATATAAAAGATGATTAAAAGCTATTAAACGAAACGATTAGGAAATAATGGGTAAGAGTATCATGATGAAATTAAAATATTATAAGATATTGATTTAGATAAAATTATCGTTCTTATTATTTTTATCATTACTATTATTATTAAAATTATCGTTAGTATTAAAACTATCATTTTAACAAAAATTATCATTTTAATAGAAATGTCATTGTTACTATAAAATATCATTATTATTATTATTTTAAATAGAATTATTATTTTAAAGATAATATTAAAAATTATCGTAAATATTAAAGTTATCATAATTAGAATTATCGTTTTATCATAATGTCATCTTAGTAATTATAAATATTGATATTTTATAATAATAATAATTATTACAAAATAATACAACTTTTACTTACTATCATTATAGATATTATTTTATCAAATAAATATTTGATACAAACATATTTTACTACGTGTAATAACTTACTTTAATAATACCTATCATATTATCTTTATAATATTAAATGAACCCTATAAATTTTATTACTTAATATATATAAAAGTATATTTTATTATATAAATATAATATAAAATTTTATTTATTAATAAATAAATTATATTATTTACTCTAATAAATCTTTTAAAAATATTTAAAAATATAAAACGACGATATTTAAACTATATATTAATCATGTATAGATTTTTGGAAATTATTTTGAGTCAAATTTACTTTTGTTGACTTTTGCATATTAATCTCGAGCATTAGGATTGTGGTACACTTTGACTTGACCTAATTTGTTAGACAAATATTGACCAACACATAAATATATATAATTAATTTAGGTTCGTGAATCCGAGGCCAACCTTGCACTTGTTCAATGACGTTATATGTATTTTTACTACGAAATACAGTATGGTGAGTTTCATTTACCTTTTTACCCTTTATATTTTTGGGACTGAGAATACATGCGCTTTTATAAATGTTTGACGAAATAGACACAAGTAATTGAAACTACATTCTATGGTTGAATTATCAAAATCGAATATGCCCCTTTTTATTAAAGTCTGGTAATCTAAGAATTAGGGAACAGACACCCTAATTGACGCGAATCCTAAAGATAGATCTATTGGGCCTAACAAACCCCATCCAAAGTACCGGATGCTTTAGTACTTCGAAATTTATATCATGTCCGAAGGAGGATCCCGGAATGATAGGGGATATTCTTATATGTATCTAGTTAATGTCGGTTACCAGGTGTTCACCATATGAAAGATTATTTTTTGTCTCTATGCATGGGACGTATATTTATGAGAACTGGAAATGAAATTCTTGTGGTCTATTAAAATGATGGAAATAAATGATTATGATAAACTAATGAACTCACCAACCTTTTGGTTGACACTTTAAAGCATGTTTATTCTCAGGTGTTAAAGAAATCTTTCGCTGTGCATTTGCTCATTTTAAAGATATTACTTGGAGTCTTTCATAGCATATTTCGAAGAACATTGCATTCGAGTCATTGAGTTCATCAAAGATTATTATTAAATCAATTTATAGTTGGATAGTGGATATTATGAAATGGTATGCATGCCTGTCAATTTTTTATGTAAAGAAAGATTGTCTTTTAAAAACGAATGCAATGTTTGTAAAATGTATCATATAGAGGTCAAATACCTCGCAATGTAATCAACTATTGTGAATAGTTTATAATGTATATGAACGGGTCCTTTCACCATCATTCTTTCTATCATTTCTTTTCTCAATGATGCATGCGTGCTTCTCTTTTGTTTCCGTTGGAAATTAAACTCAAGAAAGAAAAGGTAATTTTGTTGAGTGGTTATGATCACAATTAGCTTTGTCAATGCGATTATTAATACACACCCAATCAATCTTGAGACAAATTATACTTGTGGGACAAAGGACAATGTCATGGCCGACAATTTTTTGTGCTGATCATTCTAGTTTCGTGGTGGGACAAAGGCAATTCACTAATTCATAATTAAAATAGTGAGGTGGTGATGTTAAGAGTTACTTAATGATTAAAGTTGAATATGTTCTCTTTTTCTTTTTCAATATGACCGACCCAAAGTGATAAAGGCACGTTGATTTTTGTTCCTTATAATATGATACTGATATTACGGAAATGGCAAGGATAACAGAAGCTTGAGCTGTGAACTTTCATTCCTAGTTGGGCTGTGGCAAATTGCATTATTGGATTAACATATTCTAACTTCTATTTGGGCCGAAGCCATTATACATTTGATTTAAACTTTGTTCTAAACCGGCCCAACATTCATTTGGACTAGCTTTTGTTGTTTGTCGACGTGCTACTACTGTTCGTTCCTAAAAAAATTTACGATGATAAGATAACAATAATAATGGTGGCAAGATGATGAAACTGTGAGGAAGAAGGAAACCATACAGAAAGTAAACAGGTTAAATAATTAGAAGGAACTAATTGAAACAGAAAAACAGAGATGGAAGGATGGTTAGGAGTGTTGTGTTTAAGGGAGAGGTCACGGGTTCGAACCTGGACTCAAGCATTTTTTTTAGAAAAAGAAGAAGAAGAAAGACAGCTAGACATAGGAGTTATATCTATTAGTTTGTGAAGTTAAAACTAAAATATAGAACAGCAGAATGGTTAAGGATGTTATCGGGTTAGCGGGAGGTCGTGGGTTCAAAACCGGACTTGGGCATTATTTTTAAGGGCTACTCCTTTGAGGTAGTACTACTATTACCATTATTATTATTATTATTATTATTATTATTATTATTATTATTATTATTATTATTATTATTATTATTATTATCATCATTATTATTATTATTATTATTATTATTATTATTATTATTATTATTATTATTATTATTATTATTATTACTACTGTCATTAAAATAAGTATTGGTATTATTATTAACATTATTAACATTATTATCATAATTATTATAATCTTTACAAACTAAAAGACATTTATATAAAAATACATTTTTTACATCTATATTAATATTAGGTACTATTTTGTTCTAACAAAATGTTATTATAATTATGTACAAATAATATATAAATATATTTTTAAGTTAAATCATATATATAAATATTAATTCTAATACATTTTAAGCATTTATATATAATAACATATATTATATCCTAATTAAAATACTTTAATAGAAATCTGTTATATATAAATATTAATTATTAATTTATTTACCAAAATAACATATAAATTATGAATATAAGAAGTATATTAACAATATTAATATAAACATGTTAATTGTTATTATGTGTTTTAATATATATAACTGGTATAGGTTCGTGAATCCGAGGCCAACCCTACACTTGTTCAATGTCGTCATATGTATTTTTACTACAAAATACAGTATTGAAAGTTTCATTACTCCCTTTTTAAATGCTTTTGCAATATATATTTTTGGGACTGAGAATACATGCGCTATTTTTATAACTGTTTTACGAAATAGACACAAGTAATTGAAACTACATTATATGGTTGAATCATCGAAGCCGAATATGCCCCTTTTTGCTTGGTAACCTAAGAATTAGTAAACCGATCTACTAATTGGCGCGAATCCTAAAGATAGATCTATTGGGCCTAACGAACCCCATCCAAAGTACCGGATGCTTTAGTACTACGAATTCATTTTTATCATGTCCGAAGGATTTCCCGGAATGATAGGAGATATTCTTATATGCATCTTGTTAATGTCGGTTACCAGGTGTTCAATCCATATGAATGATTTTTGTCTCTATGCATGGGACGTATATTTATGAGAAATGGAAATGAAAATCTTGTGGTCTATTAAAATGATGGAAATGATTATTTATGTTAAACTAATGAACTCACCAACCTTTTGGTTGACACTTTAAAGCATGTCTATTCTCAGGTATGAAAGAAATCTTCCGCTGTACATTTGCTCATATTACATGGAGTCGTTCATGGCATATAGAGGTCAGAACCTCGCAATGGGACCAACTGTTGAAGACTTCGTTCGGATGGATTAGGACGGGTCACTACATCTTCATGCATTACTTACCAATTCATTTAAAAACACTTAATGCTCTAAATACAATGTAATCTATTTATCTTCTGCTATAAAACTCAATAAGACGTCTCATATAGAGTCGTTCTCGTTTATACAACTGTGATTTGATATAATTAGTCACAAATACCCCATGCCCTATTTGGGGGTGTGACAGATTGGTATCAGAGCAGTTTGTTGTAGAGAACCAGGATTGCATTTTATGTGTGCCTTATACAATTAGGTACCTTAACAATGTAGGACTACAATTTTCCTTGACCATAGTGCCTTTAATTGTTGCCTTTAATTGTTAAATGCTACACTATACCTTAGAAACTATGTTTATTAAATTCTTTAATCTTCCTTAGAATTCCGAGCTAATCTAAGAACTCTGCTCACTCTCCTAAGTACTATCCAATTCCGCCACCACATTTTAATGCGACACCATGATTTCTGAAATTCTCGACATTCATTTATCATCTATCATGGTTTTGTGTATTACATATGTATTACATGAAATGTTATCCATGATTCTTGAAATCTCTACTATTCATATTCATTACTTTCAAAATCTTTGCTTTCTCGTTATTTTTTATCATTGAATTTTCTTGACGAGTGGCGTCGACGAAACTCTAGAATGGAAGGGTTTGGATTACCGATTTAAAGGATCCTATAGCTCAAGACCCTAGACTTGAATAGACCATTACAAATTGAAAGTCTTTAATCGAAAGATTATCAGATTACATACTTATCATTTTATGATCTCGACACGTCATACTGCCATTATTGGAGTATAGACACATTATATCTTATCATATCTTATCATATCTATCCCAATAGACTTTGTCTAAATACTTCTCCTAAATTTTCCCCGTAAATTACGGAAATCTTTTTGCTATATATACGTATTCAAGAAGACGAATATATCATTCAGTATCCAGCACCCATTTCATATCAAACCCTATTCCAAACACATAATATGGATTTCTCACCTGATTCCTCAAGTTCCTCTAGCTCCGAAGATAGCGTGACGGGAGCATACCCACCGATCAATTACCGTGATTTCTTCAGAAAATGGGGATGGGTTCGCGAAATACTCACCCTATGGAGAAATGAAGAAGGTACTCCTTATCACGAGCCAAGCTTACCACCAAACATCAGAGTACTCGATCCGCTTACCGGCGAACCTGTTTGCAATATCGTTTTCACTCTTTTCGCAAGGATTTTTTGCCTCGAAGGTCGACTCGATGAAGCCCAAGACAGTATTCGTCCTCTACTCCCGAATTCTAACCAGATAGGGTTATTAGAAGAAGTTAGAAGACTTCGAACTAAATATCAAGAATTGACAAACCTTACGGAGGAATGGGTAGAACAAATCCATAGACTCGAGCGTATAGTAGAAACCCTGGAGGAGACAGTGCACGATTTGGAAGCTAGGCTCACACCTACTACCCAAGTACCACAAACACCAGCACTATAACCAGCACCAACAGTACCATCAACATCACCACCAACAACATCCGCATCCCACGCCTCAACATCACACTCAGTACCTCAAACATCAACATCATACGCCCCATAGATACCAAGGAATATTAGTAATAATGAGTTAAGATGTATTAACTCATTCTTCCCGAAGAATTATATATGTATACTTTTTATATATATATATATATATATATATATATATATATATATATATATATATATATATATATATAGTTTGAAACAACAATAAATCTTTTCGTACTAAGTTATTACGTGTGAATCTTAACTAGTATGTACTACTTGGTTAAATCATATCACTAATATGCTATGATGTACATCCTTCGTTGTATTATATCTGATGAATACATATATGAACGTATATCTTCATAAAGATTGTAATTAAAAATCCTTTTGTACAAACTGTTAATTGTGAAAATATTTTAACGGGTAGGTAATACCCGAGAAGTATTTATATCTCACATTAATATGTTACATTGTACTTTCTTCAAATTCTGATTCAATAATCAGTAACTATACTACTTACATCCACCAATATATGTATCTGTGCACCAAAGAACAACCATTTTCATACAAATTCAATTACATATTCTGATTTTGACATATCGAAATTCAAGTAAAGCTTTAGCAGGTGTTATCTTCCTAAAGATCACTACATTCATGAATTATATTCATTCGTATTCTGCAATGAATTATCACATCAAACCACCGTCCTTACCATTCATTACTTTTGAAATTTACAACATTTCTTCATTAACCGTTAGATCCGTTGACAGGATACATCCTGCGTTCAACGATCAAATTCAAAATCCTTGAAAACACCTTAGAACTATAACCAACGATTCAGATTCGTTAACCCTAATAATGCTGATGAAGCAGCAAAAGCTGTAGATGGTCTTAATGACCAGAAGCTTGATAATAAAGAATTGTGTGTTAGAAAAGCTCAAAAGAAAATCTGGTATTGAAAAACGGATTGAGCAAACCATGAAGGAGGCTGTGGACAAACCACAAGGATTAAACCTATACCCAAAGAATCTAGATGATTCGATTTCTGATGGAAATCATAGAAGATCTCTTTACGCATTCTAAATCCTTACAGAAAATTTTCCTCATTATCCTTCGACTTTAAATATTTTGGAAATTCTAAGATATCATCGTATCTTTCGTTATAAATATCTTCGATATTTCTGAAGATATATTCATAACTATTCTTGTCTGCAATTAATTATCTCTTTGCGATATCTTTATTACATCATAAAGGAAACTGTTTTAGTTTCTATATTCTGTATAATTAAAGTTTAAATTTTGAATGATTTGAAGTAGTGTTGGGAATTGAAGCATGAGCTAGTATAATATAATGACGTCATGCCAACGTGATTATATTACAATAAGTCATGCTAAATTTTTAATGGAAGATGATGATTCATAGACTTTATAATCATCATTTGCCATGTTACATAACTCTTTCATTATATTTAACCTCTAAACATATCAAGAAAATATTTTTCTTGATGATTCGGTCTTTTCTGGATATTCTGATAACTTGACAAATCAAATCGTGCTATTACCTTTTCTTTCTGCTTTGTATATTATGATCATTCGAAACTCCATACCTACGAAGTCTGGACCATTATTCGCTTGACTTGAAGTCAGGAAGGAAAAAAACAAAAGCATGGAGCTCCTAAATATAAAGGAAAATATAAGCCTGACAACAACACATAAATTACAAACCGTGTATATTAATACGTATTGCAACGTAATGACACGGGAGAACTAAAAACACAATAAAACCAAGAGCATAGTAGAAGTAAACCGACTTTTTCGGTGACAGATGAAAAAGAAGCACGATAGATATAAAAGTCAGGACTATATCCAGAATTAGAACTGGATGAAGCATATTGACAAATCTTTTGGAAGTACGAATCGAGAAAGAAAGTATAGAAGTGGTGAAGATAATAAAACGGAAGAAGCTAATTTATAGCAAAATTCCAGACACAGCAATCCAGGCAATTCACCGCATTTAATTAAAGAAAATCTCAAATTCCTTAATTACCAGAGAATCGAATCTTATAAAGATTACGAAGATTTCTTTAAATCCCTTGAATTCCGGAAATCAACTTTAGCTATGTCAAAAGTTAGACGAACATTTAATTTCCTCATTTCACTCTTTTGTGATAGCTTCATTTATACTCTTCCTATAATCGAATTGTTTTATCCATACTATTCAAAGGTGATAAAACTCTATTTTTCAACTCATATTCATCATTAAATATTCTTGTTGTCAACAATAGCGATCTCTATCAAATTTCATGACCGTGATTTTCACGAACTCCTCTCTATTTTGACTACCCTAATATTGTGGCATAAACGCTCAAGGTTTAAATAAGCTCAATATTATTCATAACACATTTCATATGTACTGAAATGCTTGTATAGCGTCATCATCTCTTCTAAGGAAACCTAATCAATGATACTCTTGTTAATCCTTTAGATAACCTCCGCGTTAATGATAAAATGCACTTCATAGAAGAACCTGTAGAAATTATGGTTCGTATGATTTAAACTCTTGAAACAAAATAATATTTTATCCGTTGGAATTCACGCAAGCCCCGAGTATACCTGGGAATGTGAAGATCAAATAAAACGAAAATATCCTCACCTGATTACAAACAACGCGGACTGATGGCAACAACTACATTTCGGGACGAAATTTCTTTTAACGGGTAGGTACTATGACAACCCGGAAATTTCTGACTAAGTTTAAACCTAACTGTTATAAAATTCCGACGATTCACGAATAATCCTTCGTAAATAATTATGCATTCGTTATATTAATATTATTATTAATATCATTTTTAATAATATATCACTCATCATTATCAAGTATTATTATTACAACTATTACTAATGTTATTATTATTAATAATTATTAATAACATTAATATTATTAGTATTACCACTTTTAAGATTATTATAAATATCATTATTATTATTAATACAACTTATTATTAATAACAATATTATTATTATTATTATTATTATTATTATTATTATTATTATTATTATTAATAACATTTATAATGATTATTATCATTATTATAAATTATAATTAAAATTATCATTTTTATTATTAATATTGTCATATTAACATTATTATCATTATTATTTATAATTAATAATAATAATATTATTATTATTAATATAATTATTATTATTATTATTAATATTACTATTATTATTAATTCTATTATTATTAGTATTAGTATTTTTATTATTAAAAGTATTATTATTATTAATATAATTATTATTATTAGTATTAATAATAATTATTAATATCAAATAAATTAAAAGTCAAAAACAAGGTACCAAATCAGTATTATATAAATCAAATCTTTTTTTATATATTTTTTCCACGACTGCTTTTAATTTTTTATTATAATCGTGATATATTTTTAATCTTCTCTACTAGTTTTTATTTTGTTTGCTGGCTATAAACAATCAATTAATCATTCAATTAATATATAAATCTCTGCTGCCTGTTCTTGACCATTTTACCAACACCTCGAATCTGAATCAATTTTCAAAATCTATAAATGCTGGCTTGTTAGGAATCATTCAAGTAAACTATCTGCAAAATATCAAATCTCAATTCACTATATCGAGTTTGAATTTTAGAGTCAAAGTTTTGGTTTTAAAAAAATTCAAACTTCGTTCTTCGATCAAATTCGAGTTCTAGATGTTGTTTCTGTTAAAATTGAGGGTTTACAAAGTTTCTAGGATTGATTACAAACCTATTTCATGTTTTAATCGTAAGCTAAAACGTTCTAGATTTCAAAATCAAATATTGAGTTTTATTTTTTTCTTCTTCTTCGTAACAGCCACTGCTGCTGTTTTTAATTTTTTTCTGTTAAAACAATTCAACAATCAAGTGACTATTTTCGTTTCATTTTCACATCTTAATTCAAAACCGTAACTTGTTGATTGATTGATTTCCATCCCTGGTCGACTGTTATGAGGAAGAAGAAAGAAGAACACATAAATCGAGTTAAATAAATATAAGTAT
This sequence comes from Rutidosis leptorrhynchoides, assembly GCF_046630445.1. Classification (NCBI taxonomy): domain Eukaryota; kingdom Viridiplantae; phylum Streptophyta; class Magnoliopsida; order Asterales; family Asteraceae; genus Rutidosis; species Rutidosis leptorrhynchoides. Next base: position 272,771,210 of record NC_092341.1, on the reverse strand, counting down.
GGGTATAAAACAGATAAGCAAGGTAGAGGGAATGGTTTGGGATGTTTTTGAGTTAGCATGAGGTCGCGGGTTCGAGTCCCATCCGTGGCAATTTTTTTAGAAAGCTTCTAAGGTAGTTTTCTTATTATTATTATTATTATTATTATTATTATTATTATTATTATTATTATTATTATTATTATTATTATTATTATTATTATTATTATTATTATTATTATTATTAATATTATTATTGTTATTATGATTTTAATTATTATTATTATTATTATTATTATTATTATTATTATTATTATTAGTATTATAACTATTATAATTATTATTATTACTAATAAAAGTTACCATGTATTATTATTAACATAATTAAAATTATAATTATAATTACTATTATTATTATTACTACTAAAATTATTATTACTAGTATTATTAGTAGTATTATTATTGTATTATTATTATTATTTTAAATATTATTATCATTATTATGATTAGAATTATTATTATTATTATTATTATTATTATTATTATTATTATTATTATTATTATTATTATTATTATTATTATTATTATTATTATTATTATTATTATTATTATTATTATTATTTTGAAAACAATACAAATTATTATTATTATCATTGTTATTAGTATTAGTATCATTTTATATTTATAAGTATTATTACTAATGTTATCATTATTATTATTACTAATATGACTATCTTTATTAGTATTATTATTATTAAAAAGTATTATCATTTTTACAAAAATTATTATTTTTGCTATAATTAACAATATATTATTATTATTATTATTATTATTATTATTACTAGTATCATTATGAATATTACCATTATCATTATGAATATTATTATTATTATTACAAAATAATACAACTCTTTATTCATTATCATTATTAAAATCATTTTATCAAAACAAATACTTATATATAGAATATATATATATATATATATATATATATATAAGTATATATAGAAATATATAACAATTGAAATAATATATATAAACTTATTCGATTACGAGTATATGTGTTAATATATATACTTGATATAGGTTCGTGAATCCGAGGTCAATTCTGTATTTGTTCAGTGCCATCCTATGCATATTTACTACAAACTATCGTATCGTATCGTGAGTTTTCATAGCTCCCCTTTTATATATATTTTTGGACTGAGAATACATGCGCAACTTTTATAACTGTTTTACACGTTAGACACAAGTACCAACTATTAAACTGTGCTATATCTGGCTATGTCCTAAAAGTCTTCACTGTGATATTTTTAATTGCTTTTACATAACGCATTCTTAATTATTAGGGTAGGCCTATTGGGAGTAACGTCCCCGATACATTTGACCAAGTCATTGTATTACTTAATAATGATTCAAACCGACAAGGACAGTACAACTTTTCATGGGGCAAACTTTGAAACTGTTTAGTCTAAATATCACAAACTTGGCACTACTTTTAGATCCCTACGAGATCTACTTTTATAAATAAAAATCGTGTGGTCTATATCTATTACTGAAATCATTATTTATGACAAACCTATGAACTCACTCAATCTCCTGTTGACTTTTTAAGCATGTTTATTCTCAGGTACTTAAATATGGGTTTATCACCTTTTTGCCCATTTTTTTACCCCTTTCTGAGTTGGAACCTTTTTTTTTTAAGAATTTGCCCGCGCAAGGCGCAAGGATCATTAGTCCTTGCAACTTGCGCCCTTTCATCCTAGTGTTAATAAATTAGGTCAAGGCGCAAGGCGCAAGGTTTATGACTTGTCTCCTTGTGGCTTTGCGCCTTGCGTCTTATCAGAATGGATTTTTCCTGATTTCTGGATAAGATTTTGTTAGATTTTTTGTACCTTTACGGATAAGATTATGTACCTGTGTATTTATTGAGGCTAGAACTCCAGGTTAATCATTTCATTTCACTTCATTTCCAAAAAGATCATGTCATTAGAGCATCGTTAAGGTACCAACTTTTATCTATTTTTTCACTAATTTGTGTCTTAATGAGCTGTAGTAATGATGAAGCATTTGTTGTTCATGTATGTTGTGGGGAAAATTTTGAATTTGTTAACAACATACCTATGTATCTGCCTCTTGATTGTTTTAGAACCAGATTAAAACTACCACTTGCTCCACAAAAACTAATAAATCGAAAAGTATTGTTAAGGAAAATTCTTAAAAAATTTGAATTGCCACCTAATGCACCTGTTTCGCTAAGATATATTGATAATAATCATATTTTTGATATTACTGATGATCATGAAGATATCTTTAAGTTTTTAAAACACGCTGTCACAAACGAGCCTATTGATATTTATGTTGTCGACAAAGTTAGAATGCTTCAACCCGGACAAAATCCACAAACACACCATCTCCAACAAAATCTAGAAACACTTCAGCCCCAACAAAATCCACAAACACACCATCTCCAACAAAACCTCCGAATACTCGAGTCTCAACCAAACAAACAAACTCACCATCTGCAAAAAGAACAGGATGAATTACACAATTCTGAACCAAACCTCGAAACACACCATTTGGAACAACAGCTGGCTGAAATACCACCTCCAAACACAGAAGAATTTGACTTCTTCAACCATGGCGCCGAGAACGTGTGTAAACTAAAAAAAATAGAGAACCCGTTTATACCTGTTGCTGCGTCTAGTGAATCGGATGAAGCAAGTGACGAGGAAGATGAAGATGATGAAGATGAAGAAAAACAAGATTTATTCTGGAATTTGCCAACTCTACACAGTCAGCAAGATGAAGAAAACCCAGAATTTACGACCCCAATTCCAACCACGTATCAGGTATCTGATTTGGTCAAAGTTCGTCAAACGTTTTCGAACAAGGAAGAATTCCTAAACCAGCTATTTACAAAATGCCTATATGAGTAGAGATTTTTGTGCTAAATTAAGTTGTCCATTGACGCCTTTGGATAGTAAATTTTTACTCGAATTAGCAAATGGTAAATTAATTTCAGCAGATAATATATGTCGGAATCGAGAAATTAAACTGGTTAGCGAAACATTTAAGATTGATTTGATACCAGTAGAGTTAGGGAGTTTTGATGTGATAATCGGTATGGACAGGTTGAAAGAAGTGAAAGCAGAGATCGTTTGTTACAAAAATGCAATTCGCATTATACGAGAAAAAGGAAAATCCTTAATGGTGTACGGAGAAAAGGGCAACACGAAGCTACATCTTATTAGTAATTTGAAGGCACAAAAACTAATAAGAAAAGGTTGCTATGCTGTTCTAGCACACGTCGAGAAAGTACAAACTGAAGAAAAGAACATCAATGATGTTCCCATTGCAAAAGAATTTCCCGATGTATTTCCGAAAGAATTACCGGGATTACCCCCACATCGATCCGTTGAATTTCAAATAGATATTGTACCAGGAGCTGCATCAATAGCTTGTGCTCCTTACAGACTCGCACCCAGCGAGATGAAAGAACTGCAAAGCCAATTACAAGAACTTTTAGAGCGTGGTTTCATTCGACCAAGCACATCACCGTGGGGAGCTCCTGTTTTGTTTGTCAAGAAGAAAGATGGTACATTCAGGTTGTGTATCGACTACCGAGAGTTGAACAAACTTACCATCAAGAACCGCTACCCACTACCGAGAATCGACGACTTATTTGATCAACTACAAGGCTCGTCTGTTTATTCAAAGATTGACTTACGTTCCGGGTATCATCAAATGCGGGTGAAAGAAGATGATATTCCAAATACTGCTTTCAGAACACGTTACGGTCATTATGAGTTTATGGTCATGCCGTTTGGTTTAACTAATGCACCAGCTGTGTTCATGGACCTTATGAACCGAGTGTGTGGACCATACCTTGACAAGTTTGTCATTGTTTTCATTGATGACATACTTATTTACTCAAAGAATGACCAAGAACACGGTGAACATTTGAGAAAGGTGTTAGAAGTATTGAGGAAGGAAGAATTGTACGCTAAGTTTTCAAAGTGTGCATTTTGGTTGGAAGAAGTTCAATTCCTCGGTCACGTAGTGAACAAAGAAGGTATTAAGGTGGATCCGGCAAAGATAGAAACTGTTGAAAAGTGGGAAACCCCGGAAACTCCGAAACACATACGCCAGTTTTTAGGACTAGCTGGTTACTACAGAAGGTTCATCCAAGACTTTTCCAGAATAGCAAAACCCTTGACTGCATTAACGCATAAAGGGAAGAAATTTGAATGGAATGATGAACAAGAGAAAGCGTTTCAGTTATTGAAGAAAAAGCTAACTACGGCACCTATATTGTCATTGCCTGAAGGGAATGATGATTTTGTGATTTATTGTGATGCATCAAAGCAAGGTCTCAGTTGTGTATTAATGCAACGAACGAAGGTGATTGCTTATGCGTCTAGACAATTGAAGATTCACGAACAAAATTATACGACGCATGATTTGGAATTAGGCGCGGTTGTTTTTGCATTAAAGACTTGGAGGCACTACTTATATGGGGTCAAAAGTATTATATATACCGACCACAAAAGTCTTCAACACATATTTAATCAGAAACAACTGAATATGAGGCAGCGTAGGTGGATTGAATTATTGAATGATTACGACTTTGAGATTCGTTACCACCCGGGGAAGGCAAATGTGGTAGCCGATGCCTTGAGCAGGAAGGACAGAGAACCCATTCGAGTAAAATCTATGAATATAATGATTCATAATAACCTTACTACTCAAATAAAGGAGGCGCAACAAGGAGTTTTAAAAGAGGGAAATTTAAAGAATGAAATACCCAAAGGATCGGAGAAGCATCTTAATATTCGGGAAGACGGAACCCGGTATAGGGCTGAAAGGATTTGGGTACCAAAATTTGGAGATATGAGAGAAATGGTACTTAGAGAATCTCATAAAACCAGATACTCAATACATCCTGGAACGGGGAAGATGTACAAGGATCTCAAGAAACATTTTTGGTGGCCGGGTATGAAAGCCGATGTTGCTAAATACGTAGGAGAATGTTTGACGTGTTCTAAGGTCAAAACTGAGCATCAGAAACCATCAGGTCTACTTCAACAACCCGAAATCCTGGAATGGAAATGGGAAAACATTACCATGGATTTCATCACTAAATTGCCAAGGACTGCAAGTAGTTTTGATACTATTTGGGTAATAGTTGATCGTCTCACCAAATCAGCACACTTCCTGCCAATAAGAGAAGATGACAAGATGGAGAAGTTAGCACGACTGTATTTGAAGGAAGTCGTCTCCAGACATGGAATACCAATCTCTATTATCTCTGATAGGGATGGCAGATTTATTTCAAGATTCTGGCAGACATTACAGCAAGCATTAGGAACTCGTCTAGACATGAGTACTGCCTATCATCCACAAACTGATGGGCAGAGTGAAAGGACGATACAAACGCTTGAAGACATGCTACGAGCATGTGTTATTGATTTCGGAAACAGTTGGGATCGACATCTACCGTTAGTAGAATTTTCCTACAACAACAGCTACCATTCAAGCATTGAGATGGCGCCGTTTGAAGCACTTTATGGTAGAAAGTGCAGGTCTCCGATTTGTTGGAGTGAAGTGGGGGATAGACAGATTACGGGTCCGGAGATTATACAAGAAACTACCGAGAAGATCATCCAAATTCAACAACGGTTGAAAACCGCCCAAAGTCGACAAAAGAGCTACGCTGACATTAAAAGAAAAGATATAGAATTTGAAATTGGAGAGATGGTCATGCTTAAAGTTACACCTTGGAAAGGCGTTGTTCGATTTGGTAAACGAGGGAAATTAAATCCAAGGTATATTGGACCATTCAAGATTATTGATCGTGTCGGACCAGTAGCTTACCGACTTGAGTTACCTCAATAACTCGCGGCTGTACATAACACTTTCCACGTCTCGAATTTGAAGAAATGTTTTGCTAAAGAAAATCTCACTATTCTGTTAGATGAAATCCAAATCAACGAAAAACTCCAATTCATCGAAGAACCCGTCGAAATAATGGATCGTGAGGTTAAAAGACTTAAGCAAAACAAGATACCAATTGTTAAGGTTCGATGGAATGCTCGTAGAGGACCTGAGTTCACCTGGGAGCGTGAAGATCAGATGAAGAAGAAATACCCGCATCTATTTCCAGAAGATTCGTCAACACCTTCAACAGCTTAAAATTTCGGGACGAAATTTATTTAACGGGTAGGTACTGTAGTGACCTGAACTTTTCCATGTTTATATATATTAATTGAGATTGATATTTACATGATTAAATGTTTCCAACATGTTAAGCAATCAAACTTGTTAAGACTTGATTAATTGAAATATGTTTCATATAGACAATTGACCACCCAAGTTGACCGGTGATTCACGAACGTTAAAACTTGTAAAAACTATATGATGACATATATATGGATATATATATAGTTAACATGATACTATGATAAGTAAACATATCATTAAGTATATTAACAATGAACTACATATGTAAAAACAAGACTACTAATTTAATGATTTTTAAACGAGACATATATGTAACGATTATCGTTGTAAAGACATTTAATGTATATATATCATATTAAGAGATATTCATACATGATAATATCATGATAATATAATAATTTAAAATCTCATTTGATATTATAAACATTGGTTTAACAACATTTAACAAGATCATTAACCTAAAGGTTTCAAAACAACACTTACATGTAACGACTAACGATGACTTAACGACTCAGTTAAAATGTATATACATGTAGTGTTTTAATATGTATTTATACACTTTTTAAAGACTTCAATACACTTATCAAAATACTTCTACTTAACAAAAATGCTTACAATTACATCCTCGTTCAGTTTCATCAACAATTCTACTCGTATGCACCCGTATTCGTACTCGTACAATACACAGTTTTTAGATGTATGTACTATTGGTATATACACTCCAATGATCAGCTCTTAGCAGCCCATGTGAGTCACCTAACACATGTGGGAACCATCATTTGGAAACTAGCATGAAATATCTCATAAAATTACAAAAATATGAGTAATCATTCATGACTTATTTACATGAAAACAAAATTACATATCCTTTATATCTAATCCATACACCATCGACCAAAAACACCTACAAACACTTTCATTCTTCAATTTTCTTCATCTAATTGATCTCTCTCAAGTTCTATCTTCAAGTTCTAAGTGTTCTTCATATATTCTACAAGTTCTAGTTACATAAAATCAAGAATACTTTCAAGTTTGCTAGCTCACTTCCAATCTTGTAAGGTGATCATCCAACCTCAAGAAATCTTTGTTTCTTACAGTAGGTTATCATTCTAATACAAGGTAATAATCATATTCAAACTTTGGTTCAATTTCTATAACTATAACAATCTTATTTCAAGTGATGATCTTACTTGAACTTGTTTTCGTGTCATGATTCTGCTTCAAGAACTTCGAGCCATCCAAGGATCCGTTGAAGCTAGATCCATTTTCTCTTTTCCAGTAGGTTTATCCAAGGAACTTAAGGTAGTAATGATGTTCATAACATCATTCGATTCATACATATAAAGCTATCTTATTCGAAGGTTTAAACTTGTAATCACTAGAACATAGTTTATTTAATTCTAAACTTATTCGCAAACAAAAGTTAATCCTTCTAACTTGACTTTTAAAATCAACTAAACACATGTTCTATATCTATATGATATGCTAGCTTAATGATTTAAAACCTGGAAACACGAAAAACACCGTAAAACCGAATTTACGCCGTCGTAGTAACACCGCGGGCTGTTTTGGGTTAGTTAATTAAAAACTATGATAAACTTTGATTTAAAAGTTGTTATTCTGAGAAAATTATTTTTATTATGAACATGAAACTATATCCAAAAATTATGGTTAAACTCAAAGTGGAAGTATGTTTTCTAAAATGGTCATCTAGACGTCGTTCTTTCGACTGAAATGACTACCTTTACAAAAATGACTTGTAACTTATTTTTCCAACAATAAACCTATACTTTTTCTGTTTAGATTCATAAAATAGAGTTCAATATGAAACCATAGCAATTTGATTCACTCAAAACGGATTTAAATGAAGAAGTTATGGGTAAAACAAGATTGGATAATTTTTCTCATTTTAGCTACGTGAAAATTTGTAACAAATCTATTCCAACCATAACTTAATCAACTTGTATTGTATATTATGTAATCTTGAGATACCATAGACACGTATACAATGTTTTAACCTATCATGTCGACACATCTATATATATTTCGGAACAACCATAGACACTCTATATGTGAATGTTGGAGTTAGCTATACAGGGTTGAGGTTGATTCCAAAATATATATAGTTTGAGTTGTGATCAATACTGAGATACGTATACACTGGTTCGTGGATTGATTCAAGATAATATTTATCGATTTATTTCTGTACATCTAACTGTGGACAACTAGTTGTAGGTTACTAACGAGGACAGCTGACTTAATAAACTTAAAACATCAAAATATATTAAAAGTGTTGTAAATATATTTTGAACATACTTTGATATATATGTATATATTGTTATAGGTTCGTGAATCAACCAGTGGCCAAGTCTTACTTCCCGACGAAGTAAAAATCTGTGAAAGTGAGTTATAGTCCCACTTTTAAAATCTAATATTTTTGGGATGAGAATACATGCAGGTTTTATAATTGATTTACAAAATAGACACAAGTACGTGAAACTACATTCTATGGTTGAATTATCGAAATCGAATATGCCCCTTTTTATTAAGTCTGGTAATCTAAGAATTAGGGAACAGACACCCTAATTGACGCGAATCCTAAAGATAGATCTATTGGGCCTAACAAACCCCATCCAAAGTACCGGATGCTTTAGTACTTCGAAATTTATATCATATCCGAAGGGTGTCCCGGAATGATGGGGATATTCTTATATATGCATCTTGTTAATGTCGGTTACCAGGTGTTCACCATATGAATGATTTTTATCTCTATGTATGGGATGTGTATTGAAATATGAAATCTTGTGGTCTATTGTTACGATTTGATATATATAGGTTAAACCTATAACTCACCAACATTTTTGTTGACGTTTAAAGCATGTTTATTCTCAGGTGAATATTAAGAGCTTCCGCTGTTGCATACTAAAATAAGGACAAGATTTGGAGTCCATGTTTGTATGATATTGTGTAAAAACTGTATTCAAGAAACTGATTTCGATGTAACATATTTGTATTATAAACCATTATGTAATGGTCGTGTGTAAACAGGATATTTTAGATTATCATTATTTGATAATCTACGTAAAGCTTTTTAAACCTTTATTTATGAAATAAAGGTTATGGTTTGTTTTAAAAATGAGTGCAGTCTTTGAAAAACGTCTCATATAGAGGTCAAAACCTCGCAACGAAATCAATTAATATGGAACGTTTTTTAATCAATAAGAACGGGACATTTCAGTTGGTATCCGAGCGTTGGTCTTAGAGAACCAGAATTTTGCATTAGTGTGTCTTATCGAGTTTGTTAGGATGCATTAGTGAGTCTGGACTTCGACCGTGTTTACTTGAAAAATGATTGCTTAACAAATTTTGTTGGAAACTATATATTTTTAACATGTGAATATTATGTGATATATTAATCTCTTAACGCGTTTGATATTATGTGATAGATGTCTACCTCTAGAACAAGTCCCATTGACTCACCTAATAATAATGAAGAGTCAAATGTAAATTGGAATGATTCGTGGACTGATTCACAAGTTCCCGAAGAGGAACCGGAAGAAGAGTCGGAACCAGAAGAAAAATCGGAACCGGAAGAAGAATTGGAACCGGATGAAGAAATAGAACCGGTGGGGGAAATAATAAAACGGTTAAGTAAAAGAAAATCTTCAACCAACCGACCAAGGTTAATTATGGTCAATGGTTTTTCCGCTAAGGAAGCAAAATATTGGGAGGATTACCAATTCTCCGATGAATCGGATTCTGACGAGAATTCCGATGATGTTATAGAAATTACCCCAACTGAATTTAAAAAGGCAAAAGAAAATAATAAGGGAAAGGGCATAAAAATAGAGAAATCTAATTCCAACCCCGATGAACTTTATATGTATCGTCAACCCCCGAAGTCCTTAAGTTGTAACAATGACCCGGGAACCTCTAAACCACCAGGTTTTTCTAAACCAATGTGGATAACGACGGCTCGTATTAGGGGAACATCATATATCCCTAGAAACTTGGCAAAACGAACCAAAACCGAAGAAGAAGAAACAAGCGAGTCGGAATAAGATAGTTGTATTCGTGTGGTGTAATATAAGTAATATAGTGTGCTTATGCTTTATGATATATGTAAAAATTGCTTGTATTAATAAGTATTTTTTTTTTGAATCTAACTCTTGTCTATTTTACAGTATAAAAACACAAAATGGATAGACAACCCAATATTTTAAGAGACCTACCCGGAGACATGATTGATGAAATCTTGTCTAGAGTCGGTCAGAATTCTTCGGCACAACTATTTAAGGCGAGATCAGTTTGTAAGACATTCGAAGAACGTTCCAAGAATGCCTTGGTTTATAAAAGGCTTTCGTTCGAAAGATGGGGGATATCACATTGGGAAATCCATAAGTTACGATGTGTTTACTTTGACGCATATATTGCGGGGAACCCAAATGCTATTTTACGCAATGGGTTAAGAAATTATTTTGACTCAATATATCCGAATATTGGACTTCGTGATTTAGAAAAAGCGGCAAACATGCAACATAAAGAAGCATGTTATGCTTACGGATTAGTAATGTTCGCTTCTCACCAAAGTGAGAACAAGAACATCGGCCTACAACTATTAAACAAAACGTTCCCACAAGTGACGGAGTCGGTAATTGGGGTAAGAAATGAGGTTTTTAGATTGTTACGGGACTGTTGGACATTACGTAACCCTCATCCCTTTGACAACGTTACAACACGCTGTCTTATCAACAGCCATAACGGTTATGTTCCACAAGACCAAGGATGGGAAGTAGTCCTAGTAAAACCAGAATGCATGACTTGTTTCTGGACGTATGAATTACGTGTCTTTATTGCCTTTGCTGAACGACTTGTGTACTAGCTAGAATTATCTTCACAACCATCTTGTATCAAATTTATTGTGTGCTATATTTCATGCTATATGTAAAATAAGCGGTATTGCAAGTTTGTAAAATATTGTGTAAAAGTTTGAACGCGAAATATTATTATAATCAGTTTTTCATATAGAATTGTAGTAGTTGAATTATATATTAGCTACTAAGTATGAACTTTACGGGTAGGTACTACCCGAATTTAAACTTATAAAACGCTAATATGAAGAAAAAGCTTTTATAAATGAGTTCATATTATGCTACGAAATACTATTAACTACTCTTAATATTCTGTATGATTAACTTGTTCCATTTGACTATTTTGAAGGAAATGGCACCGACTACTCGACACACCGTGAATATGAATGAAGAGGAATTCTGTACTTTTCTAGCTTCAAACATAGCCGCAGTACAGGCTGCACTACATACCAACAATAACCTTGGATCTAGCAGTACAGGAAATCGTGTAGGATGCACCTACAAAGAATTCACTGCCTGCAAACCTTTGGAATTTGATGGAACCGGAGGACCGATCGGATTGAAACGGTGGACCGAGAAGGTCGAATCGGTGTTTGCCATAAGTAAGTGTACTGAAGAGGACAAAGTGAAGTACGCTACGCATACCTTCACAGGTTCTGCGTTAACATGGTGGAATACCTATCTAGAGCAAGTGGGACAAGACGATGCGTACGCACTACCGTGGTCAGCATTCAAGCACTTGATGAACGAGAAGTACCGTCCCAGAACCGAGGTCAATAAGCTCAAGATAGAACTTAGAGGGTTACGAACCCAAGGATTTGATATTACCACGTACGAAAGACGATTCACAGAATTGTGCCTATTGTGTCCGGGAGCATTCGAAGATGAGGAAGAGAAGATCGACGCGTTTGTGAAAGGATTACCGGAAAGAATCCAAGAAGATATAAGTTCACACGAGCCCTCCTCCATACAACAGGCATGTAGAATGGCTCACAAACTAGTGAACCAGATTGAAGAAAGAATTAAAGAACAGACTACTGAAGAGGCCAATGTGAAGCAAGTCAAAAGAAAGTGGGAGGAAAACGGTGACAAGAATCACCAATACAATAACAACAGCAATTACAACAATAATCGCAACAATTATCCCAACAATCGCAACATTAATCGCAACTACAACAAACGGCCCAACAACAACAACAACAACAACAACAACAACAACAACAACAGCAACTACAATAATCATCCCAACAACAATAATAACCGCAACAACAACAACAATCAGAAGCAGCTATGCCAAAGGTGTGAAAAATATCACTCGGGGTTCTGCACCAAATTTTGCAACAAGTGTAAAAGAAATGGTCATAGCGTGGCAAAGTGTGAGGTCTACGGACCAGGGGTTAATAGAACGAAAGGAACAAATGGTGTCGGAACGATTAATGGCGGAGCAAGTAGTGTCGGAGCAAGTTATGCCAATGTAGTTTGTTATAAATGTGGAAAACCGGGCCACATTATTAGAAATTGCCCGAACCAGGAGAACATGAATGGACAAGGCCGCGGAAGAGTTTTCAATATTAATGCGGCAGAGGCACAGGAAGACCCGGAGCTTGTTACGGGTACGTTTCTTATTGACAATAAATCTGCTTACGTTTTATTTGATTCGGGTGCGGATAGAAGCTATATGAGTAGAGATTTTTGTGCTAAATTAAGTTGTCCATTGACGCCTTTGGATAGTAAATTTTTACTCGAATTAGCAAATGGTAAATTAATTTCAGCAGATAATATATGTCGGAATCGAGAAATTAAACTGGTTAGCGAAACATTTAAGATTGATTTGATACCAGTAGAGTTAGGGAGTTTTGATGTGATAATCGGTATGGACTGGTTGAAAGAAGTGAAAGCAGAGATCGTTTGTTACAAAAATGCAATTCGCATTATACGAGAAAAAGGAAAATCCTTAATGGTGTACGGAGAAAAGGGCAACACGGAGCTACATCTTATTAGTAATTTGAAGGCACAAAAACTAATAAGAAAAGGTTGCTATGCTGTTCTAGCACACGTCGAGAAAGTACAAACTGAAGAAAAGAACATCAATGATGTTCCCATTGCAAAAGAATTTCCCGATGTATTTCCGAAAGAATTACCGGGATTACCCCCACATCGATCCGTTGAATTTCAAATAGATATTGTACCAGGAGCTGCATCAATAGCTCGTGCTCCTTACAGACTCGCACCCAGCGAGATGAAAGAACTGCAAAGCCAATTACAAGAACTTTTAGAGCGTGGTTTCATTCGACCAAGCACATCACCGTGGGGAGCTCCTGTTTTGTTTGTCAAGAAGAAAGATGGTACATTCAGGTTGTGTATCGACTACCGAGAGTTGAACAAACTTACCATAAAGAACCGCTACCCACTACCGAGAATCGACGACTTATTTGATCAACTACAAGGCTCGTCTGTTTATTCAAAGATTGACTTACGTTCCGGGTATCATCAAATGCGGGTGAAAGAAGATGATATTCCAAATACTGCTTTCAGAACACGTTACGGTCATTATGAGTTTATGGTCATGCCGTTTGGTTTAACTAATGCACCAGCTGTGTTCATGGACCTTATGAACCGAGTGTGTGGACCATACCTTGACAAGTTTGTCATTGTTTTCATTGATGACATACTTATTTACTCAAAGAATGACCAAGAACACGGTGAACATTTGAGAAAGGTGTTAGAAGTATTGAGGAAGGAAGAATTGTACGCTAAGTTTTCAAAGTGTGCATTTTGGTTGGAAGAAGTTCAATTCCTCGGTCACGTAGTGAACAAAGAAGGTATTAAGGTGGATCCGGCAAAGATAGAAACTGTTGAAAAGTGGGAAACCCCGGAAACTCCGAAACACATACACCAGTTTTTAGGACTAGCTGGTTACTACAGAAGGTTCATCCAAGACTTTTCCAGAATAGCAAAACCCTTGACTGCATTAACGCATAAAGGGAAGAAATTTGAATGGAATGATGAACAAGAGAAAGCGTTTCAGTTATTGAAGAAAAAGCTAACTACGGCACCTATATTGTCATTTCCTGAAGGGAATGATGATTTTGTGATTTATTGTGATGCATCAAAGCAAGGTCTCAGTTGTGTATTAATGCAACGAACGAAGGTGATTGCTTATGCGTCTAGACAATTGAAGATTCACGAACAAAATTATACGACGCATGATTTGGAATTAGGCGCGGTTGTTTTTGCATTAAAGACTTGGAGGCACTACTTATATGGGGTCAAAAGTATTATATATACCGACCACAAAAGTCTTCAACACATATTTAATCAGAAACAACTGAATATGAGGCAGCGTAGGTGGATTGAATTATTGAATGATTACGACTTTGAGATTCGTTACCACCCGGGGAAGGCAAATGTGGTAGCCGATGCCTTCAGCAGGAAGGACAGAGAACCCATTCGAGTAAAATCTATCAATATAATGATTCATAATAACCTTACTACTCAAATAAAGGAGGCGCAACAAGGAGTTTTAAAAGAGGGAAATTTAAAGGATGAAATACCCAAAGGATCGGAGAAGCATCTTAATATTCGGGAAGACGGAACCCGGTATAGGGCTGAAAGGATTTGGGTACCAAAATTTGGAGATATGAGAGAAATGGTACTTAGAGAATCTCATAAAACCAGATACTCAATACATCCTGGAACGGGGAAGATGTACAAGGATCTCAAGAAACATTTTTGGTGGCCGGGTATGAAAGCCGATGTTGCTAAATACGTAGGAGAATGTTTGACGTGTTCTAAGGTCAAAGCTGAACATCAGAAACCATCAGGTCTACTTCAACAACCCGAAATCCCAGAATGGAAATGGGAAAACATTACCATGGATTTCATCACTAAATTGCCAAGGACTGCAAGTAGTTTTGATGCTATTTGGGTAATAATTGATCGTCTCACCAAATCAGCACACTTCCTGCCAATAAGAGAAGATGACAAGATGGAGAAGTTAGCACGACTGTATTTGAAGGAAGTCATCTCCAGACATGAAATACCAATCTCTATTATCTCTGATAGGGATGGCAGATTTATTTCAAGATTCTGGCAGACATTATGTAACGACCCGACCAAAACCGTTATTGACGGTGCTGTTAACTTAGGTCCCGTTACGTGGTCGTAGTCCCTATATGAGACTCGTTTGACCAAAATTATGTCGCATTCATTTGAAAGGTACAAGACTTGCAAGTTTAGTTTACAAAACCGTTCGACAACAAGTCTAAGTTTACAAAGGTCATAAAGTATAAATGAAATAACTTGCGACATAATTAGTTTAAAAATACAGTCGCTATAAATAGCGTAAGTATGTAAACAAAAGTTTGAATCCAAAAGTGCTATCCCTAGCGTATGCATGCATGGTTGACTCCAATCAAGTAATCAAAGAGTGCGGAAGCATGTATCAAGTAGCCAAGTATGAACCTGAGAAACATATAGAAAACTGTCAACGAAAAACGTTGGTGAAATCATAGGTGTATTTGTAAACGTTGTTTTTGAACCACAAGATTTAGTATTCCCATAGTTGATTATCAAAATCGTTTGCATTTCAAAAGTATTGTTCGCGAGCACCCAATTATCAAGACTTAACGTTTCCTTCCATAGAACCCCATCACAATAGTGTTAAAACATACATTGTTTCTCGAAAATATATTTCATCCGTAGACGGTAGCGAACCGTCCGTAATGAGGGTTTGTCAAACCCGTATGGCCACACAATATAAGTTCTCGCTTACACCCTGCAAGTGTAACTAATGATAATCGAATTGAGGATTTTTGTTCTAACTCGCTGTGGAATGTTTGTTTCATCGTACTTGTGTTCAAAGTATAAAAGTAAGTAGTACAAAATGCGACAAAGTATATGTTTCTCAGCCCACAATTTAAAGTATAAAAAGTTGTTGAAAAGGTGGGACTATGATCTCACCTCGAGTGCATGAGTATAAAAGTACTTCACAAAGTAAACGTGTGCATGATTGTTGCTTAGCCTTGACCTAAACAAGTAAGTTGTATCAATTAACCAGTTACGACACAAGGTCGGGCGAAATGTGTTCAATTAGTCCTATGGCTCGTTATGACTCGAATAGTATAGCATGTGAATCACGTTGTCAAGTTTCATGCAAGAATCAAGTATAAAATAAGATTAGAACGATTGTATAAGTGTTTTGTTAAGTTTGACTAAAAGTCAAACTTGGTCAAAGTCAACAAAAAAGTCAACACGTTCGGGTCGGGTCCCAAACTATTTTTCTAAGCTTAGAAGTCATATATGAGCATGTTGGCCAAGTTACATGTTAATCGGAGGTGCGTAGCATAGCAAACATTTTTCGAAATTTGACAAAGTAGGTCAGAACCCAAACACGGCTATTGCCGCGCCGCGGCCAGAGGTGTCGCGCCGCGACATTAGGCGTGGCCTGGTACCTGGTCAGTTTCAAAAGTTCAAGTCTTGATCCAAAATTCAATTTAGCACAAAACGCAAACCGTAAACACTTAGAATACGCATCTTATATCATTGGAAAGCTCTTTTGACAAGGAATACAATTAACTACCTTTCACAAGCAAAAACATCAATTACAATAACCGAAAACTCATCAATTGATCAAGAAGGGTTTATTTTCAAAGTTTCAAGTTCGTAAAACGTATTTTATGATTCGGGAATCCAATTTACACATACGATATGCCGTTCCGAAGGTAATTAAGCATACAATGCATCTAAACACTTACTAACAACATTAACAAGCATTCAATGCATCAAAAGTTCATTTCAAAGTCTATCAAACCCTAACCAAAATTCACAAAAATCAATAATCATGTGTTTGAAGTTTTCTTAATCAACCTACGCATCAAAACGAAGCTAGTGATACTAGTAACACAATTAAAACATGAACTTTAACAATCAAACAACATTTAATCTTCCAAAATGCAAGATTAAGCAAACCTATTTCAAATGTTCAAACTAGTTACTCAAAACAACAAATCGAGCAAGTAAATCATATATTCATACTAGACACGAGCCATAGACACTAACTAACACCATTTCAAATCAAAAACACGAATTTAGAGAAATCTAGAGTTTTAGAAATGTTACCCAAACGAGATGAAGTTGGTATCAAATTGTAGAGGATAAAAAGAGGATTCCAAATATGTAATTTGTTTTGTTGTAAGCCTCCTAGATCGAATTTAGATGATGAATGATTGAATTAGGTGTTTGTGTGTGTGTTCTTGCTAGAGAGAAAGAGATAGAGATGGAGATGATTGAATGGTGGTGATTGGGGTGGACTAGTTGACCTAGTCAACTAGTTTGCCCCGTGTCAATTTTAGTCCCTCGAGTTTAGAAGCGGGTGCGGAATTTTACCGAACGGATATTTTGAAAACGCTCGAGTAAATGAGTGATGTTATAATTAAATAACGGAAATATTATGAACGTTAGTCAACGAAAGTTACGAATTTTAAATAACGAAAGATATTATAAAAAAAAAGACAGTGTTAAAAATAAATTTAACGGAAAAACGCGGGATGTTACATTACCTACACCTTAAAAGAAATTTCGTCCCGAAATTTAGTTGAAAGTAGTAGTCGTTGTTCCTTCATCGAGATCGTGCGTTGCCCATTCTACGGATAAGTGAAAGTACTTCATCGGGCATTTCAACGAACTTTGACAGTCCGGGTTTTACGTTGTTTTAGAGTTTGGTTTCATGATTCAAAATTTCAACCGGTCCTCCTAGGAAGCCGAGTTTGTCATCGATAGTAAGCTCATCGAAAAGGATAACAAGTTCTTGTTTCGCAAGACACGCCTTTAAGTTTGATACGTAGAATTTAGGATGAACGGAGACTCGAATGAGTTGAAAAAATCTAAACGGCTAGTAACGGGTCTAAAACGCCCCAAGATTTCAAAAGGATTAAAATATCACGGATTTAGCTTTCTATGTTTCCCGAAACGGATTACACCTCCTCAAAGTGCGACTTTTAACGTGACGCGGTTTCCCATGGAATTCGAAAGGTTTACGTATAACATCGGCATAGCTCCTGGTGATTACGAGTCGCGTTGGGTCTTGCTTGAATATGAATAAATCCTCTCGATTGCTCATGAATAAGCTCGGCCCCGGTGAATTGATCATCGTTTACTTGGTTTCGACAAAAAGGAGGATGACGTTTCCGGTCACATGTGGTTTCAAAAAGGTGTGACGTTAAAACTCGAATGAAAATCATTGTAGTACGAGGATTAAGCTAAAGGAAAATACTTTTCTCAAGTAAATTTGAAGTTAGTAATACAAATTCGTATTACGGTTTCCAAGGTTTGAATCGTATGTTTGCTCGGTCCGTCGGGTTGTGGTTGATGTGTTGTACTCATGTCTAAACGGGGTCCCGAGACTTTTTGTGAGGCACTCCAAAATCTAGAAGTGAAACGAGGATCTCGATCCGAAACGAGGTACATCTCTTTAAGGTATATTTGAAAGAGTTTGTTAGGACGTGAAAATGTTTGTTGGAACAAGTTTTTGTTTCTCAAGAATTTCGCGCCGCGAAAGATTTATCGGTTTCCGAAAATGTTCAATAGGACTATTCACCCTCGAGGCGAATACTAGTATAGTGTGAAGAGTCTCTCTCTCCATTGAGAATTTAGATAAAATATTTCCTTAAACGGAAGTACGAGTGTAAGGCGAGAGAAGTTTTCGCCTCGATGTGAGCATACCAAGCATTTTGTAGTTCGTCTATAAAACTATAAGAAAACGAGATAGTACACACGTGTAACATATGTTTGAAGTCGAAAGAATTTGTCATTCATTCGGAAGCATCAATATGGTTCGACAATAATCGAAGATGTGTCCCGGGTATGGTTGTTATCAGTATTCTCGGAGTTTTCGGATGTTCAAACAAGAAAAATAAAGTCATGTACATGGCACATGGTGGTGATTAGGTTGATCGAGTCCAACCACCATCACGTGTCATTAGAACTTTGGTATGACTTACCGTAATATAATCACGTTGATCGAGTGTCGTTATATTACGCTAACTCATACCTCCATTCCCACATCACTCTATAGATTCAAGTTCGTGTAATCGTGAAGATCTAAAATGAACAAAGTGCAACGGCATCTCTAACGTGACTCGTATTGAATCGAAAGAATTTGTGCAACTCTAAAGAAGCGTTCCCCGAGGGAAGTGTATAAACGATTGTTCACGTCAAAGCGGTTCGAGTCAGACAATAATGTATTCAGGTATGAAAAGAGTAACGAGTCATGATAACGAGTAGCACGCAACCGTAGTGATAAATGTTGATGACGATACTCATCTAGAGTAGTGATGGTAGTAACACCAAAAAGTAGATAGTAAGAAACACCAGTGGGAAACCGATAGTAGGTTGAAACGGTGGCAAATAACAATCCGGGAGACAGAGTTCCCGAACAAGTGTGACTAATGAAGTCGTCGTCATCCATACGTGTATGAATCTTGAATTTACGCGTGTTACCAGAAAGTTGCAGAATACGAGTTCGTATGATGAAAACGTGGTACCATTAAGAAGTTTGCCTAAGAATGATTCAAGTATAATGCACAAGTAGTCAAGTAAGTGCTATCTATAGCAAATGTATGTCAGAATGCAATGGCTAACTATCCGGTTGTAGTCTAGACTCACTAATGCGTCCTAATGACTCTGTTAGACACACTAATGCATCCTAGTTCCCTACAACCAACGCTCTGATACCACTTGTAATGACCCGACCAAAACCGTTATTGACGGCGCCGTTAACTTAGGTCCCGTTGCGTGGTCGTAGTCCCTATATGAGACTCGTTTGACCAAAATTATGTCGCATTCATTTGAAAGGTACAAGACTTGCAAGTTTAGTTTACAAAACCGTTCGACAACAAGTCTAAGTTTACAAAGGTCATAAAGTATAAATGAAATAACTTGCGACATAATTAGTTTAAAAATACAGTCGCTATAAATAGCGTAAGTATGTAAACAAAAGTTTGAATCCAAAAGTGCTATCCCTAGCGTATGCATGCATGGTTGACTCCAATCAAGTAATCAAAGAGTGCGGAAGCATGTATCAAGTAGCCAAGTATGAACCTGAGAAACATATAGAAAACTGTCAACGAAAAACGTTGGTGAAATCATAGGTGTATTTGTAAACGTTGTTTTTGAACCACAAGATTTAGTATTCCCATAGTTGATTATCAAAATTGTTTGCATTCCAAAAGTATTGTTCGCGAGCTCCCAATTATCAAGACTTAACGTTTCCTTCCATAGAACCCCATCACAATAGTGTTAGAACATACACTGTTTCTCGAAAATATATTTCATCCGTAGACGGTAGCGAACCGTCCGTAATGAGGGTTTGTCAAACCCGTATGGCCACACAATATAAGTTCTCGCTTACACCCTGCAAGTGTAACTAATGATAATCGAATTGAGGATTTTTGTTCTAACTCGCTGTGGAATGTTTGTTTCATCGTACTTGTGTTCAAAGTATAAAAGTAAGTAGTACAAAATGCGACAAA
This sequence comes from Rutidosis leptorrhynchoides, assembly GCF_046630445.1. NCBI lineage: Eukaryota > Viridiplantae > Streptophyta > Magnoliopsida > Asterales > Asteraceae > Rutidosis > Rutidosis leptorrhynchoides. Next base: position 272,750,590 of record NC_092341.1, on the reverse strand, counting down.
GTATATGTTTCTCAGCCCACAATTTAAAGTATAAAAAGTTGTTGAAAAGGTGGGACTATGATCTCACCTCGAGTGCACGAGTATAAAAGTACTTCACAAAGTAAACGTGTGCATGATTGTTGCTTAGCCTTGACCTAAACAAGTAAGTTGTATCAATTAACCGGTTACGACACAAGGTCAGGCGAAATGTGTTCAATTAGTCCTATGGCTTGTTATGACTCGAATAGTATAGCATGTGAATCACGTTGTCAAGTTTCATGCAAGAATCAAGTATAAAATAAGATTAGAACGATAGTATAAGTGTTTTGTTAAGTTTGACTAAAAGTCAAACTTGGTCAAAGTCAACGAAAAAGTCAACACATTTGGGTCGGGTCCCAAACTATTTTTCTAAGCTTAGAAGTCATATATGAGCATGTTGGCCAAGTTACATGTTAATCGGAGGTGCGTAGCATAGCAAACATTTTTCGAAATTTGACAAAGTAGGTCAGAACCCAAACACGGCTATTGCCGCGCCGCGGCCAGAGGTGTCGCGCCGCGACATTAGGCGTGGCCTGGTACCTGGTCAGTTTCAAAAGTTCAAGTCTTGATTCAAAATTCAATTTAGCACAAAACGCAAACCGTAAACACTTAGAATACGCATCTTATATCATTGGAAAGCTCTTTTGACAAGGAACACAATTAACTACCTTTCACAAGCAAAAACATCAATTACAATAACCGAAAACTCGTCAATTGATCAAGAAGGGTTTATTTTCAAAGTTTCAAGTTCGTAAAACGTATTTTATGATTCGGGAATCCAATTTACACATACGATATGCCGTTCCGAAGGTAATTAAGCATACAATGCATCTAAACACTTACTAACAACATTAACAAGCATTCAACGCATCAAAAGTTCATTTCAAAGTCTATCAAACCCTAACCAAAATTCACAAAAATCAATAATCATGTGTTTGAAGTTTTCTTAATCAACCTACGCATCAAAACGAAGCTAGTGATACTAGTAACACAATTAAAACATGAACTTTAACAATCAAACAACATTTAATCTTCCAAAATGCAAGATTAAGCAAACCCATTTCAAATGTTCAAACTAGTTACTCAAAATAACAAATCGAGCAAGTAAATCATATATTCATACTAGACACGAGCCATAGACACTAACTAACACCATTTCAAATCAAAAACACGAATTTAGAGAAATCTAGAGTTTTAGAAATGTTACCCAAACGAGATGAAGTTGGTATCAAATTGTAGAGGATAAAGAGAGGATTCCAAATATGTAATTTGTTTTGTTGTAAGCCTCCTAGATCGAATTTAGATGATGAATGATTGAATTAGGTGTTTGTGTGTGTGTTCTTGCTAGAGAGAAAGAGAGAGAGATGGAGATGATTGAATGGTGGTGATTGGGGCGGACTAGTTGACCTAGTCAACTAGTTTGCCCCGTGTCAATTTTAGTCCCTCGAGTTTAGAAGCGGGTGCGGGATTTTACCGAACGGATATTTTGAAAACGCTCGAGTAAATGAGTGATGTTATAATTAAATAACGGAAATATTATGAACGTTAGTCAACGAAAGTTACGAATTTTAAATAACGAAAGATATTATAAAAAAAAAAGACAGTGTTAAAAATAAATTTAACGGAAAAACGCGGGATGTTACACATTACAGCAAGCATTAGGAACTCGTCTAGACATGAGTACTGCCTATCATCCACAAACTGATGGGCAGAGCGAAAGGACGATACAAACGCTTGAAGACATGCTACGAGCATGTGTTATTGATTTCGGAAACAGTTGGGATCGACATCTACCGTTAGTAGAATTTTCCTACAACAACAGCTACCATTCAAGCATTGAGATGGCGCCGTTTGAAGCACTTTATGGTAGAAAGTGCAGGTCTCCGATTTGTTGGAGTGAAGTGGGGGATAGACAGATTACGGGTCCGGAGATTATACAAGAAACTACCGAGAAGATCATCCAAATTCAACAACGGTTGAAAACCGCCCAAAGTCGACAAAAGAGCTACGCTGACATTAAAAGAAAAGATATAGAATTTGAAATTGGAGAGATGGTCATGCTTAAAGTTGCACCTTGGAAAGGCGTTGTTCGATTTGGTAAACAACGGAAATTAAATCCAAGGTATATTGGACCATTCAAGATTATTGATCGTGTCGGACCAGTAGCTTACCGACTTGAGTTACCTCAACAACTCGCGGCTGTACATAACACTTTCCACGTCTCGAATTTGAAGAAATGTTTTGCTAAAGAAAATCTCACTATTCCGTTAGATGAAATCCAAATCAACGAAAAACTCCAATTCATCGAAGAACCCGTCGAAATAATGGATCGTGAGGTTAAAAGACTTAAGCAAAACAAGATACCAATTGTTAAGGTTCGATGGAATGCTCGTAGAGGACCTGAGTTCACCTGGGAGCGTGAAGATCAGATGAAGAAGAAATACCCGCATCTATTTTCAGAAGATTCGTCAACACCTTCAACAGCTTAAAATTTCGGGACGAAATTTATTTAACGGGTAGGTACTGTAGTGACCCGAACTTTTCCATGTTTATATATATTAATTGAGATTGATATTTACATGATTAAATGTTTCCAACATGTTAAGCAATCAAACTTGTTAAGACTTGATTAATTGAAATATGTTTCATATAGACAATTGACCACCCAAGTTGACCGGTGATTCACGAACGTTAAAACTTGTAAAAACTATATGATGACATATATATGGATATATATATAGTTAACATGATACTATGATAAGTAAACATATCATTAAGTATATTGATGTTATGCGAGGTGTATATAAAATAGTTATTAATTTTAGCAGAAAACACTATTAAATACGATACAATTTTACACAAGATATTTATTTATTTATAGAATGGATATACTTAAACCTTGCTACAACACTTATAGGCAGTGTACCTAATCGTACAGTAGTGTAGTTTTTAGTAAGTCCGGTTCGTTCCACAGGGAAATCTTTAAACAAAGCTCAACGCTATATTAGTTTACTTTTATAAAAATATAAATATATATATAAGTAATATTATTATTATAAAGGGGGGTTTTTACCGTTTAATGACCGGTTTGTCGATTTTAAAACTTTAGTCGCAGTTAAAACCTAATAAATAAAAGACTTAATTTAAAGCGTAAAGTAAATAACGATAATGAAATTGCGAATAATAAAAGTGCGATAAAATAAACTTGCGATAATTAAAAAGTACGATAATTAAAAGTGCGATTAAATAACAATAAATAAAAGTGCGATAATTAGAAGTGCAATTAAATATAAAATAAAGGAAATTAAATATGAAATAAAAGAATTATGCTTATTTAAACTTCCGTAATCATGATGTTTGACGTGTTAATTTTAGTTTTATGCCCATGGGTTAATTGTCCTTTGTCCTGGAATATTTAATATGTCCGTCTGGTTTTTGTCCATAACAGTCCATCAGTCATAAATATAAAGTGCGAGTGTCCTCGTCAAATTATTCTTATACCCGAAGTTAAATATTCCAACTAATTGGGGATTCGAATTGTAACAAGGTTTTAATACTTTGTTTAATGAATACACCAGGTTATCGACTACGTATAAACCAAGGTTTTACTACTTTGTTAACAATTACACCAATTACCCTTGAATGTAATTTCACCCCTGTTTTAATTATTCTAGTGGCTATTAATCCATTCCCGTGTCCGGTTAAATGAACGATTATTCGTACATATAAATACCCCGCCCATCGTGTCCGATTGAGTGTATATGGTAATTTATAGGGACGCCCAATTGTAAATCTTTATATTAACATTAACAAACTATCATTTAGTTAAACAAATATAAAGCCCATTAATAGCCCATAGTCTAATTTTCACAAGTGTCGTTCTTTTATCCAAACCCCAATTATGGTACAAAGCCCAATTACCCAATTTTAGTAATTAGCCCAACATCATGATTACTTCGTTTTAAATAAGCATAATAATAACTTAGCTACGAGACATTAATGTAAAAAGGTTGAACATAACTTACAATGATTAAAAATAGCGTAGCGTTACACGGACAGAATTTCGACTTACACCCTTAAAACAATCCTTAACATAACCTTATTATTATTATTAATTAAAATTAAAATTATAAATATTTATTTATATCATATGTTTGAGATAGAGGGAGATAGATATTATGGTGTGTATCAAACTGAATCACGAACTCGCTTTATATAGAAGGTGGCCTGGAAAAGTAAGCCATGCGACTCGCATGGGCTTACCCTTCCTGCCATGCGAGTCGCATGGCTGGTGATGACAGCTCACATTCTTTTATCTGATTGCTTGCCAACATAATAAATAAATAATATAAATATATAAATAATTTTAATAATTATTTATATATTATATTATATTTATATGCATAGTTGAGTAGATATTTTTAGTCCGTTGCGTCGGGCGTTTCTTCTAGGCTCAGGCCCTGGTTCCGGATTTTCGGACGTCCTCGCGTATTATTTTAAATCGCGTACTTTGCGTCTTGTAACTTGTACTCTTGTCATTTTGAGACGTTCCTCATCAATATTTTGAACCTTTTTAATTGTATCTTGTACTTTTTAGCTCTTTGGACCTTTTTGTCTTCAATTTGTTGAATTTGCCTTTTATCTTCTCTTTTTAATATTTAAACGAATATCGCTTGTAATTTGAACAATTGCAACTAAAATCTTGTCTTTCCTGAGGAATAATGCTATAAAATATGTGTTCATTTTTGGCATTATCAATATTCCCACACTTAAGCGTTGCTTGTCCTCAAGCAATATAGTCTTGAAACACTTGAATCACTTCTTTATTCTTCACACTTTATACATCAGTGACTTCAATACGGCGGTATGAACAATGGTAGTAACGATGTGGTTAAAGGTGGGTGTGTCTTTTTATGGTTGCCTCGGGTTTAGGTCAACGACACTGGCAATCAAATAGCCGATTTACTTTCGGTTTCCAAAGCAAAGTGCACATTTGAAAGGCGGTTTACAGTCCCACATGACTATAAAAATTTAGATCCTTAAGGAAATTGGATCTTTATGAAAACATTTGATCTTTTGAAAATTCAAGCTAGATTTTACCCTAGATAAGTTTTCTGATTTAATCCACCATCAGTGTTGCAAAATATATTTGTGGATCAATAGTTTGGCTAAAACTTTTAGGTTCGTGTAATCCACTGCTATCCCGGTATCGGAAAGCACACATCCACTTTACTTGTTCCGTATATTACCTTTCGGTAAACTACCGTCCGGTTGTAAAGGAAAGCGATGAACAAGAAACTGTTAAGGCAATGTCCTATGACATGCAGATGATTATGGTCTTATTAAACGTGTCGGATGCTAGAACTATCCTTGGTAGGAGCGATAGTAAAGATCATCCTATGATTTTTCGGTCTGGCACAAGGTCCTGTCTCCGACCATGCTATGCAACCACCGTTCTTACGGTTGACACCCGATTTAGTTCAGGTGACCTAATGAATTCCAGGTGAATTCCTAGGATTTTACGTTCAATGGTAATGAACGCATTGAAAATGGATTTTCAGAAAACAAATCGGTTTGTAGTTTTGATCAAAATATTTTCTCGTTCAAGCTCGAGTTTAGATATCATTGAATTTCATGAGTTTGAATTCTCAATCTTTAAGGTCAATCTCAAGGATTGAGTAATATCAGGCTTAAAAGCTGATTTTTAATCTTTAAGGAGATTATCCTTTCTGGGGATCTGATTCAATAGTCTTATCCAGCTAATTTGCACGGTGCCTCCCCATTGTACGAGATAAATCCTTCTCATGGTTAGGATAAATCTGACCACTTGGCGACCCTGTTTGATGCTGAGGTCCGTGGATTTCCAGCCGATTTTAGTGATGACTTTTCTAGATTTTTCGTCAACCTACAGCTGGTCTGGACGACAACTTCATGACCTAAATCAAGAAGCGCGTGTCTTTTTCGGAAGACTTTACTTCCTTCTAATGATGGAATTGATTCATCGTGTAGATCCATCTCTTCTTTTCTTTCATCGGGTAAAACATTTGATTATTGTTCAAAACAAAAGTATTTTCAATTGTTTGTACAAAAATATGTGATATGTTTTGAATAACTTGGCAAACTTTTCCCACACTTGGCTTTTATTTATATTTTTCTTTGCCTTTTTCTCTTCTATTCCATTCTTATTAAATGAATTCTAACGTTTTGGTTGTTTCTCAATTTATGTCCTTTCCGAGGTAACGATAATTTCGGCTCAATGACCTAGTTTTAATCGTTCATAAATATGTATAAACATGATTTTGAATCCATTTTGTTAAAAATTTTGAAAAATTTACTAGAAGTGGGTAGTCAGTATATAAGACTAGGGCTGTTCCTTGTTATCGGAGAGCACTAGATTCTAACACAACTACTGCGTTACTAGCATTTTTAATGGTAACCAAGTGTTTAAAAAAAAAATTTTAAAATCCGAAAGAATTTAACCCCTTCCCACACTTAAGATCTTGCAATGCCCTCATTTGCAAGAAATCAGAAATAATTTAAATTATTGAGGGTGATTATCGCAGAAAAATGATTAAATTTTACCAAAGTTTCAAACATATTGTCGTTTGATTGTTTGAATGATAAATGGTGCACGTCATTTGTTCATTCCGTCTTGTTGTTATTTCACATATATTTTGCATCATTGTCGTCAAAAATTACTTGCTTTTGCTGAACTTAATGCCAGTCTTTGAAAACGCGTTGTTTTACCCTGTTTTGTGCATAAAATAGAATACATACAATACAAATATAATCATACATGCAATTTGAAATGGAACTTTGGCATCCCACTTTCAAACTATAAGAAAAATATTAGTACACAATAATAATAAGAATATCAAACATTACATAAACGTAATAAAATGTTAAGTGTTTAAAATAAAAATAAAAATTACCAACTTATCTCTACTCATCAGGAGGCGGGTTAGGAGGAAAATTAGGATATGGATCCCAATTCATGTTCGGATCAGGGTTCCATGGCTGGTGATAGGTGAACTGGTATGCTGCGTCATAATCATATAAATCATAGGGTGGTCTCATTTCTGGCTGATGTGCAGGATAGTATGCGGGTCGGGTCGGATAATACATCTCGCCAGGCTGCAACTGGCTTATAATTTGGCGCTGATGATAATCCCATCGGCCATGCTCTCGTTGCCGGGAATGCTCGTAGTCATTCCGACGTTGCCATGCCTCGTACTGCATATGCCTATCATAGTTCGTCATGTATTCATCCTCCATACGAACGCCTAAATCAAGAGCAGTCTCCCGAACAACTCCTATAATGTTGTTCGCCTCTTCCATTTCGTCATCCGAACCTCTTTCTACCTGTCGCTGAGGTCCCTCGTATCGATATACCCGACCACGTCTCATCAATAATACCCTTGCACCGTGATAAAGGTTTGAACTTATAGTTTCACCTTCGTCCTCTATTTCGTTCATTGGACCCCCTTGGTGCTTATCCACACCTAAATACTCTCCAATGAGAGTAATGAAAATACCACCACCTATAATACTCCCCGATTTCATCCCCGAAACTACATTAGCGAGATAATAACCAACACAATAGGGAATGTTAACGAAACTCCTCGGGTCTCTAATACACTTGAGGTAGAACAAATCGTTTACGGTCAATTTCTCCTTATTCTTACCCCTTTGTGTAATTGTGTTTGCTAAGAATCTATGAATCACCCGGAGTTCAGCTCTATCTATATCTAAGTATGTATGATTTCCACTGGCGTGAAATTCATTAAAGTGGGACATACGCCTCCAGACGGCATTAATATCAAATTCCCTATCTATCCTTTCTCCTTGGGCAATCAGGCTATTACAGTCGGGGCTCAAAAGTTCAGCAGGGGTGTAAATCTGTAAGGCCCTGGCTAAATCTATCATGGACATTCTGTACATGCGTCCACCTAACAGAAATCTAATAAAGCTTCTATCATCTATCCTCCTAACATCACTATTTAACTTAATAGTACTTAGTAATTCTATACACCATTCCCTATATATGGTTCTACGAATGGAAAATAGGCGCATCCAATCGTTAAACTGAGAATTACCATACCTTTGCACCAATAATTCCCGAATTGGTTCGGCAAGGTCAACTGTTTCCAAAGGTACCCAGTCAATTGCCCTTGGCATTTCAACAACCTTAAAGTAGAGAATGTGCATGTTCTTTTGATAATCTGGATACTCTATCCAACATCGATCAAATCTCAGATTTGGGTGTAACTGATCTTCATTAATGTCTAAGCTCAGAATCATTTGATGTGGAGCGAATTGACGAAACTGATTCATGAATAATTGATCTTGATCGTGATATGGAATATGTTGATCCTCATGTTGTTCTTCTTCTTGTTGCATATGTTGTTCTTGTTCATAAAACATTTCCGGTTCGGGCTCTGGTTGTCTGGACGATGATGCACCGTCCGTATCTGTATTTCTCTGCAAAACACATTAAACACAAAATTTGTGCATCCAAATATGCATTAGTGTTAGCAAAATAATAACTTGAAACAATTATGATGACATGTTCAATTCATAACACATTTTATACACATTTTCTTAACAATAACAATTCTACACTTTTACATACGAAAATGTGTACAATGTTTTATCACATTTAAACTCTTAAACATGTCAACAATAATCATTATAGCAATTAAACACTTGTTACATGGCATTCAAATCAAACTAGTGCTCATTTTCATATTTTTGTCAAGTCTACACTTTGTCAAATAAGCATATACGAAAAATGTACATCAAGTTCATAAGCATTTATCTCAAATAACATGCCAAAATAATCACTACTAGCAATGAAACAAGTTTCAAATGGCCTTTATATCAAATTATCCAAGTTCATGAATTTTTAGACTTAAAAAGTCCACTTTAATTCTCAAAAACATGTTTAGGCTCAAAGTTTGGATCAATTAACTACCTAAACATGTTACACTACTTAATTTAGCAACAACTCATGACAAAAATCGGCCATAACCTGTTTATATCAAAAAGCCCCAAATTGCTCAAGAACACAAACCCTAGATTCTTAAAAATTTGAAGTTTTTAGCTTCAATTCATGTTAAATAGCTTCTATCTAGGATATACATGCATAATATAACATCAATTTAACACTAATTTCACTAAAAATTAACAAAAATTAAATTAGGTAAAATGGCTCAAGAACACACATAATTCGAATTTAAAGAGATTAGGGGTGAAATCTTTACCGTTCTCCTGAAGGGGTTGAGACTACTGAATCTAGGCATGATTGTTGTGAAGTTTTGCAAGAAATTTGGTGAATTTTGGTGAAAAATTGAGAGAGTTTTGAGAGATTTTCGTGTTTGTGTATGTGTGTTGTGAAAGAAAAACAGATCGACTGAGCTTTTGAACCTGACCAGTTTTCTGTGGCCATGCGACTCGCATGGATTATGCCTTTCCCCCATGCGAGTCGCATGGGGTTGAAATCCAGTTTTTTTTTTTTTTTTTTTTTTTTAAACCTTATACTTTTAAAACATAGAATTAAATAAAATTTTAAAAATTTTGTTTCTTTTTAGGACGAGGTCGTTTCGGGACGATGCCCTAGTCCGTCCCTCGACAAAATTTTAAAATTTTGTCATTTTCAAGCGATTGTTTTAAAAGCTTAGATTTTTGGATTTTTTAAATTTTTTTTTTTTTTTTTTTTTGGCATACTTTAAATCAATAAGCTTAAAAATAATGATAATAAAAATTCTCGTCCCGCCATCGGGTAAAGCAATTTCGGTTCAAAGACCTAGTCTTCAACTTACGACGAATTTTAAAGATCATATTTTTAACTTAATGAGATAGAGTAAATTTTTGTTTTTAAATTCACACAATTTAAATATAAAATTCAAAATTAATATTAAAAAAAATCACACCAAACTTAAAATTTGAAATGCATAAAATTAAAAATTCATATTTTAAAAATTCACACCAGACTTAATTTAAAAATTCATATTATAAATTCACACCAAACTTATATTAATTTTTCAAATATTTACAATTTTAAATATATTGTTTTTACAAAGTTTACAATATTAATTTAAGATTTATATTAATTTTAAAAACATGGTAAAAATAAAATTAAAAATCTTTTTGGCTTTTTATCCCACTTTAATCAATCAAATATTATCAAAAATATGCGCCCCTCTTTTCGGTAAAGTAATTTCGGTTCCAAGACCTAATTTGACTCATGACGAATTTTTGAAATATTTTGGGTTGATTGATTAAAGATATTTATACCTTAAGAATAAACGTTAAATTTCGCAGTGATGTAATAAATTTTTGAATGATATCAATAATTTCGGTCGCCAAACCTAATTTTATTCAATACCAATTTAATACTTTTTAGCGAACAAATTAGCGTTTATTATCAAAAGGTTAAAAATAAAAATAAAAATAAAAACTGTACAGACATACCTGTGAAATAGATTTCTTAGTTATATGATCTATTCCATTCATAAGATAGTCGGTTTAATTGGTTTTCCATTGCTACATAAGCGTAACCTCGAGCATTCAGTGTCTTTTCTTCTAAACATATGAACGGTCCGTCTCTGCATAAAGTAACAAATTCGGTATTTGAATAGGTTTGATTATTTGAACATTTACCTCCATGTGACCATTTTCCGCATTTGTGACATCTTTCTAGGTGTCGTGCTCTTCTTTTTGCTGCGGATTTTGATTTTCCTTTACCAAATTGTAACTTATTATCTTCGCATCTGGATTCTTTTCTAACTCCGTCCATTCTTTCTCTGATTACTGATACTATTTCACTCGGGAGTATGTCATTATTACGTTTAGTGATCAAAGCGTGTAGCATTAGACCATGGTTTAGTTCACAGGTAGTCTTCATTTCGTAAAAGCCTAAAAAAAAATAAAAATTCAGAATGGGGGGAGAAGACTAGTTCTTTAGGGTCTGCTAGGGAAAGACCATTCGGGTTCCATTTTCGAGAACTACACGAAAACAGACAATCTAATTCTAACAGAAATACATATTATCCTTTAAAGACTTGATTCTCCCCACACTTAGTTAGCTGTGGTGTCGAAATTGTGATTAACTTCGCTGTCGACTTCCATCTGACCATGTATGTAATGTTTAACTCTGTGACCATTAACTTTAAATTCAATCCCATTTGAATTTATCAATTCTATCGTTCCGTATGGGAAAACTCTTTTGACTATGAATGGTCCAGACCATCTTGATTTCAATTTTCCAGGAAATAGCTTGAATCGTGAATTGAAAAGAAGAACTCTGTCTCCTTCTTTAAATTCTTTTGAACTTCTGATTCTTTTATCATGCCATTTCTTCGTTCTTTCTTTATAGATTAACGAATTTTCGTATGCTTCATGTCTTAATTCTTCTAATTCGTTTAGTTGACTTAATCGTAGACGTCCAGCTCCATGTAAATCAAGATTACATGTCTTCAAAGCCCAAAATGCTTTGTGTTCAATTTCTACTGGAAGATAACATGCTTTTCCATAAACAAGTCTAAAAGGTGTGGTTCCAATTGGAGTTTTGTAGGCTGTTCTAAAAGCCCAGAGTGCATCCTCCAATTTAATGGACCATTCCTTTGGATTTGATCCTACGGTTTTCTCTAGAATACGTTTTAAAGCTCGGTTGGTATTTTCAACTTGTCCACTTGTTTGTGGATGATATGCGGTGGAGATTTTATGAGTTACTCCATATCTTTTAAGAACTTTCTCAAGTTGATTATTACAGAAATGAGTACCCCGATCACTTATTAAAGCTTTCGGTGTTCCAAACCTTGCAAAAAGACGTTTTAAAAAGTTGACTACAACTCGTGCATCGTTAGTTGGGAGAGCTTGTGCTTCCGCCCATTTAGATACATAATCAATGGCTACGAGTATATATAGATTATTATTAGATTTTGGAAATGGACCCATAAAGTCAATACCCCAAATGTCAAATACTTCACATACTTGGATGACATTTTGTGGCATTTCATCACGTTGACTTATTTTTCCGGCCCTTTGACATGCATCACAGGATTTGCAAAGAAGGTGTGCGTCTTTGTAAATTGTAGGCCAATAGAATCCAGCTTCATAAACTTTTCTTGCTGTTAGTTGAGGCCCATAATGCCCTCCTGTTGGTCCTGTGTGACAATGGTTTAAAATTTTACTAGCTTCATCTCCAAATACACATCGGCGTATTATTCCATCGGGACAACTTTTAAACAGATGTGGATCTTCCCAGAAATAGTGTTTTATATCACTGAAGAATTTCTTTCGTCTTTGGTACGATAATCCTTTTTCAAGGAATCCACAAACTAAGTAGTTTGCATAGTCTGCAAACCATGGGATTTCTTTATAATCTATCTTCAATAGATATTCATCAGGAAAGTTGTCTTGTATGGCTGATTCATTCAGAACTTCTAATTCGGGATTTTCAAGACGAGAAAGATGATCAGCGGCGAGATTTTCTGCTCCTCTTTTATCTCGGATTTCAATATCAAACTCTTGTAAGAGTAAGATCCAACGGATTAATCTTGGTTTAGCATCTTGTTTTGAAAATAGGTATCTAAGAGCAGAATGGTCGGTATAGACCACCGTTTTTGCTAGAACGAGATATGATCGAAATTTGTCAAAAGCAAAGACAATAGCAAAGAGTTCTTTTTCAGTAGTTGTATAGTTCGTTTGTGCTCCTTGTAATGTCTTACTAGCATAATATATAGGTTGAAATCGTTTTTCAATCCTTTGTCCTAAAACGGCTCCCATTGCAAAATCACTTGCATCGCACATTAGTTCAAATGGTAGATTCCAATTTGGTGTTATCATGATCGGTGCATTAGTGAGTTTTTCTTTAAGAATATTAAAAGATTTGATACATTCATCTGAAAAGATGAATGGCGCATCCTTTTCTAGGAGTTTATTCATAGGAGTGGCAATTTTAGAAAAATCTTTTATGAAACGTCGGTAAAAACCGGCATGCCCTAGAAAACTCCTAACTCCTCTAACATTGGTGGGATGTGGAAGTTTAGCAATTACATCTACTTTAGCTCTATCCACTTCAATTCCTTCTTTTGAAATTTTATGTCCAAGAACGATGCCTTCTTTAACCATGAAATGGCATTTCTCCCAATTAAGTACTAGATTTGATTTTTCGCATCTAATTAGCATTCGTTCTAGATTAACTAGACATGATTCAAATGTATCACCGAAGACTGAAAAGTCATCCATGAAAACTTCCATGCATTCTTCTATCATGTCGTGAAAAATCGCCATCATACACCTTTGAAAGGTTGCAGGGGCGTTGCAAAGTCCAAATGGCATGCGTTTGTAAGCAAAAGTACCATAAGGGCACGTGAATGTGGTTTTCTCTTGATCTTCGGGTGCTATTGGAATTTGAAAATATCCGGAAAATCCATCTAGAAAACAATAGTAACTATTTCCGGCTAATCTTTCCAACATTTGATCTATGAAAGGTAAGGGAAAGTGATCTTTTCTGGTGGCGTCATTTAATTTTCTATAATCAATACACACACGCCATCCTGTTACAGTCCTAGTAGGAATAAGCTCATTTTTCTCATTTGTAATGACAGTCATGCCACCCTTCTTAGGCACGCATTGAACTGGGCTTACCCATGGACTATCAGAAATTGGATATAACAAACCTGCATCTAGCAGTTTAATAATCTCTTTCTTAACTACATCTTGCATATTAGGATTTAGTCTTCGTTGGCGTTGCACATACGTTTTATGACCTTCTTCCATAAGGATATTATGTGTGCAATACGAAGGACTTATTCCTTTAATATCATGAATCTTCCATGCAATGGCTGGTTTATGAGCTTTCAACACAGAAATGAGTTGAGATTTTTCATCATTTGTGAGAGAAGACGATATTATTACAGGTAATTCAGATTCACCATGTAAATAAGCGTATTCCAAATGGGTTGGAAGTGGCTTTAACTCTAATATCGGTGGTTCTTCTATCGATGATTTGTATCGATATCGGTCTTCCTCTTTTAACATTTGAAGTTCTTCTGTTGTTGGTTCATATCCATTATCCATGAGTGTAGCTAACATTTCAGCTTCATCAATTGGTTCATTACCTTCTCCTAAAGAACATTCTCCTGTTCCTTGTAATTCTGGAAATTCTTCTAATAATTCTGCATGTGCATCTATAGTTTGAATATAATAACATGTATCATCTGCAGATTGTGGTTGTTGCATTGCTCTATCAACTGAAAAGGTAACACTCTCATCCTCTATACTTAGGGTCAGTTTCTTACCGAACACGTCTATCATTGCTTTAGCCGTGTTTAAGAATGGTCTTCCTAATATGAGAGGAACTTGAGAATCTTCTTTCATGTCCAGAACAACAAAATCTACTGGAAATACTAAAGTACCAACTTTAACTAGCATGTTCTCCATTATCCCTCTAGGATATTTTATTGATCTATCGGCTAGTTGTATGCTTATTCTGGTTGGTTTCAATTCTCCAAGGTCTAGTTTAGCGTATAGTGAATACGGCATTAAATTTATACTAGCACCTAAGTCTGCCAATGCTTCTATTGAACTAAGACTACCCAGAAAACATGGAATTGTGAAACTTCCTGGATCAGATAATTTTTCTGGTATCTTATTCAACAGCACTGCTGAACAATTTGCATTCATAGTGACAGCCGAGAGTTCTTCCATTTTCTTTCTATTCGTGATTAGATCTTTCAAGAATTTAGCATACCTTGGCATTCCTGAAATTACATCAATGAAAGGAAGATTTATATTTATTTGTTTAAACATATCCAAAAATTTGGATTGCTCGGCTTCAAGTCTTTCTTTTCTCATTTTACTCGGGTAAGGAAGCGGTGGTTGGTACGGTTTAACATAAGGTTTATCCTTAACTGTGTTATCTTCATTAACCTTTTCAACTACCGGTTCTTTTTCCTTATCTTGATCAGGTTGTGGTTCTTGTGGAGTAGGAATAGTTTCATCAGAAGTTACAGGTATTTCAGGTGGTTTAAGTGTTGTACCACTTCTTGTGGTAATAGCTTTAGCTGTTTCATTCCGGGGGTTAGCGTTTGTATCACTAGGTAGACTTCCCGGTTTTCTTTCACCTATTAACCTTGCTAGGTTACTTACTTCTTGTTCCAGATTTTGAATAGAAGCTTGTTGATTTCTAAATGCTTGAGCATTTTGTTCATTGGTTTGTTTCTGAGATGTGAAAAACTGCGTTTGAGTTTCAACTAGCTTCGTCATCATATCTTCTAAATTCGGCTTTTTATCATCGGTTTGTTGTGGTGGTTTGTTTTGAAAATTAGGTCTTTGCTGATTGTAAGTATTATTGGATACTTGTTGATTGCTAGGACCTTGTTGGTTGTTGTATGGAATATTTCGGTTATAATTCTGGTTTTGATTGTAAATCGGTCTTGGCGGTTGATAATTATTCTGATAATTATTTCCAGACCTTTGGTTTATGTATGAAATATTCTCTCTTTGTTCCATTGTTAATTCAATACTGAGACAATCTTTTGTCAAATGTGGTCCTCCAAACTGCTCACAACTAATTCGTATTGAGTGAATATCTTTAGTCATCTTTTCCATTCGTCTCTCCACAGCATCTATCTTTGCGGAAATGGAATCTAAGTCATGGCTAGAATCGGCTCTAGCTGCTTTAGATGATCTAATGATGTCTTTTTCTTGGTGCCACTCATGTGAGTGGGAAGCAGTGTTATCAATAATTTTGTAAGCATCAGTTTCGGTTTTCTTCATAATAGAACCACCAGCTGCTATATCTATGTCTTTTCTTGTAGTGATGTCGCATCCTTGGTAGAATATTTGTACTATTTGACAGGTGTCTAAACCATGTTGCGGACATCCTCTTAATAACTTTCCATATCTTGTCCACGCCTCATATAGAGTTTCATTTGGCTTCTGTGTGAACGTAACAATTTCTGCTTGAAGTCTTACGGCTTTAGATGCAGGAAAGAATTGTTTAAGAAATTTGTCAACTAAAACGTCCCATGTATCGATCGCCCCTTCAGGTAACGATTCCAACCAATCTTTGGCTTCTCCCTTTAAATTCCAGGGAAATAACATTAGATATATCTGTTCATCCTCCACTTCTCGGATTTTAAATAGTGTGCAGATCCTATTAAAGGTACGTAGATGTTCATTTGGATCTTCCTTCGGCGCACCACTAAATTGGCATTGATTAGTCACCATGTGTAGAATTTGTCCTTTGATTTCATAATCTGGCGCATTAATGTCTGGATGAGTAATTGCGTGACCTTGGCCAGTGCGTTTAGCTCTCATTCGGTCTTCCATACTTAGAGGTTCTAGATTCTCCATAATTGAATTTGTTGAATCGGAATCACTAGAGGATTCAGATTTAATGGTTCGTTCCTCAACAATCTCTGTTTGAATGATTGGTGGTTCCGGAGGAAAGTTTAATGGTTCAGGATCTACGAACCGTTCCTGAATATTCTCCGGATTCTCAATTGTGAGGTTGGGTTCAAAAAATGGATTATCGGAAATTTGAGTTGGAGTTCTTGGTCGACTAGATGATGATTCTAAAGAAAAATCAGCGGCGACAATATTGGCTAGATGTCTTGATCTAGTTACAGGTGGTGAACGTACAAAAGGTGGTGAACGTCTTGCTCGGTGCATTCACTGAATATCCTATTAGTTTTTAAAAAGGAAAGAAAAATTATAATAAGTTATCCAATCAATAGACTTTTCTGATTTTGCCCACGTTTCGAATAGCCAAAAGATGCAGCAGAGGGGCAGGATTCGTTTGGTCTCAATATAATTGAGGACTGTTTGGCTCCAATAACACGGTCCACGTACAAATCCAACTATTACTACGAACCAGAAAATTTTGATGTCTATTAATTTAACCACTTAAAATAAATTTTCGTAATTTTAAGAAATTTAGATAAGAAGTAGAAAAAATTCTAAGTCCTAAAAACTAGAATGGCGAGAAATAAGAGAGAAAAAGAGTTCGTCGCAAAAGGTCGAAAAAGAAAAATGGTTGAAAAATAAAAGGTGACGGAAAAATAAAAGAAACTTATAAAAACTTAAAAATACTTGACTAACCTAACCTTATTACTACAACTAACTTAAAATTATAATCGCAAATTGAAATTACTAATTGGAATGATAATTGATACATAGTAAAAGGTGTCTAAAATATTAAAGCTTACAGGAAAAACTAAATCCCAAATGGAAATAACTTAAAAAAAAAACTAAAACTTAAAAAGGCGTCGCAAAATTCTAAAGCACCTAATACTTAATCTAAGGAATAAGCACTTAAGAGAGTTTACGGCAAAGCCTAAAAATCTAAAATTACTACGGTAAATACTATGTCTAAAAACTAAGTACGAATAATAAAAATATAAAAATTACGCTAAAACAATTAAAAGATACAAAAATATAAAAGTTATAAAAAGTTATAAAAATATTAGATTTTAAAAAAATATTATTTTTATATTTTTTTATATTATAGTATTAAGTAAATAAATAATAAAACTAAACAAAAGTAAAAATAACTAAATAAATTAAAAACTTAATTATAATAATAATAATAGTTTTAGGGTTTAAATAATAATAATTAAATAATATCCGTAATTAATACGGAATTAGGGTTCGTTTGTGGCCTGGTCAACCCCTTCATGCGAGTCGCATGGAATAAGGGGGTGGGTCATGCGAGTCGCATGACCTGCCTTGCAGGTTCAAATCAGGGGGTCAAATGACAGGTTCAACGTAATATTTAATATTTTATTTTCTTTTTTTTCTGTTTTAAATTTAAATAAAATATATATATATAATTAAAATAAAAACTTAAAAATAAACTTAAAATACTTTATAATTTTGTAAAAATAAAAGAAAAACTTAAAAATATATTTAAAATACTTTTTTTTTTTTCGGTTTTAAAAGATTTTTTTTTTTTATCTTTTTAATTTTTATAA
The DNA here is from genome assembly GCF_046630445.1 of Rutidosis leptorrhynchoides. Lineage (NCBI taxonomy): Eukaryota > Viridiplantae > Streptophyta > Magnoliopsida > Asterales > Asteraceae > Rutidosis > Rutidosis leptorrhynchoides. The sequence goes on along the minus strand of NC_092341.1, from coordinate 272,732,588 downwards.
TTTTTAAACAAAAATATATATATAACAAAAACTAATAAAAACTTAAAATATAAAAAAAAAAAATTTTATATTGACGTTTCGCTTCGATGATTCCCCGGCAGCGGCGCCAAAAATACTTGATGTTATGCGAGGTGTATATAAAATAGTTATTAATTTTAGCAGAAAACACTATTAAATACGATACAATTTTACACAAGATATTTATTTATTTATAGAATGGATATACTTAAACCTTGCTACAACACTTATAGGCAGTGTACCTAATCGTACAGTAGTGTAGTTTTTAGTAAGTCCGGTTCGTTCCACAGGGAAATCTTTAAACAAAGCTCAACGCTATATTAGTTTACTTTTATAAAAATATAAATATATATATAAGTAATATTATTATTATAAAGGGGGGTTTTTACCGTTTAATGACCGGTTTGTCGATTTTAAAACTTTAGTCGCAGTTAAAACCTAATAAATAAAAGACTTAATTTAAAGCGTAAAGTAAATAACGATAATGAAATTGCGAATAATAAAAGTGCGATAAAATAAACTTGCGATAATTAAAAAGTACGATAATTAAAAGTGCGATTAAATAACAATAAATAAAAGTGCGATAATTAGAAGTGCAATTAAATATAAAATAAAGGAAATTAAATATGAAATAAAAGAATTATGCTTATTTAAACTTCCGTAATCATGATGTTTGACGTGTTAATTTTAGTTTTATGCCCATGGGTTAATTGTCCATTGTCCTGGATTATTTAATATGTCCGTCTGGTTTTTGTCCATAACAGTCCATCAGTCATAAATATAAAGTGCGAGTGTCCTCGTCAAATTATTCTTATACCCGAAGTTAAATATTCCAACTAATTGGGGATTCGAATTGTAACAAGGTTTTAATACTTTGTTTAATGAATACACCAGGTTATCGACTACGTGTAAACCAAGGTTTTACTACTTTGTTAACAATTACACCAATTACCCTTGAATGTAATTTCACCCCTGTTTTAATTATTCTAGTGGCTATTAATCCATTCCCGTGTCCGGTTAAATGAACGATTATTCGTACATATAAATACCCCGCCCATCGTGTCCGATTGAGTGTATATGGTAATTTATAGGGACGCCCAATTGTAAATCTTTATATTAACATTAACAAACTATCATTTAGTTAAACAAATATAAAGCCCATTAATAGCCCATAGTCTAATTTTCACAAGTGTCGTTCTTTTATCCAAACCCCAATTATGGTACAAAGCCCAATTACCCAATTTTAGTAATTAGCCCAACATCATGATTACTTCGTTTTAAATAAGCATAATAATAACTTAGCTACGAGACATTAATGTAAAAAGGTTGAACATAACTTACAATGATTAAAAATAGCGTAGCGTTACACGGACAGAATTTCGACTTACACCCTTAAAACAATCTTTAACATAACCTTATTATTATTATTAATTAAAATTAAAATTATAAATATTTATTTATATCATATGTTTGAGATAGAGGGAGATAGATATTATGGTGTGTATCAAACTGAATCACGAACTCGCTTTATATAGAAGGTGGCCTGGAAAAGTAAGCCATGCGACTCGCATGGGCTTACCCTTCCTGCCATGCGAGTCGCATGGCTGGTGATGACAGCTCACATTCTTTTATCTGATTGCTTGCCGACATAATAAATAAATAATATAAATATATAAATAATTTTAATAATTATTTATATATTATATTATATTTATATGCATAGTTGAGTAGATATTTTTAGTCCGTTGCGTCGGGCGTTTCTTCTAGGCTCAGGCCCCGGTTCCGGATTTTCGGACGTCCTCGCGTATTATTTTAAATCGCGTACTTTGCGTCTTGTAACTTGTACTCTTGTCATTTTGAGACGTTCCTCATCAATATTTTGAACCTTTTTAATTGTATCTTGTACTTTTTAGCTCTTTGGACCTTTTTGTCTTCAATTTGTCGAATTTGCCTTTTATCTTCTCTTTTTAATATTTAAACGAATATCGCTTGTAATTTGAACAATTGCAACTAAAATCTTGTCTTTCCTGAGGAATAATGCTATAAAATATGTGTTCATTTTTGGCATTATCATATATTAACAATGAACTACATATGTAAAAACAAGACTACTAACTTAATGATTTTTAAACGAGACATATATGTAACGATTATCGTTGTAAAGACATTTAATGTATATATATCATATTAAGAGATATTCATACATGATAATATCAAGATAATATAATAATTTAAAATCTCATTTGATATTATAAACATTGGTTTAACAACATTTAACAAGATCGTTAACCTAAAGGTTTCAAAACAACACTTACATGTAACGACTAACGATGACTTAACGACTCAGTTAAAATGTATATACATGTAGTGTTTTAATATGTATTTATACACTTTTTAAAGACTTCAATACACTTATCAAAATACTTCTACTTAACAAAAATTCTTACAATTACATCCTCGTTCAGTTTCATCAACAATTCTACTCGTATGCACCCGTATTCGTACTCGTACAATACACAGCTTTTAGATGTATGTACTATTGGTATATACACTCCAATGATCAGCTCTTAGCAGCCCATGTGAGTCACCTAACACATGTGGGAACCATCATTTGGTAACTAGCATGAAATATCTCATAAAATTACAAAAATATGAGTAATCATTCATGACTTATTTACATGAAAACAAAATTACATATCCTTTATATCTAATCCATACACCAACGACCAAAAACACCTACAAACACTTTCATTCTTCAATTTTCTTCATCTAATTGATCTCTCTCAAGTTCTATCTTCAAGTTCTAAGTGTTCTTCATATATTCTACAAGTTCTAGTTACATAAAATCAAGAATACTTTCAAGTTTGCTAGCTCACTTCCAATCTTGTAAGGTGATCATCCAACCTCAAGAAATCTTTGTTTCTTACAGTAGGTTATCATTCTAATACAAGGTAATAATCATATTCAAACTTTGGTTCAATTTCTATAACTATAACAATCTTATTTCAAGTGATGATCTTACTTGAACTTGTTTTCGTGTCATGATTCTGCTTCAAGAACTTCGAGCCATCCAAAGATCCGTTGAAGCTAGATCCATTTTCTCTTTTCCAGTAGGTTTATCCAAGGAACTTAAGGTAGTAATGATGTTCATAACATCATTCGATTCATACATATAAAGCTATCTTATTCGAAGGTTTAAACTTGTAATCACTAGAACATAGTTTATTTAATTCTAAACTTGTTCGCAAACAAAAGTTAATCCTTCTAACTTGACTTTTAAAATCAACTAAACACATGTTCTATATCTATATGATATGCTAACTTAATGATTTAAAACCTGGAAACACGAAAAACACCGTAAAACCGGATTTACGCCGTCGTAGTAACACCGCGGGCTGTTTTGGGTTAGTTAATTAAAAACTATGATAAACTTTGATTTAAAAGTTGTTATTCTGAGAAAATGATTTTTATTATGAACATGAAACTATATCCAAAAATTATGGTTAAACTCAAAGTGGAAGTATGTTTTCTAAAATGGTCATCTAGACGTCGTTCTTTCGACTGAAATGACTACCTTTACAAAAACGACTTGTAACTTATTTTTCCAACTATAAACCTATACTTTTTATGTTTAGATTCATAAAATAGAGTTCAATATGAAACCATAGCAATTTGATTCACTCAAAACGGATTTAAATGAAGAAGTTATGGGTAAAACAAGATTGGATAATTTTTCTCATTTTAGCTACGTGAAAATTGGTAACAAATCTATTCCAACCATAACTTAATCAACTTGTATTGTATATTATGTAATCTTGGGATACCATAGACACGTATACAATGTTTCAACCTATCATGTCGACACATCTATATATATTTCGGAACAACCATAGACACTCTATATGTGAATGTTGGAGTTAGCTATACAGGGTTGAGGTTGATTCCAAAATATATATAGTTTGAGTTGTGATCAATACTGAGATACGTATACACTGGTTCGTGGATTGATTCAAGATAATATTTATCGATTTATTTCTGTACATCTAACTGTGGACAACTAGTTGTAGGTTACTAACGAGGACAGCTGACTTAATAAACTTAAAACATCAAAATATATTAAAAGTGTTGTAAATATATTTTGAACATACTTTGATATATATGTATATATTGTTATAGGTTCGTGAATCAACCAGTGGCCAAGTCTTACTTCCCGACGAAGTAAAAATCTGTGAAAGTGAGTTATAGTCCCACTTTTAAAATCTAATATTTTTGGGATGAGAATACATGCAGGTTTTATAAATGATTTACAAAATAGACACAAGTACGTGAAACTACATTCTATGGTTGAATTATCGAAATCGAATATGCCCCTTTTTATTAAGTCTGGTAATCTAAGAATTAGGGAACAGACACCCTAATTGACGCGAATCCTAAAGATAGATCTATTGGGCCTAACAAACCCCATCCAAAGTACCGGATGCTTTAGTACTTCGAAATTTATATCATATCCGAAGGGTGTCCCGGAATGATGGGGATATTCTTATATATGCATCTTGTTAATGTCGGTTACCAGGTGTTCACCATATGAATGATTTTTATCTATATGTATGGGATGTGTATTGAAATATGAAATCTTGTGGTCTATTGTTACGATTTGATATATATAGGTTAAACCTATAACTCACCAACATTTTTGTTGACGTTTAAAGCATGTTTATTCTCAGGTGAATATTAAGAGCTTCCGCTGTTGCATACTAAAATAAGGACAAGATTTGGAGTCCATGTTTGTATGATATTGTGTAAAAACTGCATTCAAGAAACTGATTTCGATGTAACATATTTGTATTATAAACCATTATGTAATGGTCGTGTGTAAACAGGATATTTTAGATTATCATTATTTGATAATCTACGTAAAGCTTTTAAACCTTTATTTATGAAATAAAGGTTATGGTTTGTTTTAAAAATGAGTGCAGTCTTTGAAAAACGTCTCATATAGAGGTCAAAACCTCACAACGAAATCAATTAATATGGAACGTTTTTAATCAATAAGAACGGGACATTTCATAAATTATCCCTAATTTATATCACTCGAAATATAACTCGTACATTTGAGTGTTTTGGTCATTTACTTCTATAAATCATCGTCTCGCTATTTCGTAAAATACATTTTAAAATAGTGTTTTGCTGTAGCAAAGTTACTGCAGCAAAGTTTTTTTACTGTAGCAAATAGTGATTTTCGAAAACACTGTAGCTTTTCTGGTACTGTAGCAATTCGAAAATACTGTAGCAAATTAGTATTTTACTGGTTCATCTTAAATGTTTTAGTTAACTTATCTAAATATCAAACAGATAATCAAACCAATAAGGTTAATGCACAATATCATTTTCATAACACTTTGTTACGTTTTCAAGTTATAGCATATGTATCTATTTACATATAATTGTTCGCGAATCATTGAGAACAATCGAAGGGTAATTGAATAGTTCAAAATTTTGAGATTCAACTTCATAGACTTTGCTTATCGTGTCGGAAACGTTTAAAGATTAAGTTTAAATTTGGTCAGAAATTTCCGGGTCATCACAAGAACGCATGTAACAAGGCGTGCTAATGGGGATTTCGACCGACGCGTTGGGTGGCTGCACGGAGGAGATGTTGGCATGTTGGAGCTCATGGGGTGACGTGGAGAGTTTCAAATGGTGGTCAAATGTTTGGATTGGAGTCGTTGGTGTTTTTTGAATGTAATAGATAGACAAATAAATAAATTAAATTTACAATTACAATTTTATCTATACATATACACATCAAACTCATCATAGTTTATCACAACTCACTCTACAAACTCATATTACTATCCATGTATCCTCCCAACTCACTTATTTTATCTCATCTATATTCTCTAAAACAAAACTCGACAATGGCAAACCTGAACGAGTGGTCGTTATATAATAACATAATAACCGGCGCTGGCAAACCGACAACTCCCGGCTTGTTATCTTTAAACTAATCTCAACCAACACTTGGTTTTGTCAATTATACAACTATCTCGTTCAATATGTCCACACAATATATTGAACAACAAATCTATCAACTACAAGAAATTCAAAGAGAATCGGGTTATCCCCAGTACCACCTTTTCAATCATAAACCCAACCACATACCGAAGCAGAACCCGAACAAGCCAGTGGTGCGAGGAGAAGACGACATCACCAACAAAAAGGCAAAGAAAAGGCACACGAACCGTGCCAAAAAAGAATTTGTACATCGTCCGAAGAGGTTTGGTTGGCGAAATGTTCGTTTGATTCATCCAAGAATTCGATTATCAGAACTCTCAAAAATTATTTATTTGTGGGGTGCCGTCATGAGCAAATTCGACGATAACGATCAAGGATGGTTTCGAAATGAAGATGCGTTGTCGGGAAAATGTCATTATGTGGACAAGGGTTGTAAAGCTTTTCAAGGTTATTATTGTTAGACGATAATAAAGACCAAGTTTGTATGTGGTCTTAGGTCCATTTAGTAATTAGGGTTTTAGAGTATTCATTGTAATCTATAAATAGTGGCTATTACAATCAATAATATTCACGGGTGGTCTATCAATTATGAGATAGAAAAACACAATCCAAGGCGTAGTGGAAATGTCGAACAAGGCTTTTACTAGGGTGCGGTAAAAGTACATTGTACGAATGAGATTAAGACGTGGTAGTTTAAAGATCCATGAGAATTTTTGAAAGACATACCGAAGTGGCTTGCGCATGCTGCAGTTGGTGGAGCTGTTTATGGTAGAGGTGTGCGCGATGATGACGAGGAAGACGCGGTCCAAACGATTAATATCACAGATGATCCTCCTGATAATGTGCTTTTAGGTGATGATCCGATTGAAAGGCCCATTGGAAGGAATTGAGAAAAGAAAGCGGCTTGGAATTTTGTATCTTCTGATGCGACGAAAAGCTCTCGTTCAACAAGCTCTTCAAAATTTGAAGAGTTATGTGAACAAGTGAACGTGTACAAGAGCAAAGTTGTAAAGAAAAAGCTTGAACAAATGGAGACAATCACTAAGGGCTAAGGCAGAACGTACGTAAGCCGCACTCAAAGCTATAAAATTTCTGTCGTCCTTGGACATCTCAAACATAAGGAACCCGAAAGAAAAGAAACGTTGCTTGAAGATGAAGAAGACCTTGCTCGAAGAGTACGACGACTTAATTCATTTGTCGGACGAAGACGCAGACCAGTAGTTTTAATATTTATATGATTAAATCATTTTATATTTCAATTTTAAGGACCTTTAAAAAATAAAGTAATTTAGGACTTTTATATATACTTATTGCAATTTTTTGTTTTTAATTTAGATTTTTTTTATTAAATGTAATTGTATTATTGATTTTTATTCTAGTTTGTTTTATTAAACTACTTTATTTTTGTAATTACAAAATAATAATATAACTGAGTAAACAAAATTAAAATTAAAATCAAAGAAAATGAAAAAGAAATAAAAAATACCCAACCCTATCCATCAACACGTCACCCCGTACGACACCCATTATTTATCAGTGTACTAACACACTCATTAAGCATCTCACCCCTGCCTAACGACAACAACACGCCAAAACGTCCATCATCACTGTTAAACATGATTTTAGTCAATTTGTGTTACTTGAAAATAAGATAATGATGAAATATTTTGATAGATTCAAATTTGACGCTTCCAACCTTTTCCCTCCACAAAGTACATATCATATCAATCCCCACATATATAAATACAACCTCATCTTCTTTGCAACAGTGTTTCAGTCTACCATATGTCTTTTTCTTCTTCCTCCATTTATGCCGTTCCCTTCATTTAATTCATGGCGTGTTTAACCACAATCATCATCATCATCGTCATCATCATCATGTATAACAATCATCATCAACAAACTTCTTCCGACCACCCTCGTATTTCATTCTCTCATGATTTCGCTGAATCTCTTCATTCTCGTCCTCAAATCATTAAACCCACTAGAGATTACAACGCCCCGCCAGTTTCTTCAGACTTTGAGTTCTCAGTTTCCGGCAACAACATGATGACTGCTGATGAGCTGTTTTTTAAGGGTCGGTTGTTGCCGTTTAAGGATGCTGGTGGTCCTGGACCCGTTATTGGACAGAAAACAACTCTCCGTGATGAGCTTCTCGCCGGAGATGATGACGACAACGGCGGTGGCGTCGGTGGTGGTGGGGTGTCGTCCCGGCCGCCGAAGGCTTCTAGCAGTACACGGTGGAAAGGGTTTTTGGGGCTCCGGAAATCTCATGTTGGGTCTAAGAGATCCGATAAAGGCGATGTGTCGAAGTCCGGGTCAGGGTCCGGGTCGGGTCAAGATGATGTTCATGTTTCCAATACCGCAAAGGTTTGTGTGTTTTTTTTTTGTTTTTGTTTTTATTATTGACTTAAAGATTGGGATGAAGGGACTAACAAGAAACTACCCTTAAATGGAATCTGTCTTATGATAATAGAATAATATTAAGATTTGATTTTATTCGAGATGTATTAAATTAAAAAAAAGAGTAATATTAATTAATACAGTAATAATAAAAAATGCCGTTAAGAAATTGAACCTTTCATTGTCAAGTTTGTAAGTTTATTAAATTTTGGTTTGATTTATACAGGAATAAATTTAGGAAAAATAAATAGCTTTAAGGGGTATGATAAATTATTAATTTTAAAATTAATATTTTCATTATAAAATTATTTATTTTAATGAATAAATTAATTAATTTAAGTATTAAAAATACGTTATAAAAAAGATAATTCACGCTTTGCAATAAATAATTAAAAGTAACTCTAACAAATACATTTACCATTCTCCATAAAAATTCTATTTCATCTTTTAAAACTAATCTTGTTATATATTTTGATAACTGACATATTTTATACACATTTAATTAAGTTACTCAGTACCTCTTATAGATATTAATATTTATATTTGATACTTATTGAATCAACTTTTATTAATTATTAATTATAAAAAATTATTATTTTTTTCACGAAAAACAGAAATTAAATAAATAAAAGTTTTCACAAAGATGTGAAAAGTGGACAATTACAAAATAAAAGTTACAATATTTACATCCACCCTTTCAAACCCATGAAATAACAATGCCATCTAATTTAGCCATCTTATCTTATAAATATTTCAAACTAAAATATATTACCAAAACTTAAACAATGGCATTCTCGAGGCCTGCACATCCAAAATAAATAAAAAAATAAAAAATAAAAATAAAAATAATTATAATAATAATAAATTAATTAATTAAAAAATTTGGAAGATTATATAAATTGTGATTTTATTTACTTTGTGTAGACAGGAAATGATGAATGAAGGAGGATCAAGTGCTAATATGGAATTTAGAATGCAATAATGCTGTAAAAGGGGGGTGGGGGTGATTCTTTATTGGAGCTAGAAAGAGGGTTATTTTGTAATTTTATGAAACTTAGGGGGTTAGTTTAGGTATTTTGGGGTGTTTAATGGGGAAATCACCATAGAAGTTAGTGTTTGATTGATGTAGGGAGGGTGAAATTGTAATTTTGTTAGAGGGATAATTGGATCTTTATTTAACAGTCAATTTGACTTCCATCTCTTTCACAAGATTCTCCTTTTCATGTTCATGTTGTTTTTTGGGTACCAAACAATATCACTACACTCACATTTCTTCCCATCTACCAACATTAATGCTCCTATTTTTATATTTTTAAACATTCTTACCATTGTCAAGAACTCAACATATATAACTATTTTAAATTGGACGATCTAGTACCTTACTAAAATTAGCATTCAGTGTTTATCATGGTGAAGTATATTACTTAAGACTAAATGCTGATATTTGTATGTATGAAAAAGGGTTTGTATATTTTTGGATGCAACTCAAACTAGTTATATTATACCTATATCTAAATGGTATAGTTCAAATGAATAGTCCTATTCATTATACCACTTTCACCACACTTAACCCCTTACCTTTTAATTAAAATACAAATCGAACCCCCCACTTTATACGTTTAATTTTCCTCAAATTTCAAAACCTTAACCCCCCACCTTTTATTAAAATACAAATCGAACCCCCACTTTACTAACTTTTTTTTTTATTCATTTTCCCACTTTCACCAAACTTAACCCCTCAACTTTTAATTAAAATACAAATCGAACCCCCCACTTTATACGTTTATTTTTCCCCAAATTTCACAAGCTTAACCCCCCACCTTTTATTAAAATACAAATCGAACCCCCACTTTACTAACTTTTTTTTTTTTACTAATATTCAATTTTCACAAACTTAACCCCCTAACTTTTATTAAAATACAAATCGAACCCCCACTTTATACGTAAAGTTTTTTCAAATTTCACAAACTTAACCCACTAACTTTTATTAAAATACAAATCGAACCCCCACTTTACTAACTTTTTCTTTTTAAAATAAAACCCGAACGCTAAAAGAAGCAACTTTCACAAAAGGAACAACCCTTCAATGTTATGTCGAAAAAAATTCTTTTTTACAAAATAGATCAAGACTTTTTTTTAACTCGCATTCAAAACGGAGCCCCCGGCGCGAAGCGAGGGCTCCATAACTAGTTGTAACTAAGAAGTAGGGTTTGTATTTTGTAAGTAAGAATTAGGGTTTGTATATTCTAAATGGTCAATCTAGCTAGTACTTCACAATAATTAATGCTCCTATAATATTACAGTAGTATCTAATCTTGTAAGGATTAAAGTTAGTTTTGGTGTTGACATTTAAATTGTTTCGAGCACCCTCTTGGCGTTCTCGACATCCTGTTGATCTCGAATTCTTTTGGTTTTCTTTATTTCCAATGGTGACATTTATTTTCGGTTTCTTTGTATTTGTCTTTTTTGAATCTAATACGGAAGATAACATTGTGTTTATAGAGATTTTTTTTTTGTAAGAATCTAAAAATTTCTTATACTCTTAAGTAAAGATTTAATCAACTTCATTATAAGGGAGTAAAAGTGCGGTTATTCTCATTATATACTTATGAAATTGCTAACGACTATCTTCAAAGTTTATAAAATTATTGTATACAGTTGTTACATAGTGACTTTATAGTGGTAACTAGTTATTGAACCCTCGCTTCGCGTCGGGGGTTCGATTTTTAATGTATTTTATTGCGTTTAGTAAAATTATTTTGTGGCTAACGATGATGTCGTTGAAGCGCAACTCGAGTCGAACTAAAAGGTATAACCCGTGAGAGATTTAAATGTTATTTTAAGTTAACAATATATGTGCATCTCCGCGTTTCGCTATGGAATTGTCGACTTTTAAAAATTTAACGCAAAATCAACGTGTATGAAAAATACCCCAAATATTTAACGTTTTTTAAAAAGCGTCCGTTTTGCGTATAGCTAGTGAAATTGTGTTCCTAAAATTATTTCGAGTTTAACGATGGTGTCAGAAAAATTTAACTCGTTGCGAGCGAGAAGATATGACCCGTTGAATATTTGGGTGGAGTTTATTTACGATTTTTTATGAAAATAGTTATTTGATACTTTACCCCCCTGTTTGGGGGGTCGATTTGAATTTTTCAAAAAAGTGTGGAGTCCTTTGTTGGTAAAAAGAAATTTAGTTAAAATTAAAATTAAAAAAAAAATGAAAAGTCGAAAATGCTCCTGGTACTATTCATAACTTTTGTTTATTAGTTAATATGTAAATTATTGAATTGTACAATATTTTTATGTATGTTAATGACATCACTAATTGCTGTAACTAGCAAAATTCTATTAACTAGCAAAATTCTATACATATTTGATAACTTGTTTAGTTGTTTGTTAACGGTAAACCATTAACCGTTTGGTTAAGTTGGGCGAGAACAGGAACATATGTAATCTAGAGTTTAGATTTGGGGAAATGTTGACCGTTGACTGTTGACTAAGGTCAAAGAAGGAACAGCCAAGGAACAGCTGGGGTGTGAAAAACAATGAAAGCACAAAGTACAAACAAGTACTTCATCTTTAGACTGACACACACCCAACATTTAACCTTCAAGTACTCCCGTAACCGTTAATTGTGGGACACCTGTCCTATCCCTCAAGATGCTCTGTTTCTTTACTAGTCCTTATGCCTATGGTACAATCACTTATTGCCATGCTTAAACATCATAGTCCATATTTCAACTCAAGGTCAGGGCCTCATATGAATAAATTGGATATGGATCGGTCCTATCCATATCAATATTTATTTAATTTTTGTAACTCATATTCATATCAACATTCATTTAAGTTGAGTTCATCCATTCATATCAATAACCGGCCGATAGGGTTAATGAATATTCGTTGAATATTAAAAAGTATTAAAAGTATTATAGCAAAAATAAATATAACATGACATAATCGAAATATATTCACGAAAATATATAATTTTTGTAAGTTACTATTAAACATAGATTATGAAAAATTAAATATGAAATTTATATGTTTATTTTGTTAAATATACGTGTTTTTTATTTTGAATATACGTGTTTTATTGTAATATATCGTAGTTTTTACATTAAAAGGTTGAAAACAAAATATAAATTTAACGGTAAATACATTTATAATAGTAAATATGTAAACATTTATACATATTTATGTATTTGTATATGTATTTCTGGTGTTAACAGATATATTCATGGATGAAAGTTTTCATCTATGTCCATATCCATATCCATATCCATTAAGGTTAATGCATATCCGTATTTATATTCATTTAGGTTTATCTATATCCATCACGAAACGGATGGATCGGGTGTATATCCACTGAATGGGGTGACATTTGCCATCCCTAGAGAGAATAACCAAACAAGCCTGAAACTAACTCTAACAACCTCAACCAAGGTTGAAAAAGGCGCGAGATGGGTTTGTGACAATAGGGACCTTAAAACATCGCAACCGAAAAACGGTGTCGAGACGGCATCGAGACGGATGTTGAATTTTTATATATAATTCAAACATAAAAATTTCGAACTTAAATATTTCAAAGTAAACATACAATAGTATAGTGATAACGCTTAATTTATACAGAGTACGTATTTTTATAAACATTTTAAAGTATTATCTTGGTATTTAAACATCAATTTAAGTACTTTGTAACCAAAAGTTATTAGATATTTTTAATGTGTTTGTTTACAAAATGTGATTAACAAGACTAATATAGAAAAAGCATAAATTTGACCAAAGCCACCGGCTAGGCAGCAATTAAGCCGCCGGTTAGGGCAAGAAATTCCAGAAAGTTCCAGAATCAAACCATAAATTGACGAATCTTGGAGGTCAAGTAAAAGCATCGAGAGCCGCCGGCTAAAGTAGAAGAAGCCGCCCGTTAGGAAGATCTATCTCTTGTATGTGAAGTTCAAGTCGAGAATATTAAGGAAACTAAATCTGTATCGGATTGTAGATATGGAGTCGTTGGCTATATCATTAAAAGTCGCTGGCTGAGCATAAAATAAAAAACTATAAATAAAGGTCGACTTTTACAGTTTGAGATATACATTCAGTTTTAGGATTAGCCACAAAGTAATTCCGAATTGTTTAGTTTTTAGAGTTTACTTTCAAGTTAAAGTTTTTTTTTTTACATTGGATTCAAATTCAATTCAAGTTTATTCAAAGTTTTTTTCTTCTTTACTTGCTTTATTAAGGTACATTTACTTTTAATTTATTGCATCTATTTTAATTATGTCTATCTTTATTGTTAATTGTTTCCATTCGTCTCCAACTATGAACTAAACGTTCATAGTGGTTATTTGAAAGAAAACTGAGAAATCTAAGATTTTAAGATGAAGCCGCCGACTAAAAGGTTTATAGCCGCCGGTTGGACTCCCACAAAGCCGACGGTTTTGAAGCTGAATTTGCACAATTTCTGGATCTGACCAGAAATGTGTAATTATGTTTATGTGATTGTGTTTATTCTGTTTATTACTGCTATGATTTGAATCTTTATTTGCCAAGCTCAATGCTTAGGTGAATAGAAACTATGATTGACTAGTAATTAATCCTAAGTATTCGTTTCCTCAATTTATCCAACTTTTAAGATTAACCATATTGGATAAAGTGTTTAAATTGCATGAATCTAGCTAAGAAATTTTTTTTTTTTTTTTTTTTTTTTTTTTGGAAAAAAAAACGATAACATTAAAACAAAGTCTTTTCATCAGAAGATGAAAAAGACGAAACAATGGTACAATCGAAACCACGAAACACTGCAAAGCTCGGGAGCTATAGACGAACTCTAAACACTAAACAATAAGCAAAAGCTAACTAAACTCGAGCCTTGAGCAACCTAAACAATGCAAGGATACCGGAACATAAAAAAAAATATATAAGAGTCAATACAAAGACCAAGGCGAAACCAACTCAAAATAAAACTCTTAATAAACAAAACGAAACGCCTGAACAAACTACCCTGCAGCCGATTTACCTTTCCGAGTTTTAATCGGCTTGATAACCACCCCGTGAACCTTCAACCGATTAAATTTCTTACCCGCCCGATTTTCAATCGCATAGGAGGAAACCTTATCCGAAGAGTTACCAATTCTAATTCCTGGCACGGAAGGAGGTAACAATCCTTGCTTCTCAAGGCCCTCGATAAAAGCAACATTTTGATCCGAATTAACACCACAATCTTTAGCGAGGATCTCGACTACTTTAGGGACAGATTTTACACACGAAGTACTTGCAGAAGAATGATTAGAAAAAATGAGAGAACAAGAGGCATTATTAACCGAACCTTTTACATAATTGGTGGTAGCCTCATCATCTAGCAAAGCATTCACAGAATCATTCTTAGAATAAGAATCGTTCTTATTCTTATTATTAGTCATACACTTTACCTCAGAAGCTTCAACCTCGCCATCCAATCCCAACTTAACCCCCTGAACATCCAAACCTTTGGACCGAACAAATTTAGATGAAAGCAGTGGAGTATTGACCTCCTGCCTTATGCTGCGCAACTCCTTGCACGATCCGTCGCACGACAAATCTGAGCACAAACAAACATTACAATCATCAAACATTAACTTAGACGTATCACCATCCAAAGCCGAAGCAGACTCATCTTGAACACCAAACTTTGGATCACGATTAAGACTCCCAAATTGAATCCCGCAACCCGAGCCCTCAACATTTGCAATCATTGTTTCGTCCATCACACGTTCGACAACGGGGTGAAGCTTAGACATAGCGTCGGCCACCTTCATCTTGATGGTCTCAAATTGATCAGTAGTATAAAACACAGGGACTCAAATTGATCGGTTCATCCATTTATTACTACTAAGAATTATTAGTAGTAATAAATGGATGAACATTAATTGCACTTATAAAGTAAAATCATTTTGTTTCTATTGATGGTTCTTATTGGGTTTCCGACGCTACTCTTTTCTTGGTGCAATCCAATGTGGTTATCACTCCTTAGCCAAAAGTGGTTTGGGGTAACAATGTTCCGTCAAAAGTCATGTTGTTTCATTGGCTTGTTATACGCAATAGTATTCTCGTCAAAGATGTTCTCATTGAAAGGCACATTTTACCGTCATCGCAATCGAATTTGTGTGTCCACGATTTGGGCAATTTGGTTAGCACGCAACGACTTTATATTCAATGGAAAGTTCACATGTCGTTCGGTGTTGATACGTAATATCAAGCTAAAGACATTCCTTTGGCTACCAATCTTAAGTTTTGCAATGGCGTTCAATCGTATGTATGGGATCATAACCCATAGTTATTATGTTTTTAAGTTTTTTCAATTTTCAATTTGTATCGTCTTCTTGTATTGTCAATTTCGACCGAGCTTGTCTCCGTCGTCGTATTTTGTATTGCATCTTCATTGTTTTGATGAAGATCTTCCTTTAATACAATTCAATTTTTCGCCGTAAAAAAAAATTAAAAAAATAAAAAATATCATTTTGTTAGGCTTATTCAAAAGAACATAGTTTATGAGTATTCATTTGTCGATTGCATGAGAATCTAATTAAGGTGTTAATTATTAGAACATCACAAAAAGTTAATCTGATTAAGTTTATTAGTCTATCTATTTATCAGTAAAATTGAATGTTATATCATGTAGTTGTATGAAAGCTGTAAGTTAGTAAATTGTCATTGAAATGAATGTAAAACCTAAATTCATAAAAGAAATACGCCTAAATAAACGATTTGATAATAATGTTGACAATTAAACTAATATCATCAACTTATTTCACAACATTACAAGTCCTAAAGTCCTAACTTAACATAGTCAACCGTTGACTCAAAAAGTCAAAACCACCATCTCCTCAACAACTTATTACCATGGTTCATTAACCTTTTTCTTGAACTCAACTTCATACCCTTCAATTTTCTCCTTCAAACCACCTAGAAAAACATCAATCTTTCGATTACTTTCATACAATTCGGTAACTTTTGCCTCCAAATTCTTAATTTCTTGTGCATTCTTGTTTTTTTCCTCTTTAGCTTCCGCACATCTTTTTGCCTCTTCTGATTCAAACATGAGTGTCACAAGTGCACGTATCCTTTTCCGTAAAAACCCAACTTTCATGCCCATAATCTCGAAAGATTTAAGCGAACTATCCCATATATCAAATTGTTCCTTCTTAGTGATAAATTTGCAGTTCTTGATCATATTTGCAATGCTTACGGTTTCACCGATCATACCCGCAACCAACTTGTAATAAACACCTTCCAAAACACCATCATGTAAAAGTTCGTTCTTTGCGACACATAAATTATAGTAATCGAATCGAATTTCTTCTGAAAGCTCCGAGTCAATGCAACATTTGTTAACGATGATGTGAAAGTCATTGAAGGTTTTGAGTACTTCTATCGGGTGATATGGCTTACCGGAACCTTCTAGAACTTCTGGGCCTACCGCAGAATGTTCCATGGGTTGCTTATTTTTGACCATGCTCAACGAACGAGAGGTCGAAGGCTTTCTTCCTTTCGGTTTAGTATCGGCCTTGCATTTCCTTCCCTTTGACTTTAAAACTGTCGATTTACTTCCATTAGACTCCGAATCCGTCTTACGTTTTCTTCCTTTCTGCTTAGGTTCGGGCGTACTTATTTCTGTGTGGGCACAAGGTAGTAAAAATAAAATGAATAAAACATAAATAATGTGTTGCTTCTAGAAGTGTTGAAAATAGGTGAATCGGGCGGGTTGAGTAGGCTGAAACGAGGAAAGGGATACATTAATATATAAATGCAATAGGTTAATAAGGTAATTTTACATTATTCACATTGTTCATTCAAAATGATTATCCAACAGGTTATTGTCTATTGTCATCTAGAACCTTTAGATCATTCAAATCATGAACCACTTAGCACTTAATCATTTAGTTTTATCAAACGCACCGTAACGCTAGGCCAACTTCATACTTCATACTGTAATATTTATACTTATTGTCATATAGTTATGTTAATTTGAAGCATAAAATGATTAGGGAGATTTAAAGCATTAAAGTATGCATTCAGATAACTTTAACTTGATCAACCTATTTGACTAATTATTGTAAACTTTTTTTTTTGTTACTTCCAATTTTATTTATTTGACACATTGCAAACAAAAAGTTACCCAAATCAACACATTAACAAGTAATTGGGTCGAAATTGTCACCTTGAGTTGCATCGACCATCTTTGGCAAATCTGAAGTTCTGTGTTCATTACTCCCCGTGTCTTTCGAAAGATCAATTGCAGAATCCACTACATTTGAAGTGTTTGTCCTAACTATATAAACCTAGAAATTGAAAAACAAAGATACAGTTAGATAATACCTAACTCGTCCCATTATCTTTATGGGTAATGTTCAATAAGTAAAAAGTAGACCACTATATACGAAATTTTTATATATATATAAGATTAAGTTCAATAATATTAAAATAACGTAGTAACTACTAGTATCAATCAATACAAAGGTTGCAAATATGTAACAACAAAACTTTATAAATAAAGGACCATAGACAGATATTAGATTTTAATTTTCATAACCTTATAAATAATAAGTGAACCATAGATAGATAGATATTGTTAGATGTATTTTTTGGGCCCCTTTGAATTTTAAGCCCCTATGAAATAGCACACCCAAAATCCAAACCTGATATACTTTGAGAGTTCATCATAAGTAAAACCATGTACAAATGCATTAATAAAAAAACACATATGCATGTAAATGATCGAAAGTATCACCTTGAACTTACAAGGACCAACTAATTGAAAAATTAAAACATCCCCTTCATGCAAATTATGCCCAACTGCAAACGTCTTCCAACCTGCACTAAACCCAAACCTGTAGGCAATGTATTTAATAATATGCTCATCGCCTTTTTCGTCTATAACTACAATCGGACTCTCTTGTTGCGGAAGATATGATTTGCAGAACGGAAATGGAAGGCCCTGCAACCGAAGGTTGTACGATTTGGGTGTGACAATTTAATTTATTTAATCAAATAATTTAATTAGAGAAAGTAAAAGAATAACGGATTTACCATCCAAAAACACTTGGTAACATGTGATCGGACCATCATTTTACAAAAACTAGGGTACTCGTTTCCGAGGCTCGCTTGTATCTCCCCTGCTCTAAACATAGTCGCTGAGATTTGGGCAGGATCGAGTATCTCTTTACTTCGATTCTTCTTGTTTCCCAAACTACGCTTATAAAAAGTTGATGATTACATATTCCCGTGGTTGTAAGCGTCCCCGACTTGGCCGATTTTTTTTTTTTTTTTGATTTACCTGAGTTTCCGACTCGCTTTGCGAGCCGAATAATCTAAGAGCGATTACTTGCTCTGCAAGCAGCCCGGAGTCATCGCGGGTAAACCTCTGTGGGTAAACCTCTGTGGCCACAAGAGGGTTTATGTAAAACTTGGCCGATTTATTAAGTCAACGTCGTCAAAAGTCCAATTTAGTCGGTCAAAGTCAGATTTATTAGTCTAAACTAGGATTTATTCGGTCAAAGTAGGTCAAATACAAGTCAAAGAGGGTCAGGGTCCGACTAGTCTCCGACTTGGCAGATTAGTTCCTACAAAGTCCCGACCGACTAGTCCCAACTAGCGACTTCTACAACCTTGCATATTTTGTTACACGGGGAGACTTATAAAATTCAAATACAGAGACGAACCTCGAACTCGCTGAAGTATCGCGTTTGACCTGTTAAACAAAACAAGTTAAATCTGCAAATTGTTTCCGTACTGATTCAAACCAGGTAATGTAGGTTCTGTTCAACCAGTACACAGTTAACCTGTTTTTTTAAAACTGTTTTACATCTAAAAAATAAATAAATACTTATTTATATTTGGCCTGCTAGACATTACTTTCAGATTAATTTCACTCTGCAAAAGCTAAAATAATAATGAACACTTAATTTAATCGAAAATAACAATTTTCCATCTATTTTCCATCAAATTCCATAAAAAATGTCTAATCAATTTTACATGCACACTACTAAAATGTGACAATATTAAACAAAGATCAACAATTTACACAATTAAAAAACAGAAATAATAATTAATAAAATAAAATAAATTAACCTTCCGTTTAGGAGTCACAATGTTCTTTTTCTCTTTTTTAATTAAAGAGGGATTGTATTTATCTGGCTTCATCCTTTTCCTTTTTCCCTGTGAAAAACCACCAGATCCAAACAGTAATATTTATTAATTAATTAATTTATATAAATATAAATAAATTATTATAACTTAAATATAGAGGCAAAATTATAAATAAAATTACATTTAAAGTAGAGATCGATGAGGAATTAGGTGAAGGTGTAAAAGGAGCAACAGGAGGATTTGCAATTGGGAATTGGGCGACTGTGACGACGACGTTTTCATCTTCATCTGGAAGTAGTAGTAGTGATTTATCATTATTAATATCATTAATTACACTATTAATAGTAGTATTAGGTGGGATTTGGATCTCGTGGTTAGAATGTTGAAGATGATCGGTGATCGGAACTGTTGTTGTTGTTGCTGTCGCCATCTGAAAGTGAGCACCAATGAAAAGGGTAGTTACAGTTCCCGGTTGTTTCAAGTAGTTGCGTTACCTGGTACAACCCATGTGCCTCACCAACACATCCACATTTTTAATTTCATCAAAAAATGATGTAATGAAAAAATAATAAGTATTAAAAATTAATTAAAAAAATTAAAATTGGACATAAGAAATGGGCGACACTTTTACCCAAAGTAGCAAAAATCGCTATTCCGAGAGTAATCGGTCGGGACTTTGGAATGATTAATTAGCAATTCGAGGATTAATCGGAGATTAATCGAATTGTACTGTATACATTTAAATATTAAATATTAATATTTATATGTGTAATTATAGGAAAAAACCATAAATGTAAAGATAATTTTTAACATAATTGTCTACAATTGTTCATTTTTCTTCAAAACTATAAAATTATAGTTTAAATTTATGTTAAAACGTTAACCATTTTTGACTTTACCTGACTTTGATTACCAAATTCGATTTTGATCCATCAATTGACGTTGACCGTTTAATTAAACGGATTTTTAGAAATCGGAACGGATTGCTCTTAAAAATGATTACTCGGGGATTAATCGGCGAGTAATCGGGTTTTTTACAACACTAGTTTTACCTATGTCACTTAAAAGTTAATTTCGAGGTTCATTTTAGACCTTAACATAGATACTGAAAAATAAACACGAACACTTTGTACTCTTATATTATCAGTTCATAAGAATAAGACTTCTTAATTTTTTTATTATCTGAAAAGAAAAAAACACATTCTACAGCATATAAGTAGAGAAAAATTTATCAAAACGATGAAAGCCCGAAAGAACATATTACCAAATCAAGGCTCACAACAAGCTCAACTCGAACAAACAAAAATTAATAAGAAAAAAAGAGAGCTAAACAGATAATAGAGAAACAAACTAACTAAACCACAAAACTAAAGGAAACAAACCTCGTCAAAACAACAAATGAGTGCCCGAAATCAAGATCTAAAGACGTGATTAAGAACCATCTCCACTTTGAGCTAAAACGAGACAACCACAAACCCGTGAACAAATAAAATACCACATAACGTACTGATAATGCTAAAAACGAACATAGATTTCATAGCGTTATTCCCCAAGAAAGACAAGCTTTTAGTTGCAATTGTTCTATTTACAAGTGATATTCGTTTAAATATTAAAAGGTGAAGACAAAAGACAGATTCGACGAATTGAAGACGCAAACGACCAAAAAGCTCAAAAGTACAAAATACAATCAAAGAGGTTCCAATTATTGATAAGAAACGTCTCGAAATTACAAGAGTACAAGATTCAAAACGCAAAGTACAAGATATAAAATAGTACGCAAGGACGTTCAAAAATCCGGAACCGGGACCATAGTCAACTCTCAACGCTCGACGCAACGGACTAAAAATTACAAGTTAACTATGTATATAAATATAATATAATATATAATTAATTATATTAATTATATATATATATTATATTTATAAAATAAATCGTCGGCAAACAAAGAGCCAAATGTGCGTGAGCTGTAAAAACAAACTCCGCGACTCGCGGAGTTTGAAAAAGGAAAGGGCCGCGAGTCGCGGAGCCCCAAATTTAGAAACTGCCTATAAAGCTCGCGCATTCTGATCGTAAAAAAACCAACATATATATCCATCCATCTATCTAAACGTAATATTTATATTTATACTTTATATTTTAATTTTAATTTTAATTTTAATCCTAATAATAAGGGTATGTTAGCGAATGTTGTAAGGGTGTAAGTCGAAATTCTGTCCGTGTAACGCTACGCTATTTTTAATCATTGTAAGTTATGTTCAACCTTTTTTAATTTAATGTCTCGTAGCTAAGTTATTATTATGCTTATTTAATACCGAAGTAATCATGATGTTGGGCTAATTACTAAAATTGGGTAATTGGGCTTTGTACCATAATTGAGGTTTGGATAAAAGAACGACACTTATGGAAATTAGACTATGGGCTATTAATGGGTTTTATATTAACTAAACAATACCTTGTTAATTTAATATACAAATTTATAATTCGACGTATTTATATATAACCACATACGCTTGACTGGGTACGGTGGGCGGGATATCTATAAATACCAATAATTATTCATTTTACCGGACACGGAACTGGATTAATAGTTAATAGACTTGTTGAAACAGGGGTGAATTACATTCAAGGGTAATTGGTGTAATTGTTAACAAAGTAGTAAAACCTTGGTTTACACGCAGTCGATAACCTGGTGTATTCATTAAACAAAGTATTAAAACCTTGTTACAAATCGAATCCCCAATTAGTTGGAATATTTGACTTCGGGAATAAGAATAATTTTACGAAGGCTTTCGCTCTTTATATTTATGACTGATGGACTATTATGGACAAATCCGTATGGACATATTAAATAATCCAGGACAAAGAACAATTAACCCATGGGCATAAAACTAAAATCAACACGTCAAACATCATGATTACGAAAGTTTAAATAAGCATAATTCTTTTATTTCATATTTAATTTCCTTTATTTTATATTTAATTGCACTTCTAATTATCGCATTTTTATTGATATTGTATTTAATTGCACTTTTAATTATCGTACTTTTTAATTATCGCAAGTTTATTTTATCGCACTTTTATTATTCGCAATTTCATTATCGTTATTTACTTTACGCTTTAAATTAAGTCTTTTATTTATATTTTACATTTGGTTTTAACTGCAACTAAAGTTTTAAAATCGACAAACCGGTCATTAAACGGTAAAAAACCCTCCTTTATAATAATAATATTACTTATATATATATATATATATATATATATATATATATATATATATATATATATATATATATATATATATATATATTTGTAATTTTATAAAAGTAACTAATATTGCGTTAAGCTTTGTGAAAAAGATTTTCCCTATGGAACGAACCGGACTTACCAAAAACTACACTACTGTACGATTAGGTACACTGCCTATAAGTGTTGTAGCAAGGTTTAAGTATATCCATTCTATAAATAAATAAATATCTTGTGTAAAATTGTATCGTATTTAATAGTATTTCCTTCTAAAATTTAATAGTATTTTATACCCCTTAGCTTTAACTATCAAGTATTTTTGGCGCCGCTGCCGGGGAAATCTAGCTTAAAAGCCGGAAGCGCAACGCTAATAATTATAAAAAAAAAATTTATTTTTAGTTTACTTTTATTAAAATTCACTTTTGTAAAAATACGTTTTTTATTATTCGAAAATATAAAAAGAAAAAAAAATTTATATATTTTTTTTAAGATTTTGTCAAATATTTAAGTTTTATAAAGTTTCTTTATTTTTATTTTATAAAAATATAAGTTTTATTTAAATATTTTTATTTAAAAAAAATTAATATATATATAAATCTATTTTTAAGATATTTTTAAAATTATAAAGTAGTTCTATTTTTATTTTAGTTTTTAAATATAAGTTTTTATTATATAAATATTTTTATTTAAACAGAAAATATAAAACAAAAAAAAAACGCGTCGAATTTTAAACTGTACCTGAGTTGAAAATTGGAACCCCGCGACTCGCGGAGTTTGCAGCCTCGAATACCTCGACTCGCGGAGCAGCTCTGACACCCGTGACTGAAACCCTAATCTCGCATTTAATACGGAGTAATTAATTAATTATTATTATTTAAACCCTAATTAGGGTATTATTAGTATAATATTTAGTTTTAATTTTCTTATTTTATTTAGTTTTAATTAGTTTAATATATATAAAATTAATAGTTTTATAAAATAAATAATATAAAAATAATATATTTATAAAAATTGTACTTTTTACAACTTTTTGTATATTTTTATATTTTGTCCCTTTTTAATAGTTTTAGCGTAACTTTTATATTTTTCGCTCGTATTTAGTTTTAATTCATAGTTTTTGCCATAGTTATTTTTTTATTTATAGATTTTTAGGCTTTGCCGTAAAATCCCTTAAGTGCTTTTCTTTAGACTAAGATTTAGGTACTTTAGAATTTTACGACACCTTTTTAAGTTTTAGTTTCTTTTTAAGTTATTGTCATTTGGAATATAGTTTTTCTTGTAAGCTTTAATATTTTTAGACACCTTTTACTATGTATCAATTATCATTCCAATTAGTAATCTCAATTTGCGATTATAATTTTAAGTTAGTTATAGTAATAAGGTTGGGTTAGTCTAGTGTTTTTAAGTTCTATAAGTCACTCTTTTTCTTTCTTATTTTTATTTTTCGATCTTTTTCCGACACGCTCTTTTTCTTTCTTATTTCTCGTCATTCTAGTTTTTAGGACATAGATTTTTATTCTACTTCTTATCTAAATTTCTTAAAATTACGAAAATTTATTTTAAGTAGTTAAATTGATAGACATCAAAATTTTCTGGTTCGTAGTAATAGTTGGATTTGTACGTGGACCGGGTTATTGGAGCCAAACAGTCCTCAATTATATTGAGACCAAACGAATCCTGCCCTTCTGCTGCATCTTTTGGCTATTCGAAACGTGGGCAAAATCAGAAAAGTATATTGATTGGATAACTTATATAATTTTTCTTTCCTTTTAAAAACTAATAGGATATTCAGTGAATGCACCGAGCAAGACATTCACCACCTTTTGTACGTTCACCACCTGTAACTAGATCAAGATATTTAGCAAATATTACCGCCGTTGATTTTTCTTTAGAATCGTCATCCAGTCGACCAAGTACTCCAGTTCAAATTTCCGATAATCCATTTTTTGAACCCGACCTCACAATTGAGAATCCGGAGAATATTCAGGGACGATTCATAGATCCTGAACCACTAAATTTTCCTCCGGAACCACCAATCATTCAAACAGAGATTGTTGAGGAACGAACCATTAAATCAGAATCCTCTAGTGATTCCGATTCAAAAAATTCAATTATGGAGAATCTGGAACCTTTAAGTATGGAAGACCGAATGAGAGCTAAACGCACTGGCCAAGGTCACGCAATTACTCATCCAGACATTAATGCGCCAGATTATGAAATCAAAGGACAAATTCTACACATGGTGACTAATCAATGCCAATTTAGTGGTGCGCCAAAGGAAGATCCAAATGAACATCTTCGTACCTTTAATAGGATCTGCACTCTATTTAAAATAAGAGAAGTTGAGGATGAACAGATATATCTCATGTTATTTCCCTGGACTTTAAAGGGAGAAGCCAAAGATTGGTTGGAATCGTTACCTGAAGGGGCGATTGATACATGGGACGTTTTAGTTGAAAAATTTCTTAAACAATTCTTCCTGCATCTAAAGCCATAAGACTTCAAGGAGAAATTGTTACGTTTACACAGAAGCCAAATGAAACTCTATATGAGGCGTGGACAAGATTTGGAAAGTTATTAAGAGGATGTCCGCAACATGGTTTAGATACCTGTCAAATAGTACAAATATTCTACCAAGGATGCGACATCACTACAAGGAAAGACATAGATATAGCAGCTGGTGGTTCCATTATGAAGAAAACCGAAACTGATGCTTACAAAATTATTGATAACACTGCTTCCCACTCACATGAGTGGCACCAAGAAAAAGATATCGTTAGATCATCTAAAGCAGCTAGAGCCGATTCTAGCCATGACTTAGATTCCATTTCCGCAAAGATAGATGCTGTCGAGAGACGAATGGAAAAGATGGCTAAAGATATTCACTCAATACGAATTAGTTGTGAGCAGTGTGGAGGACCACATTTGACAAAAGATTATCTCAGTATTGAATTAACAATGGAACAAAGAGAGAATATTTCATACATAAACCAAAGGCCTGGAAATAATTATCAGAATAATTACCAACCGCCAAGATCTATTTACAATCAAAACCAGAATTATAACCGAAATATTAAATACAACAACCAACAAGGTCCTAGCAATCAACAAGTGTCCAACAATAATTACAATCAGCAAAGACCTAATTTTCAAAACAAACCACCACAATAAACCGATGATAAAAAGCCGAATTTAGAAGATATGATGACGAAGCTAGTTGAAACTCAAACGCAGTTTTTCACATCTCAAAAACAAACTAATGAACAAAATGCTCAAGCATTTAGAAATCAACAAGCTTCTATTCAAAACTTGGAACAAGAAGTAAGTAACCTAGCAAGGTTAATAGGTGAAAGAAAACCGGAAAGTTTACCTAGTGATACAAATGCTAACCCCCGGAATGAAACAGCTAAAGCCATTACCACAAGAAGTGGTACAACACTTAAACCACCTGAAATACCTGTAACTTCTGATGAAGCTATTCCTACTCCACAAGAACCACAACCTGATCAAGATAAGGAAAAAGAACCGGTAGTTGAAAAGGTTAATGAAGATAACACAATTAAGGATAAACCTTATGTTAAACTATACCAACCACTGCTTCCTTACCCGAGTAAAATGAAGAAAGAGAAACTTGAAGCCGAGCAATCCAAATTCTTGGATATGTTTAAACAGATAAATTTAAATCTTCCTTTCATTGATGTGATTTCAGGAATGCCTAGATATGCTAAATTCTTGAAAGATCTAATCTCAAATAGAAAGAAAATGGAAGAACTCTCGGCTGTTACCATGAATGCTAATTGTTCAGCAGTTCTGTTGAATAAGATACCAGAAAAATTATCTGATCCAGGAAGTTTCACAATTCCATGTTTTCTGGGTAGTCTTAGTTCAATAGAAGCATTGGCAGACTTAGGTGCTAGTATAAATCTAATGCCATATTCACTATACACTAAACTAGACCTTGGAGAATTGAAACTAACCAGAATAAGCATACAACTAGCCGATAGATCAATAAAATATCCTAGAGGGATAATGGAGAACATGCTAGTTAAAGTTGGTACTTTAGTATTTCCAGTAGATTTTGTTGTTCTGGACATGGAAGAAGATTCTCAAGTTCCTCTCATATTAGGAAGACCATTCTTAAACACGGCTAAAGCAATGATAGACGTGTTCGGTAAGAAATTGACCCTAAGTATAGAGGATGAGAGTGTTACCTTTTCAGTTGATAGAGCAATGCAACAACCACAATCTGCAGATGATACATGTTATTATATTCAAACTATAGATGCACATGCAGAATTATTAGAAGAATTTCCAGAATTACAAGGAACAGGAGAATGTTCTTTAGGAGAAGGAATAGAACAAATTGATGAAGCTGAAATGTTAGCTACACTTATAGCTAATGGATATGAACCAACAACAGAAGAAATTCAAATGCTAAAAGAAGAAGACAGATATCGATATAAATCATCGATAGAAGAACCACCGAAATTAGACTTAAAGCCACTTCCAAACCATTTGGAATACGCTTATTTACATGGTGAATCTGAATTACCTGTAATAATATCGTCTTCTCTTACTGAAAATGAGAAATCACAACTCATTTCTGTGTTGAAAGCTCATAAACCAGCCATTGCATGGAAGATTCATGATATTAAAGGAATAAGTCCTTCGTATTGCACACATAAAATCCTTATGGAAGAAGGTCATAAAACGTATGTACAACGCCAACGAAGACTAAATCCTAATATGCAAGATGTAGTTAAGAAAGAGATTATTAAACTGCTAGATGCAGGTCTAATTTATCCAATCTCTAATAGTCCATGGGTAAGCCCAGTTCAATGCGTGCCTAAGAAGGGTGGCATGACTGTCATTACAAATGAGAAAAATGAGCTTATTCCTACTAGGACTGTAACAGGATGGCGTGTGTGTATTGATTATAGAAAATTAAATGACGCCACCAGAAAAGATCACTTTCCCTTACCTTTCATTGATCAAATGTTGGAAAGATTAGCCGGAAATAGTTACTATTATTTTCTAGATGGATTTTCCGGATATTTTCAAATTCCAATAGCACCCGAGGACCAAGAGAAAACCACATTCACGTGCCCTTATGGTACTTTTGCTTACAAACGCATGCCATTTGGACTTTGCAATGCCCCTGTAACCTTTCAAAGGTGTATGATGACGATTTTTCACTACATGATAGAAGAATGCATGGAAGTTTTCATGGATGACTTTTCAGTCTTCGGTGATACATTTGAATCATGTTTAGCTAATCTTGAACGAATGCTTATTAGATGCGAACAATCAAATCTAGTACTTAATTGGGAGAAATGCCATTTCATGGTTAAAGAAGGCATTGTTCTTGGTCATAAAATTTCGAAGAAAGGAATTGAAGTGGATAGAGCTACAGTAGATGTAATTGCTAAACTTCCACATCCCACCAATGTTAGAGGAGTTGGGAGTTTTCTAGGGCATGCCGGTTTTTACCGACGTTTCATAAAAGATTTTTCTAAAATTGCCACTCCTATGAATAAACTCCTAGAAAAGGATGCTCCATTCATCTTTTCAGATGAGTGTATCAAATCTTTTAATATTCTTAAAGAGAAACTAACTAATGCGCCGATCATGATAACACCAAATTGGAATCTACCATTTGAACTAATGTGCGATGCAAGTGATTTTGCAATGGGAGCCGTTTTAGGACAAAGGATTGAAAAACGATTTCAACCTATATATTATGCTAGTAAGACGTTACAAGGAGCACAAACAAATTACACAACTACTTAAAAAGAACTCCTTGCTATTGTCTTTGCTTTTGACAAATTTCGTTCATATCTCGTTCTAGCAAAAACGGTGGTCTATACCGACCATTCTGCTCTTAGATACCTATTTTCGTAACAAGATGCTAAACCAAGATTAATCCGTTGGATCTTACTCTTACAAGAGTTCGATATTGAAATCCGAGATAAAAAAGGAGCAGAAAATCTCGCCGCTGATCATCTTTCTCGTCTTGAAAATCCCGAATTAGAAGTTCTAAATGAATCGGCCATACAAGACAACTTTCCTGATGAATATCTATTGAAGATAGATTATAATGAAATACCATGGTTTGCAGACTATGCAAACTACTTAGTTTGTGGATTCCTTGAAAAATGATTATCGTACCAAAAACGAAAGAAATTCTTCAGTGATATAAAACACTATTTTTGGGAAGATCCACATCTGTTTAAAAGTTGTCCAGATGGAATAATACGCCGATGTGTATTCGGAGATGAAGCTAGTAAAATTTTAAACCATTGTCACACAGGACCAACAGGAGGGCATTATGGGCCTCAACTAACAGCAAGAAAAGTTTATGATGCTGGATTCTATTGGCCTACAATTTACAAAGACGCACACCTTCTTTGCAAATCCTGTGATGCTTGTCAAAGGGCCGGAAAAATAAGTCAACGTGATGAAATGCCACAAAATGTCATTCAAGTATGTGAAGTATTTGACATTTGGGGTATTGACTTTATGGGTCCATTTCTAAAATCTCATAATAATCTATATATTCTCGTTGCCATTGATTATGTATCTAAATGGACAGAAGCACAAGCTCTCCCAACTAACGATGCACGAGTTGTAGTCAACTTTTTAAAACGTCTTTTTGCAAGGTTTGGAACACCGAAAGCTTTAATAAGTGATCGGGGTACTCATTTCTGTAATAATCAACTTGAGAAAGTTCTTAAAAGATATGGAGTAACTCATAAAATCTCCACCGCATATCATCCACAAACAAGTGGACAAGTTGAAAATACCAACCGAGCTTTAAAAGGTATTCTAGAGAAAACCGTAGGATCAAATCCGAAGGAATGATCCATTAAATTGGAGGATGCACTCTAGGCTTTTAGAACAGCCTACAAAACTCCAATTGGAACCACACCTTTTAGAATTGTTTATGGAAAAGCATGTCATCTTCCAGTAGAAATTGAACACAAAGCATTTTGGGCTTTGAAGACATGTAATCTTGATTTACATGAAGCTGGACGTCTACGATTAAGTCAACTAAACGAATTAGAAGAATTAAGACATGAAGCATACGAAAATTCATTAATCTATAAAGAAAGAACGAAGAAATGGCATGATAAAAGAATCAAAAGTTCAAAAGAATTTAAAGAAGGAGACAGAGTTCTTCTTTTCAATTCACGATTCAAGCTATTTCCTGGAAAATTGAAATCAAGATGGTCTGGACCATTCATAGTCAAAAGAGTTTTCCCATACGGAACGATAGAATTAATAAATTCAAATGGGATTGAATTTAAAGTTAATGGTCACAGAGTTAAACATTACATACATGGTCTGATGGAAGTTGACAATGAAGTTAATCATAATTTCACCACCCAAGAAAACCTTCAAAATGAAAACATAAATATGTTATCAACAACATATGAAAAATCAAAATTAGAATATAAGGAGGATTCAAATTTGAGTGATGAAGAAGAATTCTTATACAAACCTCCCATTCCAAAAAACGAAGAAAAATGTGAACAAGAAATTCAAATAGAAGTGAAAGAACCAAGGAAAGAACACCCGAAAAAGGTTTACAAACCAACTCAACTTACTAAAGCAGGAGACCCGGGTGAATTTATCATTTCTTGCTTGCTTAATGATGGTGCTGTATATAATGGACTCGCAGATTTAGGAGCAAGTGCAAATATTATGCCTCTTTCCTTATACAAAAAATTAGGCATGGGTAAATTAAAACCAACCAAAATAGGTGTTCAATCATTTGACCAAACCATTAAACACCCGGTTGGAATAGCAAATAATTTACTTGTTAACGTGGGAAGTTTGACCTTTGTTGCAAACTTCATAGTGATTAATATGGAGAAAAACCTTGATATTCCTCTAATTCTAGGTCGCCCATTTTTAGCAACCACCGAGGCATTCATTGATGTAAGAGAAGGTAGAATGACACTTAGGGATGGTGATACATCGATCACCTTTGTGAACTGAAAGTTTAGATCTCCACCAATCAAAACTGTTAGACCAATAAAAAGGCATAAGTGTGGGGAAGATGAAGAAACACTTAATGATGATCCAATCACAAGGAATGCTGTTGATGATACGAAATTAGATGAACCCATTTTTAACAGTTCAACGAAGAAACTTTATAAAAGGATTCACGATGCTAAGATTAAAGAAAACTTTAAGTTATATAACCGATTAATATCCAATTTATCGTCAAAAGAAAAGGCAATGTTAGTTGAATTTGTGAAAGTTACGGAGGAAATCAACAAATGGATTGAAGTAAAAGTCAAAGATATACAAGTTGTTGATGATTCAATTGAAAATAATGTTAATCACAATTTCAACTAAGTATAGGGGGTTTATGTATTTCTGTTAGAGTTAGATTGTCTGTTTTCGTGTAGTTCTCGAAAATGGAACCCGAATGGTCTTTCCCTAGCAGACCCTAAAGAACTAGTCTTCTCCCCCCATTCTGAATTTTTATTTTTTTAGGTTTTTACGATATGAAGACTGCCTGTGAACTAAACCATGGTCTAATGCTACACGCTTTGATCACTAAACGTAATAATGACACACTTCCGAGTGAAATAGTATCAGTAATCAGAGAAAGATTGGACGGAGTTAGAAAAGAATCCAGATGAGAAGATAATAAGTTACAATTTGGTAAAGGAAAATCAAAATCCGCAACGAAAAGAAGAGCACAACACCTAGAAAGATGTCACAAATGCGGAAAATGGTCACATGGAGGTAAATGTTCAAATAATCAAACCTATTCAAATACCGAATTTGTTACTTTATGCAGAGACGGACCGTTCATATGTTTAGAAGAAAAAACACTGAATGCTCGAGGTTACGCCTATGTAGCCATGGAAAATCAATTAAACCGACTATCTTATGAATGGGATAGATCATATAACTAAGAATACTATCTCACAGGTAAGTCTGTACAGTTTTTATTTTTATTTTTATTTTTAACCTTTTGATAATAAACGCTAATTTGTTCGCTATAAAGTATTAAATTGGTATTAAATAAAATTAGGTTTGGCGACCGAAATTATTGATATCATACAAAAATTTATTACATCACTGCGAAATTTAACGTTTATTCTTAAGGTATAAATATCTTTAATCAATCAACCCAAAATATTTCAAAAATTTGTCATGAGTTAAATTAGGTCTTGGAACCGAAATTACTTTACTGAAAAGAGGGGCGCATATTTTTGATAATATTTGATTGATTAAAGTGGGATAAAAAGCCAAAAAGATTTTTAATTTTATTTTTACCATGTTTTTAAAATTAATATATAAATCTTAAATTAATATTGTAAACTTTGTAAAATCAATATATTTAAAATTGTAAATATTTGAAAAACTAATATAAGTTTGGTGTGAATTTATAATATGAATTTTTAAATTAAGTTTGGTGTGAATTTTTAATTTTTAAAATATGAATTTTTAATTTTATGCATTTCAAATTTTAAGTTTAGTGTGAATTTTTAATATTAATTTTAAATTTTATGTATTTTTAATTTAAGTTGGTGTGAATTTAAAAACAAAAATTTACTTTATCTCATTAAGTTAAAAATATGATTTTTAAAATTCGTCGTAAGTTGAAGACTAGGTCGTTGAACCGAAATTGCTTTACCCAAGAGAGGGACGAGAACTTTTATTATCATTATTTTTAATCTTATTGAATTAAAGTATGCCAAAAACATTAAAAAACTAAAAAAAATCTAAGCTTTTAAAACAATCGCTTGAAAAAGACAAATTTTAAAATTTTGTCGAAGGACGGACTAGGACATCAATCCGAAACGACCTCGTCCTAAATAACAAGGGAAACAAAATTTTAAAATTAATTACTTAATTGTTTTAATTAGTATAAGATATAAAAAAAATACAAACTCCGCGACTCGCGAAGTTTGATGGGTCAAACACCGCGACTCGCGGAGGGACCGAAATACAGAAAAAAAAATAAAACGCAAAAAAACTGATCAGTTGAACACCACAACACACAAAACACTGCGATAAAACCCGCAAAAACCCGAAAAAACACCCCCAAATTCACAATTTTTGACCGTTAATCATCAAATCTTTTACTAAAATCATGTTGAGAAAGATGCTATCAAGGAATTACTCAAGAAAAACGGTAAATTTCTACACCTAAACTCCATTTAATCCGAAAATTAGTGTTCTTGAGCAATTTTTTTCCCCAATTTGATTTTGATGCTTTTTAGTGTAATTATGCTTAAATTGTTTATGTATTATGCTTGTATAACCTAGATTGATGCTATTTAACATGATTAGAAGCCTTAAACTTCAAATTTTGAGTAATCTAGGGTTTGTGTTCTTGAGCAATTTGGGGCTTTTTGATATAAACAGGTTATGGCCGATTTTTGTCATGAATTGTTGCTAAATTAAGTAGTGTAACATGTTTAGGTAGTTAAATGATCCAAACTTTGAGCCTAAACATGATTTTGAGAATTGAAGTGGACTTTTTCAAGTCTAAAATTCATGAACTTGATTTTTGAAAGATAATGCCATTTGAAATTTGTTTAATTGCTAGTAATGATTATTTTGACATGTTATTTGAGTTGAATGCTTATGAACTTGGCGAACATTTTCGTATATGCTTATTTGAAAAAGTGTAGATTTGATGAAAATACGAAAATGAGCTTAAGTTTGATATAAATTGATCATGTCATTGTAATTATTTTGATTGATGATTTTGCTGACACTAATGCATATTTGGATGCACAAAAATTGTGTTTGATGTGTTTTGCAGACTGAAAGGGGTGAATCTTCATCCCAAGCTCGCAATGCTCCTGCTGAGAATGCGGAACAACAGGAGGTGGATAACTACTACAAATAAGATATACCTCATCCAGTCATGACATTTTCTGATATGCACTTGGAAGATTTGCACCCGAACCTGAGATTTGACAGACTTTGGATAGATTATCCAAAATACCAAAGGGGTTTGCATACTCTTCATTCTAAAGTTATTGAGGTACCTAGGGTCATAGAATGGGGACCATTAGAAGCTGTAGAATTGGCCGGGCCAATTAGGGAATTACTTGCACAGAGGTATGGTAATTCTACTTTTAACGATTGGGAACGGTTATTCAACATGCGTAGACCTGTATATAAAGTATAGTGTGAAGAATTGTTGTGTAGTATAGAATTAAATGATCGGGTAGCTAGTTTAACCGATCGATCTTTTATTAGATTTTTGTTAGGAGGTTCGATGCGCCACATGTCTTTACTAGACATGGCTCAGGCTTTACGTATATATACGCCTGAGGAGTTAGCATCTGCCGATTGTAGAGGGTTGATACTAAATGGTAGAAAGATAGACGAAAATTTTGATACGCATGGTGTATGGAGTCAAATGACTAGCCATCACCGATTTAACGGGGGAAATTACTCTTATTTGGATATAGATAGAGCTGAATTAAGAGTAATTCATAGGTTTTTAGCTAATTCGATTACACAAAGAGGTAAGAACAAGGAAAAGGTAAATGAACAGGATTTGTTTTACCATATGTGTATTCGAGACCCACAAAGCGCTGTAAGTATACCTTATTGTGTGGGTTATTATTTATCAGCTATGGTTAGGGGGATGAGACCGCATAGCATAATAGGAGGTGGTATATTTATTACTTTGATTGCTGAATATCTCGGTGTGGATATAAGTTGGGGGAATTATTAGTCGAAGAACCAGAACCTCGCGATACAATAGGTTTAAATGTATACCATGGTGCGAAAGTTTTGAAGAGGCGAAATAACGCCGCAGTACAATACCATGGTAGACATCCACAGGTTGAGAGAAACCAACAGCAAGGTAATGTAGGAGGGGGAAATGAAATGGCAGAAATGCAAAGGTTTATAGCTTCACAAGAGTATGAAAATGCTAGACATAGAGCATTTGAAGATTGGCAAGTTCATCAAAACCAAATCATAGCTTATTGCCAACATATAGGTAGAAACTATATTCCTACTCCATCACCCATATTCCCTCCCTGGTCTATAGAAATTCAACCACAGTATCATACGTATAACCCAGCCGAAGCATTTTATAGCACCTATGGTTATGCATGGAACCCCTTCTGGTATCAGTATCATCCCTAGTCTACTTAGTTTTTTTTTTTATTTTATTATTTGTAATGTTGATACATTAAAACTTATGTTGGATTTGTAATAGTTTTATTATTTTCTAAATTTTATTATTAGATTTTAATAATTTTTGAATGTGGGGTAATATACCAAACTTCAAAAATATGTATATATGTTTGCAGTTTATCTTATGTACACAACAGGGTAAAACAACGCATTTTCAAAGAATGGCATTAAGTTCAGCAAAAGCAACTAATTTTGACGACAAGATGCAAAATATATGTGAAATAACAACAAGACGGAATGAACAAATGATGTGCACCATTTATCATTCAGCAAACAAACGCCAATATATTTGGAAACTTTGGTAAAATTTAATCATTTTCACACAAATCACCCTCAATAATTTAAATTGTTACTGATTTCTTGCAAATGAGGGCATTGCAAGATCTTAAGTGTGGGAAGGGGTTAAATTCTTTCGGATTTTAAAAATTTTTATCTTAAACACTTGGTTACCATTAAAAAAAAAATATTAGTAAAGTAGTAGTTGTATTAGAATCTAGTGCTCTCTGATAATAAAGAACAGCCCTAGTCTTATATACTGACTACCCAATTCTAGTAAAATTTTTCAAAATTTTCAATTAAATGAACTCAAAATCATGTTTATACATATTTATGAATGATAAAACTAGGTTTTAACACCGAAATTATTGTTACCTAGGAAAGGACATAAATTGAGAAACAAACCAAAATGTTAAAATTCATTTAAAATGGAATAGAGGACAATAAAAAGGAAAATAAAAGCCAAGTGTGGAAAAATTCTCCAAGTTATTCAAAACATATGTCACATATTTTTGTACAAATAACTGAAAATACTTTTGCTTTGGACTAAACTAAACTGTTTTACCCGATGAAAGAAAAGAAGAGATGGATCTACACGATGAATCAATTCCATCATTAAAAGGAAGTAAAGTCTTCCGAAAAAGAAACGCGTTTCTTGATTTAGGTCAGGAAGTTGTCGTCCAGACCAGCTGTAGGTTGACAAAAAATCTAGAAAAGTCATCACTAAAATCAGCAGGAAATCCACGGACCTCAGCATAAAACAGGGTCGTCAAGTGGTCAGACTTATCCTAACCATGAGAGGATCTGTCTTGTAAAATGGGGAGGGCACCGTGTAAATTAGCTAGATAAGACTAATGAATCAGATCCCCAGAAAGGATAATCTCCTTAAAGATTAAAAATCAGCTTTTAAGCCTGATATTACTCAATCCTAGAGATTGACCTTAAAGATTGAGAATTCAAACTCATGGAATTCAATGATATCTAAACTCGAGCTTGAACGAGAAAATATTTTGATAAAATTACAAACCGATTTGTTTTCTGAAAACCCTATTTTCAATGCGTTCATTACCATTGAACGTAAAATCCTAGGAATTCACCTGAAATTCATTAGGTCACCTGAACTAAATCGGCTGTCAACCGTAAGAACGGTGGTTGCATAGCATGGTCAAAGACAGGACCTTGTGCCAGACCGACAAATTATAAGGGTGAGCTTTACTATTGCTCCTACCAAGGATAGTAATTGCGTCCGATACGTTATAGACCATAATTAAAAGCATGTCAGGGGGCATTGCCTTAACAGTTGCTTGTTCAACGCTTTCCTTTACAACCGGACGGTAGTTTGCCGAAAGGTAATATACGGGACAAGTAAACTGGACGTGTTGCTTTCCTAATACAAGGTTAGCAAGTGGGTAACACAAAACCACAAGTTTTGAGCTAAAATTTTCAAATCTGAAACCCACCAAACCCACAAAAATAATTTGCAAACACCGGTGAAGGGTTATTCCGGAAAACTTATCTAGGGTAAAAGCTAGATTTAATTTTCAAAAGATCAAATGTTTTCATAAAGATCCAATTTCCTTAATGGATCTAAATTTTTATAGTCTTGTGGGACTGTAAACCATATCGTTACTACCATTGTTTATACCGCCGTATAGAAATCACTGATGTACAAAGTGTGAAGAATAAAGAAGTGATTCTAGTATTTCAAGACTATATTGCTTGAGGACAAGCAACGCTCAAGTGTGGGAATATTTGATAATGCTAAAAACGAACATATATTTCATAGCGTTATTCCCCAAGAAAGACAAGCTTTTAGTTGCAATTGTTCTATTTACAAGTGATATTCGTTTAAATATTAAAAGGTGAAGACAAAAGACAGATTCGACGAATTGAAGACGCAAACGACCAAAAAGCTCAAAAGTACAAAATACAATCAAAGAGGTTCCAATTATTGATAAGAAACGTCTCGAAATTACAAGAGTACAAGATTCAAAACGCAAAGTACAAGATATAAAATAGTACGCAAGGACGTTCAAAAATCCGGAACCGGGACCATAGTCAACTCTCAACGCTCGACGCAACGGACTAAAAATTACAAGTTAACTATGTATATAAATATAATATAATATATAATTAATTATATTAATTATATATATATATATATATTATATTTATAAAATAAATCGTCGGCAAACAAAGAGCCAAATGTGGGTGAGCTGTAAAAACAAACTCCGCGACTCGCGGAGTTTGAAAAAGGAAAGGGCCGCGAGTCGCGGAGCCCCAAATTTAGAAACTGCCTATAAAGCTCGCGCATTCTGATCGTAAAAAAACCAACATATATATCCATCCATCTATCTAAACGTAATATTTATATTTATAATTTATATTTTAATTTTAATTTTAATTTTAATTTTAATCCTAATAATAAGGGTATGTTAGCGAATGTTGTAAGGGTGTAAGTCGAAATTCTGTCCGTGTAACGCTACGCTATTTTTAATCATTGTAAGTTATGTTCAACCTTTTTTAATTTAATGTCTCGTAGCTAAGTTATTATTATGCTTATTTAATACCGAAGTAATCATGATGTTGGGCTAATTACTAAAATTGGGTAATTGGGCTTTGTACCATAATTGGGGTTTGGATAAAAGAACGACACTTATGGAAATTAGACTATGGGCTATTAATGGGTTTTATATTAACTAAACAATACCTTGTTAATTTAATATACAAACTTATAATTCGACGTATTTATATATAACCGCATACGCTTGACTGGGTACGGTGGGCGGGATATCTATAAATACCAATAATTATTCATTTTACCGGACACAGAACTGGATTAATAGTTAATAGACTTGTTGAAACATGGGTGAATTACATTCAAGGGTAATTGGTGTAATTGTTAACAAAGTAGTAAAACCTTGGTTTACACGCAGTCGATAACCTGGTGTATTCATTAAACAAAGTATTAAAACCTTGTTACAATTCGAATCCCCAATTAGTTGGAATATTTGACTTCGGGAATAAGAATAATTTGACGAAGGCTTTCGCTCTTTATATTTATGACTGATGGACTATTATGGACAAATCCGTATGGACATATTAAATAATCCAGGACAAAGAACAATTAACCCATGGGCATAAAACTAAAATCAACACGTCAAACATCATGATTACGGAAGTTTAAATAAGCATAATTCTTTTATTTCATATTTAATTTCCTTTATTTTATATTTAATTGCACTTCTAATTATCGCATTTTTATTGATATTGTATTTAATTGCACTTTTAATTATCGTACTTTTTAATTATCGCAAGTTTATTTTATCGCACTTTTATTATTCGCAATTTCATTATCGTTATTTACTTTACGCTTTAAATTAAGTCTTTTATTTATATTTTACATTTGGTTTTAACTGCAACTAAAGTTTTAAAATCGACAAACCGGTCATTAAACGGTAAAAAAACCCCCTTTATAATAATAATATTACTTATATATATATATTTGTAATTTTATAAAAGTAACTAATATAGCGTTAAGCTTTGTGAAAAAGATTTTCCCTGTTGAACGAACCGGACTTACCAAAAACTACACTACTGTACGATTAGGTACACTGCCTATAAGTGTTGTAGCAAGGTTTAAGTATATTCATTCTATAAATAAATAAATATCTTGTGTAAAATTGTATCGTATTTAATAGTATTTCCTTCTAAAATTTAATAGTATTTTATACCCCTTAGCTTTAACTATCACGTACCACTAAGGTGCTTGCCTGAGTGGTACTAAGGGATGTAGAACCCTGAGGTCTTCCTACGGGTGCCCAGGTTCGAATCCCATTGGGTGTTTTTCCTTCCCTCGCAATATTCAAGTATGGCTTTCCTGTTTGGTATTGTTTGAGTTGATGGGATTCCTCACGAACGTGTTTTTTGGATTGATCGGGTGGGTGACATATTCAAGTGTAGGGTTTCTTGCTTAGTACCTAACTAGAAAAAGGAGAACGCGCGATGCCGCGGGGTCTTTGGGTTGCGTATTCATAGTTAACGGAGCATATTATAGGTGTGTATATGTATTGAATATAGTCCGATGTATTGAGCATTTTTTTTAAGTGTCCGTTTCGCGTATAGTTAGTCCCGTTGTGTTCGTAAGATTTTTTTGAGTTGAACGGTGGGCTCGGAAAAATTTAACTCGCACCGAGCGAGAAGATAGGACCCGCTAAAAATTCGGGTGGAATTTGTTTCTTTTATTTTAATAAAATTGTATATTTACATTTTTTACCCCTGAGAAAATGTAAATTTGATGGGTCGTTGTGTAAATTGAGGCAAAGGTGAGGGGCAGATTGCAGTGTGAAAGCAGAGTCAAAACTACAATCCTGCACAATTGAAACTACAAAAATTTTCATGAGTTTTAGTATCTACAAAAATCTTCATGAGTTTTAGTATATAGGGGTAATAATGCCTCCGTCAGTGTCTACAAACGGCCATTCAAGAAATTAGAAATACTCGATCAAATATCTTTAACGAACGTCGTGAAAGACTTCATTTCCGCACCTCGAATGATCATCTTCTGTTTCTTTATAGGCTTTTAGGCTTTAGGAGTCGATTGAGAGTTGACGATCTTAGCTTCAACTCGTTCGTATTCCATGCCTTTCATCACCGAATCAAGGAAACTAAGCGAAGAACTCGTCTAAGGAAAAGGCAATTATCATCATGGCCCGAATTAATAACGCCTTCGCCTTTGCTTGAAGACACCAAAACGCGATCCAATGCATCACCATCCACATCCAAATAAGACAAATTCTCGACCTTTGCCCATGCTTGGAATTTATACCATACAAAGCAACATACCAACAACATGCCCACTGGATCAAACTTAGAACCAAGAAAAATTTATAAACCGAAAACTCTGTACAAAAAGATGACTAGGGGCACACTTCTAAGATTTGATTTTAGTGCACCTTTCAAACTCCAATACAAAAATCTAACACTAGTTAGCACCTCTACAAAACTTGACTCAGAAAGTTAAAACCTAAACCGTTTTCTTAAACCCCCATTTGGGCTAACATTTGTTGCTTAATCTTAAAAACGGAGGAAAACAAAATTTTTCCACCCTTTAATCTTTACACACTTGGACTAAAAATAATTTGTTTAAAGAAAAACTGTTAAAAATATATCCTACTCGGTTTACCTGATTACCTCATTATTTTATAATCTGTTTTCTATAAGATTCTGTAATTTTTGACAACTTTGAAATTCTATAATTATTTTGACCCCTAAGATATGATGATCATCAACTTATTTAACAAAATCTTATAAAAACACACTTTCTATTGAGCAAGTAAATAATAAATAATACTCGGTTTCTGAAACACAAAAGCCATTTTCGCATGTGTATAGACTTGTGTTCCAGGTCACACAAGACATTCGCAAAAATCAGGATGCAGACGCAGTGTAATACTCAGAGCTTTGTATTCTGATAAGTTATATTCTAAACAACTAAACAAGCTTCTTTTACAGATTCTCATGGTGTGGTAAAAGAAATAATGTCTCAAAAATAAATCATTAAAGACAAAGAGACAAATCTCATAGAAATTCTCCAAGCTTATTTCCGAAAAAAAGGTGTTCTATAGGCATGGACCCTCTGACCATGTGTTGCCAATGTCAACCCGCGTACCCACCCCGAAAGGGAATTCCGCCGGAAAATTACCTCCCCCTGGTAACCCAAAATGTGGAGGCACGGGATCGAACCTGCGTGGGAGCAATACACAAGTGGGCCCAAGGATCAAAGGTATCGGATACCATTCACGCAAAGGGGCGTGTACTTATTTCCGAACAACAGAAGCAAAACTACAACAGTATTAGATACATTAAATTAAAATCAGAAATACTAGTCGTCCTATTATCCATCATAGATATAGATATTATTAATAACTTCAAAAATAAAAATAAAAAGATAAAAAAATACGAAAAACTAAACGATCAGGCATTCTAGGATCTTCCGTTAAAACCCTGGAAAGACTATTCAGATAATCAGTTATAAGCTACAACCACTAACAGACTTTTTTTTTAACTGCAAACTTTTAGAACCATGAACTAACAAATGGGGTACAACAAACCCATAATGACCCCTCCCCTAATCGACCCACCAATAAAAACCACAATTACCAACAAACAGAACAATAGTTTTACATCAAACTCCAAAAAAAAGACCAACAGTTTCCTAATTCTAGTTCATGTTTTATAACATAAAAAATGTTTTTTTACCAAACCTTTTACCAAGGTACTTGAAGATTCTCCCTGAACTTACAAGCAATCATTTCAGCCTTTCGTTTCAAACAATCTGAAACTCCATCAAGTTCTTTTGCTTTCCTCTTAAGATCATTGAGCTTCGTTGTTACTTTCTCAATCTCTTCACCAATTACCTTCCGTTCATAAACTGCCTCTGCGTACTTCTTCAAATCTACCGTATCCGATTCCGCCAAAAAACCAGTAACCTTATGAATCTGATCGATCAGAAACTGAACGTTCATTCCCCACATCTTGAAAGATTTCAACGTTGTATCCCATAACTGTAAGTCTTCCATTGGTGTTATAAATGTACAGTTTTTAATCCTATCAGCAATAGATACAATCTCCCCGATTGCACCTGCTACCAGCTTACGGTACAGGCCTTTTTGAAGATCTTGATGAAGAAACTGTTTGTTGTAAAAGCATAATGTGTAGTAATGTCTTCTTACGTCTTCGGGAAGCTCGTTATCAATGCTGACCCCTTCTACTATGATATGGAAGTCTTCAAAAGATTTCACTTGTTCAAAATGGTTTGGTATTGAGGGTCTGGAACCTTCTAGAAGTTGTAACCCGACTTCTTCACCATTATTTTCCGAAATGCGGTTAGAAGGGAGGATGAATCTTGGTGAAGACGACTTCTTTTGCTTCTTTTTTACCACAGTTGAAGAATGAAGTAACGATTGTGTCTTTCGCTTTGTTTTAGGAGATTTAGCCACTGTTTTTGCATCATTTAAAGTTAATATATATATATATATATATATATATATATATATATATATATATATATATATATATATATATATATATATATATATATATATATATATATATATATAAGGGGCAGGATCAATGGGGAAGTAACCAATCGGGGGGAAGCGGGGGGAAGCAAATTTTTTTATTTTTTTTCGTTTTTTTGGAATTTTTTTTTTTCCGGCATCAAGATCACACGAAAATCTGAACATTTAGAAGAGACACTTCGTGATGAATGTTATTATTTAGCCAGGAAAACGATCGACAAAAATAACATTCAAGATAAAATATGAACGATTTTTTTTCATGTTTTGTGAAGTAAAATTTAGCCCGATTTAGAGTTTAGGGTTTAGGGCTTAGGGTTTAGGGTTTGGTGTTTTGGGTCCCAAAACACCAAACCCTAAACCCTAAGCCCTAAACCCTAAACTCTAAACCGTTCGTGTTAAAAACTCAATCTAAATCCTAAATCTAAACCCTAAACCCTAAATTTCTAAACCCTAATATCTAAACCCTATAAACCCTAATATCTAAACCCCAATAGCTAAAACCTCAACATACGCTCGAAAAACACGATAATTGTTATATATTACTTCTTCGAGCGTTTTCCCGCCAAAATAAAAACATTTATCACAAAGTGTCTCTACTAAATGTTCATATTTTCATCTCATCTATAATGTTCGTGAACAAAGTTTTTTCAAAAAACGAAAAAAAAAAAAAAAAGTTTTTGCTTCCCCCCGATTGGTTACTTCCCTCTTGATCCTATATATATATATATATATATATATATATATATATATATATATATATATATATACACACACACACACACATATATATATATATATACATACATTATATATATATATATATATATATATGTATACCAGTGTTGCAAAAGTTGACCGACTTGGCCGATGCGTCGGCTGACGCGTCGTTTTTTAGGCATGGATGATGCGCGTTGCTAAAAAGTCGGTCAAAGTAGGAAAAAGTCGGTCAAATTCGGAAAGAGTCGGTCAAAGTTGGTCCAATTCGGTCAAAGTCAGTCAAAGTCGGTCAATTTTTCTTAAATTTTTTTTGTCATAGTGTTAATAATTGTTAATTGTTCTGTTTATTGTAAATATAGTTTATATTTTAAGATTCGATCTATATATAATATTATATATAAATATATATATTTAATAAATCTATTTTAAAAAGTCAACGTTAGTCAACGCCGGTTGCGTCCCGTTGCATCCGTCGCGTCGTTTTTTTAGGTATGGGCGATGCGTCACCGACTCGCGTCTTTTACAACCTTGATATATACACACACACATATATATATACATATATATTTATACATATCGATCCAGGGAGAATTAAAAAATGGGGGGAAGTGGGGGAAGCAGGGAGAATTAAAAAATGGGGGGAAGTGGGGGAAGCAGTGATGAATGTTATTACGTTGGTGATGAGTGATATTACACTGTTTCATCTCTTCCTCTCTTTTTTACCTGGAGTAATTTGTTTAATTCTATTTATCTGATCAACACATATTCAGAAAGATTACCTGGAGTAATTCGTTTTGTAAGAGCACCATTCGCTTCATTGGAATCGTTGGCCTTGAATATGTAAATCTACAAAAGTAACAACATTTGAGCTCGTGTCCTTTTTTTATAATTTACATTTACACAGAAAAAATTAATGTCACCTTCAGTGTAGTGGGCTTGACTTTTTGAAAAATCAAGACATCTCCTTCATTGAGATTGTGACCGAGAACAAACTTCCTCCAACCAGCGCTAAGGCCGTACTTGTAGGAAATATACTTGACTTGCCATTGGTCACCATTTTCATCTTCAAGAATAAATGTATCATCGTACGGTAGATGTGTCTTGCAAAATTGAAGAGGTAGGCCCTACAAAACAGGAGAGTGTATTGTCATGGTTCATTGTTAGATTGTTAGATACTCCCTCCGTCCCAATATAACTGTCCCGTTTGGCTTTTCAAACTTTGTCTTTTTAAATTTTGACTTTAAAGATTTTTATTGTGCAATATAATATTTGATGAAAATTATATGAATGGATTCGGTATTAACATGTGTTTTCATTCGTATAACTTTCATCAATTATTATATAACACAAACAAAAATGTTTAAAGTCAAAGTTGTACAACGAAAACTTACAAAGTCAAAATGGGACAGTAATTTTGGGATAAATGGAGTATAATTTAGTAGTGAGAAATTAAACTAAGAGGCAATACCATCCAAAAACCATTGCCGACTTGTGATCTAACCATCGTCTTTATGCAGCTGGGAGCTTCATCTCCTAGAGTTGAATTAAACTCGAGTGCTCTAGCCATGGCAGATGAATGTGGATTCAGACTAGACTTTGGTTTCTGCAGACTGCATACGTAACAGATAAAATGATAATCATAATCATCATTATATTTATATGGTTTTGTAAACAAAATATAATTTCTACAAAGCAGACTCACCTTGAAGACGGACTTGAAGGACTGGTAACTGCCTGTTGATTAAACCATGGAGTGTGAGTTT
This sequence comes from Rutidosis leptorrhynchoides, assembly GCF_046630445.1. NCBI lineage: Eukaryota > Viridiplantae > Streptophyta > Magnoliopsida > Asterales > Asteraceae > Rutidosis > Rutidosis leptorrhynchoides. Next base: position 272,687,755 of record NC_092341.1, on the reverse strand, counting down.
TATAATATGAAGATGAAAAAGTTGAAAAATGTCAATCTATATCTATAGAAAATTAATATAATGTAATATGTACATAACAGACTGCAATGGTCATCCTAAGCAGATGCAGAAGGTCTTCATTAAACCAATTACAATATAATCATTAACAATCCAGCAGCCCCATCGTATGAAATGAACACTTAGAAGAAAAAAAAACCTTATTAAACGGAATGATGCTCTTCACACATGAAAAAATCAAGAAAAAAGATACAATGGTGATGCAAAATCTCGAAGATGAAAAATAGGTAGAAGAGACGAGACAATTACAAAAATTGCAATCACTTCAACCGATAAAAGAATGAAAATAGACATGTCCCAGAACAAGTGATCAAAATCACACTCTGTTTGAATATCAACCTATTCTTTTTGTCTTTGATATGTGTACATCTAGTTACCACTCAAGCCAAATTGAGTCAGACAGTAAAAAATTTTACTAGTACATTTATACTTTAGGTCCCTCTATAGCTGTTAAATCCCTGGACACTATAACTGGCAATTAAAACCCATACCCAAACTTGGATCAATTGGGTCAAGCTTTCGGGTCAATTGTGTCTTGAGAAAAATTAGGCGTAGCAATGTAAATAAAAAACTTACAAAATGTCCAATGGGTTTCCCTTCAACCTATTGAGTCCTACAAAAAATATAAAGGAACAGGTCTAATGGGTATCAATTCCCAAAACTCAATAAACAGTAATATGTCTAATGGGTCTTGTGAGTGGGTCAAGTGGGTCGAGCATAACAAGTTTCATCCACCAAACATTTATAAGAGCATTCATTATTATATCATTATATTTTCTTATATAATAAATAATAAATAATAAGAACTAAAATAATATAATAAATGTAAACATTCAATGGAAAAGTATATGACCCATTTGACCCGTTTCAACTTGTTACCTAACCCAACCTGACCCATTTGGACCCATTTGACCCATGACTCATTTCAACCCAAAACCATTTTGACCCGTTACCTAAACCGACCCAACCTGACCCGTTTGCCAAGCATACTTGACACCTAGCTATACTTGCACATGAAGAAGAATTATTCCTAACGCCTAGATATAGTTACTTTTACATAAACAATTTAACAAGCATTTCGATTTCACACCACAAGAACCACCTACGTGTTCATTTGGTTTCACTTTCAGGACAAAAGAAGCCTATATCAACAAGCCTAAACCCTTAAACCTAAATAAGCTTATAAAGATCCAGTGTTATACAGAAGAAAATAACATGAACCAACTATGCAGTGGCATATCATTTATAGAGAATAATTTAACTTAAACTTAAATAATACATTTTCCTTTCTAGCCAAATCAATATAGGATCCAACTAGCTACATCTCAAATCTGCATTTAAACGATTCTATAAAATTCCAGTAATTTATAGCATTTAAAACACAACTGTAGAAAATGCAGTTCCTAAATTTCCAACATCTATTAAACAACCTCACCATTAAATACTAAATACAAAATACATAATTAAATCTCTATCCAGACTATATAACTGAGGCGATTACTTACGATCTTAGAAATAGGAGATAGATCATCTGTTCGCACATGAGTTTGAGCAATCGCGAACCTACTCGGCTTAAATATTCTTCTTTTACTCTATTAAAAAAAGAAAAAAAGGTGCACGCACACACACAACCAGATCCAATGTTAATTAACTGATTCTATCAAATACAAATCACAAATCGATATATAACATGTAATGGTAGGATATGATATGTATATACCGATTTAAACGCATAAAGAGCAGGCTGAGAAATTGAGATTTTTGGCATCGTTTTAGTTAAATTAGAGCTTTCTATATTAGAATCGGGGGAATTTGGGTCAATTATAGTGAGACGACAAACGGGGGGCAATATGGTTGAGTTATCATCTTCTGTGAACTGAGATGCCATAGTTAAGGTTTTGAATGGAGAGTGAGTTTATGAAAAAAAATAAAAATAAAAAATTAGGAAATATGGCTTAATTGGGAAATATGGTATGTGTTTTTAAAGAGGTTTGTGAATTGTCCAACGTGGCTCGTTTCCACGTTTTTTCCATCAATGGCTTCTTTCCACGTGTAAGTTTCTTCGAACGTATGTGTCATCCGTTACAAAAATAAAATAAAAGTTTTAACTTTCTATTAATAACACTTCAACCAAAATAATCAATTTTATCAACTGCTTTTTATAAAATAAATTAGACTAACCTCTTAACAAAATGCTCACTTGACTCGCGATGATCGATATAAAAGAGACACACTATGCCACTTTGAAAAAAGAAACATAACATGTGGATGAAACAAACATGTTTGCATATACCACCTCCATGTTTTGTAGATCTACATGTTTTGTAGATCTACAAAGCTTCCAAACGAGTTATGTCTTTCAATGCGTTGCATTCGTATTTAAATCAAAACACCATAATAATGGTGTCAAGCACCCATCATATGTAAGGTTCGGTAATTGATAATAATAATAATACGTAGTACAATATTAGAAAACAACTAAACTTCAATGTAGAACTTAAGACACGTAAATAGGGTCTGACGCAATGAAAATCCTATAGAAGAAGGTACATATGCAAGACTAAGATACACATAAGTTGTCTACATAACTACATGGCCCATGGAAACATTTTATGAAATGAAGGGAACCCTCTTCTCAATTACTTTGTCTACAATGCTTACATCTCTCGAAATAAGACATATCAATCCGAACTCACAAGATTAAGCCATAAAGAAGTTGAGTTTAAACGTACCAAATTTATACAACCAACAATTTTAAACTAACTAACCGATCTATAGTTGTCCTTTAGGTTCCTTAATAACTTAATTCCTTTAAAACCAGCTACACTAACACATAATGGAAGATTAAATAACACATATATGATCACTTTCGTTTAATTTATTTAACATGCATTTCATTGCACGCCACAAGAACCACGTAACATTTGTTTAGTTTCACTTTACATATGAAGAACCTTAACTTAAACCTGTATAATTTAATTTAGTGTCTAATAAACTCATGTAAAATTGTCAATAAGCTTTATGAAGAATCTAGGTACAAATATTTATGTAAAGAACATCAGTTCCATTGTTACAAGAGTTATCAAAAAAATTCCCTACAAAACCTAACATCATTTTTGTCCTCCCCTTTCTCAAAACAAAACGTGTGGTGTTATACATCCCAATTTAGTGATTAAACATAATATTTGAGTAATTTTCTTAGTTTCAATATAAGATAGTTCTCCTTTAAGTAAACCGTTTGTTGTTGTAAGTGAACTGTTTCTCTTTTATTACCTCCATAGCTAAAAATCCATAATCACTTGCCTATAATTGTGCATAAAGGAGAGTTGTGGTTAACATCTACATATATTCACTTTCAAATTCACACAAGTACTACCTACGTGTTCGTTTGACCCACCCATTTGGTTACCTCTATGTAGTAACAGTAGGTTATGTTTGTTATTGCCTTTTAAAACTTCCACGTTTTTTTAAGATGTGTGGAGAGTCATAATGTAAAAACAGAACGAACCCTGCATGAAAATGACATCGTACAAGTGAACATTAGATGTTTTTGCAGTTAAGTAATAAACTTCCAATATTTGTTCTCTTTAACTTGACAAAATCCGTCTTAAAGAACCCCTCCATACTAAAGAGATTCCAATCCATATACTTATCAACGTATCATTCGGGTCAAGTTTAATATCTAAATGGTTCAAACAAAAAATAGCTTATAAAAACCCCCGTCAAAATTAAACACAATATGCTTTCAACACATAAAGACTGTCGAACCAATTTCTTAAAGAAAGTGGAGTATTATCGAAACAGTAAAATTATTGTAATCCATTTAACATTAATTTAACATAATGTTTATTTACTTATTTCATTCAAAAGAAGTCTTTATTATCAACCCTAATTGTACAAAAAGGATGTACATTCTTGCCCGCATCCCATTTTACTCATCCCTAAGGTTGGATAAGTCACAAGACCGAGACGAGCCGGTCGGGACACCAGCTCAACCCGACTTTGACCTGACCTTTTAGCGTTTACCGACGAACTAGTCACCAAAAAGACTAGTCAGCCGGTCGACACGGTCAACTATTGCAACACAGTTCATCCTTTTAATCATTTATCACCTTATGAAAAGTGTTAATCGCTACAACATCATTTCAAAACACCATAATGTGAATCAATTCCCCAACCTCCCCACCCCATTAATACAGCTTCAAGCGAATAGTCCCTTACAACTAGTTGCAAATTGGAGCACTTATAGTTGAATGGTAAGAGTTCTTTATGGGTTAAATGGATTAACACATATAAACTTCAGGGAAAAAGTATATGGGATGTTAAAATGTTTGATGATGACTCTTATAGTTGGAGGAGTATCCTAAGTCTAAGAAGTAAATTTAGACTAAAATTTGTTCACGAGATTGGGGATGGTCAAAAAACTTCCTTTTGGTTTGACAATTGGCATCCAGAAGGGCCTTTGTGTAACCTGTTTTCAAATAGACAAATATATGCTACTAGGCTAAACAGGAGATGTACCGTTAGCAGCTGTTTTAAAAATGGAGTATGGGTTTGGCCGGAGGAGCTTACTGAAAAATTTTATACTAATTTAAATGCCTACAATCCTATTTATAAAGCTGGCACCACTGATTCTGTTATGTGGCGTGATAATAAGGGGAAATTGGTTAATTTTAGTGTTAATAATGCTTGGAAAGATATTAGAGAAGACAGGGATGTAGTTAAATGGCATAAACTTATTTGGTTCTCTCAAAATATACCAAAGCATGGATTTATTCTATGGTTGGCGGTCCAGTCGAGGCTTACTACCCAAGATAGAATGGAGAAATGGGATATGATTAACTGCCAGGTTTGCCCCTTATGCAACTCTGTTAAAGATTCACACGTACATTTGTTTATTGATTGCATATATGCCAAAGATGTGTGGAAATATTTTAAAGGTAAAGCTAGGGCTGATGATATGATAGACATAATTATTGAAGGCCAACTGACATGGGATGATCTTATTGATCATTTTGTTAAAATCCCATGTAACAAATCCATATGGAGTATTATTGGAAGATTGGTGGTTGCTGCAATTATATACTTCATTTGGCAGGAAAGAAATTTCAGAATTTTTAAAGGTGATCGAAGAACTGTTGATGTTGTTTGTAGTGTTATTCAAGAAGTGATTAGGTTAAGGCTAGAGGGTCTTAAGATAAACAACTCAGATCAGGTCAGAAATGCAGCTGGTATTTGGAATTTTGGTATGGAGAGTGTCATGGTTCAAATAAATACTAGTTTAAATGGTTGAGTCAATTTACTGCTGGATATGTAGGTGGATCTTGTGGTATAGGGTATTTTGGTTATATGCAGGTTTGACTTATATTAGTCAAAATGTTCGTGGTCATTGGTTAGGAATATTAAGGAATATGTATAAAATTAGAACATTATATTGTTACTTGGTTTTTTTGTTTGTTAAATTTTGTAGGTATCCCATTCTGGAAATGTTGGTATGTCTTTTGGAGCAAAGTCAAAGGGAGTCTAAGATTAAAGAGAGAAAAGATTTGAAAGATCAAGAGCAGGATTCTTTAGAGTCATGCCCAAGGATATGGATCACTTTGAAGTATAAAGGTATGCATTGTGTTTTGAATTTAAAATGTCATTTCTTGCAGGTGGTTCTTCAATTGGTTATGAGTCATAGGTCTTATAGAAATGGTATTGGTGATTGTATAGACTTTGTCTTTTATTGGTATAGGGATGAATTATGGTGAATGTTTTATTTTCTATGCTTTCTAGTTTGGTAGAAAGTGTAATAGTGTTTCGGATGGTTCACTAAAAATCATCCCCCCATGTACTTTTCGTTTTTTGATGGTATAAAATTCTCCGGGGTACCGTCCCCTTTTTCCAAAAAATTGGAGCACTTGTTAATGTATTCTCCAACATTACACTAAAAGATAAAATGTTATGTATGTTTTCACATTACAAAATACTCCTAACTCACGAAATGTTGTTACAAAGCATGATGACTTATAAGCAACTATCAATAACATTATAAAAAAGAGGAAGCTCTTTACTATTATCCTAAATCAAAAATACCAAACACCTTGAAATTCATTGGCTTATAAACTAAGCATCCAATGATTCCTAATGTTCATCTCAAAACAGCTAAAAGGTTGGGGTCCTCATATATCACAAGAGGTTTCAGGTTCAAACTAAAGGTCGGATATGATCACGAGATAACACCACTAACAAGTGTTCCTTTTAATCTTGTATTTGTTTCACTTTATAATGCTGACGGGTACCTACGTCATCTTCTGGGTGCGTGGGGCCACAGATAAAATCGATTCTCCTCCGGGGATTCGAGAGTGGGTTTCCTCGTAACGTGTGAGTGTGTCTAACCAACTAATCTGGCCGTTAAAAAAAAAAAAAAAAAGCCTATACACTTGAATATTGAATAAGCATATACGGAATTTGTGTTCAACCTAAATCATACATTATACAATTTCCTTGAAACAATATAAGTCAAAGATACAACTACTACTTTCTATAATTGCACTTAATAGGAATTTTAACAGATTCCAGTAGATCATATCTACACTTAACTTCATAACTACTTCAGTTATAACAATGCAGTTCCTACATTTGCAAGATCTATAAAACGATTTCGCAGTTAATATTCAAATCATTTACATCTCACCAAACTATAAAACTCAAGCAAATTCTTACACTCTTAGCAGTCGCAGATGAATGTTCCTTTTTCACATCAGATCGAGCAATTTCAAACCGAACCGGCTTCGATTTTTTTCTCTTACTCTGCAGTATAGTATACATAAAATCAGATCCATTGTTAATTAACTGCTTACTACTAAAGACATTCACAAATTGATTAGATAAATGACAATTACAGTGTATCTATATGTGATAATAATATATACCAGTGACGGAGTAGATGGAGCATTAGGTCGAGAACATGAGGTTTTAGGCGCCAATTGAGGGGGAATCAAACAGTCTTCAGCTGTATTGGAGGATTTTGAGTCGCTTACAGTGAGCTGATGATTCGAAAGTGATACATTTGAGATGAAATTTCCGGTGACCGGAGATGCCATTGTTAGGGTTTTGATGGTGAAATCGAGTGAAGTGGAAAATGAAGAGTTGGAAAGTGGTGAGAGGATTGTCCAACAACAGCTGGTTTCCACGTGTATAAGCTTCCTAGACCACCATGTCCACTCTAAGACCACACCGGTGACATGTAGGTAAGATGAAAAAGTGAATTTTAATGGCGGTGAGTGTTAAATTGAAATGAGTGAAAAGATTTTGAGTGATTTAATAAAATATGAGTGAAATTTGAGTATAAAATAAATAGATAATTAATAATAAATTTATAAAAATTAATCATAAATTTTGATTTAGTTTATACATTCCTGACGCGCACATATTTTTCCATCAATTTTGTGATTGAGGGTGTCAGAGCGTCAAATTTTTTGCCAACTCACACGCCACATCATATTTGAGGGTGTTTCTTTTCAATTTTGATGTCTAATTAATGGTGGTCTAACCATGAATAAGAAAATTTTTAACCACGTCATTAGCTCTCACTCACAAATGAAATGATTTCATTCATATCACAAAGTTTTTATTCATCACATAAATCAACTTATTATTATTATTATTATTATTATTATTATTATTATTATTATTATTATTATGTTACGTTTGTTATTGTTATTATTAATTATTATTGTTGTTATTGTTAATGTTAACTATTTATAACCCACGATTTCGAGGAATTATACTCAAAATTTACTATAACTATATAAGATAAGTCAATGTAACAAAATAGGATAAGTCAACACGGCTTTATTATACGGATGTAATATTTTTTTTTGAACAGCAATTATTTGGCATCAGCAGATCATTTATTTCAACGACCCTTATCATATTCACGTATCACACACGTTCGGGCAGAAGCCCGAACCCGATCGACAGTATTCGGGAACACATTCATTCGGGCAGTTGTGACGACCCGGAAATTTCCGACCAAATTTAAACTTAATCTTTATATGATTTCGACACGATAAGCAAAGTCTGTAATATTGAGTCTCAAAAATTTTGAAACTATATCCATGTAATCAATTATCCTTTGACTGTGCTCGACGATTCACGAACATTTATGTATATATAGATATGTATATTTAATATATAGTTATATTAATTGAAAACGTTAACAAAGTATTAGATGTATAATACTTTACATGAACGTATTTTGTTTCAATATATCTATCAACGGAATTAAACGATAATACCAAATGAATGAATTATCAAATACATCGTGAGATGGTTACGGGTCTCTGTTGTGAGGTCCACGTTGATTGAAGAATCTTTATTTTTAACGGTATTCGGAATAATTGATAAAGTAATCTATAAGTGAGAACAAAGTGTCAATTAACGAGAGTTAGACAAATATTAGTGGAGATTTCTGTTTGATTTCCAATACATGCTTTACAATAATTGCTTCGTGACTTTTGATAAGACAACTATCTAACTTTCATATTATTTAATGTGAAAGTAAAATTTTGGAATATAGATAACTTAGAGAATGGATATCGACAAGTTAAGAAAAATTGAAGTTTTACATTAAAATGATTTCATACGTTTATCTAACCTTCGGACTTTATCTTACGCTTCACCACCAAGCGGTAATTTAAAAACTTAAAAACCTATTATGAGTTATATACGATCTTACTTTTCCAAAACATTTTATGATATAACGATTTCCATTATTTTAACTTTTTAACAAAATGATTCTTAAATATATTTAGTTTGGAGAACAAAATTTTCATATTCATTTGATTTAGTTTTTAAACGTACTAAAACGTTTTCAGTTTAAAAAGAACTTTATTATTAAAACGTTTAATAAGATAATATGTTTATGAATATAAAATTTGAATAACTTAAGTAAAGCTTTGTATTATAAATTTTACAAATATATTTTTATTGTTTCAAAAAGGTGAAAGTATTACTAAATAATAATTTCGAAACGATTTTAATTTATATAATGAACTTTGAAATATATTTAGTTTTGAAAAATTATATATTATATTATTAAATAAATATTTCAAATTTATGTTTCGAAATGAATATAAATATATATATATATATATATATATATATATATATATATATATATATATATATATATATATGTGTGTGTGTGTGTGTGTGTGTGTGTGTGTGTGTGTGTGTGTGTGTGTGTGTGTGTGTGTAAATAACGAGAAGTAAAATTAAAGAAGCAAATGACAACAAAAAAAAAAACTCAAATGAATAAGTTATACTTTGAGTAAAATAGTTTATCGATGATTTAAGTCTAATTATTGATAATGATACGCGTCACGTAATGTAAAACACAAGTTTTCTAAGCGTACGAAAGGACGTTTGAAAAACCGAAAACGGGACATAAGTCGAACGTCAACGTACAAGTCATCGGAACTAAAAGTACAAGTCAACTAAACTCGAGAATATAATATAATATATATATATAATTATATAAATTTAATATATATATATAATATATAATAAAACCGTCGGCAGGAAAAAGTTAAAACATTGTGAGCTGGAGCTGGGGAGGCCGCGATCGCGGGCCCAATTCACTCATATCCTCCGCGATCGTGGTTTCCAGAACTTGGCTATAAAAGCTTGAGCGTTTCGGTCGATTTCATTTCATCCAAACATCTATCTCTCTGATCTAATATATATATACTCCGCATATTATTTATTTTAATTATTATTATTAATATTATTAAGATTAATATTATTATTAATCTTATTATTATCGTTTTTATTATTAGAAATTTACATAAAATAATACGACGGAGTGATGATCGAGTGATCTAAAACGGGTTTTCAAAACGGGTTTAAGTTTTGGAATTATGGGTTATAGCTATGGAGGTTATGGGTATTGTTCGAGGGTATTGTTCGTGAGGTCAAACGAGTGTTTATCATCTTCGTTGCGTCTACGTACTTTCCTGCAATATTGAAACTCAATATTGATACGTGAGCATTCATATCTTATCTTTTATATATTAATAGTGTATCCCTGTCTAGTGCTCGAGTATGTATGATTATGCATGCTTGTATGCTTTAGTTCATCGTTAAATAATTTATGATAAATCGCGAATTTGATACATATGCTACTGAGATAAGGTATATGATATGTATGTTGTTGGAAAACTGGCGAAAAAGTAATAACTTTTCATTTAGATATCGTATGGTTTCGATGAACGGATTAAAAGATATTGTCAACTGAATTATCATTAATTCTAATATTATTATTATTATTATTATTATTATTATTATTATTATTATTATTATTATTATTATTATTATTATTATTATTACTACTACTACTACTATCGTCGTTATGGTTATCGTTATTATTATTATTATCTAATAATAATAATTATTATTATTATCATTATCGTTATCAATATAAGTATTATCATTAAAATTGTTATTGTTATTATTAATACTATCATTATTATCACTAAGGTTATTATTAATGTTTTTTTTTATTATTATTATTATTATTATCATTATAATAATTATTAATATTATCATTAGTATTATTATAATTATTATTATTAGTATCATTATCATTAAAACTAATATTAGTATCATCTAATTATTATGATTACTATTATTATCGTTATTATGAATGCGATATAAAAGATGACTAAAAGCTATTAAATAAATCGATTATGAAAAAATGAGTATAAGTATCATGATGAAATTAAAATATTGTAAGATATTGATTTAGATAAAAATATCGTTTTCATTATTTTTATCATTATTATTATTATTAAAAGTATCATTAATATTAAAACTATCATTTTTATTAAAATTATAATTTTTAATAGAAATATCATTGTTATTATAAAATATCATTATTATTATCATTTTAGTATTATTATTATTAAAAATTATCATTTTGAATAGAATTATTATTTTTATATAAAATATTTTTATTATTACAGTTAATATTAAAAAGTATCGTTATTATTAAAATTATCATGATTAGAATTATCATTTTATTATAATTAATATTATCATTAGTAAATATAAATATTTTTATTATTATTATTAGTAGAATAATAATTATTATTATTATTATTATTACAAAATAATACAACTTTTACTCATTCTTATTATTATCAATATTATTTTATTAAATAAATATGTGATGCAAAGATATTTTTATCACACGTAATATAATTACATTAATAATACATACCACTATATTTTTATGATACTGAGTAAACTGTATAAATTTTATTACTTGAGATATATAAAAGTATATTTTTATCATATATAAATTTTAATATAAATTTTTGTTTATTAATAAATGACTTGTATTATTTACTCTAATAAAATCTGATAAATATATTTAAATATATAAAACAACTATATTTTAGTTATATAATAAACATGTATAGATTTTGGAAGTCATTTTGAGTCAAGTTGACTTTTGTTGACTTTTGCATATCGGTCTCGAGCATTATGATTGTGATACACTATGACCTGACCTAGCTTGTTAGACATTTATTTGACCAAACATATACTAATATAGGTTCGTGAATCCGAGGCCAACCTTGCACCTATTCAGTGCCGTCATTTGCAATATTGCTACGAAATACAGTATCGTGAGTTCATTTGATCCTTTTTTATTAAATGTTTTTGCAATATATATTTTTGGGGCTGAGAATACATGAAATGTTTTTATAAATGTTTGACAAGATATACACAAGTAAAACATTCCTCTAATGAATTAGTTGGACGTTATAATTGCCACTAATTGACGTGAATATTTCCCCCCGATTATTATAGCTTGGTAACCTAAGAATTAGTTGGACGTTATAATTGCCACTAATTGACGCGAATCCTAAAGGTAGCTACCGGGTTTAACACCCCCACCCAGAATGTTCACTAGACAGTAGAGCTAGTGGGCGTGGTGTTTAGTACTTCGAGGTTTATATATTTATACATACGAGAGATTCTGTTTTGAGGATATTATTTATGAACATAAAATGTTAAGGTCGGTTACCAAGCAAAGGTTATATATAGAGAGAATAATTTTATACACAGGTTATGTGTATGTTATTTTGTACACGACATATGTGTACGGTTATTAAAAATCGCGAGGCAACTTACGGGGGAGAAAAGGATACGAACCTACTCTGCCAAGCATTATAAAAAAAATGGTTTCGTACACGAGATAGGTGTACTGTATTTAAATCTTGTGGTCTATCAAAATTACTGAATCTTATGGTTTTACGATAAACTTATGAACTCACCAACCTTTTGGTTGACACTTTTAAACATGTTTATTCTCAGGTATTAAAGAAATCTTTCCGCTGTGCATTTGCTCATTTTAAAGATATTACTTGGAGTCATTCATGACATATTTTAAAAGACGTTGAATTCGAGTCGTTGAATTCAACAAGATTATAATTAAGTCATTTATAGTTTGAATATATTATGAAATGGTATGCATGCCTGTCAACTTTCAATGAAATGAAAGTTTGTCTTTTAAAAATGAATGCAATGTTTGTAAAATGTATCATTTAGAGGTCAAATACCTCGCGATGAAATCAATTATTATGTAACGTTTATAATCGATATGAACGGGGCATTTCAATTGGTATCAGAGCGGTGGTCTTAGCGAACCAGGTCTTGCATTAGTGTGTATAACGGATAGTTATTAAGATGCATTAGTGAGTCTGGACTTTAACCGTGTCTGCATGTCAAAAAGTTTTGCTTATCATTTCTTGTCGAAAATTACCTGCTTATCATCCTTAGGAAATTACCTGCTTATCATTCTTAGTCTAGACACATCTTACTGCATTGATTGCATGAATAGTGTATAGACAAAAATTTATATCTTAGCGTATCTGCTAATTCATATCTTAGCGTATCTGTTACTGTAAACTTTGTCTAACATATTACGTAAATTCCTCCGTAATCTACGAAATCTTTTGTTCTATATATATAGATATTCTATGTAATTAGAATACCATCCGATAGCCGGAAATCATTTCATATTGAAAAATCCTTTATTCAATCGTACGAAATGGAACTCGCCACTAGTTCAAGTCCCTCAGATTCCGATATGGAGTTTCACTCGAGTTCCGAAAGCAGTGTGGCCAGAATGGATCAACCAATTAGCCATCATATATTCTGGATGAATTGGGGATGGGTTCATAGCCTACTTAATCCTTGGAGACAAGAAGAAGGCGATCCCTTCCATCCACCACATTTCCCTCTTGGCGAAGAACCTGAAGCACGTACTGGCGAACCTGTTCGAAACACTATTTTCTCTCTCATTTCCAGAGTATCTCGTCACGATTATATAATATCTCAAATTCTAGATCTTATTCATCCGCTCGTCCGAACCAAAAATCATCCCGGTGTAATAGAAGAAGTCAACGAGCTTCGCGCTCGAGTAGTGGCTTTGGAAAATATGGTGCAAAGGTTACAAGTACCAACCGCATCACCGGCATCAACAGAACCACCATCATTAACACCAACAGTACCATTACCACCACCAACAACAACCTCCGCATCCCATACCTCAACATCATAACCTGTACCTCGAGCATCAACGTCATATGCACCATAGATACCAAAGAGTACCAACAACAATAACCGATGAATTATTAATCCATAACTTCATTGGAGAAACATTATGCGGCGATTATGTAATCTCTAAAGTCTTAGAGATTATCTATTCTAGCCTTAACCATAAATCAGATGAGTGGACCGAAATGATAGAAGAAAGAGTAGAAACCCTGACAAAAATGGTGCGTGATTTACAAGCTAGACTTGTTATACAAGCAACATCAACAGTACCGTCAGTATCGTCAGCACTAGCATCACCATCAGTATCACCAACACCAGCAACACCTGTAGCACCACAAGCTACACCAGCTCCATAACTATCAACGATATTGACACCACAATCATCAATGGGTATATTGAAATAACGAGTATTGAAGTATTAACTCATTATTTCCAAAGAATTTTGGAAACCATAATATATCTTTTCGTACTAAGCTATTATGTATGAATTAAATAAGGGTAGATACTACTCGGCTAGTTCATATTACTAATATGCAATTATGTACATCCTTCATTAACGACTTAACCATCGTTAACTACAATCTCTGTTTCAAACTCAATGAATTCCATTTCATAATAAACCAAGTGTATTAATCAATTACATGTTTGATTTTACACTTTCATTTTCGATGTACTCGAAACTTTCTAGAAAACATCATTTATATCTTGCGAAGTTTATAAGAATTCCACGAGCACCAACATCATTCACCGATGAAATATCAATAAAGATGAATAATGAAGTATTGATTCATAATTTCATTTACGTTGGATAGATAATCCGCGAAGAACACGTAATTTCTAAAGTTTTAGGGATTATTCAATTCTAGTTCCAGCCAAAAATCAAATGAGTTTAATATTACATTAACTCAATAAATCTTTATTATATCTGAAAAAAATATACATATATATATATATATATATTTTTTTTCATAAAGACTGTACTAAAATTCTCTTGTACAAAATATTACTTGTGAATTTTTTTTAACGGGTAGGTAATACCCAAGAGATATATAAACAATTAATGTGTTACATTCTTCGATTCTGATTCAGCAATCATTAACTATACTCACTACTTTCACAACGATATATATTCTTTCATGGAAATCAGAACAACCATTTTCATACAAATCCAATTACATATTCCGATTTTGACAGATCAGGAAACATCACTCTTAGATCCCTATATCTTTCAAAAATCATACTTTGAATCCAAACTATACTAGAACATCACTTTTATTCATAAAACAAAGAAAGATATTCGAATCATTCAAGATTCACGACGATTGCATCATGCGTATATTGACGATGACAACCTACGTTCAAACCCTTCAAAATTCTTGAAAACACCTCAACTAAGGAACAATCGAGAGGATGGACCAATCACACGATACATACGAAGAATATATGCACCTGGGGAACACTTGGAACCTAAGTAAAAGTTTAACACATATATGTGTCAGATTCTTTGGCATTTATTACCAAAAATAACTTTGCGATCCCTTTTCAAAGTAGCAAATTCTGTCACAGCTCCAGCAAGTCAACTTCGACTTTTCAGTCGGACTAGCCTTATTATAACCTTGAGATATACGTTGTCTTTTCGCCATTGTTACCGGGGAACCTTTTATATTCCACCACATTATCAGCAGATGTACCAGCAACTTCGTTGCTCTTTGGCGTAAGTCTCTCTGAAAAATCATTATATGTACTCATTGAAACCCCATCATCTACTCATTTGCATCTTGTAACGAGAAGTGCCATACCAAATATCAGGAAGTATCAATAATTATTCTCGAATATCGCAGCATTTCTACGATAACAACTATATATATATATATATACATATAACGGTATCTCCTGGAATTATAATTCAAAAATTCTGAATAACACTCCAGCCTATGAATCAGTATTATGAAGTTGTGAAAAAGCTGATGAAGCAGCAAAGACTGTAGACAGCATTAACAGTCAAAAGTTTGATGATAAAGAATGGTAGGTTGGAAAAGCTCAAAAGAAAATTTGTACTGAAAAACGGATTGAGCAAACTATGAGGAGGCTGTGAATAAATCACAAAGATTAAATCTGCCTTCAAAGAATCCAGATGATTCAGTATCTGCTGAAATCATTAACAAATACCATACTCCTGACTCTAAACCTTTACGGATAAATCTTCTTCATCATCTTTAGATCTTATAAATTATAATATATCATCATATCTGTCATTATAAATATCCTCGATATTTCTGAAGATATTTTTATAACTATTCTTATCTGAAATCTTTTATCTCTTCGTGCCATTTGCGTTACATCATAAAGGAAACTGTTTGAGTTTCTAAATTCTAAAAAAAATTCGAATATAAAATTATGAATGTTTTTGAAGTAGTGTTGAGAACTGAAGCATGAGTTAGTATAATATAATGACGCCTGATCAACGTGATTATATTACAGTAATTCATACTGAGTTTCTAATGGAACATGATGATTCACAGACCCTACCGTCATCATGTGCCATGTTACACGACTCTTACATTCTACCTAAACTTTAAACATATCAAGAACTTATTTTCTTGATAGTTCTATCTTTCCCGTGATTTTTGGTAATTTGACTAATCAAGATCGTGCTTTTTCAAATTCTTTCTTGAAACATTAACTATGTTCATACCAAAATTCATATCTACGAATTCTGGACCATTACATGCTACTTAAAGCTGAGAAGAGAAAACAAAAGCATGAAATTTCGAAATAGAGATAGGAGTATAAATCACAGTAAATAAGAGAAATCATTAACTCTGAATATCGACAATTATGGAAAGATAAATGCAAGGAAGGATTATGAAAATCACCACACTAAGAGCGAAATAGAAGTAAACAGATTCCTCCGGGGGGAGTTGAAAAAGAAGAATGATTTTTGCGATAGTTAAGAACATATCAAGGATCAGAATTGGATCAAGCATATTGATGAAAATATGAATAGAGGGAGAAATAATAAGAGATGTGAGCTGTGAGAATAAGGAAACGAAGGGGGTGGATTTATAGTGAAACATCCGACAGAGCAATCGAAACAGATTATCGCATTTAATTAAAGAGGACCATAATTTCCTTAATCGCCGAAGAATCAAATCTTGTATAGATTACAAAGATTTTCTTTAATCCGGAAGATCAACCATGATGGCGTCAAAAGATAACACGAAATTCTATCTTCGCATTTCACTCTTTTACGATAGCTTCACTCATACGCTTCGAGTAATCGAATTATTTTATCCATATTTCTCCATCATGATAAAACCCTATTTATCAACTTATATTCGTCATAATAACATTCTTATTGTTAGACATGACGACCTCGATGATCAAATTTCGGGACGAAATTTCTTTAACGTGTAGGTACTGTGACGACCCGGAAATTTTCGACCAAATTTAAACTTAATCTTTATATGATTTCGACACGATAAGCAAAGTCTGTAATATCGAGTCTCAAAAATTTTGAAACTATATTCATGTAATCAATTACCCTTTGACTGTGCTCGACGATTCACGAACATTTATGTGTATATAGATATGTATATATTTAATATATAGTTATATTAATTGAAAACGTTAACAAAGTATTAGATGTATAATACTTTACATGAACGTATTTTATTTCAATATATCTATCAACGGAATTAAACGATAATACCAAATGAATGAATTATCAAATACATCGTGAGATGGTTACAGGTCTCTGTTGTGAGGTCCACGTTGATTAAAGAATATTTCTTTTTAACGGTATTCGGAATAATTGATAAAGTAATCTATAAATGAGAACAAAGTGTCAATTAACGAGAGTTAGACAAATATTAGTGGAGATTTCTGTTTGATTTCCAATACATGCTTTACAATAATTACCTCGTGACTTTTGATAAGATAACTATCTAACTTTCATATTATTTAATGTGAAAGTAAAATTTTGGAATATAGATAACTTAGAGAATGGATATCGACAAGTTAAGAAAAATTGACATTTTAGATTAAAATGATTTCATACGTTTATCTAACCTTCGGACTTTATCTTACGCTTCACCACCAAGCGGTAATTTAAAAACTTAAAAACCTATTATGAGTTATATACGATCTTACTTTTCCAAAACATTTTATGATATAACGATTTCTATTATTTTAACTTTTTAACAAAATGATTCTTAAATATGTTTAGTTTGGAGAACAAAATTTTCATATTCATTTGATTTAGTTTTAAACGTACTAAAACGTTTTCAATTTAAAAAGAACTTTATTATTAAAACGTTTAATAAGATAATATGTTTATGAATATAAAATTTGAAGAACTTAATTAAAGCTTTGTATTATAAATTTTGCAAATATATTTTTATTGTTTCAAAAAGGTGAAAGTATTACTAAATAATAATTTCAAAACGATTTTAAATTATATAATGAACTTTGAAATATATTTAGTTTTGAAAAATTATATATTATATTATTAAATAAATATTTCAAATTTATGTTTCGAAATGAAAGTATATATATATATATATATATATATATATATATATATATATATATATTACAATAAGATGTAATATTAATTTAGTTATAAAACATTTTATTTAAAATAATACTATTATATATATATATATATATATATATATATATATATATATATATGTATAAATAACGAGAAGTTGAATTAAAGAAGCAAATGACCAAAAAAAAACTCAAATGAATAAGTTATACTTTGAGTAAAATAGTTTATCGATGATTTAAGTCTAATTATTGATAATGATACGCGTCACGTAATGTATAACACAAGTTTTCCAAGCGTACGAAAGGACGTTCGAAAAAGCAAAAACGGGACATAAGTCGAACGTCAATGTACAAGTCATCGGAACTAAAAGTACAAGTCAACTACGCTCAAGAATATAATATAATATATATACAATTATATAAATTTAATATATATATATATATATATATATATATATATATATATATATATATATATATATATATAATAAAAACCGTCGGCAGGAAAAAGTTAAAACATTGTGAGCTAGATCTGGGGCTAGGGAGGCCGCGATCGCGGGCCCAATTCACTCATATCCTCCGCGATCGCGGAGTAAGAGTTTCCAGAACTTGGCTATAAAAGCTCGAGCATTTCGGTCGATTTCATTTCATCCAAACATCTATCTCTCTGATCTAATATATATACTCCGCATATTATTTATTTTAATTATTATTATTAATATTATTAAGATTAATATTATTATTAATCTTATTATTATCGTTATTATTATTAGTATTATACATAAAATAATACGACGGAGTGATGCTCGAGTGATCTAAAACGGGTTTAAAATTTGGAATTATGGGTTATAGCTATGGAGGTTATGGGTATTGTTCGAGGGTATTGTTCGTGAGGTCAAACGAGTGTTTATCATCTCCGTTGCATTTACGTACTTTCTTGCAATATTGAATCCCAATATTGATAAGTGAGCATTCATATCTTATCTTTTATATATTAATAGTGTATCCCTAACTAGTGCTCTAGTATATATGATTATGCATGCTTGTATGCTTAAGTTCATCGTTAAATAGTTTATGATAAATCACGAATTTGATACATATGCTACTGAGATAAGGTATATGATATGCATGTTGTTGGAAAGCTGGCGAAAAAGTAATAACTTTTCATTTAGATATCGTATGGTTTCGATGAACGGATTAAAAGATATTGTCAACTGAATTATTATTAATTCTAATATTATTATTATTATTATTATTATTATTATTATTATTATTATTATTATTATTATTATTATTATTATTATTATTACTATCGTCGTTATGGTTATCGTTATTATTTTTATTATCTAATAATTATTATCTAATAATTATTATTATCATTATAGTTATCAATATAAGTATTATCATTAAAATTGTTATTGTTATTATTAATACTATCATTATTATCACTAAGGTTATTATTATTATTATTATTATTATTATTATTATTATTATTATTATTATTATTATATTATTATTATTATTATTATTATCATTATCATTATAATAATTATTAATATTATCATTAGTATTATTATAATTATTATTATTAGTATCATTATCATTAAAACTAATATTAGTATCATCTAATTATTACGATTACTATTATTATCGTTATTATGAATGCGAATAAAAGAGGACTAAAAGCTATTAATCAAAACGATTAGGAAATAATGAGAATAAGTATCATGATGAAATTAAAATATTGTAAGATATTGATTTAGATAAAAATATCGTTTTCATTATTTTTATCATTATTATTATTATTAAAAGTATGATTAATATTAAAACTATTATTTTTATTAAAATTATCATTTTTAATAGAAATATCATTGTTATCATAAAATATCATTATTATTATCATTTTAGTATTATTATTATTATTAAAAATTATCATTTTGAATAGAATTATTATTTTTATATAAAATATTATTATTATTACAGTTAATATTAAAAAGTATCGTTATTATTAAAATTATCACGATTAGAATTATCATTTTATTATAATTAATATCATCATTAGTAAATATAAATATTTTTATTATTATTATTATTAGTAGAATAATAATTATTATTATTATTACAAAATAATACAACTTTTACTCATTATTATTATTATCAATATTATTTTATTAAATAAATATGTGATGCAAAGATATTTTTACCACACGTAATATAATTACATTAATAATACATACCACTATATTTTTATGATACTGAGTAAATTGTATAAATTTTATTACTTGAGATATATAAAAGTATATTTTTATCATATATAAACTTTAATATAAATTTTTATTTATTAATAAATGACTTGTATTATTTACTCTAATAAAATCTGATAAATATATTTAAATATATAAAACAACTATATTTTAGTTATATAATAAACATGTATAGATTTTGGAAGTCATTTTGAGTCAAGTTGATTTTTGTTGACTTTTGCATATCGGTCTCGAGCATTAGGATTGTGATACACTATGACCTGACCTAGCTTGTTAGACATTTATTTGACTAAACATATACTAATATAGGTTCGTGAATCCGAGGCCAACCTTGCACTTGTTCAGTGCTATCATTTGCATTATTGCTACGAAATACAGTATCGTGAGTTCATTTGATCCCTTTTTATTAAATGCTTTTGCAATATATATTTTTGGGACTGAGAATACATGAAATGCTTTTATAAATGTTTGACAAGATAGACACAAGTAAAACATTCCTCTAACGAATTAGTTGGACGTTATAATTGCCACTAATTGACGTGAATATTTCCCCCCGATTATTATAGCTTGGTAACCTAAGAATTAGTTGGACGTTATAATTGCCACTAATTGACGCGAATCCTAAAGGTAGCTACCGGGTTTAACACCCCCACCCAGACTGTTCACTAGACAGTAGAGCTAGTGGGCGTGGTGTTTAGTACTTCGAGGTTTATATATTTATACATACGAGAGGTTCTGTTTTGAGGATATTATTTATGAACATAAAATGTTAAGGTCGGTTACCAAGCAAAGGTTATATATAGAGAGAATGATTTTATACACAGGTTATGTGTATGTTATTTTGTACACAAGATATGTGTACGATTATTAAAAATCGCGAGGCAACCTACGGGGGAGAAAAGGATACGAACCTACTCTGCCAAGCATTATAAAAAATGGTTTCGTACACGAGATATGTATACTGTATTTAAATCGTGTGGGCTATCAAAAATTACCGAATCTTATGGTTTTACGATAAACTTATGAACTCACCAACCTTTTGGTTGACACTTTTAAACATGTTTATTCTCAGGTATTAAAGAAATCTTCCGCTGTGCATTTGCTCATTTTAAAAATATTACTTGGAGTCATTCTTGGCATATTTCAAAAGACGTTGCATTCGAGTCGTTGAATTCAACAAGATTATAATTAAGTCATTTATAGTTTGGATATATTATGAAATGGTATGCATGCCTGTCAACTTTCAATGAAATAAAAGTTTGTCTTTTAAAAACGAATGCAATGTTTGTAAAATGTATCATTTAGAGGTCAAATACCTTGCGATGAAATCAATTATTATGTAACATTTATAATCGATATGAATGGGGCATTTCAGCAGTGTTTCAGGTAGAGGTTCTGTGAACGAATCCGGTAAAACCTCCCTATAAGGTCACTTTTTTAACATGTCAACTTTCAGATAAGATGCTTTGCTAATATAGTTTTTGTTATAATAGTAAGAAGAGAACGAGATGTTATTGGTATATATTATTATGTTATATTTTTAATTATTTATTATTATAAAAATAAACTTATAATTATTATTATGTTTTTATTAATTATAATTATCATTATTGTTATTATTTTCTTATGTATCATTTAGAAAAAAAGGGAAAGTTATTATTATGCAGTCCATCTTCAATTGTAATTTTGTGTTTTCTTTTAAAAAGTGTAGTTTTTAACTCCTTATATAATGTATTTATATATATTGCTAATGAATGTTTCATCTGCCTTCAACAGTTTGGATCTACATATGTGTTCTATATGTCAGCGGTTCGAATTCTGACTTTGCATAATTTTTGTTACACTAATTTTCTGCAGTTGTTGAGTGCTTTTACAGTTGTAATTTTTCATTCATGGTTAACATAGCAAGTAATAAGTCTATTATTATTTTCATAATACTATTTTAACAACATTGAATTTCTTTTCCTTTCTTCATCGTTAATTTTCTTTCCTTCTTGTTGTTATTTTATTTGCTGATTATTACTAGCGACGCAAGAATATTGTCAAAATGAAAAAAAACGTGTGAAAAAAAGTTGTACAAACCATTACTTACTCATAGGTCCCACTAGTATAATTAAAATAAAAAAGTAAAAAAGATAAAAACGAATACTAAAGTACAAAGCTCCATATTCTTACTCTTAATTTTACACCATTTTTAAACATGTGAAAAATTTATAAACTCACTTTCTTTAAACCCAAATATAAAGAAAAAAAACAAACTACATACACACTGTTGGTTTCATGATTGGATATACTTCAAAAGCAAACGGATGAGTAGGAGCACGAGATACCAATGGCGAGCCCATGCCATCGAGGTCTTCAAATACGAGTCGAATGGGGCGAGAGCAAAGACTAGTCGTGGGGTTTGATTATTTACAAAAAGAAAAATTGCAGCTTATGATAAATTTTGTGAATAAAAGATAATTGTGGCTTCTAAGGCTACTCTTATCATAACACGATTTTATTTCATGACAGATTGTCAACGCATTGTTGCGTCAACACTTCCTCCTAAAACAAAATAAAAATTGAATCATTATCATCCATAACACATTTTCTAAATAAACTGAGAGACACTATAAACTAATTTTAAATAATAAAACAATATTTAAAACTAAAATATTTTCATTAATTAAAATAACATATACACTAAAAACAAAACTAAACATAAACGTTACATAATTATTTAAAACGCGTTGTTGTGAGAGATAATTTTGTTCTGTGCATTTATAATTAATATTCACATATCTACGATTGCTACAAATCTTTTATCAAATAATAATAATAATAATAATAATAATTATTATTATTATTATATATTATTATTATTAAATTATTATTATTATAAATTATTATTATTATTATTATAAATTATTATTATTTTACTATTATTATAATATGACAAACTTAAAGGGCTAATTTGATATTGTTTAAAAGTATAACAGAGTAAAATGCATAAATTTAAAATTTAATATTCACAATCATCCAATAATATTACTAGTTAAAGACCCGTGAAATCACGAGTTTGTTGAATGGTGTTTTTAAATAATGACATTCATCATCAACGAAATGGTAAACATGTATGTCATCATCTCAACCAACCTAACATGATCTCGAGTTGATCATTTAAAATATGTTACCTGAGGAATGAGTATAAATTAACATGGTTGGTGAAAACTAAACTCTATCAATTAAATTAGAATCATAGTATAATAGTAATATGCAATATGAAATATCAGAATATGTTACCTTATAAATCTTATAAACGTTGCACTTTATGATCCACTATTGTCCTGCATACATATAAATAAGTAAGGATATACCCCAACAATGAACGGCAAAAAAGAAGTAAGGATATACCCAACAATGATTTATTTCGAAGATACAGAAGTACTGTGCATATTTGTGATTCCAAAATCAGTTATTAAGATGATTCATTTGGAGCAGCAACCAACTCAAAAATTGAAATATGCCCAACAACCCCAGTTTCATATAGTTGAGCTACGCCCTCTTCTTAGGTAGTCGTTTTCAGTTAATACCTTTTTCACTCTCAAAGGTTAATATTGTAGAATACAAAGGTTACTTAATTAACTTTCACATTAACATCATTGCTTGTTGACAATAGTTTATATGGGAAGAACATATATAAATAACAACAGCAGTGAAGCCAACTATTTCAAGAGCAACGGGATCATTTGATTATAACATTTCCATCATCATCATAGCTCACTAAGGCCTTCTTCCATATGTCCTGGCAACTCTTATCACTCTCAATTATAACATTTCCATCACCATCATAGCTCACCATTTTAACAACACCAATAAATTTACAATCTTAAAAGCATATAATATAGAATCAACTATTCTTACTTAGACATGGAAACTCAGTGTACTTCTCTATTCATTAACTATTTCTTTTTACTATAACATAGGTTCAACATCATAACTCTAACCTATCCAAATCTACTCAACCCCTTTTATAATCAAAGGTTTAACCTCCTAATAAGATTAGAGCTAAATATCAATAACAATCATGACTAAAACTAATAGAATCTACAACCCATCACAACACTATGATGTCCATCAAAATTTACATAACTTTGTACATGATAAGATGGCAAAAATTTTATATAATACTTGCAACAACAATATTTGGCAACTATATATACTAAGATGGTAAAACATAAGAACTTATCTTTTTAATAACGCAAAATGCCACAAAACGTGTCAATTTCTTGTTAAAAAGGTTTATTATAATTCATACCATATACATTGATTTCTCCCAGGCATTTCTTCAAACACCTTACATGTAGATCCATAGTCAATGTTTTATTTAATCGAACAGTGGAAATGCAATACAAAATGTGACAAAACATGCCAAAGTAACAAAATGCATAACCAAAGTGAAAAAAACACAATGAAGAGGATACCTTTATTGTTCCATTACATATAAGCGGTAAGACTAAATTCAAAGTGAAACTTCTATATCAACTGGTAAGAGAAAACTTAAACTTGATCAACTAAAAACCCCAAATCTGAATATAAAATTTTAAGAGAGTATCTGAAAAATGGAACATATAACTTTAATAAGAGAGTTTATGTTGAAATAAATGAAGTACATAGAAACTGAATCCATAAACTTCATTGCATATTTACCTATAACCAAAATTAATCTCCGCCATTTCATCGAACCCCATGTATATCCAACATCAATAAATACTTCACAATGTGAACAATCCTACAAAATACAACAACACGAATCAGTAGTTTTAATGCAAATGCTTTAAACCTAAAACAACTTAATCATAATCAACTATAAATTTAATTCAGTTTCATGAGATCCAATACAGATTACCTCCTACTCCCTACTAAAAACATTCACAAATTGATTAAAAAAAATGACAATTACAGTGTATCTATATGTGATAATAATATATACCAGTGACCGAGTAGATGGAGCATTAGGTTGAGAACATGAGGTTTTAGGCGCCTATTGAGGGGGAATCAAACAGTCTTC
The DNA here is from genome assembly GCF_046630445.1 of Rutidosis leptorrhynchoides. Taxonomy (NCBI): domain Eukaryota; kingdom Viridiplantae; phylum Streptophyta; class Magnoliopsida; order Asterales; family Asteraceae; genus Rutidosis; species Rutidosis leptorrhynchoides. Next base: position 272,662,213 of record NC_092341.1, on the reverse strand, counting down.
AGATGTATTGGAGGATTTTGAGTCGCTTACAGTGAGTTGATGATTCGAAAGTGATACTCCCTCCGTCTCATTACAAGTGTCCACTTATTTTTTGCACACAGTTTTAGGAAATTTCACTAACTTCATTCTCTACCAATCAGAAATCTTCTCTCTCCAGAATAACCTCTTCTTATTGGTTGAAATACAAAGTAGACATTTGTAATGGGACATTCCAAAATAGAAATGTGGACGCTTGTGGTGGGACGGAGGGAGTACATTTGAGATGATATTTCTGGTGACCGGAGATGCCATTGTTTAGGGTTTTGATCGTGAAATCGAGTGAAGTGAAAAATGAAGAGTTTGAAAGTTGTGAGAAGATTGTCCAACAACAGCTGGTTTCCACGTGTATAAGCTACCTAGACCACCATGTCCACTCTAAGACCACACCAGTGACGTGTAGGTAAGATGAAAATTTGAATTTTTAATGGTGATCACTGTTAAATTTAAGTGAATGAAAATTTTTTGGATGATCTAATGAAGTATGATTGAAATTTGAGTATAAAATAAATAGATATTAATAAATTTATAAAAATTAATCATAAATTTTGATTAGCTCATACATCCTTGACGCGCACATATTTTTCCATCAATTTTGTGATTGAGGGTGTCAGAGCATCAAATTTCTTGCCAACTCACATGTCACATCATATTTGAGGGTGTTTCTTTTCGATTTGATGCCTGATTAATGGTGGTCTAACCATGAATAAAAAAACTTTCTAACCATATGTCATTAGCTCTCACTCATAAATGAAATGATTTCACTCATATCACAAAGTTTTTATTCATTACATAAATCAGCTTATTATTATTATTATTATTATTATTATTATTATTATTATTATTATTATTATTATTTTTATTATTATTATTATTATTATTATTATTATTATTATTATTATTATTATTATTATTATTATTATTATCATTATTATTATTATTATTATTATTATTATTATTATTATTATTATTATTATTATTATTATTATGTTACGTTTGTTATTGTTATTATTAATTATTATTAAATTAATTATATTATTATTATTATTATTATTATTATTATTATTATTATTATTATTATTATTATTATTATTATTATTATTATTATTATTAATGTTAACTATTTATAACCCACGATTTCGAGGGATTATACTCAAAATTTACTATAACTATATAAGTTAAGTCAATGTAACAAAATACGATAAGTCAACACGGCTTTATTATACGGATGTAATATTTTTTTTGAACCGCAATTATTTGGCATCAGCAGATCATTTATTTCAACGACCCTTATCATTTACACGTATCACACACGTTCGAGCGAAAACCCGAACCTATTTTTTGGCATCGTTGCGTCAACACTTCCTCCCAAAACAAAATAAAAATTGAATCATTATCATCCATAACACATTTTCTAAATAAACTGAGAGACACTATAAATTAATTTTAAATAATAAAACAATATTTAAAACTAAAATATTTTCATTAATTAATATAACATATACACTAAAAACAAAACTAAACATAAACGTTATATAATTATTTAAAACGCGTTGTTGTGAGAGATGATTTTGCTCTGTGCATTTATAATTAATATTCGCATATCTACGATTGCTATAAATCTTTTATCAAATAATAATAAATATAATAATAATAATAATAATAATTTTGCTCTGTGCATTTATAATTAATATTCGCATATCTACGATTGCTATAAATCTTTTATCAAATAATAATAAATATAATAATAATAATAATAATAATAATAATAATTATTATTATTATTATTATTATTATTATATATTATTATTATTAAATTATTATTATTATAAATTATAATTATTATTATAATTATTTTACTATTATTATAATATGACAAACTTAAAGGGCTAATTTGATATTGTTTAAAAGTATAACAGAGTAAAATGCATAACTTTAAAATTTAATATTCACAGTTATCCAATAATAGTACTAGTTAAAGACCCGTGAAATCACGGGTTTGTTGAATGATGTTTTTAAATAATGACATTCATCATCAACGAAATGGTAAACATGTATGTCATCATCTCAACTGAACCGACATGATCTGGAGTTGATCATTTAAAACATGTTACCTGGGGAATGAGTATAAATTAACATGGTTGGTGAAAACTAAACTCTATCAATTAAATTAGAATCATAGTATAATAGTTATATGAAATATTCAGAATATGTTACCTTATAAATCTTATAAACGTTGCACTTTATGATCCACTATTGTCCTGCACACATATAAATAAGGATATACCCCAACAATGAAAGGTAAAAAAGAAGTAAGGATATACCCAACGATGGTTTATTTCGAAGATACAGAAGTACTGTGCATATTTGTGATTCCAAAATCAGTTATTAAGATGATTCATTTGGAGCAGCAACCGACTCCAAAATTGAAATATGCCCAACAACCCCAGTTTCATATAGCTGAGCTACGCCCTCTTCTTAGGTAGTCGTTTTAAGTTAATACCTTTTTCACTCTCAAAGGTCAACATTGTAGAATATAAAGGTTCTTAATCAACTTTCACATTAACATCATTGCTTGTTGACAATAGCTTATATGGGAAGAACATATATAGATAACAACAACAATGAAGCCAACTATTTTAAGAGCAACAGGATCACTTGATTATAACATTTCCATCAGCATCATAGCTCACCAAGGGTTTCTTCCATATGTCCTGGCAACTCTTATCACTCTCAATTATAACATTTCCATCACCATCATAGCTCACCATTTTAACAACACCAATAAATTTACAATCTTAAAAGCATAATTTATAGAATCAACTATTCTTACTTAGACATGGAAACTCAGTGTACTTCTCTATTCATTAACTATTTCTTTTTACTATAACATAGGTTCAGCATCATAACTCTAACTTATCCAAATCTACTCAACCCCTTTTATAATCAAAGGTTTAACCTCCTAATGAGATTAGAGCTAAATATCAATAACAATCATTACTAAAACTAATAGAATCTACAACCCATCACAACACTATGATGTCCATCAAAATTTACATAACTTTGTACATGATAAGATGGCAAAAAATTTATATAATACTAGCAACAACAATATTTGGCAACTATATATACTAAGATGGTAAAACATAAGAACTTATCTTTTTAATAACGCAAAATGCCACAAAACGTGCCAATTTCTTGTTAAAAAGGTTTATTATAATTCATACCATATATATTGATTTCTCCCAGGCATTTCTTCAAACACCTTACATGTAGATCCATAGTCAGTGTTTTATTTAATCAAACAATGGAAATGCAATACAAAATGTGACAAAACATGCCAAAGTAACAAAATGCATAACCAAAATGAAAAAAAACACAATGAAGAGGATACCTTTATTGTTCCATTACATAGAAGCACTAGGACTAAATTCAAAGTGAAACTTCTTATATTAACTGGTAAGAGAAAACTTAAACTTGATCAACTAAAAACCCCAAATCTGAATATAAAATTTTAAGAGAGTATCTGAAAAATGGGACATATAACTTTAATAAGAGAGTTTATGTTGAAATAAATGAAGTACATAGAAACTGAATCCATAAATGTAACACTCTGATTTTTTTTATCACAGCAGAAGTACATGTAATTACTAAAGTAACCCTGGTTAACGTTTACAAACTATAGTTAAGAAATCAACTTAGTTAACAATGATTACAACTTTACAAAATGACGGTGTTACGTGAAAATAGTACAAAAAGAGAAAACATCAGAGTTCAGCTTATAGTCAAACATGTCTTATATCCCGTCCGCAACACCCGTCCTAAGCAGCAGTACCTAAACCTGCAATGGGTGGAAATGTGGGGGAATTAGCACAACTGCTAAGTGAACGGATACTATCTAACAGACCAAGCATAAGCAACTGAACATGCAAGGATCACAGATATGCTAAAGTCCTGAACTAGCATAAAAACAACAACTGACAATATGAGGATCGGCGGCTTGTATGAGCACACAACTTAGCTGATCAGGCTACAGTCTACTGATAGTCCGCTTTACTGATTCCACTGCATAACCGTCCAGATGCAACACATGCGTCCTTCTATGCTGTACTGAACAATCAGTAACATCATGACCCAACCTTGCTGCCTTGGTTGGTGTCCAACTAACAGTGCGCACATAAGATCACAGATAATCCGTCATGCAATCATCCTAACTAGCATGACAATATCTAACTACACTTGGTATTCATACAGGGAATAAACATAATAATAAAGAGTCTGAACAAGTAGCGTGTCAACTACTTAATACTCTATCCGGATATAGACCACTCATCGAATACCATCAACTAGCTCAGGTAATCTATCACTGAGCTGCGTCCTTATCCTTATCACCTGAACATAAGACAAATCAAGTTAGTTTCTGTCCTTTAGCACAAAACTGCATAGTACAGAAAATCAGTCACAAAAAGTGTCACTAAAAGTCTACCTAACACTTATGCATTTTCAGAATTTACATCCTGATTATCATAAGTCATGTGGATAACATAACGGCTAGAACACAGCTAATTTAAAAAACAACTACTAATATGATCTACATCCGTACGGTTGCACATGCATCTGTACGGTTGCAAGTCCATCCGTACGGTTGCATTGTGCATCCGTACGGTTACATACTTTCTGCCTGGTTGCACCAACATCATTGCATCCGTACGGTTGCACATGCATCCATACGGTTGCACAGTGTACCCGTGCGGTTGCAAGCTGCAACCGTACGGTTGTGTTCATCGAGCAGCAGCAGAAAACTGACGGGTTTCATCCCCAATTCACCAAATCTTGACTTTGGACTCGTTTTTGACCCTGAAAATGGTTACATCTCTTGCACAAAACCTTTTGGGACTTAAACCCACAAATTTTACACTCAAACAACATAAAATTAGACCAATTTGAATTCAAAACCTACTTTAACAAAAACCTAACTTTAAAACCTATTTTGACAAAGATTCAAGCACGAATTAGAACGATTATTACCTTTTTAGAACACTAGAAATCACAAGAGACTGATTTCTAACTAAATTAAAGATCAACAACAAGTTTTAGTGAATCTAGGGTTTGAAAGTAGAAGAGAAGTAGGTACGGTGTGTGTGTGGATGATTCAAGAAAATGAGAGAAATGGCTGATTTCTTGCTTATATATTTATGTTAAATACAATACTCCATCATGAAATGTCCCGTTCATATTGATTATAAACGTTCCATATTAATTAATTTCATCGCGAGGTTTTGACCTCTATATGAGACGTTTTTCAAAGACTGCATTCATTTTTAAAACAACCATAACCTTTATTTTATCTATAAAGGTTTAAAAAGCATTACGTAGATTATCAAATAATGATAATCTAAAATATACCGTTTACACACGACCATTACATAATGGTTTACAATAAGAATATATTACATCAAAAATAAGTTTCTTGAATGCAGTTTTTACATAATATCATAAAAGCATGGACTCCAAATCTTGTCCTTATTTTAGTATGCAACAGCGGAAGCTCTTAATAATCACCTGAGAATAAACATGCTTAAAACGTTAACAAAAATGTTGGTGAGTTATAGGTTTAACCTATATATTATCAAATCATAATAATAGACCACAAGATTTCATATTTCAATACATCCCATACATAGAGATAAAAATCATTCATACGGTGAACACCTGGTAACCGACATTAACAAGATGCATATAGAATATCCCCATCATTCCGGGACACCCATCGGACATGATAATTTCGAAGTACTAAAGCATTCCAAATTCCAGAATGGGGCTTGTTGGGCCCGATAGATCTATCTTTAGGATTCGCGTCAATTTGGGGGTCTGTTTCCAAATTCTTAGGCTACCAAGCTAAAAAGGGGCATATTCGGCTTCGATCATTCACCCATATAATGTAGTTTCATTTACTTGTGTCTATTTCGTAAAACATTTATAAAATTGCATGTATTCTCATCCCAAAATATTAGATTTTAAAAGTGAGACTATAACTCACTTTCATAGATTTTTACTTCGTCGGGAAATAAGACTTGGCCACTGGTCGATTCACGAACCTATAACAAATATGTACATATATATCAAAGTATGTTCAAAATATAATTACAATATTTTTAATACATTTTGATGTTTTAAGTTTATTAAGTCAGCTGTGCTCGTTAGTAACCTACAACTAGTTATCCAAAGTTAGATGTACAGAAATAAATTGATATATATTATCTTAAATCAATCCACGACCCAGTGTATACACTTCTCAGGCTAGATCACAACTCAAAGTATATATGTTTTTGGAATCAACCTCAACCCTGTATAGCTAACTCCAACATTACTGCATATAGAGTGTCTATGGTTGTTCCGAATAATATATGTCAAAACATTTGCATACGTGTCTATGGTATCCCAAGATTACATAATATATTAGAATACATGTATAATACAATATAAGTTAGCTAGGATATGATTTGTATAGAATTGTTACAATATTTCCCGTAGCTACAACAATCAAAAAATATCCAATCTTGTTTTACCCATAACTTCTTCGTTTTAAATCCGTTTTGAGTGAATCAAATTGCTATGGTTTCATATTGAACTCTATTTTATGAATCTAAACAGAAAAAGTATAGCTTTATAGTCGAAAATACAGGTTACAAGTCATTTTTGTAAAGGTAGTCATTTCAGTCGAAATAACGACGTCTAGATGACTATTTTGGAAAACATACTTCCACTTTGAGTTTAACCATGATTTTTGGATATAGTATCATGTTCATAAGAAAAATCATTTTCCCAGAATAACAACTTTTAAATCAAAGTTTATCATAGTTTTTAATTAACTAACCCAAAACAGCCCGTGGTGTTACTACGACAGCGTATATCCGGTTTTACGGTATTTTTCGTGTTTCCAGGTTTTAAATCATTAAGTTAGCATATCATATAGATATAGAACATGTGTCTAGTTTTAGCATATCATATAGATATATAACATGTGTCTAGTTGATTTTAAAAGTTAAGTTAGAAGGATTAACTTTTGTTTGCGAACAAGTTTAGAATTAACTAAACTATGTTCTAGTGATTACAAGTTTAAACCTTCGAATAAGGTAGTTTTATATATATGAATTGAATGATGTTATGAACATCATTACTACCTTAATTTTAGTAGGTAAACCTACTGGAAATGAGAAAAATAGATCTAGCTTCAAAGGATCCTTGGATGGCTTGAAAGTTCTTGAAGCAGAATCATGACACGAAAACAAGTTCAAGTAAGATTTCCACTCTAAATAAGATTGTTATAGTTATAGAAATTGAATCAAAGTTTGAATATGAGTATTACCTTGTATTAGAAAGATATCTTACTGTAAATAAGAAAGATTTCTTGAGGTTGGATGATCACTTTGCAAGATTGGAAGTAAGTTAGCAAACTTGGAAGTATTCTTGATTTTATGAAACTAGAACTTATAGAATTTATGAAGAATACTTAAAACTTGAAGATAGAACTTGAGAGAGATCAATTAGATGAAGAAAATTAAAGAATGAAAGTGTTTGTAGGTGTTTTTGGTCTTTGGTATATGGATTAGATATAAAGGATGTGTAATTTTTTTTACTTGTAAATAAGTCATGAATGATTACTAATTTTTTTTGTAATTTTATGAGATATTTCATGCAAGTTGCCAAATAATAGTTCCCATATGTGTTAGGTGACTCACATGGTCTGCTAAGAGCTGATCATTGGAGTATATATACCAATAGCACATACATCTAAAAGCTGTGTATTGTACGAGTACGAATACGGGTGCATACGAGTAGAATTGTTGATGAAACTGAACGAGGATGTAATTGTAAGCATTTTTATTAAGTAGAAGTATTTTGATAAGTGTCTTGAAGTCTTCAAAAAGTGTATGAATACATATTAAAACACTACATGTATATACATTTTAACTGCGTCGTTAAATCATCGTTAGTCGTTACATGTAAATGTTGTTTTGAAACCTTTAGGTTAACGATCTTGTTAAATGTTGTTAACCTATTGTTTATTATATCTAAAGAGATGTTAAATTATTACATTATCATGATATTATAATATATTAATATATCTTAGTATGATATATATACAGTTAAATGTTGTTACAACGATAATCGTTACATATATGTCTCGTTTCAAAATCATTAAGTTAGTAGTCCTGGTTTTACATATGTAGTTCATTGTTAATACACTTAATGACATGTTTACTTATCATTTATCATGATTAAACATAGTGTATCAATATCTTAATATGATTCATATGTATTTAGTAAGACGTTGTTATAACGATAATCGTTATATATATCGTTTCGAGTTTCTTAATTCAATAAACTCAATTTTACGTATATAACTCATTGTTAAAATACCTAATGAGATACTTACTTATCATAATATCATGTTAACTATATATATAATCATATATAAGTCATCATATAGTTTTTACAAGTTTTAACGTTCGTGAATCACCGGTCAACTTGGGTGGTCAATTGTCTATATGAAACCTATTTCAATTAATCAAGTCTTAACTAGTTTGATTGATTAACATGTTGGAAACACTTAATCATGTAAATAATAATTTCATTTAATATATATAAACATGGAAAAGTTCGGGTCACTACACATCACACACTGGTATTTACCAGTTATCTAATAACTTTCGTACTTAATTAGACTGCCCTAACGGAGTCCAAATTAAATAAAAGAACCTGTTCCGTGACCCTTGTCACAAACTAGTCTTAATCAACTAATAAAATAACACTAAACATATAATTAAAATAAAAGCATAGTTAACCACACAATTATGTTGATATCTGCTAAAAAGTCATGTTTTTACCCTCGATATTGAGTCCCAAAAGCATAAAGTTCAAAGATTTGTCGGCAAAATAATCATTTTGCGGTTAGATTTGTAGGTAAAGTAATTACGAAGACGATGCAAGAAGAATCAAGAAAATCGGAGCTAAAACGAAGATTTTAGAGCGAAAACGGTGAAAGACAAGAAATCAAGTTACGATCCAAGGATTCAGCAAGCCAAACGGCTTGCCAAACGGGTGGCCAAATTGAAACGTCCGCGACTAATCCTCCCGGACGGAATCTTCAACAGTTGGTTCCATTGCGATGATCGACTCCAAATAATATCTTTAATATGAGCTAATGCACAGCGGAAGACTTAATTCGTACCTGAGAATAACATGCTTTAAAAAGTCAACATAAAGTTGGTGAGATATATAGGTTTGATGCTAGCAGCGTTATAACTATGGACCACAAGATTTCATATTTATAAACATAATACACTCGCAAGTGTATGGAAAAGCATTCCAAGCAATGGGCACCCGGTAACTAGCCTTAACAAGAGTGTGTACCCCTGAGTTATAATAATATGTGCACCGAATCAAGTGCGTTCCGTTAACCTCGAAGTACTAAACACCCGTTCTTCTAGTTTACTAGAACAACATCTGGGTGGGGGTGTAAAACCCGATAGATCTATCTTTAGGATTCGCGCCTACCAGTTCATAAACCAATAGTTAAAGTTACCAAGCTAGGGGATTTTTGATTCAAACCCATGTAGAACGTAATTTTAGTCACCTGTGTCCATAACGTAAATCATTTATAAAAACAATGCATGTATTCTCAGCCCAAAATATTTAAAGTTTAAAAGGGACTATATACTCACCATACTGTATTTTGTAGTAAAAATACATATAACATCATTGAACAAGTGTAGGGTTGGCCTCGGATTCACGAACCTATATCATTTGAATATTTATTAATATTCTTAACTGTCATCGAATAAGTTTATGTATAAATAATTTCTTAATTATATCATTTTTATGAAAATAATAATAATAATAATAATAATAAAAATAATAATAATATTATTAATATTTCTTGATATTACTAAATAAAGTGATGATGTTAATAGTTATTATATTAATAATAATTATAGTGATATTAATAGTAATATTTGTAGAAATACCAATTTTTTTTATTAAAGCTAACAATATTCATGATAATCATATTGTTAAAATCGTTAAATATAAATCATAATTATCTATTTTAATGTTAATAATAATATTAGTAATAATAATATTAAGAGTAATTTACTTACTTTAGTCATATTATTATGTTTTACATAATTCTACTAATTATAATACTAATAATACAAATAATATCAACAACAATAATAATCATAAAAATAATAATAATGATTTTAAAATAGAAAACTACCTTATGAAATTATTTAAAAAGAATTGTCCATGGCCAGAATCGAACCAGCGACCTCTCTAATCCCAACACTCTCAGCAAACCATCTAGTCTAACCCGTCATTCTGATTTATACCCGTCTATAAATCTTATGTAACTGTTTTAATTTATTCATCCACTTTCTCCATCACAGAACCAATCAACCCGAGATATAATCGAAACCAGGATTTAATTGCACGTTTTAAGACTTTCAATATATAACAGAAACACTTACAAGTTGATTAAATCGAATTTCATAACAGAAAAATAACAAAAACGATGTAATCTGTTACAATGAACACTCGCATGATCTGTAAAATGGATTTCGATTTGAAGACTGTTTTGGACAAACATTGTAACACAAAAGAGGTTCCAAATTATTTACTTAAACTCTCTGCATCGATGATTTAATTCAAAACAACACGACAGGTTCAAATTTCGTGAAGAACCATTATATTATCTTTTTGAAAAAATTAACTAGATTCGAAAAATTAGACCTTCTTACCAAGAATTAGAACTTGAAATCTTGCAGATAGTTAAACTAATTGAATCCTAACACCATAGCGTTTTCAGTTTTTTGCAAATAAATTCAATTCCGTTATTTTGTTTTGATGAACTCACGAGCAGAGGTTTTTTTTTTTTTTATTAAGTTTTCTGCTTTTTAAATCCCTCATAAAAACAGATACAATCGGTATATGTATATAAGATTTCAGATGCTAATTCAACGCTAAAACAGTATAACAATTTGTTGGTTTGCGTTTGTAATCGAATAGGTAGTCACAGGTAAACAGAATAATGGAAGGAAATAATTAATAAAGCAGATAAAAAGAAAATAGATAAGTACACGTAATTTTTCTTCAATACTATATAAGTTACTTAATTTTATAAATTTATTAATAATAGAATGTTAATATTATCAATTATAACAAATTTTAAGTTCTAAAATTTACAATAGATATATTTCGGTATATATATTATATTTATATATATATATATATATATCATATAAATATATTTATAATATTAAAAATGATAATAATATTGGTAGAAAAGATAATTATTATTAATAATGACTTTTTAAAAAAAAAAAATGATGATATTATTAATAATCCTAATATAACTAAGAATCATGATAATTATTTAAATGATAACTAAAATGATAATACTATATTGTTACTAAAATAAATTTCATGAATCACCTTGCATATATATATATATACATACATATAGATATTATTATTAATATTTATTTTACTAATACTAATGAAGGTAATGATAATATAACAATATTCTTTTTCATCTTGTAATTTAAATTTAGTATTCTAGTATTATAATTTATTTCTTACATATTATTTAATAATAATACTGCTTGATATAAATGATAATAATATTAATGTAACAACTATATTCAAATTTGTAATTCAGTTTAATATATATACCATTTATTATTTATGTAATATTATGATGACATATTCAGCATAGTTATTATATATATATATATTATATATATATATTTAATAGAAATCATATATATAGATTCATAATAACATATCTAATTATATATATATATATCTAATACATAAATGTTCGTGAATCGTCAGGCATGGTCAATGGGTAACTGATTATCCAATTATAGATTTCGAACTTTCTAGACTCAATATAACAGATTTTGCTTATCGTGTCGGAAACATATAAAGGTTAGAGTTTAAATTTGGTCGGAAATTTCCGGGTCGTTACAGTACCCACCCGTTAAAGAAATTTCGTCCCCGAAATTTGAGTGAGGTCGTCAAGGCTAACAACAAAGTTGTTTTTATGACAAATGTGAGTTGATAAATAAAGTTTTATCATTATTGATTAATATAGATAAACAATTCGATTACTTGAAACGTATGAGTGGAGTTATCACAATAGATCGAGATAGAGATTTAACCTTTTGACGTAGTCACAGTGAATTTTCCGGGATTTAAGGAAATAAAAATAAAAAAATATCTTGAAAATCCAAAAGATTTGATTTTTCAGCGAATAAGGAAATTATGATCTTCTTTGATTTATTGCACCAATCTGTTTCGATTTCTCTGTCGGATATCTTACTTTAAATTCACCCCTTCGTTTCGTTCTTTTCTACAACTCACAAATTCTATTCCCTCTCCCTTGATTCAGCATTCATCAATATGCTCCATCTGGTCCTGATTCTTGATATAATCCTAACTTCCGTATCTGTACTTCTTCTTTTTCAGCTACCACCAGAAGAATCTATTCTCTTCTATCCTTTCCTTGGAATTGTAATGTTTTTAATTCTCCCGTATCTTTACGTTGCAATACATATTGATATACACGGTTTGTAATCTCTGAGCGGTTGTTAGGTTTTATATCTTCCTTTATACTTTAACGCCCCTGCTTCTGACTTCTATAATCCTTGTCATCCACAGTTAATACTCCATTCTATTTGCTGCGATTTATAATCCAATTTCTGTTTCGGAGCTTCATTCTTTCGTTTCCTCTTCACGACTCCGAGTCAAGCGAGTAATGGTCCGGAATTCATAGGTATGAGATTCGAAATGAACATAGCTAATGTTCTTAGAAAGAAATGGTGATGGCATGATTTTGATTTGTCAAATTACCATAATATTATGGAAAAGACCAAATCATCAAGAAATATTTTCTTGATATTAGAATTTATATAAAATGTAAGAGCCGTGTAACATGGCACATGATGACGGTACTGTGAATCATCATGCTTCATTAGAAACTCAACATGACTTACTGTAATATAATGAAGTTGATCAAGTTTCATTATATTATACTAATTCATGCATCAGTTCCTAACATTACTTCAAAACATTCATATTTTAAATTCGGAGGTTTCTGAATTTAGAAACTAACACAGTTTCTTTTATGATGTGATACAGATAGCGCGAGAAGATAGATGATTTCCGATAGTTATAAAAATATCTTCAGAAACATTGAGGATATTTATAATGAAAGATATGATAATATCTTGGAACTTCTAATGCCGAATGATGATGATGAAGAATAGTGTCAGCAAAGGTTTTAGAGTAAGGAGTAGGGTATGTACTAAGAATTTCAGCAGCCACTAAATCTTTTAAATTCTTTGAAGTCAAGCTTATTCTTCGTGATTTGTCCACGGCTTACTTCATAGTTTCGCATAATCCACTTTTTGATACTAAATTCTCTATTGAGTGTTTCCAATACTCCGTCCTTTATCATCAACTTTTGGCTATTAAGACCATCTACAACATGCTGCTTCGTCAGCATTCTCAAAGTTAACGGATCTGGGTCATCGGTTATTAAACTAAGGTGGTTTTAGGAGAATTGTGTTTTTAGATGGTTAAACGCTGATGATGGAATATAAAAGATTCTCCGGTAACGACAGCGAAAGAATAACGTGTATATATATCGAAACTAACCTTTCTGAGAAGTCGAGGTTAATTTGATGAAGCTGTGACAAAATTGGCTAATTTGAAAAGGGATTGCAAAGTTATTTTGGGTAATAATAACACTAAAGAAATTAACACTGCTGCGTGTTAAACGTTGACTCAGTCTCCGAGGGTCTTACAGGAGCATAAGTCTTTTCTTCCGTAGATGAAACGCGGTTGGTTCATCCTCTCAATTGAGGGGTTTTCAAGAATCATGAAAGATTTGAACACGCATTGTAATTGTCGAGATACAAATGAGGTTTAAGATGAAATCAAGTGGCAAGCTTGAAGAATTATTTAGTTTCATATGTTATAATCAATATTTTAATTTAATTCATTTTAATTGTCCAAAGTTAGTAGTCCAATGGTCTGATGGTTCAATGATTCAAATATAATTTAATATATAATATTCGAATTAAATAATACATATCGTGACCCGTGTACCGGTCTCGGTGTCGATCACAACTCAAAGTATATATATATTTTGGAATCCACCTCAACCCTGTATAGCTAACTATAGAGTGTCTATGGTCGTTCCGGAATATATATATAGATGGGTCGATATGATAAGTCGAAACCTTGTATACGTGTCCCGTTATTTAAAGTGCGTAAATGTAAATAACAGAAATTAAATGACGATAAATAAAATTGCGAGAATGTAAATTGCAGAAATTAAATTGCGATAAGTTAAATGTTAATCAGTTAGCTGGGAACAGTTAGACGGAACAGTTAGCGTGGAATCCTTAACAGATTTTCAATTAGTTAATTCGTGTGTTTCTAACAAATTTTATTTTGTCCAATGTTTTCTTCATTATGCCACTTGTTGGATTCTGATAGGTCAAAATCCAAATATGAAATTGAATGGAAATGGTTATTCTGTGGTGAACGAACACGTATATCGGTGATTGTAAATAGAATAGCAATTGACCGTTGAATCGGATTCGAAGAATGTACAGTGTAACTTATTAATGTGAATTTTAAATATTCCTTGGGTACTACCCACCCGTTAAAATATTTTCATCATTAACAGTTTGTACGAAAGAAGTTTTAATTACAATATTTATGAAAATATACTTGCATATATATTTTCTTCGAATGTAATTATGAATTTAATGAGCCAATAGAATATTATACTCATTTGATTTATTGTTGGCACTTGATTACATGATCTCTAAAACATTAGAAATTACCTAATTGCCATGTCGAACGAAGGTAAATGAGGTAGAACAATACGTAGAACGAAATTATTCGATGTAGAACGATATGTAGAACGAAATTATTCGATGTAGAACGATATGTAGAACGAAGATCATACTCAATGTACAGATGGTAATATTGAGGCGTGTGATGTTGGTATCCAAGATACATATCGTAACGTTGAGATTTATGACGTGATGGTGGTTGAGGTGATAAAAGTATTGTCGGCGTTGATGATGGTGGTACGGATTATGCTGCTGGTGCTGTTGCTGGTGTCTACACACCAGATTCTCCAAAGCCATCACTCGATCACGTAGTTCGTTAACTTCTTATATTATGTCGGGATGATTGACGATTGAAACGAGCGGGTGAGTAAGATTCGACATATAGGATAATATATAATTGTAACGGGATATTTCTAGAAATGAGAGGTTAAATGGTTTCTCGAACAGGTTCGCCGGTAAGTGCTTTCAAGTTCATCGTCAAGAGGACAATTTGGTGAATGAGAAAGATCTTCGATGTGAAATGATTTTTCGGATGTCGGATGATATTCTAGCTATATAGAATATCTATGTATAATACCAAAGATTTCGTAAACTACAGAGAAATTTACGGCATATGTCAGGCAAATCTACAGATGCGCTAGGATATGAATTTTGTCTATACACTATCGATGCACTAAATGCAGTAGGACGTGTCTAGACTTGAGAATGATAGGCAGGCAATTTATTAAGGATGATAAACAGATGATTTCCGACTAAAAATGATAAGCAAAACTTTTGACAGGCAAACTCGGTCAAAGTCCAGACTCACTAATGTATTCTAACAACTATCAGTTAGACACACTAATGGGAGACCTGGTTCACTAAGACCACCGCTCTGATACCAACTGAAACGTCCGCGACTAATCCTCCCGGACGGAATCTTCAACAGTTGGTTCCATTGCGATGATCGACTCCAAATAATATCTTTAATATGAGCTAATGCACAGCGGAAGACTTAATTCGTACCTGAGAATAACATGCTTTAAAAAGTCAACATAAAGTTGGTGAGATATATAGGTTTGATGCTAGCAGCGTTATAACTATGGACCACAAGATTTCATATTTATAAACATAATACACTCGCAAGTGTATGGAAAAGCATTCCAAGCAATGGGCACCCGGTAACTAGCCTTAACAAGAGTGTGTACCCCTGAGTTATAATAATATGTGCACCGAATCAAGTGCGTTCCGTTAACCTCGAAGTACTAAACACCCGTTCTTCTAGTTTACTAGAACAACATCTGGGTGGGGGTGTAAAACCCGATAGATCTATCTTTAGGATTCGCGCCTACCAGTTCATAAACCAATAGTTAAAGTTACCAAGCTAGGGGATTTTTGATTCAAACCCATGTAGAACGTAATTTTAGTCACCTGTGTCCATAACGTAAATCATTTATAAAAACAATGCATGTATTCTCAGCCCAAAATATTTAAAGTTTAAAAGGGACTATATACTCACCATACTGTATTTTGTAGTAAAAATACATATAACATCATTGAACAAGTGTAGGGTTGGCCTCGGATTCACGAACCTATATCATTTGAATATTTATTAATATTCTTAACTGTCATCGAATAAGTTTATGTATAAATAATTTCTTAATTATATCATTTTTATGAAAATAATAATAATAATAATAATAATAAAAATAATAATAATATTATTAATATTTCTTGATATTACTAAATAAAGTGATGATGTTAATAGTTATTATATTAATAATAATTATAGTGATATTAATAGTAATATTTGTAGAAATACCAATTTTTTTTATTAAAGCTAACAATATTCATGATAATCATATTGTTAAAATCGTTAAATATAAATCATAATTATCTATTTTAATGTTAATAATAATATTAGTAATAATAATATTAAGAGTAATTTACTTACTTTAGTCATATTATTATGTTTTACATAATTCTACTAATTATAATACTAATAATACAAATAATATCAACAACAATAATAATCATAAAAATAATAATAATGATTTTAAAATAGAAAACTACCTTATGAAATTATTTAAAAAGAATTGTCCATGGCCAGAATCGAACCAGCGACCTCTCTAATCCCAACACTCTCAGCAAACCATCTAGTCTAACCCGTCATTCTGATTTATACCCGTCTATAAATCTTATGTAACTGTTTTAATTTATTCATCCACTTTCTCCATCACAGAACCAATCAACCCGAGATATAATCGAAACCAGGATTTAATTGCACGTTTTAAGACTTTCAATATATAACAGAAACACTTACAAGTTGATTAAATCGAATTTCATAACAGAAAAATAACAAAAACGATGTAATCTGTTACAATGAACACTCGCATGATCTGTAAAATGGATTTCGATTTGAAGACTGTTTTGGACAAACATTGTAACACAAAAGAGGTTCCAAATTATTTACTTAAACTCTCTGCATCGATGATTTAATTCAAAACAACACGACAGGTTCAAATTTCGTGAAGAACCATTATATTATCTTTTTGAAAAAATTAACTAGATTCGAAAAATTAGACCTTCTTACCAAGAATTAGAACTTGAAATCTTGCAGATAGTTAAACTAATTGAATCCTAACACCATAGCGTTTTCAGTTTTTGCAAATAAATTCAATTCCGTTATTTTGTTTTGATGAACTCACGAGCAGAGGTTTTTTTTTTTTTTATTAAGTTTTCTGCTTTTTAAATCCCTCATAAAAACAGATACAATCGGTATATGTATATAAGATTTCAGATGCTAATTCAACGCTAAAACAGTATAACAATTTGTTGGTTTGCGTTTGTAATCGAATAGGTAGTCACAGGTAAACAGAATAATGGAAGGAAATAATTAATAAAGCAGATAAAAAGAAAATAGATAAGTACACGTAATTTTTCTTCAATACTATATAAGTTACTTAATTTTATAAATTTATTAATAATAGAATGTTAATATTATCAATTATAACAAATTTTAAGTTCTAAAATTTACAATAGATATATTTCGGTATATATATTATATTTATATATATATATATATATATATATCATATAAATATATTTATAATATTAAAAATGATAATAATATTGGTAGAAAAGATAATTATTATTAATAATGACTTTTTTTAAAAAAAAAATGATGATATTATTAATAATCCTAATATAACTAAGAATCATGATAATTATTTAAATGATAACTAAAATGATAATACTATATTGTTACTAAAATAAATTTCATGAATCACCTTGCATATATATATATATACATACATATAGATATTATTATTAATATTTATTTTACTAATACTAATGAAGGTAATGATAATATAACAATATTCTTTTTCATCTTGTAATTTAAATTTAGTATTCTAGTATTATAATTTATTTCTTACATATTATTTAATAATAATACTGCTTGATATAAATGATAATAATATTAATGTAACAACTATATTCAAATTTGTAATTCAGTTTAATATATATACCATTTATTATTTATGTAATATTATGATGACATATTCAGCATAGTTATTATATATATATATATTATATATATATATTTAATAGAAATCATATATATAGATTCATAATAACATATCTAATTATATATATATATATCTAATACATAAATGTTCGTGAATCGTCAGGCATGGTCAATGGGTAACTGATTATCCAATTATAGATTTCGAACTTTCTAGACTCAATATAACAGATTTTGCTTATCGTGTCGGAAACATATAAAGGTTAGAGTTTAAATTTGGTCGGAAATTTCCGGGTCGTTACACAAATGGCCTTCCAGTATGGCAAATAGCCTGCCAAATGCCCGATCAAACGGGCCAATCAAACGGCCTGCCAAACGGGTTGCCAAAAGGCCTACCAGCCGTTTGCAGGCAAAATTCAAGTGTATTTAAAAGGCTTTTTGTCATCCAATTTCAACACACTTCTCTTCACCCTCTCACTACAATACACTTTATTTCACTAGAGCTTTCAAGGTCTTCTCACCTCTGAGCGGGAAATTAAGTACCCGAAGGAGAACGCTGAAGATTGTAATAGGAGCGGTCTAGAGGATGTCAGCACTTGTAATGGTCCGGATCTCGTCTGTAAATGGTGAATGCTTTCCTTAATTTAATAATGTTATCTTAAGTTGCTTTCATCCTGCATGACTATCTATCTATTGCAAATGTTTATTATATGTTGAATACGTTATCTGAAACTTATGCTATTGTTATGCTGAAACCTTGACGGTTTAGAAGTTTAATTTACATATCACCCTTTTCGCTTATTCATTTGGCTATAACCTAGTATTAGGACCTGATCAACCCTAGGATACGGGTAAGTAGTTATGTGTGCTTAACGTCACAATAGGGATATAGTACCTACGTACGGATAATCAATTATTCGTCAAAGAAGAGCTGCCCATTTAGGTTGTGATCGTAGACAATATAGAGTTCAGTGAACATTGGTCTACTTAGAAGCATGATTCGAGTCAGGAGCAATGTTCTTAATATGTTGTAAGATGATCCGGGGTTGAATAAGTGATCGCAAAGGAGAGACCTCTAATCTAATTAGCAATACCTTAGAATATCTAAGATTGCACATCCGTTAATGTTAAGGCATGGCATAGTACTAAGTGGTGGAATATTGCTTTAGTTAAACCAACTAGGATTAAGAAAAGCTGAGACTTTCCTTTATGGGTATACCACTTTGTTCATGTATCTAGGATTCTATCTATAAGGTCGTTTAAACCTTTTAGGTTAACGTTAGGAGTAGGGATATACGTCTTAGCCAGAATCTTCAAGGCCTAAACTCTTAGTGACAAATCAGTTAGGTTCATAGCCCAGTTGATTGAGGTTTAGTGTTTATCCTAGGAAATCAAACTCTTGTGATATTTCTCCTTCAGAATTCTATTCTCCATACCTATCTATCTTTATCTTTATAAGTTAAATTACCGTTTTATGTAGTTAATCTTGAATTATCACCTCTTGTCACTAGGGTTAACTATATAGGCACTTTTGTCCCACATTACTGAGCAAACATACAAAAATACGAACCTGAGTTATATTTACTACTTACTCGTTAAAAGGAAGACAAGTAGGTGAGTTATAGCTAGGAACCCCAGCTAAATATAAATAATAAAACCGTTACGCCCTTGTGGTAGCTAATTCTGACGTGTCGCGGCCTAACGACACCACACAAAATAAAACCGTCTGATTTGGCCATATCATGAGGGTAGTAAGTTTTTGGCGCCGCTGCCGGGGACTTATTTTCTATCTGTTAAGGTAATCGTTGATTCTGTCAAGATATCTGAGATTCTTGAGTGGTGTCTAAGAAAGACAATTATACACGGACTTGGTTGTTGGATTTTCCGAACAGTCTCCAATTATAATGGAACCAAAAGGATCCTGCCTCTCCGTTGTCGGCCTGGCCACTTGTTTCAAAGATAAATTGACTGAAACCACACATGCTTAACAAACAAGGAGTTTGTCGGTATAGGATTTAAAGTCGCCATTACAGTAAACCCTTTTCAAAACTATAAAAACAAAATATTAATTATGGTATTAATTTCTGTAAATTCCAGTTCAAACTTAACCGACTACGAAGGAAGTGCGAATGGCAGTTGCTCTCCCACAACTTCAGAAACTGGAGAGGTTTTTCTTTATAAAACAAAAATAAATCTAAACCCTGATAAATCTCATCAAGACCTAATTCTTGATCCTTGTAGTCCAAGAAGCCGGATAATTTCATCTGACTTAGAGATTTCATTGGTTTTGGATAAGTTTTACTCAAATGAACCAGGATTCGACCCTCTTCACGATCTAAAAGGGAGACTCAGTCTTAATGAACTCCTTATTATGGAAGATGAAATACGGGAAGAATACCCAACTATTTTCAATTATCCAGACTTGTTCGAATTTAATCCCAAAGAGATACGACACCCTGATAAAACAAAGGCTCCGTTTATTGGAAATCTGTTAAATCATAGTAGAAGGTTAGACGTCTATAGAGAATTCATTAGGCACCTCTATTCCTCAGACTTCCCGTTTTCAACATTTCAAATCAATCTGTTAAAAGAGCTGCGTTCTCAAGTTCGTTCTCTTCACAAACTGTTAAAAGAATGTGGGGATGACCTTTTCGTCAAGTATCGGGATGCAGAAATTGATTTCAAGTTGAATTTAGAGTCATTCGTCAGTTTTCTCCCTCACTTCACCAATAAGGAAATTTCTCCAATTCATATAAACCGTTATGTAGCCGCAATGATCTCTGAATTAGAATTTTGGATTGAAAGCAAGAAACTTAACCCTATTTCAAAATATGGAAACCGAGATTTCTTCTACTTTGATCCAGCCTCATTTCTCATAAAAAGATTGATTGAAGCTTTTTCGGATTCTACCGAGGAAAGAATACATCAGAATTTCTTCGCAAAAAGAAAGGAAATATATTCAGAACTCGTACAAATCGTCACTATGTCAAAATTTCCATTTACAACCCCGTAAAGGAAGATCATTCGAGAAATATCTACAAATTTTAAATTTACTATCGGTGATCCTGACTACGCGGAAGATCTTTTATTTCAAGACACAATGTCAAAACTTCTTTTTGAACTTAATTATCGAGATACTGGACTAAGGGACGGAATTTCAAACGCTAAAAAGGTAAAAAGGGCTTTGGTTAAACTTATGGACGATATCGGAGATTTACAGAAGCGCGAGTGCAAGATGTTAAGTGATTTCGAAATATTTTCAGTACACTCCACTGATTTGCTCTGGATGGTCAAAGAAGCTTTAAACTTGTCTTTCTTCCCACGTCATTTCTGGAATTTAGTTGTGGAACCTGTGTAATTTGTGTTTTAATAAAATAAAATATTTTAATTTTACTCCGTCCATTTGTCTTCTCTTATTTTAGTTAATTATATAAAAATAACCGGATTAAAATCCGAAGTAAAATTTTACTTATCTTTTATTAACCTCATTAAAATTTTAAAATTTTAAAAGTATAAAATTTGAGAGTCGGGTCGGGGAAATAAGCCCGCGAGTCACACGGGCCAATTTCTTTCTTCTTTTTCTTTCCTTTCTCCTTCTCTTTCCCTTTTCTTTTTGTTCTTCTTCTTTCCCTCCCTGTTACCTTCGACCGACGAGCACCCCACCACCACACCATCATCAATTTTTGACCATTTTCAACAAATCGAAGCTCAAATCTTATTCTCTCGTGCCTCCTAAATGCATTTCCATCATCAATTTGGTGCAAAAGGTACTCTTTCTTGGTTAAAATTCGAATTCTCTTCAAAAGTCAAATTTTTGAATTTTTAGAAAAACTTTGTTTTAGACCAAATTTTGGATTCCTTTGTGCTTAGTTAGATAATGTGATTGTTGTGTGTTAGTTTTTAGGTTCGATTGAAGCATATTGGATAGTTTTTAGCTCTCGATTCGTAGTTGAGGTTTTAGGGTAGAAATTGGTAAAATTCTTGGAAATTTGATGTTTTGCTAGCCTAATTAGGTTTATTGACTCATTTAGAATGCTTAGAAACTAATTTTGGAACAATATATGCTTGTTTGCCTAATTTAACATTTTGGCTAAAACTACACTTAATTAGGATTAGAGTTTTTCCTATAGTTAAAACGTTTTTAAAACTTAGGATCGCCTTTAAACTAATCCAAATAATGATATCATCGATTTGCTCATGAAAATGTAGCTTCATCTTTGATTTTCCTTATTTTGTACGTTTTGAACAAAATGAATATTTTTCTGTAAAACGGCTTATATCTTTGACTTAATCATGTTATAGCTCAAGTTTGGTGATTAAAAATATTTAAGGTAATCAAAAGTGGTCATTAGAACCATTGCATGCTTAAAAATCATCACATTTCGTTCATAAATTGCTTATTACGACTAACTTGCTATAATTATTATTTTTAGCATTATTTATTGTAATCACGGGTACACTTTGAATTTTGCTTAAAAATAAGTTTATAATTCGTTTAGATATTGTTTGTGGTAATTTTAGCTATATTTGACTATAACAGAAATTTGGAAAATACCATTTTTAAAGCCCTCATTTCGAATTTTTTTCGAAAAATATATATGCATTTTTTTTCTAAGTCTTAGTCTTTTTAGAACATAACCTATGTTACTTGATTTTTGCAGATGGCTAATCGCGTAATGCACGAATATGAGTTGCCCCACTACCTCCTCGGGCAAGATGATCCAATAGAAAATGAGCCATTTATGAGGAATTGGATTAACCGACCAAAAGGGGCTAACAAATATATTAACTGGACGATTAAAGAACAGTGTGGATGGGCTAATGAGCTCAGGGCAATCTTGAACTTTCAAGCAAATGGAAGAACACACAGAGCCTGGCAACAACTGTTTGAGATAAATGAAAAAGCGTACAATGAGCCTTACGTAGAATTCATGGAAACTTGGAGGTTTGACTCAAACGTTGATCTAGAAGATTACAATGATCAAGAATGCATCCATTTTCGCCACCAAAATCAGACGTACCACCTAACTCTTGCACGGTTTGTAAGATTCTTGGAACTGTACAAACCGTCACAGCTCACCAGTTCTTTATTCAAAAGAGGGTACACCACCTTGAATAATATAGACTACCAAGCTTTCTGGTGCGAGTACACATCCGATAATGAGCCATGGAGATCAAGTAAAAAGGCATCAAAGCTCACCAATCCCGTACACCACATTCTTCACCACCTCATCACTAAAACCCTTCACCCAAAAGCCCAACATGGTGGTGATGTTACCTTTAACGATATGCGCCTGATGCACGCCATGATGTAAAATCAGAATATGCAAGTCACACACCTCCTGGCTTAGGAATTCACTAAGGAAAAGGATTCAGCTAGGACAGTTGTGCCAGTCTTGGGGGCCGTTGTTACTAAACTCCTTTGTCGAATGCGTGTTTTGGGGAGCATAGAAAGGTTTGGGTATAGAATTGGGGCCGGATCATAAGAAATAGGGTATAAGCTACTAAACACTTGGGAATACATTCGTATTGAAGGTGAACAGTTGATCATTGCAGCTAATCCAGCGATACCTGATTCTGAAGACCGGACAGTACCGGGGGTGAGAGTACAGGGTTTCAGACCTGATACCAGGACGAGATATGGTAGGAGGCGGCAAGGTTCTCAGGAACCAAGGGATGAGGATGATCCCACCACACAGGGACGGCCCACTAACACCCACTGACACTCATCAGTTGGGGAAGGTGATAGGCCACGGTTTCCGCCATACCACTACCACATGGGGGATCTACCAGGACACGAGAGTTGGTTTGCCCAACATGCAATCTTTTAGAATTTGGATCATTTTACACACTATGCGGGCAGACAACTCAACGTCCCTCCATATCCTCACGAGTACCCAGTATTAGTATCCCACAGGGACCACAGAGGTGAAGGTCCGAGCCACCAGTTTTCAGGACCTCTATCTCCACCTCGGCATCACTACACACAGCATATGGTTATCCCGTCTCCACCTCCACCTCCACTACCATAGAGCACATGGGTTGCGGGTTTTGTTGACAACCTGTTCGACACCTCCCATTTGAACACTAACAGAGACACATCTACCGATGCTCAGGAGTTGGTATGGGATCAGGCTACGCACCGGTATACGACTGAGGGGATTGCGCAGGGTATAGATGGAATGGATGTTAACCCACAGTGGGGTAGGGATCTACAGGAAGGTATGGGTTGGTGTACAGGGCCCATGGTTTACACCAGCACCTCATCACTTACAGGGTTGATCGCACATTCGGACGAGATACAATTCAGGATATCCTCAGGTGTGAACTCGGCGGAATTGGCACGACAATTCGCCACAGATGAGGAAATGACCGACGAGGGTTAGTCCGCATTGAGAAACCCGACGAGACCGCGTATCAGTGTAATCTACTCCCCTCTGTACCCACCACCTTAGCCATGACAGTATTTATTTTTGAATATTTGGATAATTACTTATGATACTCTATTACTTTATGTTCGTATGCCTGACTTCGGGCATAACTACTTTATGTTTTTAGTATGTATGGTATTTAGAATAACAATTGCATGAATAAAACGTCACAAACAAACGACGATCGAGACCATACGAGATGGAAGCACGACTTGGAGCAAGGACGAATTGAATGAGGATGACGCCATCACAAGGATTGAAGACCCCATAGTTGGCACGCCATCTGACTGCAAACCTTGCGACCATTGTAGAGACCCGTCCTAATCCATCCGGACGAAGTCCATATCGATTATAAACGATTCACAACAGTTGATTACATCGCGAGGTACTTGACCTCTATATAATACATTTTACAAACATTGCATTAGTTTTTGAAAAGACAATCTTTCATTACATCGAAAGTTGACGGCATGCATACCATTTCATAATATATCTAACTATAATTGACTTAATAATAATCTTGATGAACTCAATGACTCGAATGCAACGTCTTTTGAAATATGTCATGAATGACTCCAAGTAATTCCAAGTAATATCTTTAAAATGAGCAAATGCACAGCGGAAGATTTCTTTCGTACCTGAGAATAAACATGCTTTAAAGTGTCAACTAAAAGGTTGGTGAGTTCATTAGTTTAACATAAATAATCATTTCCATCAATTTAATAGACCACAAGATTTCATATTTCATTTCTCATAAATATACGTCCCATACATAGAGACAAAAATAATCATTCATATGGATTGAACACCTGGTAACCGACATTCACAATATGCATATAAGAATATCCCCATCATTCCGGGATCCTCCTTCGGACATGATATAAATTTCGAAGTACTAAAGCATCCGATACTTTGGATAGGGCTTATTGGGCCCGATAGATCTATCCTTAGGATTCGCGTCAATTAGGGTGTCTGTTCCCTAATTCTTAGATTACCAGACTTAATAAAAAGGGGCATATTCGATTTCAATAATTCAACCATAGAATGTAGTTTCGATTACTTGTGTCTATATCGTAAAACAGTTATAAAAATTTCGCATGTATTCTCAGCCCAAAAATATAAAGGGTAAAAAGGTAAATGAAACTCACCATACTGTATTTTGTAGTAAAAATACATATGACGTCATTTAACAAGTGTAGGGTTGGCCTCGGATTCACGAACCTATTATTCATTCATGTATATTAACACATATAATAACAAGTAACAAGTTTATATTAATATTGTTAATATACTTCTTATATTCATAATTTGTATGTTATTTTAATAATTAATATTTATATAAAACAGATTCCTATTAAAGTATTTTAATTAGGATATAATATATGTTATTATATATAAATGCTTAAAATATATTAGAATTAACATTTATATATATGACTTAACTAAAAAAAATATATTTATATATTATTTGTAACATAATTATAATAACATTTTATTAGAACAAAATAGTACCTAATATTAATATAGATGTAAAAATATATTTTTATATAAACATCTTTTAGTTTGTAAAGATTATAATAGTTATGATAATAATGTTAATAATAATACCAATACTTATTTTAATGACAATAATAATAATAATAATAATAATAATAATAATAATAATAATAATAATAATAATAATAATAATAATAATAATAATAATAATAATAAAAATATAATCCGATAGTTAATCTCAACTACTTGTACGAATTTGATTCTGTTATCACATAATGTTAGACCAACAAACAAATTTATAAAAGGTTGATGTGAACGTAAAGCAAATTCTGTACCAGTTTTTGTAAAGTTCTTCAACTAACAAATATAATAATAATACTTTTTAATAATAATATTAATAATAATAATAATGTTTATAATAATATTATCACTTAAAATAATACTGAACATAATACTAAAAATGATGGTATCCAGTAAATGATAAGAATTAATGATAAAAAATATAATTCTATATTAGTTATCATAATTATTTATATTACTGATTATAATAATGTTATTAACAATAAATAATAATGGCACTTATAAACATAAAATTTATATTAATTATATTGTTACTGATAATATTAATAGATTGTATTTACTTCAAATAATAATATCTATAATGATAATAACGATATTAATAATAATAATAATAATTATAATTTAACGAATCAATTGTTTCAAAATTTTATATATATATATATATATATATATATATATATATATATATATATATATATATATATATATAATACACTGATATTTATATAAATATTTATTCTAGTACTAGTAATGAAATTAGTAATAATAATACTATTAATAATCCTAACAATAATTATATTATAATTTTACTAATAACAGTGATACTATTAATAATACAATAATATTAATGTTAACATTTATCTTTAATTACAATGAAAGCAGTAATAATACTAGTAACTATTTTTGAAATTTATTTTACTATTTATTAATTATTACATAATATATTGATTCTTTATTATTTATTAATTCTATATTTATATTATAATATTTATAGTATTACTTATGTATAGAATTTATATATATATATTTATTTTAATAACAACCTAATAATTGTTTTACATTTTTAATTCCAATGATTAAAGTGTAGTTCATTAATTGAAAATATTACACCTTTGTTTATATATATATATATATATATATATATATATATATATATATATATATATATATATATATATATATATATATATATATATATATACATATTTACTTACACACACTTGTTTGTGAATCATCGGGCACAGTCAAAGGTCAAATAATTTTATGTAAACTGTTCCAAAAACTTTGAGACTCAACTTAACAGACTTTGCTTACGTGTCGAAATCATATAAAGATTAAGTTTAAATTTGGTCGGAAATTCTCGGGTCATCACAGTACCTACCCGTTAAAGAAATTTCGTCCCGAAATTTGAGTGTGGTCGTCATGGCTAACAATAAAAATGTTTTCATGATGAATATGAGTCAATAATTAAAGTTTTATCACCATCAGGTGATTTGAATAAAATAACTCAATTATTCGAAGCGTACGAGTGAAATTATCACAAAAGATTGAAATAGGATAAGTAAAAATTCGTCGTAACTGTTGACAGAGTCAGGGTTAAATTTTGAAAGTAAGATGCATCTTAACTTTTGACGTAGTCACGATTGAATTTAGAAGATAGGGTGCGTCTTAACCTTTGACGTAGAGGGTTGAATTTCGGAATTCAAGGGATTAAAGAAAATCTTCGAAATCTAAAAGATTTGATTCTTCGGTAAATAAGGAAATTAAGATCTCTATAATTAAATATGGTGATCTGCCTCGATTACTCTGTCTGATATTTTTACTATAAATTTTACCTTTTCCGTTCCATTAATTTTCACCACTTCAATACTCAATTCCCAAATTCAAAAGATCGTGAAAATGCTTAATCCAGTTCTGATCCTTGTTCTTATCCTGATTATCGCAACCATCATTCTCCTTTTCCAACTTTCACCGAAGGAATCATTTTATTTCTACTATGCTTTAGGGATTGTTGTATTTATATTCCTCCCGTGTCTTTATATTGCTATACGCACTAATATCCACGGTTTGTAATTTCGGTGTTGTTGTTGGGCTTTATATTTTCTCTTATATTTTGGAGCTCTTTGCCTTTTTATTATCCTCCCAACTTCTAGTAAAGCGAGTAACGGTCGAGAATTCGTAAGTATGGAATTTCGAATAAACATCGTGTTCTAAATAAGAACTAATGTATTAGCATAATTCGATTTATCAAATTACCAGGATCACTGAGAATAGAACTATCAAGAAAATACTTTCTTGATATGTTCAGAAGTTAAGCATAATGAAAGAGTTATGTAACATGACACGTGATGACGTTAGGATCTGTGAATCATCACGTCCCATTAGAAACTCAGCATGACTTACTGTAATATAATCACGTTGATCAAGTGTCATTATATTATACTAACTCATGCATCAGTTCTCAACATTACTTCAATAACATTCATATTTTAAGCTCGAAAGTTTACAGAATATGAAAACTAACAGTTTCTATATGATGTAACACTGATAGCACGAAGAGATAATTAATATCGGACGAGAATATTTATGAAGATATCTTCAGAAATATTGAGGATATTTATAATGAAAGATACGATGATACTTGGAATTTCTAATATTGAAAGATGATAGAGAAGATTTATCCGTAAGGGTTTAGATTCAGAAGCAAGGCGTTCGCTAAAGATTTCATCATATACAGAATCATCAGGATTCTTTATGTACTAGTTTAGTCTTTGGGATTTGTTCAGAGTCTCCTTCATAGTTAGCTCAATCTGTTTTCCAGTTCCAACTTTTCTGAGCTTTTCCAACATACTATTCTTTATCAACAACTTCCGATGATTAAGGTTGTTTACGGTTATCTATGATTTCTGCTGCTACATTCAGCTTTTTCAACATTCAGAGTATTGATTTGTAGACTGAGTGCTTTTCAGGATTTCAGATGAAAGATCATAATTCTAAGAGATGAATGTTATACATATAACTGCTGATGTAGATATGCTATGAGTTTTTAAAGTACTGATTGCTGATTCCTGGAAATTAGTATGGCAACACTCGTTACAAGGTGCGGATGGGTATATGATAAGACTTCAATAGATAAATATAGTGATTTGTCGGAGAGATTTAAGCCAAGGAGCAATGAGGTTGCTGGTACGTCTGCTGGTAATATGATGGAATATAAAAAGTTTCCCGTAACAATAAAAGAGCACGCATATATATCAAAGTTATAATAAGGTTGTTTTGAATGAAAAGTCGAAGTTGATTTGCTGGAGCTATGATAAAATTGACTAATTTGGAAAGGAATTGCAATGTTATTTTCGGTAATAGCAATGCCAAAGGAGCTAGCACAAATACGTGTTAAACGTTTACTCAATTTCCGAGAGTTTTTCAGGTGCAATACTATATACATCAATCTTTTCTTCCGTAGGTAAAGTGCGGTAGGTTCATCCTTTCGATTGAGGGGTTTTCAAGAATCATGAAAGGTTTGAATGCAGATTGTAATCGTCAAGATACAAATGAGGTTTAAGATGAAATCAAGTGGCAAACTTGAAGAATTGTTTAGTTTCATATGTTATAATCAGTATTTTAATTCATTTTAATTGTCCAATATTATTCATCCACAGTCGATAGTCCACATTTAACAGTCCAATCATTCATATATAGTTTAATATATAATATTCGAATTAATTTATACGTATCGTGACCCCGTGTACATGTCTCAGACTCGATCATAACTCAAAGTATATATATTATTTGAGAATCAACCTCAACCCTGTATAGAGAACTCGATCATTACTGCATATAGAGTGTCTATGGTGATTCCAAATAATATATATAGATGCGTCGATATGATATGTCAAAAACTTGTATATGTGTCCCGATATTTAATGTGCGTAAAATAAATAACAGAAATTAAATGACGATAAATTAAATGCGTAAAGTAAATAACAGAAATTAAATGACGATAAATAAAATTGCGATAATTAAATTGCGATAAATAAACTACGATAAATAAAATGTAATCAGTTAGCTAGGAACAGTTAGCTAGGAACAGTTAGCGTGGTTTCTTAACAAAATTTCAGATTGTCAATTAGTCTGTTTCTAATCAATTTTTATTGTGTCCATTATTTCTTCATTATGCCACTTGTTGGATTCTATAGGTCAAAATCCAAATATAAAATTGAATGAAAATGGTTATCTGCGGTGAACAGATACGTATCTCTGTAGATGTAAATAGGGTAGTAAAGGACCGTTGAATCAGATTCGAAGAATGTACAATGTAACTTGTTACTGTGAAATCTAAATATTCCTCGGGTATTACCTACCCGTTAAAATATTTTCACCATTACAGTTTGTACGAAAGATTTTTTAATTACAGTCTTTATGAAACAATATATATACATATATATTTTCTTCAGACGTAATCATGGATTTAATGAGTCAATGCGATATTAAACTCATTAGGCTTACGGCTAGAACTAGAATACATAATATCTAAAACATTAGAGATTACGTAATCGCCATGAAGGACGAAGATAGTTTATGTAGAACGATTCGTAGAACGATGATTATGCTTGAGGTACAGATAGTGATATTGAAGCATGGATTGTTGATGGTACTGGTGCTGCTGTTACTGATGGTACTGTTGGTGCCGGTGATGTTGCTGAAGCTGGTACATTTTGCACCATATTCTCCGAATTGATTTTTCGATCTCGAAGTTCGTTGACTTATTACTCCAGGATGATTGTCGGTCGGAATGAGCTGATGAATAAGGTTCAGAATTGTGGATAGAATATAATCTTGTCGAGTTACCCTGGAAATGAGACTGAAAATGGTGTCTCGAACAGGTTCGCCGGTAAACGCTTCAGGTTCATTGTCAAGAGGTGAATTCGGTTGGTGGAAGGGATCGCCTTTTTCACGTCTCCATTGATTAAGTCGACTACGAACTCATTAGATGAATTGGGGATGGATGATTGGTTGATTCATTCTGGTAACACTGCTTTCGGAGCTTAGGTGAAACTCCATATCGGAATAGCTGTCGGAATAACTATCGGAATAGCTATCGAAATATGAGGGACTCAAACTGGTTGAGGGATACATCTCGTACGATCAGATGAAGGATTTTCGATAAGAAATAGATTATAGGATGTAGATTAGTACCCTGCAATACATAATTTACATATGCATATATAATACTAAAATCCCATAAGTTACGGAGGAATCTACGGAAGCTGTCAGGCAAAGGTAACAATAACAGATACGCTAAGATATGAATTTATCTATACACAGTCTATGCAATAGAGGCAGTAAGACGTGTCTAGACTTTAAGGATGATAAGCAAATAAATTTCAACACTAAATGATAAGCAAAACTTTTGACATGCAGACACGGTCGAAGTCCAGACTCACTAATACATCTAAGCAACTATCAATTAGACACACTAATGCAAGACCTGGTTCGATAAGACCACCGCTCTGATACCAACTGTAGAGACCCGTCCTAATCCATCCGGACGAAGTCCATATCGATTATAAACGATTCACAACAGTTGATTACATCGCGAGGTACTTGACCTCTATATAATACATTTTACAAACATTGCATTCGTTTTTGAAAAGACAATCTTTCATTACATCGAAAGTTGACGGCATGCATACCATTTTATAATATATCTAACTATAAATGACTTAATAATAATCTTGATGAACTCAACGACTCGAATGCAACGTCTTTTGAAATATGTCATGAATGACTCCAAGTAATATCTTTAAAATGAGCAAATGCACAGCGGAAGATTTCTTTCGTACCTGAGAATAAACATGCTTTAAAGTGTCAACCAAAAGGTTGGTGAGTTCATTAGTTTAACATAAATAATCATTTCCATCAATTTAATAGACCACAAGATTTCATATTTCATTTCTCATAAATATACGTCCCATACATAGAGACAAAAATAATCATTCATATGGATTGAACACCTGGTAACCGACATTCACAATATGCATATAAGAATATCCCCATCATTTTGGGATCCTCCTTTGGACATGATATAAATTTCGAAGTACTAAAGCATCCGATACTTTCGATGGGGCTTGTTGGGCCCGATAGATCTATCCTTAGGATTCGCGTCAATTAGGGTGTCTGTTCCCTAATTCTTAGATTACCAGACTTAATAAAAAGGGGCATATTCGATTTCGATAATTCAACCATAGAATGTAGTTTCGATTACTTATATCTATTTCGTAAAACAGTTATAAAAATTTCGCATGTATTCTCAGCCCAAAAATATAAAGGGTAAAAAGGTAAATGAAACTCACCATACTTTATTTTGTAGTAAAAATACATATGACATCATTTAACAAGTGTAGGGTTGGCCTCGGATTCACGAACTTATTATTCATTCATGTATATTAACACATATAATAACAAGTAACAAGTTTATATTAATATTGTTAATATACTTCTTATATTCATAATTTGTATGCTATTTTAATAATTAATATTTATATAAAACAGATTCCTATTAAAGTATTTTAATTAGGATATAATATATGTTATTATATATAAATGCTTAAAATATATTAGAATTAATATTTATATATATGACTTAACTAAAAAAAATATATTTATATAATATTTGTAACATAATTATAATAACATTTTATTAGAACAAAATAGTACCTAATATTAATATAGATGTAAAAATATATTTTTATATAAACATCTTTTAGTTTGTAAAGATTATAATAGTTATGATAATAATGTTAATAATAATACCAATACTTATTTTAATGACAATAATAATAATAATAATAATAATAATAATAATAATAATAATAATAATATAATCCGATAGTTAATCTCAACTACTTGTATGAATTTGATTCTGTTATCACATAATGTTAGACCAACAAACAAATTTATAAAAGGTTGATGTGAACGTAAAGCAAATTCTGTACCAGTTTTTGTAAAGTTCTTCAACTAACAAATATAATAATAATACTTTTTAATAATAATAATAATAATAATAATAATAATAATAATAATAATAATAATAATAATAATGTTTATAATAATATTATCACTTAAAATAATACTGAACATAATACTAAAAATGATGGTATCAGTAAATGATAAGAATTAATGATAAAAAAATATAATTCTATATTAGTTATCATAATTATTTATATTACTGATTATAATAATGTTATTAATAATAAATAATAATGGCACTTATAAACATAAAATTTATATTAATTATATTGTTACTGATAATATTAATAGATTGTATTTACTTCAAATAATAATATCTATAATGATAATAATGATATTAATAATAATAATAATAATAATTATAATTTAACGAATCAATTGTTTCAAAATTTCTTTTATATATATATATATATATATATATATATATATATATATATATATATATATATATATATATATATATATATATATATATAATACATTGATATTTATATAAATATTTATTCTAGTACTAGTAATGAAATTAGTAATAATAATACTATTAATAATCCTAACAATAATTATATTATAATTTTACTAATAACAATGATACTATTAATAATACAATAATATTAATGTTAACATTTATCTTTAATTACAACGAAAGCAGTAATAATACTAGTAACTATTTTTGAAATTTATTTTACTATTTATTAATTATTACATAATATATTGATTCTTTATTATTTATTAATTCTATATTTATATTATAATATTTATAGTATTACTTATGTATAGAATTTATATATATATATATATATATATAT
The DNA here is from genome assembly GCF_046630445.1 of Rutidosis leptorrhynchoides. NCBI lineage: Eukaryota > Viridiplantae > Streptophyta > Magnoliopsida > Asterales > Asteraceae > Rutidosis > Rutidosis leptorrhynchoides. The sequence goes on along the minus strand of NC_092341.1, from coordinate 272,627,892 downwards.
ATTTATTTTAATAACAACCTAATAATTGTTTTACATTTTTAATTCCCATGATTAAAGTGTAGTTCATTAATTGAAAATATTACACCTTTGTTTATATATATATATATATATATATATATATATATATATATATATATATATATATATATATATATATATATATATATACATATATATATATATACATATATATACATATTTACTTACACACACTTGTTTGTGAATCATCGGGCACAGTCAAAGGTCAAATGATTTTATGTAAACTGTTCCAAAAACTTTGAGACTCAACTTAACAGACTTTGCTTACGTGTCGAAATCATATAAAGATTAAGTTTAAATTTGGTCGGAAATTCCCGGGTCATCACAACCATAGGGGAGTACTACGTCTTCACCAATTTTTCAAAAAGAATATACGCAAACTACTATACCACTTTAAAAACTAAGTGTGGGATTGGCAACCCCACTGTAAGACCTAAATATTTATTGTGCATAATGTATTTATGGCGTACGATGCATGTATGAAGTGTACGAAGGATGTACGTGTTGCTTGCTCGAACGCCGAAGGAAACTGGACGTTGTCTGAAGTGACAAGGAGTGTACGTATCTTTTCAACCCTAAATAAAGTTTGTGTTGATGTTTTAAATCCTTACCATTGGAAAGAAAATCTTATTACGTTTTCAACGATATTTGATTCATCGAAAATGGAGCTACGGTAAAAAAGTTATGGCCAAAACAAGTTACTGAAAACTGACCTGAAGGTTGGAGCGGCGCTCCACCTTATGGAACGGCGCTCTGATTGCGTCTGATGCAATTTTCAGCATTTTTAAAGGTTTTAAATGAGGGGTACTTTGGTCTTTTCACTTGGGGTCAGTTTGGGGTCATCAAAATTGATCAATTGATCATTGTGGATCACATTTCACTCATCAAACACTCTCATCAAACCCTAGAGTGAGAAACCCATTTTAAGTGAGAGAAAGCTCCATTTGGAGAAGAAGAAGTTTGATTCGGGTCAAGTCTCAAGTATTAAAGTTGTTCTACTCGTCAACGGTATCATTTTGGCGGTATTGGTAAGTTGTAACTCCGAATTTCATTGTTTGATTTTGATATTCAAGTTAGGGTTTGAACTTGATTTGTAGAGAAACCCATTTAAACTCTTGAAATGAGTTTATTGATGCTAGTAATTGGGTTTATTGTTATTGTTGGTAGATTTTGGGTTGGTGAACTAATTGGCCATGATTAGAACTTGTAATTTGGTTTAATCACTAGGTGTAGTGATTATGGAAGTGTTGAAACTCTTTTGGGTGTGTTGGTTGACTAATTTTGACTAGAGTCAAAATTAGGGTTTGGTGATGATTATGACCCAATTGTCGATTTAATAAGGTTTATCAACTTAAAATGGATTAAGTTGAAGTATAAAATCGAGTTAAATATGTTTTGGTGTTAAAACTTGCTAATGGCGTGATGTTGACTTCTTATGGGTCAAAATTAGGGTTTAAGTGTCATTTTGGGCAAGATAGGTTTTTAACACCTATGATTGGGTTTAATTGGCATATTAAGACCATTCTGACTTGTGTTAGTGATTATTGGTTAGTTTGGGCGCGGTTTGTGCTTGGAAGTTCATTTGGGTCAAAATTGCACTAGTTGTCAATTTGGGTTGATTTGTAAATCCACCCTAATTGTGTTGTTGTAATTGTTATTAATGGAATAGGTACGTTCCATTGGCGTGCTACGGATTATTCGGTTGCATTCATCGAGGCGTTTAAGGTGAGTGTAAATTTACTATGCACATGTGTATGTGTAAGATGGGTGCGTGTGTGTAGGGTGACCCTTGTTCGGGTTTACTCTATATTCGTGTAGGAGAATGGACCTTGTGCTTCGGGTCCATGTGATACGCTTATGCGTTGTGGGTTTTTACCCTTGGTATTATGAATTGGCTAGCGTTTTGGATAACCCTTTTGGCGATGGGTTGCTAGCATTTGTTGTTGAGGAAATGAATCCCGGTTAGTGCGGATTCATGATGACTCGGGTTGTTTCGGTCATATTGGTGATGAGGTGGTGAATTTAGGGTTGTACTAATTCACTAAGGCTCGGGTAGTTCGGCCAACCTCGGTTGTAGAAGTGGTGAAGGAAGTGAATCTCGGGTAGTGCGAATTCACTAAGGCTCGGGTAGTTCGACCAACCTTTATGTGGTTTGGGTTAAGGGGTTAACCTTATCGTTATTGTTTGATTATATTTGTTATATACGCGTATATACTTATTGTTGTGTTGTAGTTAATTTTGTGACGTTAGCTTGGCGATTACGTCACGTGTAGCTACTTTGTGTATTGTACTCCTTGTAGTTTGTTTACCATGTGGAGACGGTATGTGCTATTTTGATGCTTGGTGATGCGTACCCATTTTATGCATATGTATGTGTATAGTATCTTTATATTCACTAAGCATTAGCTTACCCTCTCGTTGTTTACATTTTTATAGATTGCATGGAGACGATGGATCGGGTAAGCGTGGGGACTAGTGAACTTGCGTAGTTTGCTTTAGAGGATCTTGCTTTTGGATTGGATTAGGATTGGGTAGCGTATCCCCAATCGCATGCTCGGCTCTTATTTTGTGTTTAAAATTATAGGGTCGAAACTTGTATTTTGTACTTAAAGGGTAATTTGGGTCGATGTGGGCCCCGCCTCGTAAAACTTATTTTATGAATGGAACGTGTTAGTTTTTCAAATATGAAAATGTTGTGAAAAGTGTTTTGTCTAAATATGTCGGGAAGTGGTCAATCTTTTTCGCTAAGTTGGATTTTGGACAGACCGAAATGGAGCGCCGCGCCACTATGCTGCACAAAGAAATTTTTTTTTATTTGATATTTCTGCGTGATCGTTTGTATATCGGGTTGAGTTGTTACAAGTGGTATCAGAGCATGGTCTAAGGGATTTAGGCGACTTGAGATAGGTGCCTAGACTTAGACTTTTGTGTGTACTTATTTGTTGCGGGACTTGTAGGTGAACGGGTCGGAATGGGTTATAGTTAGTGCCTTGTTTATAGGTGGACTAACGTTTATATTAATACGTGGATATTATTAATATATTATTGCGTTGTGTTTGCTTATGTTTGCGGTTGCATATATCATCGAGCGAGGCGGTCGTTGTACTAACGAGTTGATACGGCGTGTGTGCGTAATAAGGACTTGCAAACCTTATTACGGGTGCAAATCGTGTTTAACAAGTTATGTACGATGATTGTTTAGCAAGATGGGGCGGTATTGTGTATAACTTTATACGTTCGTGATCTAATCGCTTTTGCATTCCTTAAAATGGCGACGGAAAACGGGATCGAGACGAACGATGTGGAGTTTAACGCTAGAGTTGCGGCCGCCGTTGCGGAGCAAATGAGTGCGTTTCGAGAAGAAATGGATAGGAAGTATTCTGAACTTCAAGGTAGTAGTGGAATGGAGCGTTGTCTTAAGAGCTTCATGAGGACTAAACCCCAATGTATGACGGGAAACCGGATCCTTTGATAAGCACAACTTAGATTTCGAATGTCGAAGGGTGTTTTCGTACTATTGAATGCCCTCCCGAGAAGAGGACAAGACTCGCTACTAGTTTGTTGCGGGGTAGGGCAAGGGATTGGTTGGATGGTAAGATTGATCTTGTCGGTGGCGAAACGTTTATGACCTTATCGTGGGACGAATTTAAGGAGGAATTCTTCGAGGAGTTCCGGACTTCAGCCGATTTGTGGGAGTTGTGTAATGAGTTGCGAAATTTGCGACAAGGATCTATGGATTTGAATACTCTCAAGACGACCTTTATGGCGAAGGCTCGTTTTTGCCCGGAGTATTTGGGGAATGATCGTTTGTTGATGGGGGATTTCTATCGGACCTTGAATGATGACTTGAAGAATAAGATTAGCCGGGGTCAAGCGAAATCGTTTGCGGAGTTATTCGCCTTGGCTAGAGGTTTCGAGTCTTATTCGCGATCGAAGGTTGGTGAACCTTCAAGTGAGAGAAGGGTTGTTTTTTATGGTGCTCCAAGTAAGAAAACTAAGGGCGCGAGTGCGAGTATGGGTAACGTGGAGAAAGGTTCGACGAGTTCTCATGCGCCTAGATGTTTCAATTGTGGTGTTAGGGGCCACAAGTTATGGGAATGCACAATGCCAAGAAGTAATGATGGAATGTGCTATTATTTTCATAAAGAGGGACATCGCAAGCCGGATTGTCCTGAGTTGGCGGCGACGAATGCCGCAAGGAGACGTTAAGGTACGTTTCGTTTTAATAGATACGTCCTTTGATTATTTATTTTGTGCCGATGAGTTTGAGTTATTAAATGACTTGTGTTGTGCATATTGTTGTTATGGGTGACGTTCCTAATGGAAGTACCCTATGGTGACATTTGATTGTCGGGCGAAGGGCGTAAGACTTGGTGCAACCAAGCATTCCTTAGTATTTGGGAAATGTTTCTACCAAACCATGGAAATGGGTTTTGGTGATCGGTCGTTAAGCGCGTGTTCGCTTTTATGTTGAAGTTGATGAACCATGAGGTTAGACGGGTGGGATGAAACCCGAGAGATCGAGTGTTGGATCTCGATGTATGTTGGTAAAGGAGTCTACGTGACGCGACATTAGGTACTTCTTTTATACCTACTAGCGTGGTGTTCGACTCCGATTATGTTGCGGTTACTTTGTACTTAGGGTATCGAAGTGAAACCCTTAGGTACATGAGTGACTAGGTGAAGTTTGATAAGCTAAAGCAAGTGGATGATTGCGAGAGTATAGTTTGGGTAATTTGTGGTACACTTTTAGTTCGAAGTGTTTAAGGAATTGGTTAAAAACCTTCGTGTGCTTAAGGTTGGAGCAAGATGTGGTGATGGGTTGTGCGAACCCGATTATTGGTAAAGTCTACCTTTGGTAGCATTGTACGGTTGTACGTGTTGTGGATATGGAACGTAGTTCCAAGTGGAGGAGTTTACTCCCGCACGAGGAGACCTTAGGGTGAGAATTCGGATAATGCTTACGGTAGATCTGAAATTTGTGTTGGGACCTAGTTTTGGTCGATTTGTGGTAGAGTACAATTTCGGTGAATTGTACTTCTAATTTTAGATTTGAAATTATCACCGAGGTGATAATGTGGAAATCTCGTTGAGAGATAATAGACGTGTTTGGCAAGCAAGGTGAAGTCCCCCAGTTAGGGGATGTGCGTGGTGGATTCTCTTTTAGAGAATTATTATTTCGTACCTATGTTTGATATAGGTGGTTCTTGCTCGATTGTGTGAATGGTTAGTGGTATCCGTTAGGATTCACTATGGCGTAGCAGAGCGCGATGTTACGCTACTCGTTGTTCGAGGCCAAAAGGGCGTTGATTAGTGAAGCATGACCTTCGGGGTCCGCTGACTTCATCATGGGATTTTGATTGGTGAAGCATGACCTTCGGGATCAGCTGACCTCATCATGGGAGTAGTGTCATATTGGTGAAGCATGACCTTCGGGGTCCGCTGACAGTGTCATATTGGTGAAGCATGACCTTCGGGGTCCGCTGACTTCATCATGGGTGAAGCATCGACGTGTTAAGATGCCACCCGGGGAATTAGTGTACGCGGTGTTAAGTATACTAATGGATATTTGTGATGGGAGTAGTGTTATATCGGCATGGTATAACATTATCGGGAAATGCGAGTACCGGTAGGAAATGCGAGTACCATTCCTTGTGTGTGGTTTGGGACGTGAATATCGGGTTGTTCATATTCACAATGTTTCGGGTTGTACGATTGTCCCTGTTGTTTGGACTCATAGTTTGAGGTAGTGAATGTCGGGTAGTTCGGATTCCCCAAGGATCGGGTTGTACGGCCATCCTCGGTTATACTATGTGGTGGAGGTAGTGAATATCGATTTGCACGTATTCACGGTGACTCGGGTTGTGCGGTCATTTTGTTGTGGGAATATGGATTGGGTTGGTGAATTTCGGGTTGTTGCGAATTCACTAAGGTTCGGGTTGTTTCGACCATCCTCCATATGTGTTTAGGCTCGGGTTGTTTCAGCCATGTTGGATGCGTGATCCATTGGTTGTTTTATACACCGATGGTGGGGTCGTAAAGACCGAGTTGTGTGATCTATCGGTTGTTTTATACACCGATGGTGGGGTCGTAAGGACCGTGTTGTGTGATTAGTGATACGATAGCCGTATTTCGCTCACATGTTGTTACGGGTGTGACAATAGTCGATTTTGTACACCTTGGGTTTAGCGTGGCCATATTCGTTTGGGACGCTAGCGGTTTAGCCGTTGACTTATGATGTTAGGATAGTGGCGTATTGGTTGTATTGCGCACTACAAAGGATGTTTAGTGGTAAGTGTAATCCGTAAGGATTCATGTTGTTCGATCTTCAACGTTCGGATTATTGACTTTAGGTTGAGACTTGGTCGCTTTTAGTGTTGTCCTTGGTAAAGGTACGATAAGGAATTGATATCTCGATACGAGATTGGTTGAGTTTTTCCCGATATGGGGAATTGAGCAGGTTTTAGTGCTCGGATTGTGGTTTTGATAAATCGCGGGTGACGATTTTAGTTGTTAAAGGTGATTCATTGGGAAGAATTGTCTAGGAAAGTTCGGATTGGGACTTATGATTGAGGACCGTTGAGTAGGTCCGGAATGGTTAAGTGGTGAAGATCACGAGGACGTGATCGAGTTTAAGTGGGGGAGAGTTGTAAGACCCAAATATTTATTGTACATAATGTATTTATGGCGTACGATGCATTTATGAAGTGTACGAAGCATGTACGTGTTGCTTGCTCGAACGCCGAAGGAAACTGGACGTTGTCTGAAGTGACAAGGTGTGTACGTATCTTTTTAACCCCAAATAAATTTGTGTTGATGTTTCAAAGCCTTACCATTGGAAAGAAAATCTTATTACGTTTCCAACGATATTTGATTCATCGAAAACGGAGCTACGGTCAAAAAGTTATGGCCAAAACAAGTTACTGAAAACTGACCTGATGGTTGGAGCGGCGCTCCGATTGCGTCTGATGCAATTTTCAGCATTTTTAAAGGTTTTAAATGAGGGGTACTTTGGTCTTTTCACTTAGGGTCGGTTTGGGGTCATCAAAACTGATCCATTGATCATTGTGGATCACATTTCACTCATCAAACACTCTCATCAAACCCTAGAGTGAGAAACCCATTTTAAGTGAGAGAAAGCTCCATTTGGAGAAGAAGAAGTTTGATTCGGGTCAAGTCTCAAGTATTAAAGTTGTTCTACTCGTCAACGGTATCATTTTGGCGGTATTGGTAAGTTGTAACTCCTAATTTCATTGTTTGATTTTGATATTCAAGTTAGGGTTTGAACTTGATTTGTAGAGAAACCCATTTAAACTCTTGAAATGAGTTTATTGATGCTAGTAATTGGGTTTATTGTTATTGTTGGTAGATTTTGGGTTGGTGAACTAATTGGCCATGATTAGAACTTGTAATTTGGTTTAATCACTAGGTGTAGTGATTATGGAAGTGTTGAAACTCTTTTGGGTGTGTTGGTTGACTAATTTTGACTAGAGTCAAAATTAGGGTTTGGTGATGATTATGACCCAATTGTCGATTTAATAAGGTTTATAAACTTAAAATGGATTAAGTTGAAGTATAAAACCGAGTTAAATATGTTTTGGTGTCAAAACTTGCTAATGGCGTGATGTTGACTTCTTATGGGTCAAAATTAGGGTTTAAGTGTCATTTTGGGCAAGATAGGTTTTTAACACCTATGATTGGGTTTTATTGGCATATTAGGACCATTCTCACCTGTGTTAGTGATTATTGGTTAGTTTGGGCGCGGTTTGTGCTTGGAAGTGCATTTGGGTCAAAATTGCACTAGTTGTCAATTTGGGTTGATTTGTAAATCCACCCTAATTATGTTTTTGTAATTGTTATTAATGGAATAGGTACGTTCCATTGGCGTGTTGCGGATTATTCGGTTGCATTCATCGAGGCATTTAAGGTGAGTGTAAATTTACTATGCACATGTGTATGTGTAAGATGGGTGTGTAGTGCCCCGACCAAATCCATATGGACGAGAACATTACATATGATTACATCGCTAGGTATTTGACCTCTATATGATACATTTTACAAACATTGCATTCGTTTTTAAAAGACAACCTTTCATTTCATCGAAAGTTGACAGGTATGCATACCATTTCATAATATCCAAACTATAAATGACCTAATCCGTCATTTACTTAATAATAATCTCTATTGAACTTCAATGACTTGAATGCAACATCTTTTGAAATATGTCATGAATGACTCCAAGTAATATCTTTAAATTGAGCTAATGCACAGCGGATGATTTCTTTCAAACCTGAGAATAAACATGCTTTAAAGTGTCAACCAAAAGGTTGGTGAGTTCATTAGTTTAACATAAATAATCATTTTCATCATTTTAATAGACCACAAGAATTTCATATTTCCATTTCTCATAAACATACGTCCCATGCATAGAGACAAAAATATCATTCATATGGATTGAACACCTGGTAACTGACATTCACAATATGCATATAAGAATATCCCCATCATTCCGGGATCCTTCTTCGGACATGATATAAATTTCGAAGTACTAAAGCATCCGGTACTTTGGATGGGGCTTGTTGGGCCCAATAGATCTATCTTTAGGATTCGCGTCAATTAGGGTGTTTGTTCCCTAATTCTTAGATTACCAGACTAAAAAGGGGCATATTCGGTTTAATAATCCAGCCATAGAATGTAGTTTTAAGTACTTGTGTCTATTTCGTCAAACATTTATAAAAGTTGCGCATGTATTCTCAGTCCCAAAAATATATATTGCAAAAGCATTTAAAAAGGGAGCAAATGAAACTCACGCATATAAATATTGTAAAACAGTTAATAAAGTATTTGCATGTATTCTCAGCCCAAAAATGTATATAAAAGGGGAATAATGAAACTCACCTAATGTATTTTGTAGTAAAAATACATATAACGACATTGAACAAGTATATGGTTGGCATCAGATTCACGAACCTATATCATTTGTATATATATTAATACACATAATGGATTCACATAAATTCCTTTATTATAATGTATTAATTTATATATTTTTAATTATATATAATTTATACTAAATTCTATTAAAACAAATACTTATATTATATTTTAAATTATATGTTATATATTTTTATGTTGTATATATACTTAAATGATTAATATCTATATATTTAGTTATATTGATATATCTATACATGTATGATTAATATCATATTTAAAAATCATTAGTTTGTTATATATAAGTATTTATATACCTAATGTTAATATGTTTGATATATAGGTATATAAACTGTTACTATTATTATAGTATTATAGTATATGTAATAAGTATATTTTAGATACAAATTATTTATCTGTTAAGAAAATATGATAGTATTGAGAATAATAATTTATTAATAATAATAACTTTCTTGATATTGATAATACTAATAATAATATTGATATTGTTAAAAAAAATGGTACTTATGTTAATAATAACAATAATACTAGTAATTACAAAAATGATAATTTAGTAATCCTAATAATAATAATATTATTCATATTGGTGACTATAATCGTAATACTAATAATAAATGATAACTAATACTTTTATTAGTAATAATAATAATAATAACAGTCATATTAATTCTAATAACAATTTCTAATAATAACAATGATAATTCTATTATTTTAATCATAATACTTTTAAATGATATTGATAAAGATAATAATAATAATAATTAAAATGATAGTTTTAATACATTAATAATAACAATAATCTTAATCATAGTAATAATGATAATACTTATAATAATGATAATTCTAATAATTATAATGATAATACTAATAGTACTAGTAATACTTTTAACAATAATAATATTAGTAACACCATTAGTAACAATAATAATAATAATAAAGGTAATAATAATAATAATAATGATAATAATAAAGATTTGAAACTACCTTTAAAGGTTTAAAAAGAAATAAACTGCCAGAGCCGGGACTCGAACCCGAGACCTCTCGATAACACACAACCCTCTCAAACCATTCATCCACCTTCATATTTCTGCTTAAACTTCCTAAACTAATTTGTTAAAGCCGTTTATGTTTCTAGTCCGATAATATCAAACCAAAGCAGGCCCGATCCACCAATTAAAAGCCCAAATGTAGTCCATAATGAAATCCATTGATCATAAATAGCCTAATAGCAACCCGATACCCAAAATAGATCAAATGGTTCATGTTGCTTTATTTAATAAATAAAAAGGATTTCGTTTTCTTCCTGTTTCTGGGTCTTCGACAGCCGCCAGCATCAGAAGAGAAAAAAATATAGTCGAAGATCATAATTGTTCAATCCTCATCATCATCATCTCCTAATTATTTAATGAACACAGAAACATAAAAGTTTTGCAGCAGCAAAACAATAGCAGTGATCACCGTAGTTTCATCATCGAGGAATCATAATAGTATCATCCTTAACGTTCCATCTCCAATCATGATGTGTGATGATAATCACCACCATCCGAATTAGTTGCAAGGTTTGTATACCCTATTATGTTTTCGTATATAATGCAGTAGGTGTAATATTTTAGTAAAAAGCAAAAGTCCTCCATGTGCTTATTGTCCCCCACTACCCTTATCAACAAATAAAAAAAAACGTCTTTTTCTTCTTTATATACTAAGTTGTGTGAGCCACTAATGACTATGATTATGATATAATCGAATTTTAAAATCTTCCAATCATCATCATCATTATTTCGTGAAGTAACAGGAAGTACTTACTTAAATGGGTTTCATGGTTTCGGTTTACATTGTTTGAAATAGAAAAGAAAAAGCTTAGCAGCAACTTGAAATGTTTTGGTGTCTTCGAATGGTACAGGTCTTGATTTTTAAGATGGTGATAGTATCTTGGGTTTAATGTGGTCGTGGGTTTAATAAATTGAAGGTGGTGGTGTTTTGTGTGATTAAGTGGGTTCGATGATCATGGGTTCTAATGGAGATGATGATGAACCGAAATTGGTTGATGATTGAAACCGTAAAGGAAGACTCAAGGAAAATGGTGGGTTGGATAATCACAATGGAAATAGAAACAGGTTCATAGCAGCTCAGTAGTTTCCAGCATGGGTTTTGATTTCCTTGAGATTGTATAGTCAACTAGTTTGAAGGTTATGGTATAATTGATGTGGGTTCGTGAAAAGGAAAGAAAGAAAAATTTACGTCAAGTGTTTTAAAGTGGAAATGGTTCATGGTGATGAAGGTGACGGTGGATGATCGTGGGAATTGAGGGTGACGGGTATTGGAGTGGATTTAAGGGTGTGAAATGGTTTAAACCAATGTGTTTTGAGGGTGTTTATAACCGAAGTATTTTTGGTGACGGGTTAAATAAGAGAGCTTCTGCAATGGCTTTTATAGTGAGGGTGTTATCGGGTGATAGCAGCAACAGAAGTGCAGCTGCAATGAATTCACATCTAGTCGCTTGTGGGAAGTGGTTTCGTATTTCATCATAAACAAGAATGATTTCGATCTTGGAACAGGATCATAAAAATGATGGTTGTAAGGTTTCGCTAGTTGATGATTATACCGATAGAAATAAAATTATGCAATAGTAGCTTACACGGTTTTAGTTCGGTGATCGAAGATGATGATGGGATGATTGGTCTTGAGTCCTTGGTTTGGCTCGACATCAACCAGAAGCATAAGTAGCATACATGGCCAGCCATAAATGGTGATGAGAATGAAAGGACACCAGTTAGAAAACAAAAGAAGATACATGTTTGTGTTGTGCTTTAGATTGATAGAAATAATAATGAATGAGATATGAGAAAGAGAATAAAATCGATAGGTATTATAGATGGATTTCATTCTGTGAATGTATACATTATAATGGAATATAGATGGGTAGGAATAGATAAAGATAGAAGTGATAGATAGAGATATGAAACATAAATAAATCATCATGTATCAATATGTGGTCATGGTTATTGATGGTTGTCAGTAATATTCGTGCCATGAAGAAAAATAAAGAAAGAAAATAAATTTGATAATGATCTCTAACAGAATTTGTAATTGATCGGTTGTATTATAGCAATGAGAATCAACTCACTTTACTTTTACGGACAAAAGAAAGAGTTTGAGAACGATGTGCACAGATTCCCCAATTTAATTGATCTACAATTGGTACATATTAATAACTAATAAAAATTCTAATAATTATATTAATAATAAATAATAATAATATTAACTATAAAATGATACAAATAATATTATTAATGATAATAACATTAATTATATATTACAACTAATTATAACTTATATATACATATATATTTATATATATTCATTTTAATAGTAACTTAGTTATTTTATTTATCATTTTACATTCTTAATTCCAATTGATTAAAGTGTATTTCATTAATTCAGATTATTATATATACACTTTCATTTATATATATTTATATATATATATATATATATATATATATATATATATATATATATATATATATATATATATATATATATATATATATATATATACAAAATCATTTACACATAACTGTTCGTGAATCGCCGGGAGCAGTCGAAGGGTAATTGATTATATGAACATAGTTCAAAATTTTCGAGACTCAACATTACAGATTTTGCTTATCGTGTCGGAAACATATAAAGATTAAAGTTTAAATTTGGTCGAAAATTTCTGGGTCATCACAGGGTGCGTGTGTGTAGGGTGACCCTTGTTCGGGTTTACTCTATGTTCGTGTGGGAGAATGGACCTTGTGCTTCAGGTCCATGTGATACGCTTATGCGTTGTGGGTTTTTACCCTTGGTATTGTGAATTGGCTAGCGTTTTGGATAACCCTTTTGGCGATGGGTTACTAGCATTTGTTGTTGAGGAAATGAATCTCGGTTAGTGCGGATTCATGATGACTCGGGTTGTTTCGGTCATATTGGTGATGAGGTGGTGAATTTCGGGTTGTATGAATTCACTAAGGCTCGGGTAGTTCGGCCAACCTCGGTTGTAGAAGTGGTGAAGGAAGTGAATCTCGGGTAGTGCGAATTCACTAAGGCTCGGGTAGTTCGGCCAACCTTCATGTGGTTTGGGTTAAGGGGTTAACCTTATCGTTATTGTTTGATTATATTTGTTATATACGCGTATATACTTATTGTTGTGTTGTAGTTAATTTTGTGACGTTATCTTGGCGATTACGTCACGTGTAGCTACTTTGTGTATTGTGCTCCTTGTAGTTTGTTTACCATGCGGAGACGGTATGTGCTATTTTGATGCTTGGTGATGCGTACCCATTCTATGCATATGTATGTGTATAGTATCTTTACATTCACTAAGCATTAGCTTACCCTCTCGTTGTTTACATTTTTATAGATTGCATGGAGACGATGGATCGGGTAAGTGTGGGGACTAGTGGACTTGCGTAGTTTGCTTTAGAGAATCTTGCTTTTGGATTGGATTAGGATTGGGTAGCTATCCCCAATTGCCATGCTCAGCTCTTATTTTGTGTTTAAAATTGTGGGGTCGAAACTTGTATTTTGTACTTAAAGGGTAATTTGGGTCGGTGTGGGCCCCGCCTCGTAAAAATTATTTTATGAATGGAACGTGTTAGTTTTTCAAATATGAAAATGTTGTGAAAAGCGTTTTGTCTAAATACATCGGGAAGTGGTCAACATTTTTCGCTAAATTGGATTTTGGACAGACCGAAATGGAGCGCCGCTCCAGGTCAAATGGCGCGCCGCGCCACTATGCTGCACAAAGAATTTTTTTATTTGATATTTCCGCGTGATCGTTTGTATATCGGGTTGGGTTGTTACACCCACCAACATAAACTTTTAATAACAAAACGCCTCTTTCAAAACCTAAAGTGTGGGATACGCCGTATCCCTAACATTGAGGACAAAAAGTGTGGGATAACAAATGTTGCACATAACGATTCTTGTAAAACCTCAAGTGTTGATAAACTAAATTTTTCTTAAAATTTAAAACTTCTCGAACTATAAAACACCAAGGATTATAAAATTCTATAAAAGATCAAAAGTTTTTGCTACAAAATAGACCAAAAGAGTAAAACAAGGTTAAAACTTTTTGCGAAAATCAAACTGAGTATTCCAAAAGAGCATTGCGTAACGAAAGGCGCTATTCGACCCATTATAATTGTTGTGAGACACCCCCAAATAAGGCTTTATAAGCACTCATTTTTAGTGCTTCACTATATTTCCGTTGAGCGCGCCGATGTTAACATCTCGGAATCAGAACTTGCTCTTGGTCTACATTTCGAAATTTCACATTTTGACGAGGATTACTAAGTTAGAACCTCAGCTACTCGTGAAGACAAAAACACCCCCATTCCACACATCCATTTCCACCTCCGCTCTACAAATCCATTCACCATTACCCATCCATTCTAAACCACCTCATAAATAAATAAATCCCGATAAAAATCATTCTTTTTGGGAAACCATCTACAAAACTGTACCAGCAAAAAAATGTGAGCATCCAAGCCAATTATCAAAGAAGACCTCCGAAAGGAGACCTCGAAGAGAAAAGCAAAAGATGCTTTCTTAAAAAAAAAAGAAAGATAAGAGAAAAGAAACTCCTGGCAGTAAAAAAGAAGGATGCCTACCGTAAAATTCCTGACAAAAAGCTAAAAGGATCACTAAAATTCTCTTCACCCTAGAAACTCCTATCTATCAAAACCCTTCACACCCTAGAAACTTCCGAATCCCCATCTCTTCACGGTCCAAGCTGAGTCGATAACTAAAAATTCTCTTAAATAAGTGATGGAGATTTGAGTCTTGATCAAGCCTATGACGAAGAATGTAAGCATTACGGGCTAAGAGTGACTTCATTTCTTAGAACTATAGGATACCCTAAACACTTTAGTGAAATGAGTTACCCGAGTGAGATAGCCTCAGTTATGTAACCTCCTCTCATGACTGCGGGAAAAAGGTTTGGGAATAACAAAAAGAATAAAACTAAGTTTTCGCTCCTCCGTCTTGCGAAACAAAAATCACTTGATCTCTACGAATAAAAGTCCTCGGTGTCTAAAGTTTGAAAGTTTGCTTGAGGACAAGCAAAGTCTAAGTGTGGGATATTGGATATCGGCTAAAAAGTCATGTTTTTACCCCCGATATTGAATCCCAAAAGCATAAAGTTCAAAGCTTTGTCGGCAAAATAATCATTTTTTCGGTTAGATTTGTAGGTAAAGTAATTACGAAGACGATGCAAGAAGAATCAAGAAAATCGGAGCTAAAATGAAGATTCTAGAGCAAAAACGGTGAAAGACAAGAAATCAAGTTACGATCGAAGGATTCAGCAAGCCAAACGGCTTGCCAAACGGGTGAGCAAACGACCTGCCAGTATGGCAAATGGCCTGCCAAACTCCCAGATCAAACGGGCCAAGCAAACGGGCAGGCCTTGCAAACGGGCTGTGCAAACGTGTAACGACTAACGTGGGTTAACAACATTAAATGAGATCGTTAACTTAAAGGTTTCAAAACAACACTTACATGTAACGACTAACGATGACTTAACGACTCAGTTAAAATGTATATACATGTAGTGTATTTAGATGTATTAGTTGTGACGATCCGGAAATTTCTGACCAAATTTAAACTTTATCTTTATATTATTCCGACACGATAAGCAAAGTTTGTTAAGTTAAATCTCAAGAATTTTAAATTGTGTTCATACATTCATTATAACCTCGACCAAATTCCGACGATTCATGAACCGTTATATATAAATAAATATGTATATATATGTATATATATATATATATATTATAACTTAAAAATATTAATAAAGTATTAAACGTATAATACTTTACATGAACGTATTTGTTTCAATATGTTTATCGATGGAATTAGAAGATAATATCAAATGATTGATTTATCAGATACATTGTGATATGATTACGGGTCTATGTTATAAGGTCCACTGTGATTTAAGAAATCTATTCTTATTGATGACATTCGGAAAATGGTAAAGTGATTTATAAGTAAGAACGTGGAGTGTAAATAACTTAGATGTTGGATATCGACAAGTTAAGTAACTCGACATTTTTCATTAAGATTATTTCATACGTTTATTTAACCTTTGAACTTTATCGCATGCTTCACCAACAGACTGTAATTTAAAAACTTGAAACCTATTATGAAAATATATGATTTTACTTTTCTAAAACGTTTTATGATATAACGATTTCCATTATTTTAACCTTTAAACAAAACACTTCTTAAATATGTTTAGTTTTAGAAAACAAAATTATCATATTTATTTGATTTAGTTTCAAACGTACAAAAACGTTTTCAGTTTAAAAAGAACTTTATTATTAAAACGTATATAACTTTTATAAATATCTAGAACCACTTTTAACAACTCATTACTTAACCAGTATGATAATAATAATGATATTTATATTTTATTTTATTAAATATATATAACGATTTAAATTAATATTATATATATTTATACGCGTATTATACGTACATAGTTTTATACTTTTACTATACTTAAACTTTACCTTTACTTTATTTTTACTTTACCTTAACTTTAATAATTCATACTTTAATAATTCACTTTAATAATTCATACTTTAATAATTCACTTTAATAATTCATACTTTAACAATTCACTTTAATAATTCATACTTTAATAATTCACTTTAATAATTCATACTTTAATAATTCACTTTAATAATTATAATTTAATAATTCACTTTAATAATTCAAAAATCTATTATAAATAGAATTCAATAGGTTTCATTATTTGATAGAAACTTGAAAATATTTTCTCTAAACTCTCTCAATCGATTTACATATATATATTTACTCCGTATTATTTCAAGATATTATCAGTATACATAAAATATTACGACGGAGTGCTGTCCGAGTGATTTTGAAATTGTTTTTCGAGCGGGATAGAGCTAAGGAAATTATGGGTTAAAGCTATGGAGGTTATGGGTATGGTTCGGGCGTATTGCTCGTGAGTCAAACTAGTGTTTATCATCTCCGTTGCGTCTACGTACTTTTCCTGCAATATTGAATCTCAATATTGATACGTTCGTGAATCCAAGGCCAACATTGCACTTGTTCAATGACGTCATATGTATTTTTACTACAAAATACAGTATTGTGAGTTTCATTTGCTCCCTTTTATATATATTTTCGGGACTGAGAATACATGCGCTGTTTTTATAAATGTTTTATGAAATAGGCACAAGTACTAAAACTAATTCTACGTGGGTTTAAACCAGAAATATACCCTTAGCTTGGTAACATTAAACTACTTGTCTATGTACGGTAGGCGCAAATCCTAAAGATAGATCTATTGGGCCTGACAAACCCCATCCTGACTATGGGATGCTTTAGTACTTCGAGGTTATTTTAAACACACCTGATCTGGTGTACTTCAGAGGGTAAAACATGAACGTTAAGGCTTGTTACCGGGTGCCTACAACTTATAGAATACTTTTATACACTTGCGAGTGAACATATATTTATAAACGAAAATCTTGTGGTCTATTAATATATTGAAATGATTGTTATGATAAACCTATGAACTCACCAACCTTTTGGTTGACACTTTAAAGCATGTTTATTCTCAGGTATTAAAGAAATCTTCCGCTGTGCATTAGCTCATTTTAAGGATATTACTTGGAGTCATTCATGGCATATTTTGAAAGACGTTGCATTCAAGTCATTGAGTTCATCAAGATTATTATTAAGTCAATTATAGTTGGATGTATTATGAAATGGTGTGCATACCATCAATTTTCGTTGTAAAGAAAGTTTGTCTTTTAAAAAACGAATGCAATGTTTGTAAAATGTATCATATAGAGGTCAAATACCTCGCGATGAAATCAACTATTGTGAATCGTTTATAATGTATATAAACGGGTCCTTTCATTTGTACACTTTTGAAAGACTTCAAGACACATATCAAAGTAATTCTACTTAACAAAAATGCTTACAATTGCATTCTCATTCATTTTCATCAACAATTCTACTCGTATGCAACCGTATTCGTACTCGTACAATACCCAGCTCCTAGACGTATATACTATTGGTATATACACATAATAATTCAGCTCTTAGAAGCCTAGATAGTCAACAAACATGTGGAACCAACAATTAGATAACTAACATGACTTATGAGCAAGGAAACAAAAACAAGAACTCTTTTTAACCCCACTCACCTTCACCACTCACCACCTACTCCATTTCACTTCTAATTTTCTTCCCAATTCTCTCTCAAAACACAAACACTCTTCCATGAACGTCTAAGTTACTATTTTTCCAGCAAAAATCATCAAATACAAGCTTTGGTTATTACCTGTAATCATCATAAAAACAATTACTCAAGAACACATCAAGAACACTTCCAAGTTTACAAGTTTACTTCCAAGTTTCATAATCCATTCCAAGCAATCATCTAAGATCAAGAAACCTTTGTTATTTACAGTAGGTTATCTTTCTAAATCAAGGTAATATTCATATTCAAGCTTTGATTCAATTTCTATAACTATAACTATCTTAATTCGAGTAATAATCTTACTTGAACTTGTTTTTGTGTCATGATTCTATTTCAAGAACTTCCAAGCCATCAAAGATCCTTTGAAGCTCAAGTTATTTTTTCATCATTTCCAGTAGGTTTACCTACTAAACTTTAGGTAGTAATGATGTTCATAACATCATTCAATTCATATATATAAAACTACTTTATTCGAAGGTTTAAACTTGTAATCACTAGAACATAGTTTAGTTAATTCTAAACTAGTTCGCAAACAAAAGTTAATCCTTCTAACTTAACTTTTAAAATCAACTAAACACATGTTCTATATCTATATGATATGCTAACTTAATGATTTAAAACCTGAAAACACGAAAACACCGTAAAACCGGATATACGCCGTCGTAGTAACACCGCGGGCTGTTTTGGGTTAGTTAATTAAAAACTAAGATAAACTTTGATTTAAAAATTGTTCTTCTGGGAAAATTATTTTTCTTATGAACATGAAACTATATCCAAAAATCATGGTTAAAGTCAAAGTGGAAGTATGTTTTCCAAAATGGTCATCTAGACGTCGTTCTTTCGACTGAAATGACTACCTTTACAAAAATGACCCGTAACCTGTATTTCTGACTATAAACTTATACTTTTTCTGTTTAGATTCATAAACTTAAGTTCAATATGAAACCATAGCAACTTTAATCACTCAAAACGGATTTAAAACGAAGAAGTTATGGGTAAAACAAGATTGAATATTTTTGCTTGTTGTAACTACGTGAAAATTGGTAACAAATCTATATTAATCATATCCTAGCTAATTCATATTGTATTATATATGTATTCTAATATATTATGTAATCTTGGGATACCATAGACACGTATGCAAATGTTTTGACATATCATATCGACCCATGTATATATATTATTTGGAACAACCATAAACACTCTATATGCAGTAATGTTGGAGTTAGCTATACAGGGTTGAAGTTGATTCCAAAAATATATATACTTTGAGTTGTGATCTAGAATGAGACGTGTATACACTGGGTCGTGGATTGATTCAAGATAATATATATCGATTTATTTCTGTACATCTAACTGTGGACAACTAGTTGTAGGTTACTAACGAGGACAACTGACTTAATAAACTTAAAACAGTAAAACGTATTAAAAATATTGTAAATATATTTTGAACATACTTTGATATATATGTACATATTTGTTATAGGTTCGTGAATCGACCAGTGGCCAAGTCTTACTTCCCGACGAAGTAAAAATCTGTGAAAGTGAGTTATAGTCCCACTTTTAAAATCTAATATTTTGGGATGAGAATACATGCAGTTTTATAAATGTTTTATGAAATAGACACAAGTAAATGAAACTACATTATATGGGTGAATGATCGAAGCCGAATATGCCCATTTTTGCTTGGTAACCTAAGAATTAGTAAACCGATCTACTAATTGACGCGAATCCTAAAGATAGATCTATTGGGCCTAACGAACCCCATCCATGGTTGCGGATACTTTAGTACTTTGATGTTGTTTTATCATGTCCGATGGATTTCCCGGAATGATAGGGGATATTCTTATATGCATCTTGTTAATGTCGGTTACCAGGTGTTCACCATATGAATGATTTTTATCTCTATGTATGGGATGTATATTGAAATATGAAATCTTGTGGTCTATTATTACAATTTGATAAATATATAGGTTAAACCTATAACTCACCAACATTTTTATTGACGTTTAAAGCATGTTTATTCTCAGGTGATTATTAAGAGCTTCCGCTGTTGCATGCTAATATATGGACAAGATTTGGTGTCAGCGTGCTTGTATAATATTGTTTAAAACTGCATTCGAGATTTATTTTGTTGTACCATATTAATATTGTAAACCAATATGTATTGGTAGTGTGTAAGTGTGATATGTTTAGATTATCATTTCTGGATAATCTAGGTGGTGTCTTTTTAACATTGTCGATAAAATAAAGGTTATAGTTTGTTTTAAAAACGAATGCAATCTTTGAAAAAAATGACTCATATAGAGGTCAAAACCTCGCAACGAAATCAATTAATATGGAACGTTTATAATCGATATGAACGGGACATTTCAGTTCTCACCTCCGAGCGGGAAATTAAGTACCCGGAGGCGAATGCCGAAGATTGTAATAGGAGCGGTCTAGAGGATTTCAGCACTTGTAATGGTCCGAATCTCGTCTGTAAATGGAGAACGCTTTCCTTAATTTAATAATGTTATCTTAAGTTGCTTTCATCCTGCATGACTATCTATCTGTTGCAAATGTTTATTATATGTTGAATACGTTATCTGAAACTTATGTTATTGTTATGCTGAAACCTTGACGGTTTAGAAGTTTAATTTATGGATCACCCTTTCCGCTTATTCACGTAGCTATAACCTACTATTAGGACCTGATCAACCCTAGGATACGGGTAAGTAGTTATGTATGCTTAACGTCACAATAGGGATATGAAACGACCCGTCCATAATACTATAAACGAGGTACGTTATTCATTGGTCCCATAGCGAGGTATTTGACCTCTATATGATACGTTTTAGAAAATATTGCATTCGTTTCATAAAAAGTACACCATTATTATACATAATGCGTGTTTTAAACAAATGGGCGATTATTTAAGGAATAATTCCCATATTGCATTAGTTTCCAAATACTACACACGTGACATAACTGTTGAATATAATACATGACAAAGGTTTTATTGAATGCAACACTTCATTTAAACAAAAGCATGAGACTCCATGCACAGCTTGCTCAGATAATGCAACAGCGGAAGACTTTCTTAAGGACATGAGAATAAACATTCTTAAACAGTCAACACAAATGTTGGTGAGATATAGGTTTTAAAGCCAGCATAAGATATAATAATAGATCACAAGATTTCATGTTATAAACGTTTCAGCAAAGATATTCTATATGTTGTTGAGCGCCCAGTAACTATACTTAACAGATGTTTTCCGTGCATATTCCCTTTTCAAAGTTATCTCTACACCATACCAAGTGTAGTAAAGCGAAGTACTAAATACCTGTTATGAACTAGTGCTAACTAGCCCGAGTGGGGTTGTCAAACCCAATAGATCTATCAATAGGATTCGCGCTTACATGTTAACCACATGTAACAAATAGTTACCAGACTATTAGGGATATATACAAAGGTACAACTCAACATAGAATATATATTTAAGTACTTGTGTCTATTTTGAAAAATAAAAGATGCATGTATTCTCATCCCAAAATATTTGTAGAGTTTAAAAATGAGACTATATACTCACTATCGTAAAAGTATAGTTTTAACAAGTTTTTAACTTATTAAAATATTGCCGACGTCCTTGGATTCACAAACCTATAATAATAATAATAACGATTCAGATAATAATGCATATGAACAAAATTAATATAGTAAGTTCATATAATACTTATATAATGATTTTTAACATTTTATGTTAGTAGTCCATTGTTAGTAGTCCAAAATAGTTCTAAAAGTCCAACAGTCCAGTAATCGGTATATATATAATCTTAGAATTACCCCACGGCGTATTGTGTATGTATTGTCTTGCATCAATCCAGAGACATGTTGACTTAGGATTTATCAAAACGTATTGTGTACGTATTGTCATGGAGCGTACCAAGATTATCATATATATACAATCTCAGAATTAACCAATATTATAATATTTTGTTATACTAATGATAACATGTCCAAATATATATAGGATATAGGAAAATTTAGCAAGGATATGGTTAATATAGTTTTTATAAGATAAATTTCGTCCATACAACGTTAATTTTAGCAGATTTTGTTTTGCTCGCCAAAAATTCATTACAACTCCGTTTAAAGTGAATCAAATTGCTATGGATTCCTTAAGAAGTTAATTTTTCAAAACCAATTCTAAAATTTTAGCCCATATATTAATCTTTAAAGTTTTACCCTCTTTTTGTACTGGTGGACAGATTTGGAAGAATCCCGGCATCCACCCAATATATGATTTTTGATAAAATAATTCCACTTTGTCTAAAATCATAAAAAATTTACTGTAAGTCTTATTTACATATATTAACATATTTCTAAAGTCTTAGCTTCGAACTCAAAGTCTAAGATAGGTTTTTAATTCCCAACCCAAAATAGTCCTCTTTTACCGAATGGAGACTAGTTGATGTATGTTAAGTTTTTAAGGTGTTCTTCATATGTACAAGTTATAAGTTCTTATAATAGTTTAATATAACATCATAATATGTATAAATAAGTGTTTCGAGAGTTAGATTAGATTAGTTTTCAAACAAGTTTAGAATCATCCAAACTATGTTCTAGTTGTTATTAACTATGATCTTTTATATAGATAGCTATAATCATATGAATTGAACAAGAGTTTTGGTAAGGCTGATACCTTGATTTAAGAAAGGGAAGTAGCTGAATATGAAGAGGATTTCTAGAGCTTGAAAGACTCCTTGAAAGGGTGCTTAAAGATAACCAAACTTGAAAGCAAAACTTAAATCAAAGAAGGTGTTCTTGATTACTACTTCTATGGTGCTTATGGATTGTTTTTGTAACTAGTTTTTATTGTAGATAATGAAGGCTTATTAGAACTTGAAGAGAGGATATTATAGAGTGTTTTTAGAGAGAAAGAATAAGAGAATACTTGGAAGAGAATTGAAAGTAGAATGGATGTAAATGTGTGTAAAAAAAATACCATGTAAGGTCTTTATATACTAGTTGTATTTTGTTGTTTTATGACAAATATCTAGGATAAGTTAAATACCATGAGGTAGTGCATGACATAATAAGATTGATGATGTCATGCATGACATAATACATCAATCATGCAAATTACTATTGGTATATACGAATAGTAAATACTTTATGTTGTCTTTTTTTGACTAATATCTAGTATAAGTTAAATTGATGATGTCATGTATGACATAATAAGATTGATGATGTCATACATGACATAATACTCCACTAATATAGATTTTTATTAGTATATATCAATAGTAAATACTTCTAAAAGCTTCGTATAATACGTGTATATATACTATATGAATACGAGTAGGATTCTTGAGAAAAATGAACGAAAATACGAGTATAGCTATCCTTTATATGTTTTTGTATATTATTAAGTGTATTTAATACTTTTAAGGTTGTATTTATACTCATAATACATTGTATGTAAATACATTTTAACATAAGTTAATTATGTCGTTTGAATAGTAACATATATATTGTTCGAAAACTCTCTAAATTAGTAGTATGAAAATGTATATATAATACCTTGTTAATATATTTAATGAGATATTTAATTATCATATTTTTAAATTAAATAAATAAATAAATATATATATATATATACATATATATATATATACATATATATAATTAATACAAGTTATGACGTTCGTGAATCGTAGGAATAAAAGGGTGGTCAAATGCTTATATAAAACTCTTTTTGGAGGTTCAAGACTTATTAAAATTCATTACTTATCAAGTCAGAATTATTAAATCATATAAATAGTATAATCAAGTAGTCAGAAAAATCCGGGTTGTCACAGTACCGAAAATCTTTGACTTATTTAAACCAATTCTCTATACGATTTTTTTTATTTTGACACGTTAAACAAAGTCTGTTAGATTGAGTCTCAAAATTTTAGAACTGTTTCATATATACAATTACCTTTGATGACTCTCGACGATTCATGAACAATTATATATATGTATATATATATATGTA
Source organism: Rutidosis leptorrhynchoides (assembly GCF_046630445.1). Classification (NCBI taxonomy): domain Eukaryota; kingdom Viridiplantae; phylum Streptophyta; class Magnoliopsida; order Asterales; family Asteraceae; genus Rutidosis; species Rutidosis leptorrhynchoides. The sequence goes on along the minus strand of NC_092341.1, from coordinate 272,603,589 downwards.
CAAGTAAAAAACGACTTTCCTACAGTAAAACACTATTTGCTACAGTAAAAATGACTTTGCTACAGTAAAATACTATTTGCTACAGTAAAACACTAATTGCTACAGTGAAAACCGTACTTTGCTACAGTTCTACAGTGAAACCAACTTTGCTACAGTAAACACTATTTGCTACAGTGAAACCGTACTTTGCTACAGTACTACATTGAAAAACGACTTTGCTACAGTAAAACACTATTTGCTACAGTACACTTTGCTACAGTCACTATTTGCTACAGTACACTATTTGATGTCGACGAACTAGCAAACAAAAATGGATAAGGCGGCCATGCGATCGCATGGCAAAAACACTGAAAACTCATGCGATCGCATGGGGTACTGTAGCAGGCCAGAATCCTATAAAAGCTCGAGCTGGTTTCCAGTTTCTTTTCAATTCATTCCTCCGTATTATTTATTATATTTATATTATTATTATTATTATTATTATTATTATTATTATTATTATTATTATAATTATAATTATAATTATAATTATTATTAAGATTAATATTATTATTAATCTTATTATTATTAGTAGTATTAATATTATACATAAATACTACGACGAGGTCTTGAGCGTATCACTTTCAAAATGGTTTTTCGAGCGGGATATAACTAAGGAAATTATGGGTTATTGCCAAGGAGGTTATGGGTAATGTTCGGGGGTATATTTAACCTAGTGTTTATCATCTCCGTTATGTCTACGTACTTTTCAGAAATATTGAATCACAATATTGATACGTAAGCATTTATATTTTATCTTTTATAAATTAATAGTGTATACATGTCTAGTGCTCGAGTATATATATTTATACATGCTTGTATACTAAATTTCGTCGTTAAACAGTTTATAATAGATCACGAATTAAATACATATATTACTGGAAAAAGGTATATGATATACATGTTTTTGAAAAGCTGGCGAAAAATCAATAACTTTTCATTTAAATATCGAATAGTTTCGATGAACGGATTAAAAGATATGATCAACTGAATTATAATTAACGTTAATTGGAATTGCTTTTGAATATGCAATTAATATTTAAACAACTTGTCTGTAAGATTGATAAATTGGATTTTTGAATATTATCAACCGAGTAAATGAATCCTTATATAAGGCACGTCTCGTTTTGTTAAACTATGGTCAAAATTGACTTTTTGAAACAACTTTGGATAACTTTTGTATGTCAATCTCGAGCATTAGGATTGTGATACACTATGACCTGACGTAGCATGATAGACATTTATTGACCAACATATGTTCTCTAGATTGAGATCTACGGTTATTTGGTAATCCGAGTTTCGGTCACATTTTGGTGAACGACTTTATATGCTGCTAAGGTGAGTTTCATTTGCTCCCTTTTTAATTTCTTTTGCAATCTATATTTTTGGGCTGAGAATACATGCACTTTATTTTAAACGCAATGGATACAAGTACATACTAAATTCTACACCGAGTTTGAACCGAAAATCCCTTAGCTTTGGTAACTAGTAACTGCCGGTTATAAGAACTGGTGGGCGCGAGTAGTTATATATGGATTCATAGGGCTTGACATCCCCGTCTGTTCCAGGTATAGAAACCCTAGCCTGAACTATAAAACAGACGTATGCTATTTGAGTTTAGTACACGTTGGTTTGCGTGTATTGTACATGTTGGTTGCATGTATGTTAAAACAGGGGTACTTATTATAACGTTAAAGTTTAGCTACCAGGGTGCTCAATCTTGTAGAATATTTTGATAAACGTTTCTGGATGAAACAACTGAAATCTTGTGATCCACCTTTATGTACAGATTATGCAAAACATTAAAACTATGAACTCACCAACCTTTGTGTTGACACTTGTTAGCATGTTTATTCTCAGGTTCCCTAGAAGTCTTTCGCTGATTGCTTATATGTTATACAAGCTATGTGATTGGAGTCTTACGTGGCATATTTTTTTAAGGAAACGTTGCATTCACCAAATTATCACCATGTATCTTACTTTGACTGCATTGTCAACGGAAGTTCTATTGTAAACTATTATTGACGGTGATTGTCTATATGTAGAAATCATCAGATGTCGAAAACCTTTGATTTAAATATTCATTTATGGTGTGCCTTTTTAAAAGAATGCAATGTTTACAAAAATGTATCATATAGAGGTCAAATACCTTTCAAATGAAATCGATGAATGACGTGTTCGTCCATATGGATTTGGAGCGATCGTCACACTACCCGTTAAAGAAATTTCGTCCCGAAATTTAGAGTAGTACCTATTCAACGTATGATATAAGTAAACAGATGTGGGTACTTCTGCTTCATCTGATCTTCTCATTCCCAAGTGAACTCGGGTCCTCTCTGAGCATTCCAATGGACTCTAACAATCGGTATGTTGCTTTGCTTGAGTTGCTTGACTTCCCGGTCCATAATTTCGACGGGTTCTTCCATAAAATGTAACTTTTCATCGATTTGGACTTCTTCGAGCGGAATAGTGAGGTTTTATTTTGCAAGGCATTTCTTCAAGTTTGAAACATGAAAGGTGTTATGTACCCCGACAAGTTGTTGAGGTAACTCAAGTCGATAGGCCATCGGTCCAATGCGTTCGATGATTTTAAATGGCCCTACGTACCTTGGGTTAAGTTTACCCCTCTTGCCAAAGCGTATCACACCTTTCCAAGGTGACACATTCATCATAACCATGTCGCCAACCTGAAATTCCAATGGCTTTCTTCGAACATCAGCGTAGCTCTTTTGTCTACTTTGAGCGGTTCTCAATCTCTCCTTGATTTGTACAATCTTTTCAGTAGTCTCCTGTATGATCTCAGGACCAGTCAGTTGTCTGTCACCTACTTCGTTCCAACAGATAGGGGATCTACACTTTCTTTCATAAAGTACTTCAAATGGTGCAGCATTAATACTCGTATGATAACTATTGTTATACGAGAATTCTGCCAATGGTAAATATTTATCCCATCCATTTCTGAAATCGATCACACATGCTCTAAGCATGTCTTCAAGAGTCTGAATGGTCCTTTCACTTTGCCCATCATTTTGAGGATGATATGCAGTGCTCATATCCAGACGAGTCCCTAGAGCTTCATGTAGTGATTGCCAAAACCTTGACGTAAACCTACTGTCTCGATCGGATATAATGGAGATATGTACTCCATGTCTTGAAATGACTTCCTTCATGTATAATCGTACCAAATTCTCCATCTTATCCATTTCCTTCATAGGTAGGAAATGTGCAGATTTGGTGAGACGATCGACAATTACCTAAATGGTGTCATAACCCCATGCAGTCTTTGGTAGCTTCGTAATGAAATCCATGGTAATACATTCCCATTTCCATTCTGGGATTTCTGGTTGTTGAAGCAACCCTGACGGTTTTTGGTGTTTCGCCTTAACTTTGGAGCAAGTTAAGCACTCCCCTATATATGTTGCAATATCTGCCTTTAAACTAGGCCATCAAAAATGTGCCTTAAGATCTTGATACATTTTTCCAGCTCCAGGATGTATCGAATATCTCGTCTTATGCGCCTCATCCAAAACCAATTTTCTTAACTCTTTAAAGCTTGGTACCAAAATGCGTCCATTTAAATACCGGGTTTCGTCTTCTCGTATATCAAGTTACTTGTCTAAACCCTTGAGCATCGCATTTCCAAAGTTTTCTTCAGTAAGAGCTCCTCGTTGAGCCTCCTTTATTTGTGTAGTGAGATTCGTACGAATTTTCATATTCATTGCTCGTACTCGAATCGACTCTCTTTCTTTCCTGCTTAGAGCGTCAGCTACTACATTTGCTTTCCCGGGATGATAACGAATTTCACGATCATAGTCGTTTATTAGCTCAACCTACCGTCGTTACCTCATATTCAATTGTTTCTGATCGAATATGTGTTGAAGACTCTTGTGATCAGTGTACACTATACATTTGACCCCATATAAGTAGTGTCTCTACATTTTCAATGCAAAAACAACCGCTCCTAACTCCAAGTCATGTGTTGTATAATTCCATTCATGAGTTTTCAACTGTCGAGAAGCGTAAGCAATAACCTTTGTTCATTGCATGAGGACACATCCAAAACCTTATCGCGACGCGTCACAATAAATCACGAAGTCATCGTTTCCTTCAGGTAATGATAAAATAGGCGTCGAAGTTAGCTTCTTTTTCAAAAGCTGAAATGCAGTTTCCTGCTCGGAGGCCCATTCATACTTCTTCCCTTTGTGGGTTAATGCGGTTAATGGTTTGGCTATTCGGGAAAAATCTTGAATAAACCTTCAATAATAACCAGCTAAACCCAAAAATTGGCGTATATGTGTCGGAGTCTTCGGGGTTTCCCATTTCTCAATGGCTATGACCTTTGCGGGATCAACCTGAATTCCTTGACTACTAACGATGTGACCAAGGAATTGTACTTCCTTCAACCAAAATGCACACTTAGAAAATTTGGCGTATAACTGTTCTTTTATTAACAGTTCTAGCACCAACCTTAAATGTTGCTCGTGTTCTTGCTCATTCTTGGAGTAAATAAGGATATCATCAATAAAGACGATAACAAATTTATCCAAATACGGACTACATACTCGATTCATGAGGTCCATGAATACAGTGGGTGCGTTTGTCAACCCGAACGGCATGACCAGAAATTTGTAGTGACCGTAGCATGTTCTAAATGATGTCTTCGGAATATCTTCTTCTTTTACTCGCAACTGAGTGTAACCTGATCTTAGGTCCATTTTGGAGTAAATACGTGATCCTTGCAGCTGATCAAACAAGTCATCAATTCTCGATAATGGGTACCGATTCTTGATAGTTAGCTTATTTAACTCGCGGTAGTCTATACACATTCAAAAGGATCCATCTTTCTTCTTAACGAATAGGATCAGAGCTCCCCACGGTGAAGTACTCGGTCGAATAAATCCACGATCTAGTAATTCTTGCAACTGACTTTGTAGTTCTTTCATTTCAGACGGTGCGAGTCTATATGGAGCACGAGCCACCGGTGCAGCTCCCAGTACTAGATCTATTTGAAATTCTACAGATCTATGCGGAGGTAATCCGGGTAATTCTTCTGGAAATACTTCGGGAAATTCTCTTACCACAAGCACGTCACTAATGCTCTTTTCCTTCATTTCGATCTTCTTCACATGTGTTAAAATAGCATAGCACCCCTTCTTTATGCACTTTTGGGCCTTCAAACAGCTAATAAAGTTTAGCTTATGATTACCCTTCTCTCCGAACACCATCAATGGTTTCCCGTTTACGCAGGGAAAACGAATCGCCTTTTCATAACAAACAACTTCCGCTCTCATCTTATACATCCAATTCATACCAATAATTACATCAAAACTCCCCAACTCAACGGGTATCAAATCAATTACAAATGTCTCACTAGTTAATTTAAGCTTACGTTTACGACATATTTTATCAGCTTTAACTAGTTTACCATTTGCTAATTCTACAATACATTTATCCTCCAGGGGCACTAAGGGGCAATTTAATTTAGAGAAAAATTCCTTACTTACAGAACTTCTATCGGCACCAGTATCAAATAAAATATAGGCAGGTAATTCATCGATAGTAAACGTACCCGTAACAAGCTCCGGGTCTTCTTGTGCATCGTTAGCATTTATATTAAATGCTCTTCCACAGACTGGACCATGTTCTCTCTTTTGGTTCGGGCACTTATTCTTGTAATGGCCCTTTTTCCCACACCCATAACACACAACAGCTTCAAGTGCGGCTTTATTAACATCTGTGAGAGGAAACCTACAATTTTGAATATGATGCCCTACTTTGTTGCAATTCTTACACACCACCGTGCAATTCCCAAAGTGGTGTCTCTTGCATTTCTGGCATTGGGGTTGTTTCCCTTGGTAGGTATTCTGGTTCCTCCTGCTACTCACACCCTGCGAGACTTCCTGTTTCTTGTGGTGGTGTTGATAGTTGTGATTCCTATCACGATTTTTGTTCCCTTTCCTCTTGTGGTCATTTGTTTTGGCCTCAGCAGCTGCCTTTTCCTTGTTTCTTTCTTTGATTTGGTCCATTAACTTATGGACCATCTTGCTTGATTCGTGCATTGTTGTTGGATTGGATGAACTTACATTTTTCTTGGATTATCTCAGGTAATCCTTTCACAAACTGTTCAACTTTTGCTTCTTCGTCTTCAAATACTCCAAGACACATTAATGTTAGCTCTGTGAACCGTTGTTCATAGGTAGTGATGTTATCACCCTTGGTGCGTAATTCCCTCAACTCTGTTTTTAATTTATTCATCTCGTTCCTGGGTCGATACTGATCACACAACAAGTGTTTAAATGCTACCCAAGGTAAGGCGTAAGCAGTATTCTCCCCCATGTTTGCTAGGTAGGCATTCCACCATGTTAAAGCATTACTTTTGAAAGTATGAGAAGCGTATTTTACGCGGTCTTCTTCTGCACAATTACTTATAGCAAAAACATCTTCTACTTTTTCAATCCAATGCTTTAGTCCAAATGGACCTTCCGTTCCTTCAAATTCATGGGGTTTACAACCTATGAAGGTTTTGTAGGAGCATCCTACCCGATTTTCTACGGTGTTATCCTGATGGTTACGGTGATGACTCCCACCGGATGTCCTGGAATTATTATTGTTATTAATTGCAGCTACTGCGGCGGTCACAGTTGTGATAAGAAAAGATTGGAGTTCCTCGGTACTCATATTTTGTCTAGTTACAGGTGTCATTTCCTTCAAAAATAGCCAAAAGAGATAAATTAATCATATACAATATTATGAGTAGTCAATGGTACTTTGTAGCATATTAATAAGATGAACCATTTATTATAAAAGCCTTTTCTTCTTATTAGCGATTTATAATTGTAGCTCGGGTAGTACCTACCCGTTAAAGTTCATACTTAATAGCTAGTACACAAATTAACTACTACAATCATGATAATATTCTATCATGGAAAACTTAATGCATTAATACTTCACGCTTATTCTTTTGGTACAATATTTTACAATAATTCAATACTACTATTTTACATAAAACATATGTAAGATGAAATATAGCACACGATATATTATTATATAAGGCGTGAAGTCGAATAGCTGCAAAAACAGATTAGAAACGACGAGGCTTCCTTGGGAATTCAAAGAAATCTGGGAAATCATAGAATTTTCGCTTCTCTACTGTCATAGTGCGTATTTCAGCGGTAAATCTAGGTTTTGGTTAGGGTTCAGTAGATGACATTTCTGTAGTATTGGTAAGACATGGTTGACTAGGTGTGGTAGTATCGGGAGCACTTGGTACAACAATTGTTTTATTAGTTTCTGCTTTTAAAATTTCTGGGTTGACGATTAAAGGTTTCTTTCCCTTATTAAATTCTTCCTCGGTAATTTATTTTACTTCGTTCTCCTCAGGTTCCTCTTCTGGTTCCTCTGGGAATTGTGAATCTTCCAAAAATGCATCTGACTCCAGGTCATCATCGTCATCAGTTATATAGATGATTGATACACCTTCTTTCGGGTCATCGTCGTTATCAGATAAGTCGATGATTGGTACTTTTGCCGGAGATTCAACTTCGGAGTCACTGAATGTGATTATGAGATTGGTGCTAGAAGTAGACATCTATCACACATTAACTACCACAATAGTAATATACCACATAATATTTACATGTTATAATATTCAATTTCCGACCAAAAATGATAAGCAATGGTTTTCAAAAACAAGTTCGGTCAAAGTCCAGACTCATTAATGCATCCTAACAAATACCGGTGAGACACACTAATGCAATTTCTGGTTCGCTAAGACCTCTGCTAAGATACCAACTGAAACGACCCGTCCATAATATTGTAAACGAGGTACGTTATTCATTGGATAAGTCACGGATGAGTCTGATACCAACTGAAACAACCATAACGAATCCCTCCACCTACTGGCATAAGTCACCTTCAGTTATGGTTCACACTGACAGGCCTCAAATGCCTTCTCAACCTCCCGTAACCAATTGAGAGTCACGGATGGGTCTGAACTTCCTGAATAGGAAGTGGTTTCGTATTTCATCATAAACAAGAATGATTTCGATCTTGGAACAGGATCATAAAAATGATGGTTATATGGTTTCATTAGTTGATGATTATACCGATAGAAATAAAATTATGCAATAGTAGCTTACACGGTTTTGGTTCGGTTATCGAAGATGACGATGGGGATGATGATGGGATGATTGGTCTTGAGTCCTTGGTTTGGCTCGACATCAACCAGAAGCATAAGTAGCATACATGGCCAGCCATAAATGGTGATGAGAATGAAAGGATACCAGTTAGAAAACAAAAGAAGATACATGTTTGTGTTGTGCTTTAGATTGATAGAAATAATAATGAATGAGATATGAGAAAGAGAATAAAATCGATAGGTATTGTAGATGGATTTCATTCTGTGAATGTATACATTATAATGGAATATAGATGGGTAGGAATAGATAAAGATAGAAGTGACAGATAGAGATATGAAACATAAATAAATCATCATGTATCAATATGTGGTCATGGTTAGTGATGGTTGTCAGTAATATTCGTGCCATGAAGAAAAATAAAGAAAGAAAATAAATTTGATAATGATCTCTAACAGAATTTGTAATTGATCGGTTGTATTATAGCAATGAGAATCAACTCACTTTACTTTTACGGACAAAAGAAAGAGTTTGAGAACGATGTGCACAGATTCCCCAATTTAATTGATCTACAATTGGTACATATTAATAACTAATAAAAATTCTAATAATTATATTAATAATAAATAATAATAATATTAACTATAAAATGATACAAATAATATTATTAATGATAATAACATTAATTATATATTACAACTAATTATAACTTATATATACATATATATTTATATATATTCATTTTAATAGTAACTTAGTTATTTTATTTATCATTTTACATTCTTAATTCCAATTGATTAAAGTGTATTTTATTAATTCAGATTATTATATATACACTTTCATTTATATATATATATATATATATATATATATATATATATATATATATATATATATATATATATATATATATATATATATATATATATATATATATATATATATATATATATATATATATATATATATATATATATATACAAAATCATTTACACATAACTGTTCGTGAATCGCCGGGAGCAGTCGAAGGGTAATTGATTATATGAACATAGTTCAAAATTTTCGAGACTCAACATTACAGATTTTGCTTATCGTGTCGGAAACATATAAAGATTAAAGTTTAAATTTGGTCGAAAATTTCCGGGTCATCACAGGGTGCGTGTGTGTAGGGTGACCCTTGTTCGGGTTTACTCTATGTTCGTGTGGGAGAATGGACCTTGTGCTTCGGGTCCATGTGATACGCTTATGCGTTGTGGGTTTTTACCCTTGGTATTGTGAATTGGCTAGCGTTTTGGATAACCCTTTTGGCGATGGGTTACTAGCATTTGTTGTTGAGGAAATGAATCTCGGTTAGTGCGGATTCATGATGACTCGGGTTGTTTCAGTCATATTGGTGATGAGGTGGTGAATTTCGGGTTGTACGAATTCACTAAGGCTCGGGTAGTTCGGCCAACCTCAGTTGTAGAAGTGGTGAAGGAAGTGAATCTCGGGTAGTGCGAATTCACTAAGGCTCGGGTAGTTCGGCCAACCTTCATGTGGTTTGGGTTAAGGGGTTAACCTTATCGTTATTATTTGATTATATTTGTTATATACGCGTATATACTTATTGTTGTGTTGTAGTTAATTTTGTGACGTTAGCTTGGCGATTACGTCACGTGTAGCTACTTTGTGTATTGTGCTCCTTGTAGTTTGTTTACCATGCGGAGACGGTATGTGCTATTTTGATGCTTGGTGATGCGTACCCATTCTATGCATATGTATGTGTATAGTATCTTTACATTCACTAAGCATTAGCTTACCCTCTCGTTGTTTACATTTTTATAGATTGCATGGAGACGATGGATCGGGTAAGTGTGGGGACTAGTGGACTTGCGTAGTTTGCTTTAGAGAATCTTGCTTTTGGATTGGATTAGGATTGGGTAGCGTATCCCCAATCGCCATGCTCGGCTCTTATTTTGTGTTTAAAATTGTGGGGTCAAAACTTGTATTTTGTACTTAAAGGGTAATTTGGGTCGGTGTGGGCCCCGCCTCGTAAAGATTATTTTATGAATGGAACGTGTTAGTTTTTCAAATATGAAAATGTTGTGAAAAGCATTTTGTCTAAATACGTCGGGAAGTGGTCAACATTTTTCGCTAAATTGGATTTTGGACAGACCGAAATGGAGCGCCGCTCCAGGTCAAATGGCGCGCCGAGCCACTATGCTGCACAAAGAATTTTTTTATTTGATATTTCCGCGTGATCGTTTGTATATCGGGTTGGGTTGTTACACCCACCAACATAAACTTTTAATAACAAAATGCCTCTTTCAAAACCTAAAGTGTGGGATACGCCGTATCCCTAACATTGAGGACAAAAAGTGTGGGATAGCAAATGTTGCACATAACGATTCTTGTAAAACCTCAAGTGTTGATAAACTAAATTTTTCTTAAAATTTAAAACTTCTCGAACTATAAAACACCAAGGATTATAAAATTCTATAAAAGATCAAAAGTTTTTGCTACAAAATAGACCAAAAGAGTAAAACAAGGTTAAAACTTTTTGCGAAAATCAAACTGAGTATTCTAAAAGAGCATTGCATAACGAAAGGCGCTATTCGACCCATTATAATTGTTGTGAGACACCCCCAAATAAGGCTTTATAAGCACTCATTTTTAGTGCTTCACTATATTTCCGTTGAGCGCGCTGATGTTAACATCTCGGAATCAGAACTTGCTCTTGGTCTACATTTCGAAATTTCACATTTTGACGAGGATTACTAAGTTAGAACCTCAGCTACTCGTGAATACAAAAACACCCCCATTCCACACATCCATTTCCACCTCCGCTCTACAAATCCATTCACCATTACCCATCCATTCTAAACCACCTCATAAATAAATAAATCCCGATAAAAATCATTCTTTTTGGGAAACCATCTGCAAAACTGTACCAGCAAAAAAATGCGAGCATCCAAGCCAATTATCAAAGAAGACCTCCGAAAGGAGACCTCGAAGAGAAAAGCAAAAGATGCTTTCTTAAAAAAAAAAGAAAGATAAGAGAAAAGAAACTCCTAGCAGTAAAAAAAAAGGATGCCTACCGTAAAATTCCTGACAAAAAGCTGAAAGGATCACTAAAATTCTCTTCACCCTAGAAACTCCTATCTATCAAAACCCTTCGCACCCTAGAAACTTCCGAATCCCCATCTCTTCACGGTCCAAGCTGAGTCGATAACTAAAAATTCTCTTAAATAAGTGATGGAGATTTGAGTTTTGATCAAGCCTATGACCAAGAATGTAAGCATGACTGGCTAAGAGTGACTTCATTTCTTAGAACTATAGGACACCCTAAACACTTTAGTGAAATGAGTTACCCGAGTGAGATAGCCTCAGTTATGTAACCTCCTCTCATGCCTGCGGGAAAAAGGTTTGGGAATAACAAAAAGAATAAAACCAAGTTTTCGCTCCTCCGTCTTACGAAACAAAAATCACTTGATCTCTACGAATAAAAGTCCTCGGTGTCTAAAGTTTGAAAGTTTGCTTGAGGACAAGCAAAGTCTAAGTGTGGGATATTTGATATCGGCTAAAAAGTCATGTTTTTACCCCCGATATTGAATCCCAAAAGCATAAAGTTCAAAGCTTTGTCGGCAAAATAATCGTTTTTTCGGTTAGATTTGTAGGTAAAGTAATTACGAAGACGATGCAAGAAGAATCAAGAAAATCGGAGCTAAAATGAAGATTCTAGAGCAAAAACGGTGAAAGACAAGAAATCAAGTTACGATCCAAGGATTCAGCAAGCCAAACGGCTTGCCAAACGGCCTGCCAGTATGGCAAACGGCCTGCCAAACTCCCAGATCAAACGGGCCAAGCAAACGGGCAGGCCTTGCAAACGGGCTGTGCAAACGGCCTGCCAAACGGGTTTCCAAACGGCCTGCTAGCCGTTTGCAGGCAAAATTCAAGTCTATTTAAAGGGCTTTTTGTCATCCAATTTCAACACACTTCTCTTCACTCTCTCACTACAATACACTTTCTTTCACAAGAGCTTTCAAGGCCTTCTTGTAGTGACCCGAACTTTTCCATGATTATATATTAATTAAAAACTATATTTGCATGATTAAATGTTTCCAACATGTTAAGCAATCAAACTTGTTAAGACTTGATTATTTGAAATGAGTTTCATGTAGACAATTGACCACCCAAGTTGACCGGCGATTCACGAATGTTAAAACTTGTAAAAATGACATAACGATATATATATGGATATACATATAGTTAACATGAGATTATGATAAGTAAGTATCTCCTTAAGTATATTAACAATGAGTGATATACATAAAAATGAGACTACTAAGTTAAGAAACTCGAAACGATATATATAACGATTATCGTTAGTACAACGTCTTACTAAATACATATGTATCATATTAAGATATTGTTACACTATATTTAACATGGTAAAATGATAATTATATATATCATTAAGTATGTTAACAATGAACTACATATGTAAAACAAGACTACTAACTTAAGAATTTTGAAACGAGGCATATATGTAACGATTATCGTTGTAACGACATTTTAATGTATATATATATATATATATCATATTAAGATATATTCATACATCATAATATCTTGATAATGTAATAATTTAACATCTCATTAGATATAATAAACAATGGGTTAACAACATTAAATGAGATCGTTAACTTAAAGGTTTCAAAACAACACTTACATGTAACGACTAACGATGACTTAACTACTCAGTTAAAATGTATATACATGTAGTGTATTTAGATGTATTAGTACACTTTTGAAAGACTTCAAGATACATATCAAAGTACTTCTACTTAACAAAAATGCTTACAATTGCATTCTCATTCATTTTCATCAACAATTCTACTCGTATGCAACCGTATTCGTACTCGTACAATACCCAGCTCCTAGACGTGTATACTATTGGTATATACACATAATAATTCAGCTCTTAGCAGCCCTAGATAGTCAAAAAACATGTGGAACCAATAACTAGACAACTAGCATGACTTATGAGCAAGGAAACAAAAACAAGAACTCCTTTTAACCCCACTCACCTTCACCACTCACCACCTACTCCATTTCACTTCCAATTTTCTTCCCAATTCTCTCTCAAAACACACACACTCTTCCATGAACGTCTAAGTTACTATTTTTCCAGCAAATATGATCAAATACAAGCTTTGGTTATTACCTATAATCATCATAAAAACAATTACTCAAGAACACATCAAGAACACTTCCAAGTTTACAAGTTTACTTCCAAGTTTCCTAATCCATTCCAAGCAATCATCTAAGATCAAGAAACCTTTATTATTTAAAATAGGTTATCTTTCTAAATCAAGGAAATATTCATATTCAAGCTTTGATTCAATTTCTATAACTATAACTATCTTAATTCGAGTAATAATCTTACTTGAACTTCTTTTTGTGTCATGATTCTATTTCAAGAACTTTCAAGCCATCAAAGATCCTTTGAAGCTCAAGTTATTTTTTTTTTATCATTTCCAGTAGGTTTACCTACTAAACTTGAGGTAGTAATGATGTTCATAACATCATTCGATTCATGTATATAAAACTACTTTATTCGAAGGTTTAAACTTGTAATCACTAGAACATAGTTTAGTTAATTCTAAACTTGTTCGCAAACAAAAGTTAATCCTTCTAACTTGACTTTTAAAATCAACTAAACACATATTCTATATCTATATGATATGCTAACTTAATGATTTAAAACCTGAAAACACAAAAAATACCGTAAAACCGGATATACGCCGTCGTAGTAACACCGCGGGCTGTTTTAGGTTAGTTAATTAAAAACTATGATAAACTTTGATTTAAAAGTTGTTCTTCTGGGAAAATTATTTTTCTTTTGAACATGAAACTATATCCAAAAATCATGGTTAAACTCAAAGTGGAAGTATGTTTTCCAAAATGGTCATCTAGAGATCGTTCTTTCGACTGAAATGACTACCTTTACAAAAATGACTTGTAACCTGTATTTTTGACTATAAACTTATACTTTTTCTGTTTAGATTCATAAACTTAAGTTCAATATGAAACCATAGAAACTTGAATCACTCAAAACGGATTTAAAACGAAGAAGTTATGTGTAAAACAAGATTGGATATTTTTGTTTGTTGTAACTACGTGAAAATTGGTAACAAATCTATATTAATCATATCCTAGCTAACTCATATTGTATTATACATGTATTCTAATATATTATGTTATCTTGGGATACCATAGATACGTATGTAAATGTTTTGACATATCATATCGACCCATGTATATATATTATTTGGAACAACCATAGACACTCTATATGCAGTAATGTTGGAGTTAGCTATACAGGGTTGAGGTTGATTCCAAAAATATATATACTTTGAGTTGATATCTAGCCTGAGACGTGTATACACTGGGTCGTGGATTGATTCATGATAATATATCGATTTATTTCTGTACATCTAACTGTGGACAACTAGTTGTAGGTTACTAACGAGGACAGCTGACTTAATAAACTTAAAACAGTAAAACGTATTAAAAATGTTGTAAATATATTTTGAACATACTTTGATATATATGTACATATTTGTTATAGGTTCGTGAATCGACCAGTGGCCAAGTCTTACTTCCCGACGAAGTAAAAATTTGTGAAAGTGAGTTATAGTCCCACTTTTAAAATCTAATATTTTGGGATGAGAATACATGCAGTTTTATAAATGTTTTACGAAATAGACACAAGTAAATGAAACTACATTATATGGGTGAATGATTAAAGTCGAATATGCCCCTTTTTTCTTGGTAACCTAAGGATTAGTAAACCGATCTACTAATTGACGCGAATCCTAAAGATAGATCTATTGGGCCTAACGAACCCCATCCATGGTTGCGGATGCTTTAGTACTTCGATGTTGTTTTATCATGTCTGATGGATTTCCCGGAATGATAGGAGATATTCTTATATGCATCTTGTTAATGTTGGTTACCAGGTGTTCACCATATGAATGATTTTTATCTCTATGTATGGGATGTATATTGAAATATGAAATCTTGTGGTCTATTATTACAATTTGATAAATATATAGGTTAAACCTATAACTCACCAACATTTTTATTGACGTTTAAAGCATGTTTATTCTCAGGTGATTATTAAGAGCTTCCGCTGTTGCATGCTAATATATGGACAAGATTTGGTGTCAGCATGCTTGTATAATATTGTTTAAAACTGCATTCGAGATTTATTTTGTTGTAACATATTAATATTGTAAACCAATATGTATTGGTAGTGTGTAAGTGTGATATGTTTAGATTATCATTTCTGGAAAATCTAGGTGGTGTCTTTTTAACCTTGTCGATAAAATAAAGGTTATGGTTTGTTTTAAAAACGAATGCAGTCTTTGAAAAAAAGGTCTCATATAGAGGTCAAAACCTCGCAACGAAATCAATTAATATGGAACGTTTATAATCGATATGAACGGGACATTTCAGTTGGTATCCGAGCGTTGGTCTTAGAGAACCAGAATTTTTGCATTAGTGTGTCTTACCGAGTTTGTTAGGATGCATTAGTGAGTCTGGACTTCGACCGTGTTTTTCTTCAAAAACGATTGCTTAACATTTTTTGTTGGAAACTATATATTATTAACATGTAAATATATTAATCTCTTAACGTGTTTGATGTTGTGTGATAGATGTCTACCTCTAGTACAAATCCCATCGACTCACCTAATAATAATGAAGAGTCGAATATACTTTGGGAAGATTCACAAATTCCCGAAGAGGAACCAGAAGAGGAGGAACCGGAAGAGGAGGAACCGGAAGAGGAGGAACCGGAAGAGGAGGAACCGGAAGAAGAAGAGGTTCTGGAGGAAGAATATTGATACCTACAGTAAATCGATTAAATAAAAGAAAATCCTCAACCAACAGACCAAAGTTAAAAATGGTCAATGGTGTTTCCGCCGAGGAAGCAAAATATTGGGAAGATTACCAATTTTCCGATGAATCGGATCCCGATGAGGATTCCGATGATGTTATAGAAATTATCTCAACCCAATTTAATAAAGCAAAAGAAAATAATAAGGGAAAATGTATAAAAATAGATAAACCTGATTCCAACCCCGATGAGCTTTATATGTATCGGCAACCTCCGTATTTCCTAAATTATAACAATAACCCGGGAACCTCTAAACCACCAGGTTTTTCTAAACCATTGTGGAAAACGACGGCTCGTATTAGAGGAACACCATATATCCCTAGAAAATTAGGAAAACGAACCAAGTCCGAAGAAGAAGAAACCAGTGATTCAGATTAGGGAGTTGTAATCATGTTGTGTATTATATGTATTGTAGTGTGCTTGTACTTTTATGTTCTATGTAAAAATTGCTTGTATTGTTTGTTAATTATCTTTTATGAATCTAATCCTTGTCTATTTTACAGTATAAAAACAAAATGGATGTTAAGGGTAGACAACCGAATATTTTAGAAGACCTACCAGAGGATATGATTGAGGAAATCTTGTCTAGAGTCGGTCAGAATTCATCAGCACAATTAGTTATGGCGAAATTAACTTGTCAAACATTTGAAAGACGTTCCAGAAATGGCTTAGTTTATAAAAGGCTTTCCTTTGATAGGTGAGGTATATCGCATTGGGGAGACCGTAAGTTACGCCGTGTTTTCTTTAAAGCGTTAAATGCGAGGAACACAAATGCAATTTTACGCTACGGGTTAAGAACCTATTTTGACTCAACATATCCCAACATAGGATTTCATGAGTTAGAAAGAGCTTCTAACATGCAACATAAAGAAGCATGTTATACTTACGGGTTAGTGATGTTCGCTTCTCACCAAAGTGAGAAAAAGAACATTGGATTACAACTATTAAATGAAACATTCCCACAGGTGACGGATTCAGTAGTTGGGGTGAGAAGAAAAGGTTTTTAGATTATTACGGGGCTGTTGGACAGTACGAAACCCTCGTCTTTTTGATGACATTACAACATGCTGCCTAGCCAATGGTCATAACGGTTACTTTCCACAAGACCAAGGATGGGAAGTCGTCTTAGTAAAACCAGAATGCATGACTTGTTTCTGGACTTATGAATTACGTGTCTTTACTTCTTTTGCTGAACAACTTGCGTATTAACTAGAATTGCCTTTATAGCTGCCAAGTAGTAAAATTATTATGTGCTATATTTCATCCTATATGTATAATAACGGTATTGTAAGTTTGTAAAATATTGTATAAAATTTGAACGCAAAATTTTATTATAATCAGTTTTTTCATATAGAATTGTAGTAGTTGAATTGTATATTAGCTACTAAGTATGAACTTAACGGGTAGGTACTACCCGAATTAAAAAACTATAAAATGCTAATATGAAGAAAAAGCTTTTATAAATAAGTTCATACTATGCTACGAAATACTATTGACTACTCTTAAAATTCTATATGATTAACTTAATTCTTTTGGGCTATTTTTGAAGGAAATGGCACCGGCGACTCGTCAGAATTTGAACATGAGCGAGGAAGACTTCCGTGTTTTCCTTGCAGCAAACATAGCCGCAGTACAGGCTGCGATGCAAAATAACAATAACTCTGGATCTAGCAGTGGAACTAATTTCACAAGAAATCGTGTAGGATGCTCCTACAAAGAATTCACTGCCTGCAAACCTTTGGAATTTGATGGAACCGAGGGTCCAATTGGATTGAAACGGTGGAACAAGAAGGTTGAATCGGTGTTTTCCATAAGTAAATGTACTGAAGAAGATAAAGTAAAGTACGCTACGCATACCTTCACAGGTACGGCGCTAACATGGTGGAATACCTATCTCGAGCAGGTATGACAAGATGCTACTTACGCACTATCGTGGTCAACATTCAAGCAATTGATGAACGAGCAGTATCATCCCAGAAACGAGGTCAACAAGCTCAAGGTAGAGCTTAGAGTCTTACGAACGCAAGGTTTTGATATCACCACGTACGAACGATGATTCACCGAATTGTGCCTATTGTGTCCCAGAACGTTCGAAGATGAAGAAGAGAAGATCGACGCATTTGTAAAAGGGTTACCGGAAAGGATTCAAGAAGATGTGAGCTCACACGAGCCCGCCTCCATACAAAAGGCAAGTCAAATGGCTCACAAATTAGTGAACCAGATCGAAAGAAGGATTAAAGAGCAGACGACTGAAGAGGCTAACATGAAATAAGTCAAGAGAAAGTGGGAAGAAACCAATGACAAGAGTCACCAATACAACAACAATCACAACCACAATCGCAATAACCCAAAAACCGCAACATCAATTGTAACAACAACTTCAACAAACGTCATAACAACAACTACAATAACCGTCCCAACAACAATAACAACAACAAAAATAGCAACAATAACAATCCCAACAACAATCTCAATAACAACAATGGCAACAAAAACTAAAAACAGTCATGCCAAAGGTGTGAAGAGAATCACCAGGGGTTCTGCACGACATTTTACACTAGGTGTAGAAGAAATGGTCTTAGTGAGGCAAAGTGTGAGGCCTACGGACCAAAGTTTAACAGAATTAAAAAAACAAATAATGTCGGAATAGATAATGCCGCCATAGTTTGCTTTGCATGTGGAAAACCGGGCCACATTAGTAGAAATTTCCCGAATCAGGGGAATACTAGTGGGCAGGGCCGCAGAAGAGTTTTCAATATTAATACGGCAGAAGCGCAGGAAGATCCGGAGCTTGTTAAGGGTACGTTTCTTATTGACAATAAATCTGCTTATGTTTTATTTGATTCGGGTGCAGATAGAAGCTATATGAGTAGAGATTTTTGTGCTAAACTAAATTGTCCACTGACGCCTTTGGATAACAAATTTTTACTCGAATTAGCAAATGGTAAATTAATTACAGCAGATAATATATGTCGGAATCGAGAAATTAATTTGGTTAGCGAAACATTTAAGATTGATTTGATACCAGTAGAGTTAGGGAGTTTTGATGTGATAATTGGCATGGATTGGTTGAAAAAGGAGAGAGCAGAAATCGTATGTTACAAAAATGCAATTCGCATTGTACGAGAAAAAGGAAATCCCTTAATGGTGTACGGAGAAAAGAGCAATGCAAAGCTAAATCTTATTAGTAATTTAAAGGCGCAAAAACTAATAAGAAAAGGTTGCTATGCTGTTCTAGCACATGTCGATAAAGTACAAACTGAAGAAAAGAACATTAACAATGTTCCCGTCGCAAAAGAATTTCTCGATGTATTTCCGAAAGAATTACCGGGACTGTATCCACACCGACCTGTTGAATTTCAAATAGATCTCGTACCAGGAGCTGCACCAATAGCTCGTGCTCCATACAGACTTGCACCCAGTGAAATGAAGGAACTCCAAAGCCAATTACAAGAACTTTTAGAGCGTGGTTTTATACGACCAAGTACATCACCATGGGGAGCTCCTGTTTTGTTTTTCAAAAAGAAGGATAGTACATTCAGGTTGTGTATCGACTACCGAGAGTTGAACAAACTTACCATCAAGAATCGTTACCCACTACCGAGAATCGACGACTTATTTAATCAACTACAAGGCTCGTCGGTTTATTCGAAGATCGATTTATGTTCCGGGTATCATCAAATGTGGGTGAAGGAGGATGATATTCCGAAGACTGCTTTCAGGACGCGTTACGGTCATTACGAGTTTATGGTTATGCCGTTTGGGTTGACTAACGCACCAGCTATGTTCATGGACCTCATGAACCGAGTGTGTAGACCATATCTTGACAAGTTTGTCATTGTTTTCATCGATGACATACTTATTTACTCAAAGAATGATCAAGAGCACGAAGAATATTTGAGAAAAGTGCTAGAGTTGTTGAGGAAAGAAAAACTGTACGCTAAGTTTTCAATGTGTGCATTTTGGTTGGAAGAAGTTCAATTCCTCAGTCACATAGTGAACAAAGAAGGTATTCAAGTGGATCCAGCAAAGATTGAAACCGTTGAAAAGTGGGAAACCCCGAAAACTCCGAAGCATATACGCCAATTTTTAGGACTGGCTGGTTACTACAGAAGGTTCATCCAAGATTTTTCTAAAATAGCAAAACCCTTGACTGCATTAACGCATAAAGGGAAGAAATTTGAATGGAAGGATGAGCAGGAGAAAGCGTTTCAATTGTTGAAGAAAAAGTTAACTACGGCACCTATATTGTCATTGCCTGAAGGGAATGATGATTTTATGATATATTGTGATGCATCAAAGCAAGGCCTCAGTTGTGTATTAATGCAACGAACGAAGGTAATTGCTTATGCGTCCAGAAAATTAAAGATTCACGAGCAAAATTATACGACTCACGATTTGGAATTGGGCGCCGTTGTTTTTGCATTAAAGACTTGGAGGCACTACTTATATGGGGTCAAAAGTATTATATATACCGACCACAAAAGTCTCCAACACATATTTAATCAGAAACAACTGAACATGAGGCAGCGTAGGTGGATTGAATTGTTGAATGATTACGACTTTGAGATTCGTTACCACCCGGGGAAGGCTAATGTGGTAGCCGACGCTTTGAGTAGAAAGGACAGAGAACCTATACGGGTAAAAGCTATGAATATAGTTATTCGTACTAACCTTACTACTCAAATAAAGGAGGCACAGCAGGGAGTTGTAAAAGAAGGAAAGTTGAAGAATTAAATACCCAAAGGATCGGAGAAACATCTTAATATTCAGGAAGATAGAACCCGGTATAGGGCTAAAAGAATTTGGGTACCAAAGTTTGGAGATGTGAGAGAAAAGGTACTTAAGGAAGCACATAAAACCAGATATTCAATACATCCCAGAGCGGGGAAGATGTACAAAGATCTCAAGAAATACTTTTGGTGGCCGGGTATGAAAGTCGATATTGCTAAATACGTAGGAGAATGTTTGACGTGTTCTAAGGTCAACGCTGAACATCAGAAACCATCAGGTCTACTTCAACAACCTGAAATCCCGGAATGGAAATGGGAAAACATTACCATGGATTTCATTACTAAATTGCCAAGGACTGCAAGTGGTTATGATACAATTTGGGTAATAGTCGATCGACTTACCAAGTCAGCACACTTTCTGCCAATGAGAGAATATGATAAAATGGAGAAGTTGGTGTGATTATACTTGAAGGAAGTTGTCTCCGGACATGGAATACCAGTCTCTATTATCTCAGATAGGGATGTCAGATTTGTTTCAAGATTTTGGCAGACATTGCAACAAGCATTGGGGACTCGTCTAGACATGAGTACTGCTTATCATCCACAAACTGATGGGCAAAGTGAAAGGACGATACAGACCCTTGAAGACATGCTACGAGCATGTGTTATCGATTTCGGAAACAGTTGGGATCGACATCTATCGTTAGCAGAATTTTCCTACAACAACAGTTACCATTCGAGTATTGAGATGGCGCCGTTTGAAGTACTTTATGGTAGAAAGTGCAGGTCTCCATTTTGTTAGAGTGAAGTGGGGGATAGACAGATTATGGGTCCGGAGATAATTCAAGAAACTACCGAGAAGATCATCCAAATTCAACAACGATTGAAAACTGCCCAAAGTCGACAAAAGAGCTATGCGGACATTAAAAGAAAATATATAGAATTTGAGATTGGAGAGATGGTCATGCTTAAGGTTTCACCTTGGAAAGGCGTTGTTCGATTTGGTAAACGGGGGAAACTAAATCCAAGGTACATTGGACCATTCAAGATTATAGATCGTGTCGGACCAGTAGCTTACCGACTTGACTTACCGCAACAACTCGCCGGGGTACATAATACTTTTCATGTCTCGAATTTGAAGAAATATTTTCCTAAAGAAGATCTCACCATTCTATTAGACGAGATTACAATTAATGAAAAACTACAATTCATTGAAGAACCCGTCGAAATAATGGATCGTGAGGTTAAAAGACTTAAGCAAAACAAGATACCAATTGTTAAGGTTCGATGGAATGCTCGTAGAGGACCCGAATTCACCTGGGAGCATGAAGATCATATGAAGCTGAAATACGCTCACCTATTTCCAGAAGATGCGTCAACACCTTCAACAGCTTAAAATTTCGGGACGAAATTTATTTAACGGGTAGGTACTGTAGTGACCCGAACTTTTCCATGATTATATATTAATTGAAAACTATATTTGCATGATTAAATGCTTCCAACATGTTAAGCAATCAAACTTGTTAAGACTTGATTATTTGAAATGAGTTTCATGTAGACAATTGACCACCCAAGTTGACCGGCGATTCACGAACGTTAAAACTTGTAAAAACGACATAACGATATATATATATGGATATACATATAGTTAACATGAGATTATGATAAGTAAGTATCTCCATAAGTATATTAACAATGAGTTATATACATAAAAATGAGACTACTAAGTTAAGAAACTCGAAACGATATATATAACGATTATCGTTAGTACAACGTCTTACTAAATACATATGTATCATATTAAGATATTGTTAAACTATATTTAACATGATAAAATAATAATTATATATATCATTAAGTATGTTAACAATGAACTAAATATGTAAAACAAGACTACTAACTTAAGAATTTTGAAACGAGGCATATATGTAACGATTATCGTTGTAACGACATTTTAATGTATATATATCATATTAAGATATATTCATACATCATAATATCTTGATAATGTAATAATTTAACATCTCATTAGATATAATAAACAATGGGTTAACAACATTAAATGAGATCGTTAACTTAAAGGTTTCAAAACAACACTTACATGTAACGACTAACGATGACTTAACGACTCAGTTAAAATGTATATACATGTAGTGTATTTAGATGTATTAGTTGTGAAGATCCGGAAATTTCTGACTAAATTTAAACTTTATCTTTATATTATTCCGACACGATAAGCAAAGTTTGTTAAGTTAAATCTCAAGAATTTTAAATTGTGTTCATACATTCATTATAACCTCGATCAAATTCTGACGATTCATGAACCGTTATATATAAATAAATATGTATATATATATATATATATATATATATATATATATTATAACTTAAAAATATTAATAAAGTATTAAACGTATAATACTTTACATGAACGTATTTATTTCAGTATGTTTATCGATGGAATTAGAAGATAATATCAAATGATTGATTTATCAGATACATTATGATATGATTACGGGTCTATGTTATAAGGTCCACTGTGATTTAAGAAATCTATTCTTATTGATGACATTCGGAAAATGGTAAAGTGATTTATAAGTAAGAACGTGGAGTGTAAATAACTTAGATGTTGGATATCGACATGTTAAGTAACTCGACATTTTTCATTAAGATTATTTCATACGTTTATTTAACCTTTGAACTTTATCGCATGCTTCACCAACAGACTGTAATTTAAAAACTTGAAACCTATTATGAAAATATATGATTTTACTTTTCTAAAATGTTTTATGATATAACGATTTCCATTATTTTAACCTTTAAACAAAATACTTCTTAAATATATTTAGTTTTAGAAAACAAAATTATCATATTTATTTGATTTAGTTTCAAACGTACAAAAACATTTTCAGTTTAAAAAGAACTTTATTATTAAAACGTATATAACTTTTATAAATATCTAGAACCACTTTTAACAACTCATTACTTAACCAGTATGATAATAATAACGATATTTATATTTTATTTTATTAAATATAAATAACGATTTAAATTAATATTATATATATTTATACGCGTATTATACGTACATAGTTTTATACTTTTACTATACTTAAACTTTACCTTTACTTTATTTTTACTTTACCTTAACTTTAATAATTCATACTTTAATAATTCACTTTAATAATTCATACTTTAATAATTCACTTTAATAATTCATACTTTAATAATTCACTTTAATAATTCATACTTTAATAATTCACTTTAATAATTCATACTTTAATAATTCACTTTAATAATTCAAAAATCTATTATAAATAGAATTCAATAGGTTTCATTATTTGATAGAAACTTGAAAATATTTTCTCTAAACTCTCTCAATCGATTTACATATATATATTTACTCCGTATTATTTCAAGATATTATCAGTATACATAAAATATTACGACGGAGTGTTGTCCGAGTGATTTCGAAATTGTTTTTCGAGCGGGATAGAGGTAAGGAAATTATGGGTTAAAGCTATGGAGGTTATGGGTATGGTTCGGGTGTATTGCTCGTGAGTCAAACTAGTGTTTATCATCTCTGTTGCGTATACGTACTTTTCCTGCAATATTGAATCTCAATATTGATACGTTCGTGAATCCAAGGCCAACATTGCACTTGTTCAATGACGTCATATGTATTTTTACTGCAAAATACAGTATTGTAAGTTTCATTTGCTCCCTTTTATATATATTTTCGGGATTGAGAATACATGCGCTGTTTTTATAAATGTTTTACGAAATAGGCACAAGTACTAAAACTAATTCTACGTGGGTTTAAACCAGAAATATACCCTTAGCTTGGTAACATTAAACTACTTGTCTATGTACGGTAGGCGCAAATCCTAAAGATAGATCTATTGGGCCTGACAAACCCCATCCTGACTATGGGATGCTTTAGTACTTCGAGGTTATTTTAAACACACCTGATATGGTGTACTTCAGAGGGTAAAACATGAACATTAAGGCTTGTTACCGGGTGCCTAAAACTTATAGAATACTTTTATACACTTGCGAGTGAACATATATTTATAAACGAAAATCTTGTGGTCTATTAATATATTGAAATGATTGTTATGATAAACCTATGAACTCACCAACCTTTTGGTTGACACTTTAAAGCATGTTTATTCTCAGGTATTAAAGAAATCTTCCGCTGTGCATTAGCTCATTTTAAGGATATTACTTGGAGTCATTCATGGCATATTTTGAAAGACGTTGCATTCAAGTCATTGAGTTCATCAAGATTATTATTAAGTTAATTATAGTTGGATGTATTATGAAATGGTGTGCATACCATCAATTTTTGTTGTAAAGAAATTTTGTCTTTTAAAAAATGAATGCAATGTGTGTAAAATGTATCATATAGAGGTCAAATACCTCGCGATGAAATCAACTATTGTGAATCGTTTATAATGTATATAAACGGGTCCTTTCATTAGTACACTTTTGAAAGACTTCAAGACACATATCAAAGTAATTCTACTTAACAAAAATGCTTACAATTGCATTCTCATTCATTTTCATCAACAATTCTACTCGTATGCAACCGTATTCGTACTCGTACAATACCCAGCTCCTAGACGTATATACTATTGGTATATACACATAATAATTCAGCTCTTAGAAGCCCTAGATAGTCAACAAACATGTGGAACCAACAATTAGATAACTAGCATGACTTATGAGCAAGGAAACAAAAACAAGTACTCCTTTTAACCCCACTCACCTTCACCACTCACCACCTACTCCATTTCACTTCTAATTTTCTTCCCAATTCTCTCTCAAAACACAAACACTCTTCCATGAACGTCTAAGTTACTATTTTTCCAGGAAAAATCATCAAATACAAGCTTTAGTTATTACCTATAATCATCATAAAAACAATTACTCATGAACACATCAAGAACACTTCCAAGTTTACAAGTTTACTTCCAAGTTTCATAATCCATTCCAAGCAATCATCTAAGATCAAGAAACCTTTGTTATTTACAGTAGGTTATCTTTCTAAATCAAGGTAATATTCATATTCAAGCTTTGATTCAATTTCTATAACTATAACTATCTTAATTCGAGTAATAATCTTACTTGAACTTGTTTTTGTGTCATGATTCTATTTCAAGAACTTCCAAGCCATCAAAGATCCTTTGAAGCTCAAGTTATTTTTTCATCATTTCCAGTAGGTTTACCTACTAAACTTTAGGTAGTAATGATGTTCATAACATCATTCGATTCATATATATAAAACTACTTTATTCGAAGGTTTAAACTTGTAATCACTAGAACATAGTTTAGTTAATTCTAAACTTGTTCGCAAACAAAAGTTAATCCTTCTAACTTAACTTTTAAAATCAACTAAACACATATTCTATATCTATATGATATGCTAACTTAATGATTTAAAACCTGAAAACACAAAAAACACCGTAAAACCGGATATACGCCGTCGTAGTAACACCGCGGGCTGTTTTGGGTTAGTTAATTAAAAACTAAGATAAACTTTGATTTAAAAATTGTTCTTCTGGGAAAATGATTTTTCTTATGAACATGAAACTATATCCAAAAATCATGGTTAAAGTCAAAGTGGAAGTATGTTTTCCAAAATAGTCATCTAGACGTCGTTATTTCGACTGAAATGACTACCTTTACAAAAATGACCTGTAACCTGTATTTACGAATATAAACTTATACTTTTTCTGTTTAGATTCATAAACTTAAGTTCAATATGAAACCATAGCAACTTTAATCACTCAAAACGGATTTAAAACGAAGAAGTTATGGGTAAAACAAGATTGAATATTTTTGCTTGTTGTAACTACGTGAAAATTGGTAACAAATCTATATTAATCATATCCTAGCTAATTCATATTGTATTATACATGTATTCTAATATATTATGTAATCTTGGGATACAATAGACACGTATGCAAATGTTTTGACATATCATATCGACCCATGTATATATATTATTTGGAATAACCATAAACACTCTATATGCAGTAATGTTGGAGTTAGCTATACAGGGTTGAAGTTGATTCCAAAAATATATATACTTTGAGTTGTGATCTAGCCTGAGACGTGTATACACTGGGTCATGGATTGATTCAAGATAATATATATCGATTTATTTCTGTACATCTAACTGTGGACAACTAGTTGTAGGTTACTAACGAGGACAGCTGACTTAATAAACTTAAAACAGTAAAACGTATTAAAAATATTGTAAATATATTTTGAACATACTTTGATATATATGTACATATTTGTTATAGGTTCGTGAATCGACCAGTAGCCAAGTCTTACTTCCCGACGAAGTAAAAATCTGTGAAAGTGAGTTATAGTCCCACTTTTAAAATCTAATATTTTGGGATGAGAATACATGCAGTTTTATAAATGTTTTACGAAATAGACACAAGTAAATGAAACTACATTATATGGGTGAATGATCGAAGCCGAATATGCCCATTTTTGCTTGGTAACCTAAGAATTAGTAAACCGATCTACTAATTGACGCGAATCCTAAAGATAGATCTATTGGGCCTAACGAACCCCATCCATGGTTGTGGATACTTTAGTACTTTGATGTTGTTTTATCATGTCCGATGGATTTCCCGGAATGATAGGGGATATTCTTATATGCATCTTGTTAATGTCGGTTACCAGGTGTTCACCATATGAATGATTTTTATCTCTATGTATGGGATGTATATTGAAATATGAAATCTTGTGGTCTATTATTACAATTTGATAAATATATAGGTTAAACCTATAACTCACCAACATTTTTATTGACGTTTAAAGCATGTTTATTCTCAGGTGATTATTAAGAGCTTCCGCTATTGCATGCTAATATATGGACAATATTTGGTGTCAGCATGCTTGTATAATATTGTTTAAAACTGCATTCGAGATTTATTTTGTTGTAACATATTAATATTGTAAACCAATATGTATTGGTAGTGTGTAAGTGTGATATTTTTAGATTATCATTTCTGGATAATCTAGGTGGTGTCTTTTTAACCTTGTCGATAAAATAAAGGTTATGGTTTGTTTTAAAAATGAATGCAATCTTTGAAAAAACTGACTCATATAGAGGTCAAAACCTCGCAACGAAATCAATTAATATGGAACGTTTATAATCGATATGAACGGGACATTTCAGTTCTCACCTCCGAGCGGGAAATTAAGTACCCGGAGGTGAATGCCGAAGATTGTAATAGGAGCGGTCTAGAGGATGTCAGCACTTGTAATGGTCCGAATCTCGTCTGTAAATGGAGAACGCTTTCCTTAATTTAATAAGTTATCTTAAGTTGCTTTCATCCTGCATGACTATCTATCTGTTGCAAATGTTTATTATATGTTGAATACGTTATCTGAAACTTATGCTATTGTTATGCTGAAACCTTGACGGTTTAGAAGTTTAATTTACGGATCACCCTTTCCGCTTATTCACGTGGCTATAACCTACTATTAGGACCTGATCAACCCTAGGATACTGGTAATTAGTTATGTGTGCTTAACGTCACAATAGGGATATGAAACGACCCGTCCATAATACTATAAACGAGGTACGTTATTCATTGGTCCCATAGCGAGGTATTTGACCTCTATATGATACGTTTTAGAAAATATTGCATTCGTTTCATAAAAAGTACACCATTATTATACATAATGCGTGTTTTAAACAAATGGGCGATTATTTAAGGAATAATTCCCCTATTGCATTAGTTTCCAAATACTACACACGTGACATAACTGTTGAATATAATACATGACAAAGGTTTTATTGAATGCAACACTTCATTTAAACAAAAGCATGAGACTCCATGCACAGCTTGCTCAGATAATGCAACAGCGGAAGACTTTCTTAAGGACCTGAGAATAAACATTCTTAAACAGTCAACACAAATGTTGGTGAGATATAGGTTTTAAAGCCAGCATAAGATATAATAATAGATCACAAGATTTCATGTTATAAACGTTTCAGCAAAGATATTCTATATGTTGTTGAGTGCCCAGTAACTATACTTAACAGATGTTTTCCGTGCATATTCCCTTTTCAAAGTTATCTCTACACCGTACCAAGTGTAGTAAAACGAAGTACTAAATACCTGTTATGAACTAGTGCTAACTAGCCCGAGTGGGGTTGTCAAACCCAATAGATCTATCAATAGGATTCGCGCTTACATGTTAACCACATGTAACAAATAGTTACCAGACTATTAGGGATATATACAAAGGTACAACTCAACATAGAATATATATTTAAGTACTTGTGTCTATTTTGAAAAATAAAAGATGCATGTATTCTCATCCCAAAATATTTGTAGAGTTTAAAAATGAGACTATATACTCACTATCGTAAAAGTATAGTTTTAACAAGTTTTTAACTTATTAAAATATTGCCGACGTCCTTGGATTCACAAACCTATAATAATAATAATAATAATAATAACGATTCAGATAATAATGCATATGAACAAAATTAATATAGCAAGTTCATATAATACTTATATAATGATTTTTAACATTTTATGTTAGTAGTCCATTGTTAGTAGTCCTTTGTTAGTAGTCCAAAATAGTTCTAAAAGTCCAACAGTTCAGTAATCGGTATATATATAATCTTAGAATTACCCCACAGCGTATTGTGTATGTATTGTCTTGCATCAATCCAGAGACGTGTTGACTTAGGATTTATCAAAACGTATTGTGCACGTATTGTCATGGAACGTACCAAGATTATCATATATATACAATCTCAGAATTAACCAATATTATAATATTTTGTTATACTAATGATAACATGTCCAAATATATATAGGATATAGGAAAAGTTAGCAAGGATATGGTTAATATAGTTTTTATAAGATAAATTTCGTCCATACAACGT
This sequence comes from Rutidosis leptorrhynchoides, assembly GCF_046630445.1. Classification (NCBI taxonomy): domain Eukaryota; kingdom Viridiplantae; phylum Streptophyta; class Magnoliopsida; order Asterales; family Asteraceae; genus Rutidosis; species Rutidosis leptorrhynchoides. Next base: position 272,573,805 of record NC_092341.1, on the reverse strand, counting down.
TAATTTTAGCAGATTTTGTTTTGCTCGCCAAAAATTCATTACAACTCCGTTTAAAGTGAATCAAATTGCTATGGATTCCTTAAGAAGTTAATTTTTCAAAACCAATTCTAAAATTTTAGCCCATATATTAATCTTTAAAGTTTTACCCTCTTTTTGTACTGGTGGACAGATTTGGAAGAATCCCGGCATCCACCCAATATATGATTTTTGATAAAATAATTCCACTTTGTCTAAAATCATAAAAAATTTACTGTAAGTCTTATTTACATATATTAACATATTTCTAAAGTCTTAGCTTCGAACTCAAAGTCTAAGATAGGTTTTTAATTCCCAACCCAAAACAGTCCTCTTTTACCGAATGGAGACTAGTTGATGTATGTTAAGTTTTTAAGGTGTTCTTCATATGTACAAGTTATAAGTTCTTATAATAGTTTAATATAACATCATAATATGTATAAATAAGTGTTTCGAGAGTTAGATTAGATTAGTTTTCAAACAAGTTTAGAATCATCCAAACTATGTTCTAGTTGTTATTAACTATGATCTTTTATATAGATAGCTATAATCATATGAATTGAACAAGAGTTTTGGTAAGGCTGATACCTTGATTTAAGAAAGGGAAGTAGCTGAATATGAAGAGGATTTCTAGAGCTTGAAAGACTCCTTGAAAGGGTGCTTAAAGAAAACCAAACTTGAAAGCAAAACTTAAATCAAAGAAGGTGTTCTTGATTACTACTTCTATGGTGCTTATGGATTGTTTTTGTAACTAGTTTTTATTGTAGATAATGAAGGCTTATTAGAACTTGAAGAGAGGATATTATAGAGTGTTTTTAGAGAGAAAGAATAAGAGAATACTTGGAAGAGAATTGAAAGTAGAATGGATGTAAATGTGTGTAAAAAAAATACCATGTAAGGTCTTTATATACTAGTTGTATTTTGTTGTTTTATGATAAATATCTAGGATAAGTTAAATACCATGAGGTAGTGCATGACATAATAAGATTGATGATGTCATGCATGACATAATACATCAATCATGCAAATTACTATTGGTATATATGAATAGTAAATACTTTATGTTGTCTTTTTTTTGACTAATATCTAGTATAAGTTAAATTGATGATGTCATGTATGACATAATAAGATTGATGATGTCATACATGACATAATACTCCACTAATACAGATTTTTATTAGTATATATCAATAGTAAATACTTCTAAAAGCTTCGTATAATACGTGTATATATACTATATGAATACGAGTAGGATTCTTGAGAAAAATGAACGAAAATACGAGTATAGCTATCCTTTATATGTTTTTGTATATTATTAAGTGTATTTAATACTTTTAAGGTTGTATTTATACTCATAATACATTGTATGTAAATACATTTTAACATAAGTTAATTATGTCGTTTGAATAGTAACATATATATTGTTCGAAAACTCTCTAAATTAGTAGTATGAAAATGTATATATAATACCTTGTTAATATACTTAATGAGATATTTAATTATCATATTTTTAAATTAAATATATATATATATATATATATATATATACATATATATATAATTAATACAAGTTATGACGTTCGTGAATCGTAGGAATAAAAGGGTGGTCAAATGCTTATATAAAACTCTTTTCGGAGGTTCAAGACTTATTAAAATTCATTACTTATCAAGTCAGAATTATTAAATCATATAAATAGTATAATCAAGTAGTCGGAAAAATCCGGGTTGTCACAGTACCGAAAATTTTTGACTTATTTAAACCAATTCTCTATACGATTTTTTTTATTTTGACACGTTAAACAAAGTCTGTTAGATTGAGTCTCAAAATTTTAGAACTGTTTCATATATACAATTACCTTTGACTACTCTCGACGATTCATGAACAATTATATATATGTATATATATATATATATATATATGTACAAGTAAAAAACGACTTTCCTACAGTAAAACACTATTTGCTACAGTAAAAATGACTTTGATACAGTAAAACACTATTTGCTACAGTAAAACACTAATTGCTACAGTGAAACCGTACTTTGCTACAGTGCTACAGTGAAAACGACTTTGCTACAGTAAATACTATTTGCTACAGTGAAACCGTACTTTGCTACAGTGCTACATTGAAAAGCGACTTTGCTACAGTAAAACACTATTTGCTACAGTAACACTATTTGCTACAGTTCACTATTTGATGTCGACGAACTAGCAAACAAAAACGGATAAGGCGGCCATGCGATCGCATGGCAAAAACACTGAAAACTCATGCGATCGCATGGGGTACTGTTGCAGGCCAGAATCCTATAAAAGCTCGAGCTGGTTTCCAGTTTCTTTTCAATTCATTCCTCCGTATTATTTATTATATTTATATTATTATTATTATTATTATTATTATTATTATTATTATTATTATTATTATTATTATTATTATTATTATTATTATTATAATTATAATTATTATTAATCTTATTATTATTAGTAGTATTAATATTATACATAAAATACTACGACGAGGTCTTGAGCGTATCACTTTCAAAATGGTTTTTCGAGCGGGATATAACTAAGGAAATTATGGGTTATTACCAAGGAGGTTATGGGTAATGTTCGGGGGTATATTTAACCTAGTGTTTATCATCTCCGTTACGTCTACGTACTTTTCTGAAATATTGAATCACAATATTGATACGTAAGCATTTATATTTTATCTTTTATAAATTAATAGTGTATACATGTCTAGTGCTTGAGTATATATATTTATACATGCTTGTATACTAAATTTCGTCGTTAAACAGTTTATAATAGATCACGAATTAAATACATATATTACTGGTAAAAGGTATATGATATACATGTTTTTGAAAAGCTGGTGAAAAATCAATAACTTTTCATTTAGATATCGAATAGTTTCGATGAACGGATTAAAAGATATGATCAACTGAATTATAATTAACGTTAATTGGAATTGCTTTTGAATATGCAATTAATATTTAAACAACTTGTCTGTAAGATTGATAAATTGGATTTTTGAATATTATCAACCGAGTAAATGAATCCTTATATAAGGCACGTCTCGTTTTGTTAAACTATGGTCAAAATTGACTTTTTGAAACAACTTTGGATAACTTTTGTATGTCAATCTCGAGCATTAGGATTGTGATACACTATGACCTGACCTAGCATGATAGATATTTATTGACCAACATATGTTCTTTAGATTGAGATCTACGGTTATTTGGTAATCCGAGTTTCGGTCACATTTTGGTGAACGACTTTATATGCTGCTAAGGTGAGTTTCATTTGCTCCCTTTTTAATTTCTTTTGCAATCTATATTTTTGGGCTGAGAATACATGCACTTTATTTTAAACGCAATGGATACAAGTACATACTAAATTCTACACCGAGTTTGAACCGAAAATCCCTTAGCTTTGGTAACTAGTAACTGCCGGTTATAAGAACTGGTGGGCGCGAGTAGTTATATATGGATTCATAGGGCTTGACATCCCCGTCTGTTCCAGGTATAGAAACCCTAGCCTGAACTATAAAACAGACGTATGCTATTTGAGTTTAGTACACGTTGGTTTGCGTGTATTGTACATGTTGGTTGCATGTATGTTAAAACAGGGGTACTTATTATAACGTTAAAGTTTAGCTACCAGGGTGCTCAATCTTGTAGAATATTTTGATAAACGTTTCTGGATGAAACAACTGAAATCTTGTGATCCACCTTTATGTACAGATTATGCAAAACATTAAAATTATGAACTCACCAATCTTTGTGTTGACACTTGTTAGCATGTTTATTCTCAGGTTCCCTAGAAGTCTTTCGCTGATTGCTTATATGTTATACAAGCTATGTGATTGGAGTCTTACATGGCATATTTTTTTTAAGGAAACGTTGCATTCACCAAATTATCACCATGTATCTTATTTTGACTGCATTGTCAACGGAAGTACTATTGTAAACTATTATTTACGGTGATTGTCTATATGTAGAAATCATCAGATGTCGAAAACCTTTGATTTAAATATTCATTTATGGTGTGCCTTTTCAAAAGAATGCAATGTTTACAAAAATGTATCATATAGAGGTCAAATACCTTTCAAATGAAATCGATGAATGACGTGTTCGTCCATATGGATTTGGAGCGATCGTCACACTACCCGTTAAAGAAATTTCGTCCCGAAATTTAGAGTAGTACCTATTCAACGTATGATATAAGTAAACAGATGTGGGTACTTCTGCTTCATCTGATCTTCTCATTCCCAAGTGAACTCGGGTCCTCTCTGAGCATTCCAATGGACTCTAACAATCAGTATGTTGCTTTGCTTGAGTTGCTTGACTTCCCGGTCCATAATTTCGACGGGTTCTTCCATAAAATGTAACTTTTCATCGATTTGGACTTCTTCGAGCGGAATAGTGAGGTTTTCTTTTGCAAGGCATTTCTTCAAGTTTGAAACATGAAAGGTGTTATGTACCCCGGCAAGTTGTTGAGGTAACTCAAGTCGATAGGCCACCGGTCCAATGCGTTCGATGATTTTAAATGGCCCTACGTACCTTGGGTTAAGTTTACCCCTCTTGCCAAAGCGTATCACACCTTTCCAAGGTGACACATTCATCATAACCATGTCGCCAACCTGAAATTCCAATGGCTTTCTTCGAACATCAGCGTAGCTCTTTTGTCTACTTTGAGCGGTTCTCAATCTCTCCTTGATTTGTACAATCTTTTCAGTAGTCTCCTGTATGATCTCAGGACCAGTCAGTTGTCTGTCACCTACTTCGTTCCAACAGATAGGGGATCTACACTTTCTTTCATAAAGTGCTTCAAATGGTGCAGCATTAATACTCGTATGATAACTATTGTTATACGAGAATTCTGCCAATGGTAAATATTTATCCCGTCCATTTCTGAAATCGATCACACATGCTCTAAGCATGTCTTCAAGAGTCTGAATGGTCCTTTCACTTTGCCCATCATTTTGAGGATGATATGCAGTGCTCATATCTAGACGAGTCCCTAGAGCTTCATGTAGTGATTGCCAAAACCTTGACGTAAACCTACTGTCTCGATCGGATATAATGGAGATATGTACTCCATGTCTTGAAACGACTTCCTTCATGTATAATCGTACCAAATTCTCCATCTTATCCATTTCCTTCATAGATAGGAAATGTGCAGATTTGGTGAGACGATCGACAATTACCCAAATGGTGTCGTAACCCCATGCAGTCTTTGGTAGCTTCGTAATGAAATCCATGGTAATACATTCCCATTTCCATTCTGGGATTTCTGATTGTTGAAGCAACCCTGACGGTTTCTGGTGTTTCGCCTTAACTTTGGAGCAAGTTAAGCACTCCCCTATATATGTTGCAATATCTGCCTTTAAATTAGGCCATCAAAAATGTGCCTTAAAATCTTGATACATTTTTCCAGCTCCAGGATGTATCGAATATCTCGTCTTATGCGCCTCATCCAAAACCAATTTTCTTAACCCTTTAAACCTTGGTACAAAAATGCGTCCATTTAAATACCGGGTTTCGTCTTCTCGTATATCAAGTTACTTGTCTAAACCCTTGAGCATCGCATTTACAAAGTTTTCTTCAGTAAGAGCTCCTCGTTGAGCCTCCTTTATTTGTGTAGTGAGATTCGTACGAATTTTCATATTCATTGCTCGTACTCGAATCGGCTCTCTTTCTTTCCTACTTAGAGCGTCAGCTACTACATTTGCTTTCCCGGGATGATAACGAATTTCATGATCATAGTCGTTTATTAGCTCAACCCACCGTCGTTACCTCATATTCAATTGTTTCTGATCGAATATGTGTTGAAGACTCTTGTGATCAGTGTACACTATACATTTGAACCCATATAAGTAGTGTCTCTACATTTTCAATGCAAAAACAACCGCTCCTAACTCCAAGTCATGTATTGTATAATTCCGTTCATGAGTTTTCAACTGTCGAGAAGCGTAAGCAATAACCTTTGTTCATTGCATGAGGACACATCCAAAACCTTATCGCGACGCGTCACAATAAATCACGAAGTCATCGTTTCCTTCAGGTAATAATAAAATAGGCGTCGAAGTTAGCTTCTTTTTCAAAAGCTGAAATGCAGTTTCCTGCTCGGAGGCCCATTCATACTTCTTCCCTTTGTGGGTTAATGCGGTTAATGGTTTGGCTATTCGGGAAAAATCTTGAATAAACCTTCAATAATAACCAGTTAAACCCAAAAATTGGCGTATATGTGTCGGAGTCTTCGGGGTTTCCCATTTCTCAATGGCTGTGACCTTTGCGGGATCAGCCTGAATTCCTTGACTACTAACGATGTGACCAAGGAATTGTACTTCCTTCAACCAAAATGCGCACTTAGAAAATTTGGCGTATAACTGTTCTTTTATTAACAGTTCTAGCACTAACCTTAAATGTTGCTCGTGTTCTTGCTCATTCTTGGAGTAAATAAGGATATCATCAATAAAGACGATAACAAATTTATCTAAATACGGACTACATACTCGATTCATGAGGTCCATGAATACAGCGGGTGCGTTTGTCAACCTGAACGGCATGACCAGAAATTCGTAGTGACCGTAGCATGTTCTAAATGCGGTCTTCGGAATATCTTCTTCTTTTACTCGCAACTGAGTGTAACCTGATCTTAGGTCCATTTTGGAGTAAACACGTGATCCTTGCAACTGATCAAACAAGTCATCAATTCTCGGTAATGGGTACCGATTCTTGATAGTTAGCTTATTTAACTCGCGGTAGTCTATACACATTCGAAAGGATCCATCTTTCTTCTTAACGAATAGGATCAGAGCTCCCCACGGTGAAGTACTCGATCGAATAAATCCACGATCTAGTAATTCTTGCAACTGACTTTGTAGTTCTTTCATTTCAGACGGTGCGAGTCTATATGGAGCACGAGCCACCGGTGCAGCTCCCGGTACTAGATCTATTTGAAATTCTACAGATCTATGCGGAGGTAATCCGGGTAATTCTTCTAGAAATACTTCGGGAAATTCTCTTACCACAAGCACGTCACTAATGCTCTTTTCCTTCGTGTCGATCTTCTTCACATGTGTTAAAATAGCATAGCACCCCTTCTTTATGCACTTTTGGGCCTTCAAACAGCTAATAAAGTTTAGCTTATGATTACCCTTCTCTCTGAACACCATCAATGGTTTCCCGTTTACGCAGGGAAAACGAATCGCCTTTTCATAACAAACAACTTCCGCTCTCATCTTATACATCCAATCCATACCAATAATTACATCAAAACTCCCCAACTCAACGGGTATCAAATCAATTACAAATGTCTCACTAGTTAATTTAAGCTTACGTTTACGACAAATTTTATCAGCTTTAACTAGTTTACCATTTGCTAATTCTACAATACGTTTATCCTCCAGGGGCACTAAGGGGCAATTTAATTTAGAGAAAAATTTCTTACTTACAGAACTTCTATCGGCACCAGTATCAAATAAAATATAGGCAGGTAATTCATCGATAGTAAACGTACCCGTAACAAGCTTCGGGTCTTCTTGTGCATCGTTAGCATTTATATTAAATGCTCTTCCACAGACTGGACCATGTTCTCTCTTTTGGTTCGGGCACTTATTCTTGTAATGGCCCTTTTTCCCACACCCATAACACACAACAGCTTCAAGTGCGGCTTTATTAACATCTGTGAGAGGAAACCTACAATTTTGAATATGATGCCCTACTTTGTTGCAATTCTTACACACCACCGTGCGATTCCCAAAGTGGTGTCTCTTGCATTTCTGGCATTGGGGTTGTTTCCCCTGGTAGGTATTCTGGTTCCTCCTGCTACTCACACCCTGCGAGACTTCCTGTTTCTTGTGGTGGTGTTGATAGTTGTGATTCCTATCACGATTTTTGTTCCCTTTCCTCTTGTGGTCATTTGTTTTGACCTCAGCAGCTGCCTTTTCCTTGTTTCTTTCTTTGATTTGGTCCATTAACTTATGGGCCATCTTGCTTGATTCGTGCATTATTGTTGGATTGGATGAACTTACGTTTTTCTTGATTATCTCAGGTAATCCTTTCACAAACTGTTCAACTTTTGCTTCTTCGTCTTCAAATACTCCAGGACACATTAATGTTAGCTCTGTGAACCGTTGTTCATAGGTAGTGATGTTATCACCCTTGGTGCGCAATTCCCTCAACTCTGTTTTTAATTTATTCATCTCGTTCCTGGGTCGATACTGATCACACAACAAGTGTTTAAATGCTACCCAAGGTAAGGCGTAAGCAGTATTCTCCCCCATGTTTGCTAGGTAGGCATTCCACCATGTTAAAGCATTACTTTTGAAAGTATGAGAAGCGTATTTTACGCGGTCTTCTTCTGCACAATTACTTATAGCAAAAACATCTTCTACTTTTTCAATCCAATGCTTTAGTCCAAATGGACCTTCCGTTCCTTCAAATTCATGGGGTTTACAACCTATGAAGGTTTTGTAGGAGCATCCTACCCAATTTTCTACGGTGTTATCCTGATGGTTACGGTGATGACTCCCACCGGATGTCCCGGAATTGTTATTGTTATTAATTGCAGCTACTGCTGCGGTCACAGTTGTGATAAGAAAAGCTTGGAGTTCCTCGGTACTCATATTTTGTCTAGTTACAGGTGTCATTTCCTTCAAAAATAGCCAAAAGAGATAAATTAATCATATACAATATTATGAGTAGTCAATGGTACTTTGTAGCATATTAATAAGATGAACCATTTATTATAAAAGCCTTTTCTTCTTATTAGCGATTTATAATTGTAGCTTGGGTAGTACCTACCCGTTAAAGTTCATACTTAATAGCTAGTACACAAATTAACTACTACAATCATGATAATATTCTATCATGGAAAACTTAATGCATTAATACTTCACGCTTATTCTTTTGGTACAATATTTTACAATAATTCAATACTACTATTTTACATAAAACATATGTAAGATGAAATATAGCACACGATATATTATTATATAAGGCGTGAAGTCGAATAGCTACAAAAACAGATTAGAAACGACGAGGCTTCCTTGGGAATTCAAAGAAATCTGGGAAATCATAGAATTTTCGCTTCTCTACTGTCATAGTGCGTATTTCAGCGGTAAATCTAGGTTTTGGTTAGGGTTCAGTAGATGACATTTCTGTAGTATTGGTAAGACATGGTTGACTAGGTGTGGTAGTATCGGGAGCACTTGGTACAACAATTGTTTTATTAGTTTCTGCTTTTAAAATTTCTGGGTTGACGATTAAAGGTTTCTTTCCCTTATTAAATTCTTCCTCGGTAATTTCTTTTACTTCGTTCTCCTCAGGTTCCTCTTCTGGTTCCTCTGGGAATTGTGAATCTTCCAAAAAATGCATCTGACTCCAGGTCATCATCGTCATCAGTTATATAGATGATTGATACACCTTCTTTCGGGTCATCGTCGTTATCAGATAAGTCGATGATTGGTACTTTTGCCGGAGATTCAACTTCGGAGTCACTGAATGTGATTATGAGATTGGTGCTAGAAGTAGACATCTATCACACATTAACTACCACAATAGTAATATACCACATAATATTTACATGTTATAATATTCAATTTCCGACCAAAAATGATAAGCAATGGTTTTCAAAAACAAGTTCGGTCAAAGTCCAGACTCATTAATGCATCCTAACAAATACCGGTGAGACACACTAATGCAATTTCTGGTTCGCTAAGACCTCTGCTAAGATACCAACTGAAACAACCCGTCCATAATATTGTAAACGAGGTACGTTATTCATTGGATAAGTCACGGATGGGTCTGATACCAACTGAAACAACCATACCGAATCCCTCCACCTACTGGCATAAGTCACCTTCAGTTATGGTTCACACTGACAGGCCTCAAATGCCTTCTCAACCTCCCGTAACCAATTGAGAGTCACGGATGGGTCTGAACTTCCTGAATAGGAAGAAGGTCCACAATCTCTAAATTGTTTAAAGGTGCATCTTTTTGGTGGTTGGTATGGTTGTTGGAATTGCTGTTGTGGAAATGATTGGGGATATATGGGTGATTGAACTTGGTTCATCATCATTGGATTTGGGTACTAGTAGTTAAACTGTGGTGGCGTGATGTACTGAGGGAATTGGTTCTGTAATGGGTATTGGTACTAGTTTTGGTGTATCTGTGGTAAGGTGTGCGATTGAGCAGTGGCAAAACCTGGTGGTGTATCCTCATTACCCGACTGTCTAGCTAACTAAAGCTCAGCAACCTTCTCCTGAGCTTCTTTGAGTTTACCTTCAAGTTAGTGCACATATTCAGCCTGGTAAACCTCCACCTCATCCTCCACATCTGGAGCACTGAAAGTTCCGAGGTGGATCGGGTTTGTAGCATTCGCATCACTATTATCTGCCATCTGTGCTACAAAACACTCGCACAAAAGCTTAGTGGATAACTGTTAGTTTACTAAACACTAACTTGCACAACGTCCTACATTCACTTAGCCCCACCTCACGGACATGCTTAACTTAATTCAGGGTTTAGGAACAAATACGCGCAAGTACTTGCTGCTAAACCATGCTGTGATACCAACTTGTAAAACAAGTTGGGGACGCATCCCACTCAGTGTCATTCCTGCGCACAGGGTAACCACTGAGTGTACCTCAAAGCCTGGTTTTATAGCCCGCGTCTCCGCACGGCTGGCCAACCCGTTACACATAAAGGGATCGCAAAGGGTAAGAGCCAATGCTTCGTCACAGGTCGTCACTGTGAGAACCCCTTCTACGATTAACCTGTCAGTCAGGTTAAACCAGCTCTGATACCAACTTGTAACACCCTTATTTGTTTTTATCACAGTGGAAGTACATGTAATTACTAAAATAACCTTGGTTAACGTTTACAAACTATAGTTAAGAAATCAACTTAGTTAACATTGATTACAACTTTACAAAATGACGGTCTAACGTGAAAACAGTACAAAAAGAGAAAACATCAGAGTTCAGCTTATAGTCAAAGATGTCTTATATCCCATTCGCAACACCCGTCCTAAGCAGCAGTACCTAAACCTGCAATGGGTGGAAATGTGGGGGAATTAGCACAACTGCTAAGTGAATGGATACTATCTAACAGACTAAGCATAAGCAACTGAACATGCAAGGGTCACAGATATGCTAACGTCCTGAACTAGCATAAAAACAACAACAACTGATAATATGAGGATTAGTGGCTTGTACGAGCACACGACTTAGCTGATCAGGCTACAGTCTACCGATAGTCCGCTTTACTGATTCCACTGCATAACCGTCCAGATGCAACATATGCGTTCTTCTATGCTATACTGAATAATCAGTAACATCATGACCTGACCAGGCTACCACGGTCGACCTCACACCAACCCTACCTTGCCGCCTTGGTGGGTTCCCAACCTTGCCGCCTCGGTTGGTGTCCAACTAACAGTGCACACATAAGATCACAGATAATCAGTCATGCAATCGTCCTAACTAGCATGGCAATATCTAACTACGTATGGTATTCATACGGGGCATAAACATAATAATAAAGAGTCTGAACAAGTAGCTTGTCAGCTACTTAATACTCTATCCGTAGATAGACCCACTCACCGAATACCAGCAACTAACTCAAGTAATCTATCACTGAGTTGCGTCCTTATCCTTATCACCTGAACATAAGACAAATCAAGTTAGTTTCTGTCCTTTAGCACAAAACATCGTAGTACAGAAAATCTGTCACAAAAAGTGTCACTAAAAGTCTACCTAACACTTATGCATTTTCAAAATTTACATCCTGATTATCATAAGTCATGTGGACAACATAACGGCTAGAAAACAGCTAATTTAAATAACAATTACTGATCTGATCTACATCCGTACGGTTGCAAGTCCATCCGTACGGTTGCATTGTGCATCCGTACGATTACACACTTTCTGCCCGGTTGCACCAACATCACTGCATCCGTACGATTGCACATGCATCTGTACGGTTGCACAGTGTACCCGTGCGGTTGCAAGCTGCAACTGTACGGTTGTGTTCATCGAGCAGCAGCAGTAGAAAACTGACGGGTTTCATCCCCAATTCACCAAATCTCGACTTTTGACTCGTTTTTAACCTTAAAATGGTTACATCTCTTGCACAAAACCTTTTGAGACTTAAACCCTCAAATTTTAACACTCAAACAACATCAAATTAGACCAATTTGACTTCAAAACCTACTTTAACAAAAACCTAACTTTTAAACCTATTTTGACAAAGATTCAAGCACGAATTGGAACGATTATTACCTTGTTAAAACACTAGAAATCACAAGAGACTGATTTCCAACTATATTAAAGATCAACAACAAGTTTTGGTGAATCTAGGGTTTGAAAGTAGAAGAGAAGTAGGTACGGTGTGTGTGTGTGGAAGATTCAAGAAAATGAAAGAAATGGTTGATTTCTTGCTTATATATTTATGTTAAGTACAATACCCCATCACACACGGGTATTTACCAGTTATCTAATAACTTTCGTACTTAATTTGACTGCCCTAACGGAGTCCAAATTAAATAAATGAACCTGTTTTGTGACTCTTGTCACAAACTGGTCTTAACCAAATAATAAAATAACACTAAACATATAATTAAAATAAAAACATAATTAACCACACAATTATGCCTAAGGGCAAAAAGGTCATCTTACATCTATGCCCGATATGAGGATGTTACAATAAACTTCATTGCATATTTTACCTATAACCAAAATTAATCTCCGCCATTTCATCGAACCCCATGTATATCCAACATGAATAAATACTTCACAATGTGAACAATCCTATAAAATACAACAACACGAATCAATAGTTTTAATGCAAATGCTTTAAACCTAAAACAACTTAATCATAATCCACTATAAATTTAATTCAGTTTCATGAGATCCAATACAGATTACCTCGGATTTATTTTGGTTTCAGAACCAATACAAATCAGAGAAACTTATGAGAAACTTAGTAATCTGTTTTGATACAAACGGAAGATTATCGAAACGCTAACCATAGAAAAAATCAATCATCAATATACTAGTGTGAAATCAGAGATAAAATTGAAAGGTACCTTTACAGCGCATCAATAGTGACGGTGGATTACGCGATTGTGACCTTTCTTCATAATCCCTTCATCTCAATTATTAACTATAGCCCCATAAAGAGTTTAGATCTTTTGATAAGGGTTTCGATATTCCCTTTTAATTACAGTTGAACTTAGGAATTGTGGCCAATATTTTTTAGGGTTTAAAAGATGAAGAAATGGTGTGTAATAAAAGAAGAAGAAGAGAAGGATAAACAAATTATGAAAGGATAAGCAGTTTTTTAAGGCTTCAATCTATGTTTTGAAGATTTTAGGTTTAGTATTATTTAAATAGTTTTAAATTGTTATAGGGAGGAGTGAATGTATCTGCTTTTGAAAAAAGTAGGCGTGAATGTATCTGTTTTTAACCAATCACTTCCTGATGAAGATTTTATGGATGGAACCATTTAATTTAATAATTGTTTAATTGTTTAATTAAAAAATAATGACCCTTAAATGACATCATCACATGTCCTAGTTTTTTTTTTTTTTTTTTTTTTTTTTTTTTAAAGCATGGGTTAGGCTTTTTTATGACATAATGTTATTAGCTGAATATAAGATTAGAATAGATGTGTAAAGGAAAAATAAATCAATATAAAAAAGTAAGTATTCCTAAAAAGAATAAAATTAAATTAAATATTTATAATTGACGCTGACGTCAGCATGGTAACTATTCATGACTCATAGGCTAATATATATATATATATATATATATATATATATATATATATATATATATATATATATATATATATATATATATATATATATATATATATATATATATATATATATAGGCAGGATCAATGGGGAAGTAACCAATCGGGGGGAAGCGGGGGGAAGTAAAAAGAAAAAAAAATTTCGTTTTTTGAAAAAACTTTGTTCACAAACATTATAGATTGGATGAAAATAAGAACATTTAGAAAAGACACTTCGTGATAAATGTTATTATTTTGGCGGAAAAACGATCGACAAAAATAACATTCAAGATAATATTGTTCGTGAAGAATGTTAACGTTTTTTTCTTCATGTTTTGTGAAGTAAAATTTATCCCGATTTAGAGTTTAGGGTTTAGGGTTTAGGGTTTGGTGACCAAACCTTAAACCCTAAACCCTAAACCCTAAACCCTAAACTCTAAACCGTTCGTGTTAAAAACTCAATCTAAATCCTAAATCTAAACCCTAAATCTAAACCCTAAACCTTAAATTTCTAAACCCTAATATCTAAACCATATAAACCCTAATATCTAAACCCTAATATCCAAACCCTAATATCTAAAACCCCAACATACGCTCGAAAAATACGATAATTGTTATATATTACTTCTTCGAGCGTTTTTCCGCCAAAATAAAAATATTTATCACAAAGTGTCTCTACTAAATGTTCATATTTTCATCCCATCTATAATGTTCGTGAACAAAGTTTTTTCAAAAAACGAAAAAAAAAGTTTTTGCTTCCCACCGCTTCCCCCCGATTGGTTACTTCCTTCTTGATCCTACCACTATATATATATATATATATATATATATATATATATATATATATATATATATATGTATGTATATATATATATATATATATATATATATATATGTATATATATGTATATGTATATGTATATATATATATATATACATATATATGAGTAAAGTAAATCTGTGGTTGTTATATACCTAGTTGAGTGTAGAACCTAAAGTTTGGTGCATATGATTATGAAAAATTTAAAACTTTGAAAATGTGCATCCAACTTGTTTTTTAACCAATGACATGTTGATTCTGCACCCAACTTATATGTATATAAGAGCACAGGTTGTCCATGTCCATTTCTCAGTGTCCATTTCGGCTTCCATTTTGGACACTGAAATTGACTGACACTGTGTAAGGTGGAGGTGTCCACAGTGTCCAATTCAGTGTTAATTTTAGTGTCTATTTTTTAGTTTTTATTTTTTAATTGATTTTTAATATTTTATTTAGTTATTCAAAAATATTTAAATAATAAAAAATATAAAACAAACATATTTCATTAATTAAAAAAACGTACATTCCTAAAAAAAAGATTAAAAAACAATACGATTACGCTTATTTAAACAAACACACATACGATTAACTGAATTAATACAAACGAACAAACTACTCCTCTTCCATGTTCGTAGACAACTCTTGGACCTCCTCAAACCTCTTCAACGCGTTGCATCTGATCAACGCCTTCTGCATCTCGATGACCTTCTTGTCATCTTCAGTCATATCAATCGCTAACGTCCTCATTTCCACTTTAACTTCCTTTGATTCATAATACCTTCTTTTCCGTTCGGCTACCGAATCATGATTTTTCTTGATGGATAAATGCAATGACTCATGAGATGATCCCGATGGTGTAGAATCACTTGACTTTTTACTTGAATTCCTCGGCTTTCCCGGTGACGGGCTATTCGATCACGACCATACATTTCTTGGTTTGGGGGTGCCTCCTCATCTTTATTCAAGTCAACCGAATTATTTCCAACCACTTCTTCAACAATTGGTTCATGTCTCTTATTTCGCGTACCAATTACAACCGGATCCGCATGTAGCCACTTTGGCTTGGTTTTCAAAAAGTTCCACGCCCGATGATGATATGGGCTAAAAAGTCACTTTTTCACCTCGGTATTAAGGCCTCAAAACAATAAAGTTCCAAGCTTTATCGGCAAAAAACCCGCTTCGTTGGTTAAAATTGAAGATAGAGTAATTACAAAGACGGTGAAAAAAGAATCAAGAGAATCGGAGCTAAAACGAAGATTCTAGAGCGAAAACGGTGAAAGACAAGAAATCAAGTTACGATCCAGCAAATCAGCAAGCCAAACGGCCTGCCAAACGGCTTACCACTGTGGGAAATGGCTTGCCATACGGCCAAGGCAAACGGGCACAAGAAACGGGCGACCAAGGCAAACGGCCCCTGCAAATGGGCTGCCAAAC
Organism: Rutidosis leptorrhynchoides; assembly: GCF_046630445.1. Lineage (NCBI taxonomy): Eukaryota > Viridiplantae > Streptophyta > Magnoliopsida > Asterales > Asteraceae > Rutidosis > Rutidosis leptorrhynchoides. The sequence continues at coordinate 272,557,736 of NC_092341.1, read as the reverse complement.
GGCCTGCCAGCCGTTTGCAGGCAAAATTCATTTCTATTTAAAGGGTCTTTGTCATCCATTTTTACACACACTTCAATTCACTTCTTTCTCTCTCTTTCTACAATATTAGTCATACTTTCAAGGTCTTCGACTCCGTGCGGAAAATCTAGTACCCGGAGAAGAACGCTGAAGATGGTATTAGGAGCGGTCTGGAGTTTGAAGTTTTCACTTTTGTATTCGGAACTCGTTTAATCTACTGGTACTTCTATCCTTTATCTTTATATAATACATTCCATTATTATGCTTCGTGATGTTGTTGCCATGATTAGCGAGTAGTTATCTTTAGTGTATGCTATGATGTAGTCAATTATAATGCCGGAAATAATATTATAGTTTATGTATGTTGTCGAGATGCTTTCCGATTATGCTTTAAACTCAATCGATTTTCCAACTAATAGAACATAGTTATTGGCTCTATTATTGGGAAGTCGCAAACCCCAATTTAGAGTACACTATATGTGTCACCCCTTGGTAAGAGAAGTGAATCGGATACAACGTAAGTTCGACTGAGGCACAACGGTTGTAGTAAGTCTACCAAGCCTTGGATTCTGACTGAGGACTCTTTCGTTGTGAAACATCTAAGTAGATCCTTAGTACATTGTTAGTCCTAGACCATGCTAGTGTAGTCACCAAGCATATAAACTTCGTACGTGCATGCTGAAGCACAACGGTTGTTGTAAGTTGTACCTCTGCTAAGTAAGGCCATGGAACCCGGTCAGTGCTGATTAGTACACTTCACCATAATGCGGTCTCAAGCATTGCACCCCGCTTGAGGGATTCTTAGTTAATTAAGGAACTGTTTGTTTAAACACATAAAGGATTGGACCGTTAGGATAACCGAACGTGTTCATGAAAGTCAAAACCGACTTGGCCATTGTGTTCTTTATGGTTGAACTCTTTTTAAGGGCTTAACTGCCTTTTAAACCCAATCACTAAAAAAAGCATCGAAACACATCCCGTCTCTCGGATACGGAAAACCCTGTATTCTATTATGCTTAAGAAAGTGTAGAACTTTTATGGAATGTTAATACGGCACCCAACTGAGTCGCACAATTAGATGAGCCGTCTGAACGTATATGCCTGTAGTCAGACTGCACGGGCGTCGGGGGTAAGGGACGTTGCTGTCTATTCAGAATCTTCAAGCCTATCACATTACCCAGTGACATGTCTTACGACTGGGGCATTTAGGATTGGTGTAATGAATACAAGGTCTCTACTTATTCATGAGCCAGTATTCCATAATCTAGGCAAAGTAACGGTGAAATCATAGTATGCGCTTGTATTAACCTTATCTGAATTACAAATTTTATTGCATTTACTTTATTTGTCTTATAAACTAGAAAAACCCAAAATTAGGTAACAAACCACTACTCCTTCACCGTAGAATTATCTTAAGCTTTAAATATAGGTTCGATTCTACTGATATCTTAAAAATACGACCCTAGGTCATACTTTCCTTACTCATAATAAGGAGTAGTACGATTTAGGCCCCGCTAAATATAAATTTAAAACAATTACCCCCTTTTGATGACTGATTCTGACGTGTTGCGACCTAACGACACCGCACAAATAAAACCGTCCGTTTTAGCCATATCAGATGACTCGAGAACTTTTGTGCTCCTCAATCCTATAGTGCGTTACATTTATCAAGAAAATCAACATCATTCTCACCACCCCTCTGTCATTCTTCAATCGATTCACAACGCCATTATATTTATTGCCATCAGAATTCAACTTTGTCCATTTGGAAGACAAAGCATCCTTTGTTCGAGTAAATGGTGGTCTCTAGGGATGAGATCGGTACATGTACCGTACCGTACCGAAACCGAAAATCCCGATACCGAAAATAAGAAAAAGCGAGAACCGAATACCGTACCGAATGTCAAAAACGGTACCGGTACCAGTACCGGTATTTTCGGTATTGTACCTTATGGTACCGAAAAATGGATTTTTCGTATATTTTTCCGCATTCATATACGATCCAACATTCCTGCTCAACAGTCCCAATTGTATAGCCTCATTCATGTTTCAACTATACTATATTAAATTCATGTTTCAACAGTCCCAATTGTATAACCCCATTGTGATTAAAAAGAAGAATTAACTAAATTAGGAGACGTTATACGTACTGAAGAGCAGTGTCATCAGTCCATTGTATTCAAGAAATACTTCAAAAGCTTATCCAATTATTGTAGCCCCTTGTAGCTCCTTCATTATATGCATAAAATTAAAATTCTGTAATATAAGACAAGTAAAAAAGTTCATCAGTGTTATTTATTCACTTCAATATCTATATTATTACTTCTTTTTTGTTTCTCATCTCCAATAACCATTGCAATCAGAGTTTAAAGAATACTTTTTTATTGTGGTGTGCTATAAACGTCCAACAAGATTAAAGGAATACTAAATTCAGCTTAAATTATAACTAATCTAGGGACCATTAACATGTTCTATGACACATTAGCATGTTTGTATACATTACTATATAATCCCTTAATTCCACAAATTCGGTACCATATCTCGGTTTCCCCAAACCGAACCGGTACCGATACCGAAAATACCGAAACCTAATTTACCCAAAATCAAGAACCGATAACGATACCGAATCCCTATCGGTACCGGTTCAGTTTTGGTTTTTCAGGACTTTTGCTCATCCCTAGTGGTCTCCGTGTGTGATACTCATGGTACACCATTTTCCAAAAACTTTGACCTACAACCAATTTAAATTGTTAGTGAAACATATATACATATACGTAAATATATAAACATATATACGGTTAATATATAAATAATATATATATATATATATATATATATATATATATATATATATATATATATATATATATATATATATGTATGTATGTATGTATGTATGTATGTATGTATGTATGTATGTATGTATACGTAAACAAATAAATATATACATACACTTTAATATATAATTATAAACGTATAAATAATATATATACAAACGCATAAATAATAACTAATATATACCCGTCCTTGCGTTCCCGTCAAACGAATCTTCGGATAACATAATCTAACTTTCCGCCAAACGTAACTCGTCCCATTCATTCCAAGTGTTTTAAGTAATATTTAAGGGTGTGTTTCTTGGCATCGAAGCACCTTCTCCAAGTTTTTCTTTACCCTTTCCTTTTCCCTTTCCCATTGCGCTTGCGGATGTTGGTGTAGGAACCTCGTCTTCAACGGATCATGTGAATGATTGTTCGTGTGATTGAACATTTCGTTGCATACTCCTTTCCTCTTGCCATTCCATGTAACTTGCATACTCTTCTGGTGAAATTTGAGTTTGTGATGGATTTTTGGGATGTATTTCGTTAAATTCGGACCAATTAAAATTGTGACTCATCGGGTTTGATTCGTTTTAAATGTAGTTGGATGATTTCGGATTGTTTGAGTTAAAATTCATGTTTGAATTTGTAGAATGAGAATGAGGAAAATAAAGGAATTGTGAAGATGAATGTTTGGATGTATGTATATAGAGTTAAATAAAAGTGAGGTAAAAAAATAAAAAACAAAAAAAAGGGAAATAGTCGTTCAACGGCAAAAAATTTATAATCAAAACTCCAACGGCTAGTTTAATCCACCGTCGCTTGAGAGATGCTGAAAATCGACGCTGGTATCGACGCCTTCACGTTGCCGGTGACCGTCAATTCCAGGCGTCGATATTGAGGGACGACAAAAAAAATTTGTGGATACCGTGTGCTCTAACAGCCATATATATATATATATATATATATATATATATATATATATATATATATATATATATATATATATATATATATATATATATATATATATATATATATATACTAGTGAAATGACCCGTGAAATCACGGGTTTCTTTAAACAAAATAGTTTAATGATATGTTTTAGGTATTAAGTAAACGTAAATGGTAAAGTCATTTAGTTTAATCACCCGTAGAACCACAGATTCTGACTAAGAAACTTGTCGTTATTTTTACAAACATATTGATATACTTAACTTGGTCAGAATAAATGAACTACATTTATTCTCCTACGACTTTCTTTCAATTTTTATCACAATTACTATTTTCCTTGTCAATAGAGCTTACCTTACAACATTATATTGAGACATGTGTTGCGTATACCTATGAAACGTAATTGATCCCGTAAAGAGAACCCATATTTAAATAATAATAATAATAAAGATTGCTTTAAAATTGAGTATTTATATTTTTTTTAATAATAATTATTAGTAATAACAAATGCCTCTTTAATTTTTTTTAAAAAAATTTAAAATACAATTATTATATGAAGGTTGTATAATATTCTTCATAGTATGTACATTTGTTCATGGGGTGTTTTGTAAGAGATTATACAATCTGTTTTAAAGTTTGTACATATGGTCATGGGATATTTTATCATGAGGTTGTACATAATGCTTCAAATATTGTACATATGGTCATGGAAGTGTTTTACCATAAGGTTGTACATAATGCTTCAAATATTGTACATATGGTCATGAGGGTGTTTAATCATAAGGTTGTATATAATGTTTTATATATTATACAATGAACATGTTAATATTTTTATTAAATATAATTTAATTATTTTAATGACATCATCATGAGGGGTTTAGAAATTTTTTCTTTATTTTTGAATTTTTTTAAGCTTGCATAATCAATATGACATCATCATTTTAAAGATTTATATGATACTATAGATAGATGTATGTGTGTGTGTGTGTATATATATATATATATATATATATATATATATATATATATATATATATATATGTTTGTTTGTTTGTTTTTTTAAAGCAAAAAAAAATATTAATAATATCATATTACAATGCAAAGTATGCGATTGCATACTTAAATGAACAATTAGACTTAAAGTAGAAAAGATCAAAACATATGAATCATATCCCAAAACTCGACAGTAGTTGGATACTAGAATTAGCAGAAAGCCTGTTTCCTTATCCATGATCTTCAAACGAGTTGGGGTTTACTAACCATTAACTCCATTCCAAGTTGACTTTATTTGTCCGTCTCGAAATCCATTCAAGCGATTTTACTTGAATCTCATTAAATAACACAGGTCCGTTCCCTTTTCCCCCAAAACAACACATGATTTCTGTTTTACCAAATCATATACCCACATATCCATTCAATAGATTGCCATATCTTCGAGGAGTTTCTATTTGAAGGGTTCGTTTTACCTTTGAACCATTCTTGCAGGCTACTTCAATCCAACATATGTAAATTCTACCAATGATACACTCGATTCCAAAGGTCTTTTGCGATTGAACACTTGAGTAGGACGTATTCTACCGTTTCAAATGGATTTTTTTTTTGAAATGGTAATAAACCATTCAAAAGTTTGAAAAATAGAAAACCTGGAAAATATTTTGCAAACATAGTAATTCCGGAGTTTGGAAATCCGGATTTCAACATTTCATCCAAAACCGGAGTTTGGAACTCCGGATTTAACATTTTCACCCAAATTATGGTCAGTAAACGTGCAGCTTTTGATGAGAGAGGGCTGAAACCGGAGTTCCAAACTCCAGTTTTGGAAGAAATGGTGAAATCCGGAGTTTGGAAGTCCGGAATTACTATGTTTGAATTTTTTTTCTCCAAGTTTTCTATTTTTCAAACTTTTGAATGGTTTATCACTATTTCAAAAAAAAAAAAAAAAAATTCGTTTAAAATTCATCATCACAAAATGGGCATCTCAATGAATCTAGGTCTATACCGCGTTTATCTAATTCAACACGAACCGAGATTCTTTCCAAGTTTGTACGCCAAATAAAAATGCCAATTTTTTGGGTAAGAGAATATTACGCATAGTTTCTCCACTCGATGAAACAGATTGTAGCAGTTTATCATCTATGATATATGCTAGAAACGAAGTCGAGAACATACCATTTGTTTGTATCTAAATAGCCAACCATCAGATTCCTTATTGCCAAAACAGAAGCCTTCAAGCAATTTTTGAAGTTCATCAAATTAAAATTTTGTTCTTCCAGTTCGTTCTCGGGTCCAATTCCATGATGTGTTACAACCGTTATCACCTTTATTCACTCGATCCATGACCAAAACATCTTCCTTTTCTTCAAGCCTATAAAGGCTTTCGAATTTTTCTCCAAGCATCTAATCACCTAGCCACTTGTCTTTCCAAAATAAAGTGTAATTGCCTTTGCATACATCTTTCACAAATGAATTAGTAAATGAAATGCCAAGGTTGTTTATTTGAAGCCCGACAAGTCGAATGTTATTCCAAGTCGATTTTTTAGGCCTTGATTGAATACTAAATCATTAAAACCCCCGTCCCTCTCATAAATACTCTTGATAATTTTTACCCAAAAAGCATTTTATTCCACTCGGAATCTACACCACCATTTTCCTAACAAAGCTAGGTTTTAGGCTTTTAGAGATCGAATGTTTAACCCCCCTCCATCATACGGCATAAGCACATTTTTCCATTTTACCCAAGCAATTTTCGAGTTGTCATCCGTCCCGCCCCAAAAAAACCTACATCGCATACCTTCAAGCAAGTTGTTGACATTCGCAGGAGCACGATATAGGAAGAAAGCATACAATGGGATACTACTAAGCACCGATTTGATTAAGGTAACCCGACCTCCAAATGACATCGTTTTAGCCTTTCAATCCCCTAGCCTAGAACGAAATTTTTTAATAACTACCTCCCATTCTTGGATATTACTCATTTTTTGCCCGATTGGGAGGCCAATATATGTAAATGGAAAGCTTCCTGCTTTACAACCATGATAATTAGCCATTCCCTCAACATGATCTTTTTGGACCCAAATATCATATAGAAAACTTTTGTAGTGACCCAAACTTTTCCATGATTATATATTAAATGAAAACTATATTTACATGATTAAATGTTTCCAACATGTTAAGCAATCAAACTTGTTAAGACTTGATTAATTGAAATAGGTTTCATGTAGACAATTGACCACCCAAGTTGACCAGCGATTCACGAACGTTAAAACTTGTAAAAACTATATGATATATATATATATATATATATATATATATATATATATATATATATATATATATATATATATAGTTAACATGATATTATGATAAGTAAGTATCTCACTAAGTATATTAACAATGAGTGATATACATAAAAATGAGATTATTGAATTAAGAAGCTCGAAGCGATAAATATAACGATTATCGTTATAACAACGTCTTACTAAATACATATGAATCATATTAAGATATTGATACACTATGTTTAACATGATAAAATGATAATTAAGTATATTATTAAGTGTATTAATAATGAACTACACGGGTAAGACGAGACTACTAATTTAAGGATTTCGAAACAATATATATATGTAACGATTATCGTTGTAATAACATTTTAACATATATATATATATGATATTAAGATATATTAATACACCATTTTATCATGTTAACACAACAATTTAACATCTCATTCAATATAAATAACAATGGATTAACTACATTTAACAAAATCGTTAACTTAAAAGTTTCAAAACAACACTTACATGTAACGACTAACAATGACTTAACGACTCAGTTAAAATGTATATACATGTAGTGTACTAAGATGTATCAATACACTTTTGAAAGAATTCAAGACACATAATAAAGTACTTCTATTTAATAAAAATTCTTACAATTACATTCTCATTCATTTTCATCAACAATTCCACTCATATGCACCCGTATTCGTACTCGTACAATACCCAGCTTCTAGATGTATTTACTATTGGTATATACACATTTAATCATTCATTCTTAGCAGCCATATTAGAGTCAAAAATATGTGGAACCATCATTTAACATCTTGTAAGACTTATGAGCAAGAAAACAATGCAATACATGTCATATATCTATATGTATATCACGTATGTATGTATATGTCTATATATGCATTTCAATTCCATTTTAATCTTCATTCTAAACATCTCTAAACACACATACTCAAACACTCTCTCAAGAACATACTCAATTCAGCAAATACTCATCAAACTAGTTTCCATTACAACCTAAAAACACCATAAGAAAACTCTTTCAAGAACATATCAAGATAATCATCCATTTCAAGAAGATTACTTTCAATCTTTTGAATCCAATCCAACAACTCTTTTAAGATCAAGAATACCCATTTAATCTCAGAAACTTTTCATTTTAAATCAAGGTAATAAACATATATAAGCTTTAGTTCAATTCTTATAAACATAACTATCTTAAATCAAGTAGTAATCTTACTTGAACTTGTTTTCGTGTCATGATTCTACTTCAAGAACTTTCAAGCCATCCAAGATCCTTTGAAGCTAGATCATTTCTTGTCATTTCCAGTAGGTTTACCTATTAAACTTGAGATAGTAATGATGTTCATAACATCATTCGATTCATATATATATATATAACTATCCTATTCGAAGATTTAAACTTATAATCATTAGAACATAGTTTAGTTAATTCTAAACTTGTTTGCAAACAAAGTTAATCCTTCTAACATGACTTTTAAAATCAACTAAACACATGTTCTATATCAATATGATATGCTAACTTAATGATTTAAAAACTGGAAACACGAAGAACACCGTAAAACCGGACATACGCCGTCATAGTGAAACCGGGGGCTATTTTGGGTTAGATAATTAAAAACTATGATAAACTTTGATTTAAAAGTTGTTCTTCTGGGAAAATGATTTTTCTTATGAACATGAAACTATATCCAAAAATCATGGTTAAACTCAAAGTGGATGTATGTTTTTCAAAATGGTCATCAAGACGTCGTTCTTTCGACTGAAATGACTACCTCTTACAAAAATGACTTGTAACTTATATTTCTGACTATAAACTTATACTTTTTCTATTTAGATTCATAAATTTCAGTTCAATATGAACCCATAGCAACTTGATTCACTCAAAACGGATTTAAAACGAAGAAGTTATGGGTAAAACAAAATTGGATAAATTTGCTTGTTGTAGCTACGTGAAATTTGTAACAAATCTATACCAACCAAAACTTAACTAACTTATATTGTATTATACATGTATTCTAACATATATTTTGTAATCTTGATAGACTATAGACACGTATACAATGTTTTGACATATCATATCGACGTCATCTATATATATTATTTGGAACAACCATAGACACTCTATATGCAGTAATGCTCGAGTTAGCTATACAGGATTGAGGTTGATTCCAAAATAATATATATACTTTGAGTTGTGATCGAGTCTGATACTTGTATACACTGGGTCGTGGATTGATTCGATATAATATATATTAATTTATTTCTGTACTACTAACTGTGGACAATTAATTATGGACTACTAACGTTGGACAATCAACTTAACAAACTTAAATCGTTAAAATGTAATAAAATATGGTATGAATATATTTCGATCGTACTTTGATATATATGTATATATTTGTTATAGGTTCGTTAATCGACCAGTGGCCAAGTATTATTTTCCGACGAAGGAATAATCTGTGAAAGTGAGTTATAGTCTCATTTTTACTATCGAATATTTTTGGGATGAGAATACATGCAGTTTTATAAATGATTTACAAAATAGACACAAGTACTTGAAAATTACATTCTATGATTGAATTATCTTATTGAATATCACCCTTTTGCTTGGTAACCTAAGTTAGTGAACGCTACTAATTGACGCGACTCCTGAAGATAGATATATGGGCCTAACGAACCCCATCCAGGTTATGGATGCTTTAGTACTTCGATTTTTATATATAGATGAGTGTACTTGTATATTTGGGGATATTCTATATGCATTTGTTAATGTCGGTTACCACGTGTTCTTCATATGAATGATTTTTATACAGATGAGTGTTCCTGTATTATATTTTTTGCAGATGAGTGTTCCTGCAGTTAATTATGAAAAATGAAATCTTGTGGTATATTAATATAATTTGATATATAGGTTAAACCTATAGCTCACCAACATTTTTGTTGACGTTTTAAGCATGTTTATTCTCAGGCGATTATTAAGAGCTTCCGCTGTTGCATGCTAAATAAAGACAGGATTGGAGTCTGCATGCTTGTACAATATTGTTTAAAAACTGCATTCGAAGACTTAAGTTGTTGTGTAATATTATTGTAAACTATTATGTAATGTTCGTGTGAAAACGTTACATTTTAGATTATCATTATTTGATAATCTTCGTACTATTTTAAACCTTTATTGCAAATATAAAGGTTATGGTTTGTTTCAAAAATCGAATGCAGTCTTTGAAAAACGTCTCATATAGAGGTCAAAAACTCACAACGAAATCAATTAATATGAAACTTTTATAATCAATATGAACGGGACATTTCAGTTGGTATCCGAGCGTTGGTCTTAGAGAACCATAAATTTGCATTGGTGTGTCTTATCGAGTTTTTTAGGATGCATTAGTGAGTCTGGACTTCGACCGTGTTTTCTTTAAAAACGATTGCTTAACACTTTTTGTTGAAAACTACGAATTGTTAACATGTAAATATTATGTGATATATTAATCTCTTAAGGTGTTTGATATTGTGTGATAGATGTCTACCTCTAGTACAAATCCCATCGACTCACCTAATAATAATGAAGAGTCGAATATATTTTGGGAAGTTTCACAAATTTCCGAAGAGGAACCGGAAGAAGAGGAACAGGAAGAAGAGGTTCCGGAGGAGGAAATATTAGGAACCACAGAAAAACAGATAAATAAAAGAAAATTCTCAACCAATGGACCAAAATTAAAATTGGTCAATGGTTTTTCCGCCGAGGAAGCAAAAATATTAGGAAAATTATCAATTTTCTGATGAATCGGATCCCGATGAGGATTTTGATGATGTTATAGAAATTACCTCGACCTAATTTGAAAAAGCAAAAGAAAATAATAAGGGAAAAGGCATCAAAATAGAGAAACCTAATTCCAACCCCGATGAACTCTACGTTAACATGAAATACCCTGATGGGGTGTACCATAAACACCCGTATTTCTTAAACTTTCACTATAACCCGGGAACATCTAAGCCACCAGGTTTTTCTAAACCATTTGTGAAAACGACGGCTCGCATTAGAGGAGCACCATATATCCCTAGGAAGTTAGCAAAACGAACCAAGTCCGAGGAGGAAGAAACGAGTGAGTCGAAATAAAGAGTTGTAATCATGTTGTGTAATATATGTATTGTAGCGTGTTTGTAATTTTATGTTATATGTAAAAATTTCTTGTATTGTTTGTTAATTATCTTTTACGAATCTAATCCTCGTCTATTTTACAGTATAAAAACACACAATGGACGTTAAGGATAGACAACCGAATATTTTAGAAGACCTACCAGGGGATATAATTGATGAAATCTTGTCTAGAGTCGGTCAAAATTCATCGGCACAATTATTTATGGCGAAATTAGTTTTTCGAACATTTGAAAGACGTTCCAGGCATGCCTTAGTTTATAAAAGGCTTTCTTTTCAAAGATGGGGTATATCACATTGGGGAGAATTTAAGTTACGCCGTGTTTTCTTTAAAGCATTAAGTACGGGGAACCCAAATGCAATTTTACGCTACTGGTTAAGAACCTATTTTGACTCCACATATCCCAACATAGGACTTCGTTCTTTAGAAAGAGCTTCTAACATGCAACATAAAAAAGCATGTTATGTTTACGGGTTAGTGATGTTCGCTTCTCACCAAAGTGAGAAAAAGAACATCGGATTACAACTGTTAAATAAAACATTCTCACAAGTGACGGATTCGATAGTTGGGGTGAGAAACAAGGTTTTTAGATTGTTACGGGGCTGTTGGGCATTACGTAACCCTCGTCCTTTTGATGACGTTACAACATGTTGCCTAGCCAACGGTCACAACGGATATTTTCCACAATACCAAGGATGGGAAATAATACTAGTAAAACCCGAATGCATGACTTATTCTGGACTTATGAATTACGTATCTTTATTGCCTTTGCTGAACGACTTGCGTATTAACTAGAACTGTCTTCATAACTGCCTTGTATCAAAGTCATTATGTGCTATATTTCATCCTGTATGTAAGATAGTGGTATTGTATGTTTGTAAATTATTGTATAAAAGTTCAAACGCGAAATATTATTGTAATCAGTTTTTCATATAGAATTGTAGTAGTCGAATGGTATATTAGCTACTAAGTATGAACTTAACGAGTAGGTATTACCCGAATTAAAACTTATAAAACGCTAATATGAAGAAAAAGCTTTTATAAATAAGTTCATATTATGCTACGAAATATTATTGACTACTCTTAATATTCTATATGATTAACTAATTCTTTTGGCTATTTTTGAAGGAAATGGCACCGACTACTCGTCAGAACTTGAACATGAGCGAGGAAGACTTCCATGTTTTCCTCGCAGCAAACATAGCCGCAGTGCAGGCCGCAATGTAAAATAACAACAATAACTCTGGATCTAGCAGTGGAACTAATTCCACAAGAAATCATGTGGGATGCTCCTACAAAGAATTCACTGCTTGTAAACCTATGGAATTCGATGGAACCGAGGGTCCAAACGGATTAAAACGGTGGACCGATAAGGTCGAATCGGTGTTTGCCATAAGTAAGTGCACAGAAGAAGACAAAGTAAAGTACGCTACGCATACCTTCACAGGTACTGCATTAACATGGTGGAACACCTATCTCGAGCAGGTGGGACAAGATGCTGCTTACACACTACCGTGGTCAGCATTCAAGCACTTGATGAACGAGCAATACCGTCCCAGAAACGAGGTCAATAAGCTCAAAGTAGAGCTTAGAGGATTACGAACACAAGGTTTTGACATTACCATGTACGAACGACGATTCACCGAGTTGTGCCTATTGTGTCCAAGAGTGTTCGAAGATGAAGAAGAGAAGATCGACGCATTTGTAAAAGGGTTACCAGAAAGGATTCAAGAAGATGTGAGTTTACACGAGCCCGCCTCCATACAAAAGGCAAGTCAAATGGCTCACAAACTCATAAATCAGATTGAGGGAAGGATTAAAGAACAGGAGGCCGAAGAAGCTAACACGAAACAAGTCAAGAGAAAGTGGGAAGAAAACAGTGACAAAAGTCACCAACACAACAATAGTAACAATTACCTCAACAATCATCACAAAAATAATCACAAATTCAATCGCACTTATTGCAATAACAAACGCCCCAACAACAACAATAACCACTACAACAACCATCCCAACAACAATTTCAACCGCAACAACAACCCCAACAATAACAACAACAACAACAACAACAACAACAACAACAAGAGGTAGAAAAATTGATGCCTAAGGTGTGAGAAATATCATTTGGATGACTTTTGTAGGGAGTTATACACCAAATGCAACAGAACGGGTCACAGTGCTACAAAATGCGAAGTCTACGGACCAGTGGTTAACAGAAATAAAGGAACGTATAATGTCGAAACAAGTAATGCCGACGTTACATGTTTTAGATGCGGGAAGAAGGGTCATTACAGAAATACGTGTCCAAACTCGGGGAATAATAATGGTCAAGGCCGAGGAAGAGTCTTCAACATAAATGTGGTTGAAGCACAGGAAGACCCGGAGCTTGTTACGGGTACGTTCCTTATTGATGAAAAACCTGCTTATGTTTTATTTGATTCGGGTGCGGATAGAAGCTATATGAGTAGAGATTTTGTGCTAAATTAAGTTGTCCATTGGCGCCTTTGGATAATAAATTTTTACTTGAATTAGCAAACGGTAAATTAATTACAGCAGATAAAATATGTCGGAACAGAGAAATTAAACTGATTAGCGAAACGTTTAAGATTGATTTGATACCAGTAGAGTTGGGGAGTTTTGATGTGATAATTGGCATGGACTGGTTGAAAGAGGTGAAAGCAGAAATCATTTGTTACAAAAATGCGATTTGCATTATGCGCGAAAAGAGAAAACCCTTAATGGTGTACGGAGAAAAGAGCAACGCAAAGCTAAACCTTATTAGTAACTTGAAGGCGCAAAAGCTAATAAGAAAAGGTTGCTATGTTGTTCTAGCACACGTCGAGAAAATACAAACCGAAGAGAAGAACATCAATGATGTTCCCGTCGTAAAAGAATTTCCCGATGTATTTCCGAAAGAATTACCGGGACTACCTCCGCACCGATCTGTTGAAATTCAAATAGATCTTGTACCGGGAGCTGCACCAATAGCTCGTGCTCCATACAGACTCGCACCCAGCGAAATGAAGGAACTCCAAAGCCAATTACAAGAACTTTTAGAGCGTGGTTTCATATAACCAAGTACATCACCGTGGGGAGCTCCTGTTTTATTTTTCAAAAAGAAGGAGGGTACATTCAGGTTGTGTATCGACTACCGAGAGTTGAACAAACTTACCATCAAGAACCGTTACCCACTACCGAGAATCGACGACTTATTTGATCAACTTCAAGGCTCGTCAGTTTATTCGAAGATTGATTTTCGTTCTAGGTATCATCAAATGCGGGTGAAGGAGGATGATATTCCAAAGACTGCTTTCAGAACGCGTTATGGTCATTATGAGTTTATGGTTATGCCGTTTGGATTAACTAACGCACCAGCTGTGTTCATGGACCTCATGAACCGAGTGTGTGGGCCATATCTTGACAGGTTTGTCATTGTTTTCATCAATGACATACTTATTTACTCAAAGAATGAACAAGAGCACGGAGAACATTTGAGAAAAGTGCTCGAATTGTTGAGTAAAGAAAAATTGTACGCTAAGTTTTCAAAGTGTGCATTTTGGTTAAAAGAAGTTCAATTCCTCGGTCACGTAGTAAATAAGGAAGGTATTCAGGTGGATCCGTCAAAGATTGAAACCATTGAAAACTGGAAAACCCCAAAAACTCCGAAGCACATACGCCAATTAACGCATAAAAGGGAAGAAATTTGAATGGAAGGATGAGCAGGAGAAAGCGTTTCAATTGTTGAAGAAAAAGTTAACTACGACACCTATATTATCATTGCCTGAAGGGAATGATGATTTTGTGATATATTGTGACGCCTCAAAGCAAGGTGTCGGTTGTGTATTAATGCAACGAACGAAGGTAATTGCCTATGCGTCCAGACAATTGAAGATTCACGAGAAAAATTATACGACTCACGATTTGGAATTGGGCGCTGTTCTTTTTGCATTAAAAACTTGGAGGCACTACTTATATGGGGTCAAAAGTATCATATATACCGACCACAAAAGTCTCCAACATATATTTGATCAGAAACAACTGAACATGAGGCAGCGTAGGTGGATTGAATTGTTAAATGAATACGATTTTGAGATTCGTTACCACCCAGGGAAGGAAAATGTGGTAGCCGACGCTTTGAGTAGAAAGGACAGATAACCTATACGGGTAAAAGCTATGAATATAATTATTCGTACTAACCTTACTACTCAAATAAAGGAGGCGCAACAGGAAGTTTTAAAAGAAGGAAATTTGAAGAAGGAAATACCCAAAGGATCAGAAAAACATCTTAATATTCGGGAAGTTGGGAAGACGGAACTCGATATAGGACTAAAAGAATTTGGGTACCAAAGTTTGGAGATGTGAGAGAAATGGTACTTAAGGAAGCACATAAAACTAGATACTCAATACATCCCGGAGCGGGAAAGATGTACAAAGATTTCAAGAAACACTTTTGATGGCCGGGTATGAAAGCCGATATCGCTAAATACGTAGGAGAATGTTTGACGTGTTCTAAGGTAAAAGCTAAACATCAGAAACCATCGGGTCTACTTCAACAACCTGAAATCCCAGAATGGAAATGGGAAAATATTACCATGGACTTCATTACTAAATTGCCAAGGACTGCAAGTGGTTATGATACTATTTGGGTAATAGTCGATCATCTCACCAAATCAGCATGACTACACTTGAAGGAAGTCATCTCCAGACACGGAATACCAATCTCTATTATCTCTGATAGGGACAGTAGATTTGTTTCAAGGTTTTGGCAAATGTTACAACAAGCGTTGGGAACTCGTCTAGATATGAGTACTACCTATCATCTACAAACCGATGGGCAGAGTGAAATGACGATACAAACTCTCGAAGACATGCTACGAGCATGTGTTATTGATTTTGGAAACAGTTGGGGTCGACATCTACCATTAGCAGAATTTTCCTACAACAACAGTTACCACTCGAGTATTGAGATGGCACCGTTTGAGGCACTTTATGGTAGAAAGTGCATGTCTCCGATTTGTTTTAGTGAAGTTGGGGATAGACATATTACGATTCCAGAAATTATCCAAGAAACTACCGAGAAAATCATTCAAATTCAACAATGGTTGAAAACCGCCCAAAGTCGACAAAAGAGCTACGCGGACAGTTAAAGAAAAGATATAGAATTTGAAATTGGTGACATGGTCATGCTTAAGGTATCACCTTGGAAAGGTGTTGTTCAATTTGGTAAACGGGGGAAACTAAATCTAAGGTACATTGGACCATTCAATATTATAGACCGTGTCGGACGAGTAGCTTACCGACTTGAATTACCTCAACAAATCACCGGCGTACATGATACTTTTCACGTATCAAATCTGAAGAAATTCTTAGCCAAATAAGATCTCACTATCCCTTTAGATGAAATCCAAATCAATGAAAAACTTCAATTCATTGAAGAACCCGTCGAAATAATGGATCGTGAGGTTAAAGGACTTAAGCAAAACAAGATACCAATCGTTAAGGTTCGATGGAATGCTAATAGGGGGCCCTAGTTCACCTGGGAACGTGAAGATCAGATGAAGAAGAAATACCCACACTTATTTCCTGAAGATGCGTCAACACCTTCAACCGCTTAAAATTTCGGGACGAAATTTATTTAACGGGTAGGTACTGTAGTGACCCGAACTTTTCCATGATTATATATTAAATGAAAACTATATTTACATGATTAAATGTTTCCAACATGTTAAATAATCAAACTTGTTAAGACTTGATTAATTGAAATAGGTTTCATGTAGACAATTGACCACCCAAGTTGACCGGCGATTCACGAATGTTAAAACTTGTAAAAACTATATGATGATATATATATATATGGATATATATATGGATATATATATATATATATATATATATATATATGATGATATATGTAAAAACTATATGATGATATATATATATATATATATATATATATATATATATATATATATATATATATATATATATATATAACATGATATTATGATAAGTAAGTATCTCACTAAGTATATTAACAATGAGTGATATACATAAAAAATGAGATTATTGAATTAAGAAGCTCGAAACGATATATAACGATTATCGTTATAACAACGTCTTACTAAATACATATGAATCATATTAAGATATTGATACACTATGTTTAACATGATAAAATGATAATTAAGTATATCATTAAGTGTATTAACAATGAACTACACGGGTAAGACGAGACTACTAACTTAAGGATTTCGAAACAATATATATATATATGTAACGATTATCGTTGTAATAACATTTTAACATATATATATGATATTAAGATATATTAATACACCATGTTATCATGTTAACACAACAATTTAACATCTCATTAAATATAAATAAAAATGGATTAACTACATTTAACAAGATCGTTAACTTAAAAGTTTCAAAACAACACTTACATGTAACGACTAACGATGACTTAACGACTCAGTTAAAATGTATATACATGTAGTGTACTAAGATGTATCAATACACATTTGAAAGACTTCAAGACACATATCAAAGTACTTCTATTTAACAAAAATCTTACAATTACATTCTCATTCATTTTCATCAACAATTCCACTCGTATGCACTCGTATTCGTACTCGTACAATACCCAGCTTCTAGATGTATTTACTATTGGTATATACACATTTAATCATTCATTCTTAGCAGCCATCTTAGAGTTAAAAACATATGGAACCATAATTTAACATCTTGTAAGACTTATGAGCAAGAAAACAAAGCAATACATGTCATATATCTATATGTATATCATGTATGTATGGTCTATATATGCATTTCAATTCCATTTTAATCTTCATTCTAAACATCTCTAAACACACATACTCAAACACTCTCTCAAGAACACAACTCAATTCAGAAAATACTCATCAAACTAGTTTCCATTACAACCTAAAAACACCATAAGAAAACTCTTTCAAGAACATATCAAGATAATCATCCATTTCAAGAAGATTACTTTTAATCTTTTGAATCCAATCCAACAACACTTTCAAGATCAATAATACCCATTTCTTCTCAGAAACTTTTCATTTTAAATCAAGGTAATAAACATATATAAGCTTTAGTTCAATTCTTATAAACATAACTATCTTAAATCAAGTAGAAATCTTACTTGAACTTGTTTTCGTGTCATGATTCTACTTCAAGAACTTTCAAGCCATCCAAGATCCTTTGAAGCTAGATCATTTCTTGTCATTTACAATAGGTTTACCTACTAAACTTGAGGTACAACTATGGTATGAATATATTTCGATCGTACTTTGATATATATGTATATATTTGTTATAGGTTCGTGAATCGACCAGTGGCCAAGTGTTATTTTCCGACGAAGGGATAATCTGTGAAAGTGAGTTATAGTCCCATTTTTACTATCGAATACTTTTGTGATGACCCGAAAATTTCTGACCAAATTTAAACTTAATCTTTAACGTTTCCGACACAATAAGCAAAGTCTGTAAAACTGAATCTCAATATTTTTGAACTACTTTCATATGTTCAATTACCCTTCGATTGTTCTCAACGATTCGCGAACAATTATATATATATATATATATATATATATATATATATATATATATATATATATATATATATATATATATATATATATATATATATATATATATACTATAACTTGAAAACGTAACAAAGTGTTAAGTAAATGATACTGTGCATTAAGCTTATTGGTTTAATTATCTGATTGATATATTTAACTACGGAATTAAAAGAAAATGCAAAACGATTGAATTAAAAGATATTTATCAGGTCTCTTAATGATTATGATATTATTACGGGTCTCTGTTGTGAGGTCTACATTGATTTGGGAAATCGTTCATTTTTAACGATATTCGAAATAAATGGTAAAGTGTTTGTTTAAATAACGTAATTTGGACACATACAATAATAAGGAATATTAACTGTTGGAATTAGATATATGAATAACTTGCGATATGTATTTTAAAACGTGTTTATTAATATTGAAAATATATATTTAACTATACGATAAAATATAATATTAACTTGGTCATAAAACGAATTGTTATTATATATATATTAACAAATAGCGAGACGATGATTTATAGAAGTAAATGACCAAAACACTCAAATGTATAAGTTGTATTTAGAGTGGTATAGTTTAGGGATAATATAAGGCTATATTTTGACAAAAGTACGTGACACGAAACGTAAAATGCAAGTTTTCTAAGCGTACGAAAATGCGTTCGAGAAACCGAAATCGGGACATAAGTTGAGTGACAACGTACGACTTATCGGAAAAAAATTACAAGTTAACTAGGCACGAGAATATAATATAATATATAATTAATTAATATAAATTATATATATATATTATATATTTATTTAATACGTCGACGAACTACAAAACAAAAGAATGTGGGCTGGCAAACAGAGCCATGCGATTGCATGGCTATATGCCTTGAGTCCCATGCGATCGCATGGGAAGGCTGGACAATTCAGATGCTATAAAATGCGAAGTCTGGTACCAGTTTCATTTGCTAATCTCTCTCGATCTCATCTCTCAATTATATTATTATTATTATTATTATTATTATTATTATTATTATATTATTATTATTATTATTATTATTATTATTATTATTATTATTATTATTATTATTATTATTATTATTAAGATTAATATTATTATTATTAATGATTATTATTAGTAGTATTATTATACAAAAAATACTACGACGAAATCATGAGCGCGTCACTTTCAAAATGGGTTTTCAAGCGGGATAGAGCTAAGGAAATTATGGGTTATAGCTATGGAGGTTATGGGTAATGTACGTGGGTATTATTGGCAAATCAAACCTAGTGTTTATCATCTCTGTTGCGTCTACGTACTTTCCTGCAATATTGAATCACAATATTGATACGTGAGCATTCATATCTTATCTTTTATATATTAATTGTGTATCCATGTCTAGTGCTCAAGTATATATACTTATGCATGCTTGTATGCTAATTTTTATCGTTAGACAGCTTATGATGAATCACGGATTAAATACATATATTACTGGTAAAAGGTATATGATATACATGTTTTTGGAAAGCGGGCGAAAAATCAATAACTTTTTATTTAGAAATCGAGTAATTTCGATGAACGAATTAAAAGATATGGTCAACTGAATTATGATTGACATTAATTGGAGTTGCTTTTGAATCTGCAATTAATATTTAAACAACTTGTTTGTAAGATTGATAAATTGGATTTTTGAATATTACCAATCGAGTAAATGAATCCTTATATAAGGCACGTTTCGTTTTGTTGAACTATAGTCAAAATTGACTTTTTGAAACAACTTTGGATAACTTTTGTATGTCGATCTCGAGCATTAGGATTGTGATACACTATGACCTGACCTAGCTTAATAGACATTTATTAACCAACATATGTTCTCTAGGTTGAGATCTACGGTTATTTGGTAATCCGAGTTTCGGTCACATTTTGGTGAACGACTTTATATGCTGCTAAGGTGAGTTTCATTTGCTCCAGTTTTAATTGCTTTTGCTATCTACATTTTTGGCCTGAGAATACATGCACTTTATTTTAAAAGCAATGGATACAAGTACATACTAAATTCTACACCGAGTTTGAACCGAAAATCCCTTAGCTTTGGTAACTAGTAACTGCCGGTTATAAGAACTGGTGGGTGCAAGTAGTTATATATGGATCCATAGGGCTTGGCATCCCCATCTGTTCTAGGTATAGAAACCCTAGCCTGAACTATAAAACATACATATGCTATTTGAGGTTAGTACACGTTGGTTTGCGTGTATTGTACATGTTGGTTACATGTATGTTAAAACAGGGGTACTTATTATATAGACGTTAAATCTTAGTTACCAGGGTGCTCAATCTTGTAGAATATTTTGATAAACGTTTCTGGATGAAACAACTAAAATCTTGTGATCCACCTTTATGTACAGATTATGCAAAACATTAAAACTATGAACTCACCAACCTTTGTGTTGACACTTGTTAGGATGTTTATTCTCAGGTTCCCTAGAAGTCTTCCGCTGTTTGCTTATATGTTAGAAAAGCTTTATGCATGGAGTCATACATGCTTTATTCAAGAAAATGTTGCATTCACAAAACCATCATCATGTATCTATTTTGACTGCATTGTCAACGGATGTATTATTGTAAACTATTATTTACGGTGATTGTCTATATGTAGAAATCATCAGATGTCGAAAACCTTGGATTTAAATATTCATTTGTGGTATATCTTTTCAAAAGAATGCAATATTTATAAAACGTATCATATAGAGGTCAAATACCTCGCAATGAAATCGATGAATGACGTGTTCATCCATATGGATTTGGAGCGATCGTCACAGTTGGTATCAGAGCTTTGGTCCTAGCGAACCAGGTCTTGCATTAGTGTGTCTAACTGATAGTTGTTAAGATGCATTAGTAAGTCTGGACTTCGACCGTGTCTGCATGTTAAAAGTTTTGCTTATCATTTCTTTTCGGAAATTACATGCTTATCATTCTTAAGTCTAGATACGTTTTCCTGCATTTATTGCATAAATAGTGTATAGACAAAAATTCATATCTTAGCGTATCTGTTACTGTAAACTTTTCCTGACATCTTTCGAAATTTTTTCCGTGATTTATGGAATTTGGTATTATATATACATATGTAAATTATGTATTGAAGAATACCTAACTAAATTCTATAATCTAATTCATATCAAAAATCATCTCCCTAATTATACAAGATGGATCCCGTATCTAGTTCAACTTCCTTAAACTCTGACAGCTATTCCGATATGGATATTCACCTGAATTCCGAAGATAGTGTAACCGGAATGGATCAATCAATTAGCCATCATCTATTCTGGATGAATTGGGGATGGGTTCGTAGCCTACTTAATTATTGGAGACAAGAAGAAGGTGATCCCTTCCATCCACCACATTGCCCTCTTGGCGAAGAACCTGAAGCACTTACCGGCGAACCTATTCGTAATACTATTTTCTCTCTCATTTCCAGAGTATCTCATCACGATAATATACTATCTCAAATTCTGAATCTTATTCATCCGCTCGTCCGAACTAACAATCTTTCCGGTGTAATAGAAGAAGTCAACGAGCTTCGCGCTCGGGTAGTGGCTTTGGAGAATATGGTGCAAAGGTTACAAGCACCAGCAGCATCACCGGCATCAACAGTACCACCGACAACAACACCAACAGTACCATTACCACCACCAACAACAACCGCATCGCAAACCTCAACTTCACAATCTGTTCCACGAGCATCAATGTCATACGCACCGTAGTTACCAAGAAATACCAGCAACAATAACTGATGAAGTATTAACTCATTTTCCCTGAAGAAATTTTATGTATATTTAATATATATGAATTTTGAAATCAAAATAAATCTTTTCGTACTAAGCTATTACGTGTGAATCTTAACTGGTAGGTACTACTCGGTTAGTTCATATTACTAATATGCATTGATGTACATCCTTCCTTAACAACTTAACCATTGTTAACTACAATCTCTGTTTCAACTTAATGAATTCTATTTCATAATAAACCAAGTGTATTATTCAATTACATAATTGATGTTACATTTTCATTTTTGATATACTCGAAACTTTCCAGAAAACATCATTTGTACCTTGCAAAGTTAGCAAGAGTTCCATAAGCACCAACATGATTCACTGAGGAAATATTAATAAAACTGAATAACGAAGTATTGATTACATTAGTAAAATACTCCACGAAAATTATGAAATCTTTAATGTTTTAGAGATTATTCATTTCTAATCCAGCCAACAATTAAATGATCTTAATATGATATTAACTCATTAAAAAATGTGTTACATCTGAAGAAAATATACATACATATATTTTCATAAAGACGGTAACAAAAATTCTTTTGTACAAAGTATTAATAGTGAAATCTTTAACGGATAGGTAATACCCGGGAAATATATAAGTTCGCAATTAATATGTTACACTGTACATTCTTCAACTTTGATTCAAAAATTATTAACAATGCTCACAACGATATACAATCGTTTTCATACGAATTCAATTATATATTCTGATATTGACGGATCAGAATCCAAGTCATAACTCTGAACCGGTGACATCATTCTTAGATCTCTATATCTTTCAAAGCTATACTTTGACTTTAAATCTGTGCAAGATCCATTAGCATTGTTTTTACCGAAAATAACCTTGCAATTCCTTTTCAAAGTATCCAGTATTATCAACCGTTCAACCAGTCAACGACAACCTTTCAGACTTGTAACTTTGACATATACGTTTTTGTTACTGGGAACCTTTCATGTTCCACCACATTAACAGTAAATGTACCAGCAAATTCATTAATCCGTGACTTAAATCTCTCCGAAAAACTATTATAATTGTTCATTGAAACCATATCATGTACTCATCCACATTTTGTAACGGTAATTGCCATACCAACTACCGGGAATTAGCAATCAGTATTTCGAATTTTGCAGCAATTCTACGCCAACAGTTATATATATACATATAATGTCTATCACCTAGACTTATTTACTTCGAAGGTGAAGTTTCTGAAAAACACCCAAACTGCAAAACTAGTTCTCCGAATTTTGGAAAAATGCTGATGAAGCAGCAAAAAATCTGTAAACGACCTTAACAGTCAAAAGTTTGATGATAAAGAATAGTATAGTGGTAAAGCTGAGAAAAAGAGAAGGTTTGGAACTGAAAACGGATTGAGCAGACCATGAAGGAGGCTGTGGACAAATCACAAAGACTAAACATGCCTTCAAAGAATACAAATGATTCAGTATCTGCTGAAGTCATTAACGAATACCTTGCTCCTGACTCAAAATCCATTACGAACAAATCTTCTTCATCATCCTTCGATATTAGAGATTCTAAGATATTATCATATCTTTCATTATAAATATCTTCGATATTTCTGAAGATATCTTCATAACTATTATCATCCGAAATTATTTATCTCTTTGCGCTATCTGTGTTACATCATAAAAGAAACTATTTTAGTTTCTAAATTCTAAAAATTTCAAAAAATAAATGTTTTTGAAGTCGTGTTGGGAACTAAAGCATGAGTTACTATAATATAATGACACTTGATCAACGTGATTATATTACAGTAAGTCATGCTGAGTTTCTAATGGAACGTGATAAAGGTTCACAGATCATACCCTCATCATGAACCATGTTACATAACTCTTTCATTCTATTTAACCTCTAAACATATCAAGAAAATATTTTTCTTGATGATTCGGTCTTTTTCGAGGTATTCTAGTAATTTGACAAGTCAGATTGTGCCATTACCGTTTCTTTCTTAGAACATTAATTATATTCATTCTGAAATTCATACCTACGAATTCTGGACCATTATTCGCTTGGCTTAAAGTCGAGAAGAGAAAACGAAAGCATGAAGCTCCGAAATATAATGGAAAATATAAAGCCCGAAAACAACCCCGAAATTACAAACCGTGTATATCAATGCGTATAGCAATATAAAGTCACAGAAGAATGAAAAACAATATAACCCCAAGGTAATAGTAGAAGAAAATAACCTCCTCTAGTGGCAGATGAAAAAGAAGAATGAATGATACGATAGCCAAAAAAATATCAAGAATCAGAACTGGATTAAGCATTTTCACAATCTATTAGGAAGTATGAAATAAGAAAGAAGATTATAAGAGTGGTGAAAATAAATGAAACGAAAGAGGTCAATTTATAGAGAAATATCAGACATAGCAATCGAGGCAGATTACGCATTTAATCAAACGAAATCTTAATTTCCTTAAATTCCGAAGAATCAAATCTTATTTATATTATGAAGATTTTCTATTTCTTAAATTCCAAAAATCAATCATTACTACGTCAAGAGTTAAAACGAATCTCTATTCCTCATTTCACTCTTTTACGATAACCTCTCTCATACGCTTCGAATAATCGGATTGTTTTATCCATATTATCCAACGGTGATAAAACTCTATTTATCAACTCATATTCATCATGAAAACATTTTTATTGTTAGCCATGACGACCTCACTCAAATTTTGGGACGAAATTTCTTTAACGGGTACGTACTGTGATGACCCGAAAATTTCTGACCAAATTTAAACTTAATCTTTAACGTTTTCGACACAATAAGCAAAGTCTGTAAAACCGAATCTCAATATTTTTGAACTACTTTCATATGTTCAATTACCCTTCGATTGTTCTCAACGATCCGCGAACAATTATATGTAAATAGATACATACATACATATATATATATATATATATATATATATATATATATATATATATATATATATATATATATATATATATATATATATATATATATATATATATACACACTATAACTTGAAAATGTAACAAAGTGTTAAGTAAATGATATTGTGCATTAAACTTATTGGTTTAATTATCTGTTTGATATATTTAACTACGGAATTAAAAGAAAATGCAAAACGATTGAATTAAAAGATATTTATCAGGTCTCTTAATGATTATGATATTATTATGGGTCTCTGTTGTGAGGTCCACGTTGATTTGGGAAATCGTTCATTTTTAACGATATTCGAAATAAATGGTAAAGTGTTTGTTTAAATAACGTAATTTGGACTCATACAATAATAAGGAATATTAACTGTTGGAATTAGATATATGAATAACTTGCGATATGTATTTTAAAACGTTCTTATTAATATTGAAAATATATATTTTTAACTATAGGATAAAATATAATATTAACTTGGTCATAAAACGAATTATTATTATATATATATTAACAAATAGTGAGACGATGATTTATAGAAGTAAATGACCAAAACACTCAAATGTATAAGTTGTATTTCGAGTGGTATAGTTTAGGGATAATATAAGGCTATATTTTGACAAAAGTACGTGACACGAAACGTAAAATGCAAGTTTTCTAAGCGTACGAAAATGCGTTCGAGAAACCGGAACCGGGACATAAGTCGAGTGACAACGTACGACTTATCGGAACAAAAATTACAAGTTAACTAGGCACGAGAATATAATATAATATATAATTAATTAATATTAATTATATATATATATATTATATATTTATTTAATACGTCGACGAACTACAAAACAAAAGAATGTGGGCTGGAAAACAGAGCCATGCGATCGCATGGCTATATGCCTTGAGTCCCATGCGATCTCATGGGAAGGCTGGACAATTCAGATGCTATAAAACGCGAAGTCTGGTACCAGTTTCATTTGCAAATCTCTCTCGATCTCATCTCTCAATTATATATTATTATTATTATTATTATTATTATTATTATTATTATTATTATTATTATTATTATTAATATTATTATTATTATTATTAAG
Source organism: Rutidosis leptorrhynchoides (assembly GCF_046630445.1). NCBI lineage: Eukaryota > Viridiplantae > Streptophyta > Magnoliopsida > Asterales > Asteraceae > Rutidosis > Rutidosis leptorrhynchoides. The sequence continues at coordinate 272,531,041 of NC_092341.1, read as the reverse complement.
ATTAATATTATTATTATTAATGATTATTATTAGTAGTATTATTATACAAAAAATACTACGACGAAGTCATGAGCGCGTCACTTTCAAAATGGGTTTTCAAGCGGGATAGAGTTAAGGAAATTATGGGTTATAGCTATGGAGGTTATGGGTAATGTACGTGGGTATTATTGGCAAATCAAACCTAGTGTTTATCATCTCTATTGCGTCTACGTACTTTCCTGCAATATTGAATCACAATATTGATACGTGAGCATTCATATCTTATCTTTTATATATTAATTGCGTATCCATGTCTAGTGCACGAGTATATATACTTATGCATGATTGTATGCTAATTTTTATCGTTAGATAGTTTATGATGAATCATGAATTAAATACATATATTACTGGTAAAAGGTATATGATATACATGTTTTTGGAAAGCTGGCAAAAAATCAATAACTTTTCATTTAGAAATTGAGTAATTTCGATGAACGAATTAAAAGATATGGTCAACTGAATTATGATTGACGTTAATTGGAGTTGCTTTTGAATCTGCAATTAATATTTAAACAACTTGTTTGTAAGATTGATAAATTCGATTTTTGAATATTACCAACCGAGTAAATGAATCCTTATATAAGGCACGTTTCGTTTTGTTGAACTATAGTCAAAATTGACTTTTTGAAACGACTTTGGATAACTTTTGTATGTCGATCTCGAGCATTAGGATTGTGATACACTATGACCTGACCTAGCTTAATAGACATTTATTGACCAACATATGTTCTCTAGGTTGAGATCTACGGTTATTTGGTAATTCGAGTTTCGGTCACATTTTGGTGAACGACTTTATATGCTGTTAAGGTGAGTTTTATTTACTCCCTTTTTAATTGCTTTTGCAATCTATATTTTTGAGCTTAGAATACATGCACTTTATTTTAAAAGCAATGGATACAAGTACATACTAAATTCTACACCGAGTTTAAACCGAAAATCCCTTAGCTTTGGTAACTAGTAACTGCCGGTTATAAGAACTGGTGGGCGCGAGTAGTTATATATGGATCCATAGGGCTTGACATCCCCGTCTGTTCCAGGTATAGAAACCCTAGCCTGAACTATAAAACAGACGTATGCTATTTGAGGTTAGTACACGTTGGTTTGCGTGTATTGTACATGTTGGTTGCATGTATGTTAAAAAGGGCTACTTATTATATAGACTTCAAAACTTAGTTACCAGGGTGCTCAATCTTGTAGAATATTTTGATAAATGTTTCTGGATGAAACAACTGAAATCTTGTGATCCACCTTTATGTACAGATTATGCAAAACATTAAAACTATGAACTCACCAACCTTTGTGTTGACACTTGTTAGCATGTTTATTCTCAGGTTCCCTAGAAGTCTTCCGCTGTTTGCTTATATGTTAGACAAGCTTTGTGCATGGAGTCATACATGCTTTATTCAAGAAAATGTTGCATTCACAAAACCATCATCATGTATCTATTTTGACTGCATTGTCAACGGATGTATTATTGTAAACTATTATTTATGGTGATTGTCTATATGTAGAAATCATCAGATGTCGAAAGCCTTGGTTTTAAATATTCATTTGTGGTATACCTTTTTAAAAGAATGCAATGTTTATAAAACGTATCATATAGAGGTCAAATACCTCGCAATGAAATCGATGAATGACGTGTTCGTCCATATGGATTTGGAGCGATCGTCACAATTTTTGGGATGAGAATACATGCAGTTTTATAAATGATTTACAAAATAGAAACAAGTACTTGAAAATTACATTCTATGATTGAATTATCTTATTGAATATCACCCTTTTCCTTGGTAACCTAAGAATTAGTGAACGCCACTAATTGACGCGAATCCTGAAGATAGATCTATGGGTCTAACGAACCCCATCCAGGTTATGGATGCTTTAGTACTTCGATTTTTATATACAGATGAGTGTACCTGTATATTTGGGGATATTCTATATGCATTTGTTAATGTCGGTTACCAGGTGTTCTTCATATGAATGATTTTTATACAGATGAGTGTTCATGTATTATATTTTTTTGCAGATGAGTGTTCCTGCAGTTAATTATGAAAAATGAAATATTGTGGTCTATTAATATAATTTGATATATAGGTTAAACCTATAGCTCACCAACATTTTTGTTGACGTTTAAAGCATGTTTATTCTCAGGCGATTATTAGCTGTTGCATGCTAAACAAAGACAGAATTGGAGTCTGCATGCTTGTACAATATTGTTTAAAAACTGCATTCGAAGACTTAAGTTGTTGTGTAATATTATTGTAAACTATTATATAATGATCGTGTGAAAATGCTACATTTTAGATTATCATTATTTGATAATCTTCATAATATTCTAAACCTTTATCGCAAATATAAAGGTTATGGTTTGTTTCAAAAATCGAATGCAGTCTTTGAAAAACGTCTCATATAGAGGTCAAAACCTCGCAACGAAAACAATTAATATGAAATGTTTATAATCAATATGAACGGGACATTTCAACTTTTGGACATGTTAACCTTCAATCCGAGAATATCTCAAAGCGTTTTACAAGTTTGAAGAGATTACTGGCATTTCTCCTATCCCATTCACCAAAGAAATCAAATAAATGATATAATTATTCTCCATCGTTGAAATCTAGTAACTCTTTAACATATCGACGTTTGGTTTTTTTAGCTTTCAATATCATTCAGTATTCGTCGGGAGGCAAATAAGTCGATACCGGTTTGAAAATAAGTTTTAAACCCTTTATCATCGTACGCATACCTCTTTCCTTGTATAACTTTTTCATAGCACATTGGGTAGCTTTTTTGGTATCAATAATCTTTTGTCAAACATGATGTCGTATTCGTCGAATTTTTAGGAACGTTACCAATTACCGAAACGGCATTGTTGTAGTTAATGTTGGAAAACATATTCATATATGATTGGGTTCATGGGTAGCAGCTGGTGACTAATTTGGATTAAAAATCGGTGCCATTTGTGCATAGCCTGCAAAACCTATTGTACGTTGCGGGTTGGAAGAGGATTCTGTCAGTGATGCATACATTTGCAAATCTAGTGAATGTTGGAACACATCTTGAACTTGATAATTAGTAAGTTGAATGTTTGATTTGGGTTGTGATTTGACTGTCTTTGTTTGATTATGAATGTAAACTTGTGTGAAGATATGAAGAAAGAGTTGTGTGAATAAAATGATAGGCAATTTATGTAGAAATGTATATGAATATTCGAAAAAATAAATGGAAGTAGCCGTTTGGATTTAAATTTTTAATTTTTCTGAACAGCCTAATGACTGTTACTATTTTTTATATATTGTTTTTATATTTTGTTTTTGTTGATGTTGCGATGTGCCTACAAGCGTGAGAAGGAGAGCAATCTCTGGATGGCGAGCAAAATGATAGGACTTGCCATCGAGCCCTCGACGACGCGTCGATGGCAGCCTCTAATGACTTTTACGAGTAACTTTCTATGTGATGTGTTAAATAAATAGTAATTATAATTTTTTAGTTATAGCACTATAAGCTCAAAAATCTTAAACGTATGGCTATATTATATGGGTATTGATTGTAAATTGCCTAATCCAATAGTTGAAAATTAATCCTAATTTTAATAATTGCTCTATTAAGCTTTTATTTTAAGATTAAAGCTATAAATACACTATATACTTTCAATTGTGTTCAAATGTATGATATATACCAAATACATTACCAGTGTAGGTCACATACTTTCAAAAAGTTTTCTAATGTAGGCTATTGGTGACCGGTGATAGTTAAAGCTAAGGGGTATAAAATACTATTAAATTTTAGCAGAAAATACTATTAAATACGATACAATTTTACACAAGATATTTATTTATTTATTGAATGGATATACTTAAACCTTGCTACAACACTTATAGGCAGTGTACCTAATCGTACAGTAGTGTAGTTTTTAGTAAGTCCGGTTCGTTTCACAGGGAATCTTTAAACAAAGCTTAACACTATATTAGTTTACTTTTATAAAAATACAAATATATATATAAGTAATATTATTATTATAAAGGGGGGTTTTTACCGTTTAATGACCGGTTTGCTGATTTTAAAACTTTAGTCGCAGTTAAAACCAAATGTAAAATGTTAAATAAATAAAAGACTTAATTTAAAGCGTAAAGTAAATAACGATAATGAAATTGCGAATAATAAAAGTGCGATAAAATAAACTTGCGATAATTAAAAAGTGCAATAAAATACAATAACAATAAAAGTGCGATAATTAAAAGTGCAATTAAATATAAAATAAAGGAAATTAAATATGAAATAAAAGAATTATGCTTATTTAAACTTCCGTAATCATGATGTTTGACGTGTTGATTTTAGTTTTATGCTCATGGGTTAATTGTTCTTTGTCCTGGATTATTTAATATGTCCATACAGATTTGTCCATAATAGTCCATCAGTCATAAATATAAAGAGCGAAAGCCTTCGTCAAATTATTTTTATTCCCGAAGTCAAATATTTCAACTAATTGGGGATTCGAATTGTAACAAGGTTTTAATACTTTGTTTAATGAATACACCAGGTTATCGACTGCGTGTAAACCAAGGTTTTACTACTTTGTTAACAATTACACCAATTACCCTTGAATGTAATTCACCCCTGTTTCAACAAGTCTATTAACTATTAATCTAGTTCCGTGTCCGGTAAAATGAATAATTATTGGTATTTATAGATATCCCGCCCACCGTACCCAGTCAAGCGTATGTGGTTATATATAAATACGTCGAATTATAAGTTTGTATATTAAATTAACAAGGTATTGTTTAGTTAATATAAAACCCATTAATAGCCCATAGTCTAATTTCCACAAGTGTCGTTCTTTTATCCAAACCCCAATTATGGTACAAAGCCCAATTACCCAATTTTAGTAATTAGCCCAACATCATGATTACTTCGGATTAAATAAGCATAATAATAACTTAGCTACGATACATTAAATTAAAAAGGTTGAACATAACTTACAATGATTAAAAAATAGCGTAGCGTTACACGGACAGAATTTTGACTTACACCCTTACAACATTCGCTAACATACCCTTATTATTAGGATTTAAAATTAAAATTAAAATTAAAATATAAATTATATATATATATATTTACGTATAGATAGATGGATGGATATATTATATGGTTTTTGCGATCAAACTGCGTTTGCTTTTATAGGAAATTGAGTCCAGGTGAGCTCCGCGACTCGCGCCCTTTTTGCTCTTCAAACTCCGCGAGTCGCGGAGTTTGTAATTACAGCTCACTCCATTTTGGCTCTTTGTTTGCCGACGATTTATTTTATAAATATAATATATATATAATTAATATAATTAATTATATATTATATTATATTTATATACATAGTTAACTTGTAATTTTTAGTCCATTGCGTCGAGCGTTGAGAGTTGACTCTGGTCCCGGTTTCGGATTTTCAAACGTCCTTGCGTACAATTTAATATCTTGTACTTTGCGTTTTGAATCTTGTACTCTTGTAATTTCGAGACGTTTCCCATCAATAATTGGAACCTCTTTGATTGTATTTTGTACTTTTGAGCTTTTTGGTCGTTTGCGTCTTCAATTCGTCGAATCTTTCTTTTATCTTCACCTTTTAATATTTAAACGAATATCACTTGTAAATAGAACAATTGCAACTAAAAGCTTGTCTTTCTTGGGGAATAATGCTATGAAATATATGTTCGTTTTTAGCATTATCAAATATTCCCACACTTGAGCGTTGCTTGTCCTCAGGCAATATAGTCTTGAAATACTAGAATCACTTCTTTATTCTTCACACTTTGTACATCAGTGATTTCTATACGGCGGTATAAACAATGGTAGTAATGATATGGTTTACAGTCCCACATGACTATAAAATTTAGATCCATTAAGGAAATTGGATCTTTATGAAAACATTTGATCTTTTGAAAATTAAATCTAGTTTTTACCCTAGATAAGTTTTCCGGAATAACCCTTCACCGGTGTTTGCAAATTATTTTTGTGGGTTTGGTGGGTTTCATATTTGAAAATTTTAGCTCAAAACTTATGGTTTTGTGTCACCCACTTGCTAACCTTGTATTAGGAAAGCAACACGTCCAGTTTACTTGTCCCGTATATTACCTTTCGGTAAACTACCGTCCGGTTGTAAAGGAAAGCGTTGAACAAGCAACTGTTAAGGCAATGTCCCCTGACATGCTTTTAATTTTGGTCTATAACGTGTCGGACGCAATTACTATCCTTTGTAGGAGCAATAGTAAAGCTCACCCTTTTAATTTGTCGGTCTGGCACAAGGTCCTGTCTTTGACCATGCTATGCAACCACCGTTCTTACGGTTGACACCCGATTTGGTTCAGGTGACCTAATGAATTCCAGGTGAATTCCTAGGATTTTACGTTCAATGGTAATGAACGCATTGAAAATGGGTTTTCAGAAAACAAATCGGTTTATAATTTGATCAAAATATTTTCTCGTTCAAGCTCGAGTTTAGATATCATTGAATTCCATGAGTTTGTAATTCTCAATCTTTAAGGTCAATCTCAAGGATTGAGTAATATCAGTCTTAAAAGCTGATTTTTGATCTTTAAGGAGATTATCCTTTCTGGGGATCTGATTTATTAGTCTTATCAAGCTAATTTGCACGGCGCCCTCCCCATTTTACGAGATAAATCCTTCTCATGGTTAGGATAAATCTGACCACCTGGCGACCCTGTTTGATGCTGAGGTCCGTGGATTTCCTGCTGATTTTAGTGATGACTTTTCTAGATTTTTCGTCAACCTACAGCTGGTCTGGACGACAACTTCCTGACCTAAATCAAGAAGCGCGTGTCTTTTTCGAAAGACTTTACTTCCTTTTAATGATGGAATTGATTCATCGTGTAGATCCATCTCTTCTTTTCTTTCATCGGGTAAAACAGTTTAGTTTAGTCCAAAGCAAAAGTATTTTCAGTTATTTGTTACAGAAATATGTGACATATGTTTAAGATAACTTGGTAATTTTTCCCACACTTGGCTTTTATTTTCCTTTTTATTGTCCTCTATTCCATTTTAAATGAATTCTAACATTTTGGTTTGTTTCTCAATTTATGTCCTTTCCAAGGTAACAATAATTTCGGTGTTAAAACCTAGTTTTATCATTCATAAATATGTATAAACGTGATTTTGAGTTCATTTAATTGAAAATTTTGAAAAATTTTGACTAGAATTGGGTAGTCAGTATATAAGACTAGGGCTGTTCTTTATTATCAGAGAGTACTAGATTCTAATACAACTACTGCTTTACTAGTATTTTTAATGGTAACCAAGTGTTTAAGATAAAAATTTTTAAAATCCGAAAGAATTTAACCCCTTCCCACACTTAAGATCTTGCAATGCCCTCATTTGCAAGAAATCAGTAACAATCTAAATTATTGAGGGTGATTTGTGTGAAAATGATTAAATTTTACCAAAGTTTCCAAACATTTTTGTGTTTGTGTTGAATGATAAATGGTGCACATCATTTGTTCATTCCGTCTTGTTGTTATATCACATTTATTTTGCATCTTGTCGTCAAAATTAGTTGCTTTTGCTGAACTTAATGCCAGTCTTTGAAAATGCGTTGTTTTACCCTGTTGTGTACATAAGATAAACTGCAAACATATATACATATTTTTGAAGTTTGGTATATTACCCCACATTCAAAAATTATTAAAATCTAATAATAAAATTTAAAAAATTATAAAACTATTACAAATCCAACATAAGTATTAAATGTATTAACATTACAAATAATAAAATAAATAAAAAACTAAGTAGACTAGGGATGATACTGATACCAGAAGGTGTTCCATGCATAACCATATGTGCTATAAAATGCTTCGGCTGGGTTATACGTAGGATACGGCGGTTGGATCTCTATAGACCAGGGAGGGAATATGGGCGATGGAGTAGGAATGTAGTTTCTACCTATATGTTGGCAATAAGCTATGATTTGGTTTTGATGAACTTGCCAATCTTCAAATGCTCTATGTCTAGCATTTTCGTACTCTTGTGAAGCTATAAACCTTTGTATTTCTGCCATTTCATTTCCCCCTCCTACATTACCTTGCTGTTAGTTTCTCTCAACCTGTGGATGTCTACCATTATATCGTACTGCGGCGTTATTTCGCCTCTTCAAAACTTTCGCACCATGGTATACATTTAAACCTATTGTATCTCGGGGTTCTGGTTCTTCGATTAGTAATCCCCCCCGACTTATATCCACACCGAGATATTTAGCAATCAAAGTAATAAATATACCACCTCCTATTATGCTATGCGGTCTCATCCCCCTAACCATAGCTGATAAATAATAACCCACACAATAAGGTATACTTACAGCGCTTTGTGGGTCTCGAATACACATATGGTAAAACAAATCCTGTTCATTTACCTTTTCCTTGTTCTTACCTCGTTGTGTAATCGAATTGGCTAAAAACCTATGAATTACTCTTAATTCAGCTCTATCTATATCTAAATAAGAGTAATTTCCCCCTTTAAATCGGTGATGGCTAGTCATTTGACTCCATACACCATGCGTATCAAAATTTTCGTCTATCTTTCTACCATTTAGTATCAACCCTCTACAATCGGTAGATGCTAACTCCTCAGGCGTATATATATGTAAAGCCTGAGCCATGTCTAGTAAAGACATGTGGCGCATCGAACCTCCTAACAAAAATCTAATAAAAGATCGATCGGTTAAACTAGCTACCCAATCATTTAATTCTATACTACACAACAATTCTTCACACCATACTTTATATACAGGTCTACGTATGTTGAATAACCGTACCCAATCATTAAAAGTAGAATTACCATACCTCTGTGCAAGTAATTCTCTAATTGGCCCGGCCAATTCTACAGCTTCTAATGGTCCCCATTCTATGACCCTAGGCACTTCAATAGCTTTAGAATGAAGAGTATGCAAACCCCTTTGGTATTTTGGATAATCTATCCAAAGTCTGTCAAATCTCAGGTTCGGGTGCAAATCTTCCAAGTGCATATCAGAAAATGTCATGACTGGATGAGGTATATCTTGTTTGTAGTAGTTATCCACCTCCTGTTGTTCCGTATTCTCAGCAGGAGCATTGCGAGCTTGGGATGAAGATTCACCCCTTTCAGTCTGCAAAACACATCAAACACAATTTTTCTGCATCCAAATATGCATTAGTGTCAGCAAAATCATCAATCAAAATAATTACAATGACATTTCCAATTTATATCAAACTTAAGCTCATTTTCATATTTTCATCAAATCTACACTTTTTCAAATAAGCATATACGAAAATGTTCGCCAAGTTCATAAGCATTCAACTCAAATAACATGTCAAAATAATCATTACTAGCAATTAAACAAGTTTCAAATGTCATTATCTCTCAAAAATCAAGTTCATGAATTTTAGACTTGAAAAAGTCCACTTTAATTCTCAAAATCATGCTTAGGCTCAAAGTTTGGATCATTTAACTACCTAAACATGTTACACTACTTAATTTAGCAACAATTCATGACAAAAATCGGCCATAACCTATTTATATCAAAAAGCCCCAAATTTGTTCAAGAACACAAACCCTAGATTACTCAAAATTTGAAGTTTAAGGCTTCTAATCATGTTAAATAGCATCAATCTAGGTTATACAAGCATAATACATAAACAATTTAAGCATAATTACACTAAAAAGCATCAAAATCAAATTGGGTATAAAATTGCTCAAGAACACTAATTTTCGGATTAAATGGTGTTTAGGTGTAGAAATTTACCGTTTTTCTTGAGTAATTCCTTGATAGCATCCTTTTTAACATGATTTTAGTAAAAGATTTGATGATTAACGGTCAAAAATTGTGAATTTGGGAGTGTTTTTTCGGGTTTTTTCGGGTTTTATTTCGCAGTTTTGTGGTGTGGGGAGTGAGCTGTTCGTTCAGCTTTTATTTTTTTCTGGATTTTGGTCCCTCCGCGAGTCGCGGTGTTTGACCCTTCAAACTCCGCGAGTCGCGGAGTTTGTATATATATATATATATATTTTTTAACTATATCTTATACTAATTAAAACAATTAAGTAATTAATTTTAAAATTTTGTTTCCCTTGTTATTTAGGACGAGGTCGTTTCGGATCGATGTCCTAGTCCGTCCTTCGACAAAATTTTAAAATTTGTCTTTTTCAAGCGATTGTTTTAAAAACTAAGATTTTTGGTTTTTTTAATGTTTTTGGCATATTTTAATTCAATAAGATTAAAAATAATGATAATAAAAGTTCTCGTCCCTCCCTCGGGTAAAGCAATTTCGGTTTAAAGACCTAGTCTTCAACTTACGACGAATTTTAAAAATTATATTTTTAACTTAACGAAATAAAGTAAATTTTTGTTTTTAAATTCACACAACTTAAATATAAAATTCAAAATTATTAATATTAAAAATTCACACCAAACTTACAATTTAAAATGCATAAAAATAAAATTTATATTTTAAAAATTAAAAATTCACACCAAACTTAATTTAAAAATTCATATTATAAATTCACACCAAACTTATATTAATTTTTCAAATATTTACAATTTTAAATATATTATTTTTACAAAGTTTACAATATTAATTTAAGATTTATATATTAATTTTTAAAAAACATGGTAAAAATAAAATTAAAAATCTTTTTGGCTTTTATCCCACTTTAATCAATCAAATATTATCAAAAATATGCGCCCCTCTTTTCGGTAAAGTAATTTCGGTTCCAAGACCTAATTTAACTCATGACGAATTTTTGAAATATTTTGGGTTGATTGATTAAAGATATTTATACCTTAAGAATAAACGTTAAATTTCGCAGTGATGTAATAAATTTTTGTATGATATCAATAATTTCGGTCGCCAAACCTAATTTTATTTAATACCAATTTAATACTTTATAGCAAACAAATTAGCGTTTATTATCAAAAGGTTAAAAATAAAAATAAAAACAAAAAAACTGTACAGACTTACCTGTGAGATAGTATTCTTAGTTATACGATCTATCTCATTCATAAGATAGTCGGTTTAATTGGTTTTCCATGGCGACATAGGCGTAACCTCGAGCATTCAGTGTTTTTTCTTCTAAACATATGAACGGTCCGTCTCTGCATAAAGTAACAAATTCGGTATTTGAATAGGTTTGATTATTTGAACATTTACCTCCATGTGACCATTTTCCGCATTTGTGACATCTTTCTAGGCGTCGTGCTCTTCTTTTCGCTGCGGATTTTGATTTTCCTGTACCAAATTGTAACTTATTATCTTCGCATCTGGATTCTTTTCTTACTCCGTCCAATCTTTCTCTGATTACTGATACTATTTCACTCGGTAGTGTGTCATTATTACGTTTAGTGATCAAAGCGTGTAGCATTAGACCATGGTTTAGTTCACAGGCAGTCTTCATTTCGTAAAAACCTAAAAAAATAAAAATTCAGAATGGGGGGAGAAGACTAGTTCTTTAGGGTCTGCTAGGGAAAGACCATTCGGGTTCCATTTTCGAGAACTACACGAAAACAGAAAATCTAACTCTAACAGAAATACATAAACCTCCTATACTTAGTTAGCTGTGGTATCGAAATTGTGATTAACTTCATTGTCAACTTCCATCGGACCATGTATGTAATGTTTTACTCTGTCCGTGTAACGCTACGCTATTTTTTAATCATTGTAAGTTATGTTCAACCTTTTTAATTTAATGTCTCGTAGCGAAGTTATTATTATGCTTATTTAATCAGAAGTAATCATGATGTTGGGCTAATTACTAAAATTGGGTAATTGGGCTTTGTACCATAATTGGGGTTTGGATAAAAGAACGACACTTGTGGAAATTAGACAATGGGCTATTAATGGGTTTTATATTAACTAAACAATACCTTGTTAATTTAATATACAAACTTATAATTCGATGTATTTATATATAACCACATACGCTTGACTGGGTACGGTGGGCGGGATATCTATAAAACCAATAATTATTCATTTTACCGGACACGGAACTGGATTAATATTTAATAGACTTGTTGAAACAGGGGTGAATTACATTCAAGGGTAATTGGTGCAATTGTTAACAAAGTAGTAAAACCTTGGTTTACACGCAGTCGATAACCTGGTGTATTCATTAAACAAAGTATTAAAACCTTGTTACAATTCGAATCCCCAATTAGTTGAAATATTTGACTTCGGGAATAAAAATAATTTGACGAAGGCTTTCGCTCTTTATATTTATAAATGATGGACTATTATGGACAAATCCGTATGGACATATTAAATAATCCAGGACAAAGAACAATTAACCCATGGGCATAAAACTAAAATCAACATGTCAAACATCATGATTACGGAAGTTTAAATAAGCATAATTCTTTTATTTCATATTTAATTTCCTTTATTTTATATTTAATTGCACTTCTAATTATCGCACTTTTATTGTTATTGTATTTAATTGCACTTTTTAATTATCACAAGTTTATTTTATCGCACTTTTATTATTCGCAATTTCATTATCGTTATTTACTTTACGCTTTAAATTAAGTCTTTTATTTATTTAACATTTTACATTTGGTTTTAACTGCGACTAAAGTTTTAAAATCAACAAACCGGTCATTAAACGGTAAAAACCCCCCTTTATAATAATAATATTACTTATATATATATTTGTATTTTTATAAAATTAAACTAATATAGCGTTAAGCTTTGTTTAAAGATTCCCTGTGGAACGAACCGGACTTACTAAAAACTACACTACTGTACGATTAGGTACACTGTCTATAAGTGTTGTAGCAAGGTTTAAGTATATCCATTTAATAAATAAATAAATATCTTGTGTAAAATTGTATTGTATTTAATAGTATTTCCTGCTAAAATTTAATAGTATTTTATACCCCTTAGCTTTAACTATCAAGTATTTTTGGCGCTTACACCCTTACAACATTCGCTAACATACACTTATTATTAGGATTTAAAATTAAAATTAAAATATAAATTATATATATATATATATATATATTTACGTATAGATAGATGGATGGACATATTAAATAATCCAGGACAAAGAACAATTAACCCATGGGCATAAAACTAAAATCAACACGTCAAACATCATGATTACAGAAGTTTAAATAAGCATAATTCTTTTATTTCATATTTAATTTCCTTTATTTTATATTTAATTGCACTTCTAATTATCGCACTTTTATTGTTATTGTATTTAATTGCACTTTTTAATTATCGCAAGTTTATTTTATCGCACTTTTATTATTCGCAATTTCATTATCGTTATTTACTTTACGCTTTAAATTAAGTCTTTTATTTATTTAACATTTTACATTTGGTTTTAACTGCGACTAAAGTTTTAAAATCAACAAACCGGTCATTAAACGGTAAAAACCACCCTTTATAATAATAATATTACTTATATATATTTGTATTTTTATAAAAGTAAACTAATATAGCGTTAAGCTTTGTTTAAAGATTCCCTGTGGAACGAACCGGACTTACTAAAAACTACACTACTGTACGATTAGGTACACTGCCTATAAGTGTTGTAGCAAGGTTTAAGTATATCCATTCAATAAATAAATAAATATCTTGTGTAAAATTGTATCGTATTTAATAGTATTTTATACCCCTTAGCTTTTAACGATTGGGTACGGTTATTCAACATACGTAGACCTGTATATAAAGTATGGTGTGAAGAATTGTTGTGTAGTATAGAATTAAATGATCGGGTAGCTAGTTTAACCGATCGATCTTTTATTAGATTTTTGTTAGGAGGTTCGATGCGCCACATGTCTTTACTAGACATGGCTCAGGCTTTACGTATATATACGCCTGAGGAGTTAGCATCTGCCGATTGTAGAGGGTTGATACTAAATGGAAGAAAGATAGACGAAAATTTTGATACGCATGGTGTATGGAGTCAAATGACTAGCCATCACCGATTTAAAGGGGGAAATTACTCTTATTTGGATATAGATAGAGCTGAATTAATAGTAATTCATAGGTTTTTAGCTAATTCGATTACACAACGAGGTAAGAACAAGGAAAAGGTAAATGAACAGGATTTGTTTTACCATATGTGTATTCGAGACCCACAAAGCGCTGTAAGTATACCTTATTGTGTGGGTTATTATTTATCAGCTATGGTTAGGGGGATGAGACCGCATAGCATAATAGGAGGTGGTATATTTATTACTTTGATTGCTGAATATCTCGGTGTGGATATAAGTCGGGGGGGATTACTAATCGAAGAACCAGAACCCCGAGATACAATAGGTTTAAATGTATACCATGGTGCGAAAGTTTTGAAGAGGCGAAATAACGCCGCAGTACGATATAATGGTAGACATCCACAGGTTGAGAGAAACCAACAGCAAGGTAATGTAGGAGGGGGAAATGAAATGGCAGAAATGCAAAGGTTTATAGCTTCACAAGAGTACGCAAATGCTAGACATAGAGCATTTGAAGATTGGCAAGTTCATCAAAACCAAATCATAGCTTATTACCAACATATAGGTAGAAACTATATTCCTACTCCATCGCCCATATTCCCTCCCTGGTCTATAGAGATCCAACCGCCGTATCCTACGTATAACCCAGCCGAAGCATTTTATAGCACATATGGTTATGCATGGAACCCCTACTGGTATCGGTATCATCCCTAGTCTACTTAGTTTTATTTATTTTGTAATTTGTAATGTTGATACGTTTAATACTTATGTTAATATTGTAATAGTTTTTATTATTTTCTAACTTTTATTATTAGATTTTAATAATTTTTGAATGTGGGGTAATATACCAAACTTCAAAAATATGTATATATGTTTGCAGTTTATCTTATGTACACAACAAGGTAAAACAACGCATTTTCAAAGACTGGCATTAAGTTCAGCAAAAGCAACTAATTTTGATGACAAGATGCAAAATAAATGTGATATAACAACGAGACGGAATGAACAAATGATGTGCACCATTTATCATTCAACACAAACACAAAAATGTTTGGAAACTTTGGTAAAATTTAATCATTTTCACACAAATCACCCTCAATAATTTAGATTGTTACTGATTTCTTGCAAATGAGGGCATTGCAAGATCTTAAGTGTGGGAAGGGGTTAAATTCTTTCGGATTTTAAAAATTTTTATCTTAAACACTTGGTTACCATTAAAAATACTAGTAAAGCAGTAGTTATATTAGAATCTAGTGCTCTCTGATAATAAAGAACAGCCCTAGTCTTATATACTGACTACCCAATTCTAGTAAAAATTTTCAAAATTTTCAATTAAATGAACTCAAAATCATGTTTATACATATTTATGAACGATAAAACTAGGTTTTAACACCGAAATTATTGTTACTTCGGAAAAGACATAAATTGAAAAACAAACTAAAATGTTAAAATTCATTTAAAATGGAATAGAGGACAATAAAAAGGAAAATAAAAGCCAAGTGTGGGAAAATTTACCAAGATATTTTAAACATATGTCACATATTTCTGTAACAAATAACTGAAAATACTTTTGTTTTGGACTAAACTAAACTGTTTTACCCGATGAAAGAAAAGAAGAGATGGATCTACACGATGAATCAATTCCATCATTAAAAGAAAGTAAAGTCTTCCGAAAAAGAAACGCGCTTCTTGATTTAGATCAGGAAGTTGTCGTCCAGACCAGCTGTAGGTTGACAAAAATCTAGAAAAGTCATCACTAAAATCAGCAGAAAATCCACGGACCTCAGCATCAAACAGGGTCGCCAAGTGGTCAGATTTATCCTAACCATGAGAAGGATTTATCTTGTACAATGGGGGGGCACCGTGCAAATTAGCTTGATAAGACTAATGAATCAGCTCCCCAGAAAGGATAATCTCCTTAAAGATCAAAAATCAGCTTTTAAGACTGATATTACTCAATCCTTGAGATTGACCTTAAAGATTGAGAATTACAAACTCATGGAATTCAATGATATCTAAACTCGAGCTTGAACGAGAAAATATTTTGATCAAATTATAAACCGATTTATTTTCTGAAAACCCATTTTCAATGCGTTCATTACCATTGAACGTAAAATTCTAGGAATTCACCTGGAATTCATTAGGTCACCTGAACCAAATCGGGTGTCAACCATAAGAACGGTGGTTGCATAGCATGGTCAAAGACAGGACCTTGTGCCAGACCGACAAATTAAAAGGGTGAGCTTTACTATTGCTCCTACCAAGGATAGTAATTGCGTCCGACACGTTATAGACCATAATTAAAACCTTAACAGTTGCTTGTTCAACGCTTTCCTTTACAACCGGACGGTAGTTTACCGAAAGGTAATATACGGGACAAGTAAACTGGACGTGTTGCTTTCCAAATACAAGGTTAGCAAGTGGGTGACACAAAACCATAAGTTTTGAGCTAAAATTTTCAAATATGAAACCCACCAAACCCACAAAAATAATTTGCAAACACCGGTAAAGGGTTATTCCGGAAAACTTATCTAGGGTAAAAACTAGATTTAATTTTCAAAAGATCAAATGTTTTCATAAAGATCCAATTTCCTTAATGGATCTAAATTTTTATAGTCATGTGGGACTGTAAACCATATCGTTACTACCATTGTTTATACAGCCGTATAGAAATCACTGATGTACAAAGTGTGAAGAATAAAGAAGTGATTCTAGTATTTCAAGACTATATTGCTTGAGGGCAAGAAACGCTCAAGTGTGGGAATATTTGATAATGCTAAAAATGAACATATATTTCATAGCATTATTCCCCAAGAAAGACAAGCTTTTAGTTGCAATTGTTCTATTTACAAGTGATATTCGTTTAAATATTAAAAGGTGAAGACAAAAGATAGATTCGACGAATTGAAGACGCAAACGACCAAAAAGCTCAAAAGTACAAAATACAATCAAAGAGGTTCCAATTATTGATAAGAAACGTCTCGAAATTACAAGAGTACAAGATTCAAAACGCAAAGTACAAGATATTAAATTGTACGAAAGGACGTTCGAAAATCCGGAACCGGGACCAGAGTCAATTCTCAACGCTCGACGCAACGGACTAAAAATTACAAGTTAACTATGTATATAAATATAATATAATATATAATTAATTATATAAATTAATTATATATATTATATTTATATAATAAACTGTCGGTAACCAAAGAGCCAAAATGGAGTGAGCTGTAATTACAAACTCCGCGACTCGCGGAGTTTGAAGAGCAAAAAGGGCACGAGTCGCGGAGCTCACCTGGACTCAATTCCCTATAAAACAAACGCAGTTTGATCGCAAAAACCATATAATATATCCACCCATCTATCTATACGTAAATATATATATATATATATATATATATATATATATATATATATATATATATATATATATATATATAAAATTTATATTTTAATTTTAATTTTAATTTTAAATCCTAATAATAAGGGTATGTTAGCGAATGTTGTAAGGGTGTAAGTCGAAATTCTGTCCTTGAAACGCTACGCTATTTTTTAATCATTGTAAGTTATGTTCAACCTTTTTAATTTAATGTCTCGTAGCTAAGTTATTATTATGCTTATTTAATCCGAAGTAATCATGATGTTGGGCTAATTACTAAAATTGGGTAATTGGGCTTTGTACCATAATTGGGGTTTGGATAAAAGAAAGACACTTGTGGAAATTAGACTATGGGCTATTAATGGGTTTTATATTAACTAAACAATACCTTGTTAATTTAATATACAAACTTATAATTCGACGTATTTATATATAACCACATACGCTTGACTGGGTACGGTGGGCGGGATATCTATAAATACCAATAATTATTCATTTTACCGGACACGGAACTGGATTAATAGTTAATAGACTTGTTGAAACAGGGGTGAATTACATTCAAGGGTAATTGGTGTAATTGTTAACAAAGTAGTAAAACCTTGGTTTACACGCAGTCGATAACCTGGTGTATTCATTAAACAAAGTATTAAAACCTTGTTACAATTCGAATCCCCAATTAGTTGAAATATTTGACTTCGGGAATAAAAATAATTTGACGAAGGCTTTCGCTCTTTATATTTATGACTGATGGACTATTATGGACAAATCCGTATGGACATATTAAATAATCCAGGACAAAGAACAATTAACCCATGGGCATAAAACTAAAATCAACACGTCAAACATCATGATTACGGAAGTTTAAATAAGCATAATTCTTTTATTTCATATTTAATTTCCTTTATTTTATATTTAATTGCACTTCTAATTATCGCACTTTTATTGTTATTGTATTTAATTGCACTTTTTAATTATCGCAAGTTTATTTTATCGCACTTTTATTATTCGCAATTTCATTATCGTTATTTACTTTACGCTTTAAATTAAGTCTTTTATTTATTTAACATTTTACATTTAGTTTTAACTGCGACTAAAGTTTTAAAATCAACAAACCGGTCATTAAACGGTAAAAACCCCCCTTTATAATAATAATATTACTTATATATATATTTGTATTTTTATAAAAGTAAACTAATATAGCGTTAAGCTTTGTTTAAAGATTCCCTGTGAAACGAACCGGACTTACTAAAAACTACACTACTGTACGATTAGGTACACAGCCTATAAGTGTTGTATTTGTATTTTTATAAAAGTAAACTAATATAGCGTATATTAGTTTTCAAATAGCCAAAAGATGCAGCAGAGGGGTAGGATTCGTTTGGTCTCAATATAATTGAGGACTGTTTGGCTCCAATAACCCAGTCCACGTACAAATCCAACTATTACTACTAACCAGAAAATTTTGATGTCTATCAATTTAACCACTTAAAATAAATTTTCGTAATTTTAAGAAATTTAGATAAGAAGTAGAATAAAAAATCTATGTCCTAAAAACTAGAATAGCGAGAAATAAGAAAGAAAAAGAGCGTGTCGAAAAAGAAAAGATCGAAAAAATAAAAGGCGTCGAAAAATAAGAAATAAAAGGAGTGACTTATAAAACTTTAAAACACTTGCCTAACCCAACCTTATTACTATCACTAACTTAAAATTATAATTACAAATTGAGATTACTAATTGGAATGATAATTGATACATAGTAAAAGGTGTCTAAAAATATTAAAGCTTACAAGTAAAACTATATCCCAAATGGCAATAACTTTAAAAGAAACTACAATAGTGGTAAGTATTCCCGCCTGTCAAGCGGGTGACCCGGGTTCGTTCCCTGGCAGCGGCGCCAATAACTTGATGTGGTAGCGTGGGGGTACGTGATAGTACTATATTTTACTATGAAATACGTTACAAATTACACAAGTTTTAATTATTTATTTACAAATGGGATATACCTAAACCTTGCTACAACACTATAGGCAGTGTACCTAATCGTAGAGTAGTATAGTTTTTAGTAAGTCCGGTTCGTTCCACAGGGAGCTGGCTTATTTCACACTATATTTTAAACAATTATATTCGTACAAAATATATTATATTAATAATATATAAAAGGGGGTTTTACCGTTTAATGACCGGTTTGTCGATTTTATATTTTAAGCAAAGCGTAAAGTAAATGACGATATTTAACTAACAATATAAAATAAATAACAATAATTAAAATGACAATAAATAAAAGTACGAGGAAAAATGAAATAAAATATATTATGCTTATTTAAACTTCCGTAATCATGATGTTTGACGTGTTGATTTTAGTTTTATGCCCATGGGTTAATTGTCCTGGATTATTTAATATGTCCGTCTGGTTTTTGTCCATAACAGTCCATCGGTCATAAATTTAAAGTGCGAGTGTCCGCGTCAAATTATCCTTATACCCGAAGTCAAATATTCCAACTAATTGGGGACTTAAACTGTAACAAGGTTTTAATACTTTGTTTAATAATTACACCAGGTTATCGACTGCGTGTAACCCAAGGTTTTAATACTTTGTTATCAATTATGCCAAGTGTCCTTGTACATAATTTCACCCCTGTTTCAACAAGTCTATTAACTATTAATCCAGTTCCGTGTCCGGTAAAATGAATAATTATTGGTATTTATTGATATCCCGCCCACCGTACCCAGTCAAGCGTATGTGGTTATATATAAATACGTCGAATTATAAGTTTGTATATTAAATTAACAAGGTATTGTTTAGTTAATATAAAACCCATTAATAGCCCATAGTCTAATTTTCACAAGTGTCGTTCTTTTATCCAAACCCCAATTATGGTACAAAGCCCAATTACCCAATTTTAGTAATTAGCCCAACATCATGATTACTTCGGTTTAAATAAGCATAATAATAACTTAGCTACGAGACATTAAATTAAAAAGGTTGAACATAACTTACAATGATTAAAAAATAGCGTAGCGTTACACGGACATAATTTCGACTTACACCCTTACAACATTCGCTAACATACCTTTATTATTAGGATTTAAAATTAAAATTAAAATTAAAATATAAATTATATATATATATATATATATATATATATATATATATATATATATATATATATATATATATATATATATATATATATATATATATATATATATATATATATATTTACGTATAGATACATGGGACGTTTTAGTTGAAAATTTTCTTAAACAATTCTTTCCTGCATCTAAAGCTGTAAGATTAATAGGTGAAAGAAAACTGAGAAGTTTACCTAGTGATACAAATGCTAACCCCCGAAATGAAACAGCTAAAGCCATTACCACAAGAAGTGGTACAACACTTAAACCACCTGAAATACCTGTAACTTCTGATGAAGCTATTCCTACTCCACAAGAACCACAACCTGATCAAGATAAGGAAAAAGAACCGGTAGTTGAAAAGGTTAATGAAGATAACACAGTTAAGGATAAACCTTATGTTAAACCATACCAACCACCACTTCCTTACCCGAGTAAATTGAAGAAAAAAAAATATGATTTAAAAAAAATATATATATAAATAAATATCTTGTGTAAAATCGTATCGTATTTAATAGTATTTCCTGCTAAAATTTAATAGTATTTTATACCCCTTAGCTTTAACCATCAAGTATTTTTGGCGCCGCTGCCGGGGATCAATCTAGCTTAAAAGCCGGAAGCGTAACGCTAAATTTTTTTTTAAAAAAAAAAGATTTTTATTTTAGTTTACTTTTATTAAAATTCACTTTTGTTAAAATACGTTTTTAATTATTCGAAAACATAAAAAGAAAACAAAAATATAAATATTTTTAAGAATTTGTTAAATATTTAAGTTTTGTAAAGTTTTTTTTATTTTTATTTAATAAAAATTATAAGTTTTATTTAAATATTTTGTGTTTATTTAAAATATATAAGGAAAAAAAAACATCGAATTAAAAAAAGTACCTGAGTTGAAAATTGGAACCCCGCGACTCGCGGAGTTTGCTGCTTCGGGCACCGTAACTCGCGGAGCCACCCTGACACCGACAGAAACCCTAATCAGCATTTATTACGGATAATTATTATTATTATTAATAAACCCTAATTACTTAATTATTATTATAATTATTATTATAATTAGTTTAAGTTTTTAAATTAAATTGTATTTTAAATTTTAATTAGTTTTATTATATATAAAAATTAATAGTTTTATAAAATAAATAATATAAAAATAATATTTTTATAAAAATTGTAATTTTTACAACTTTTAGTATATTTTTATATTTTGCCCTTTTTAATTGTTTTAGCGTAATATTTGTATTTTTCGTTAATTTTTAGTTTTAAACTTAGTTTTTGCCATAATTATTTTTTTACTTCTAGATTTTTAGGCTTTGCCGTAAAATTCCTTAAGTGCCTTTTCTTTAGACTAAGATTTAGGTGCTTTAGAATTTTGCGACGCCTTTTTAAGTTTTAGTTTCTTTTTAAGTTATTGCCATTTGGGATATAGTTTTACTTGTAAGCTTTAATATTTTTAGACACCTTTTACTATGTATCAATTATCATTCCAATTAGTAATCCCAATTTGCGATTATAATTTTAAGTTAGTGATAGTAATAAGGTTGGGTTAGGCAAGTGTTTTAAAGTTTTATAAGTCACTCCTTTTATTTCTTATTTTTCGACGCCTTTTATTTTTTCGATCTTTTCTTTTTCGACACGCTCTTTTTCTTTCTTATTTCTCGCTATTCTAGTTTTTAGGACATAGATTTTTTATTCTACTTCTTATCTAAATTTCTTAAAATTACGAAAATTTATTTTACGTGGTTAAATTGATAGACATCAAAATTTTCTGGTTCGTAGTAATAGTTGGATTTGTACGTGGACCGGGTTATTGGAGCCAAACAGTCCTCAATTATATTGAGACCAAACGATTCCTGCCCCTCTGCTGCATCTTTTGGCTATTCGAAACGTGGGCAAAATCAGAAAAGTCTATTGATTGGATAACTTATATAATTTTTCTTTCCTTTTTAAAAACTAATAGGATATTCAGTGAATGCACCGAGCAAGACGTTCACCACCTGTAACTAGATCAATACATCTAGCAAATATTACCGCCGTTGATTTTTCTTTAGAATCGTCATCCAGTCGACCAAGTACTCCAGTTCAAATTTCCGATAATCCATTTTTTGAACCCGACCTCACAATTGAGAATCCGGAGAATATTCAGGGACGATTCATAGATCCTGAACCATTAAATTTTCCTCCGGAACCACCAATCATTCAAACAGAGATTGTTGAGGAACGAACCATTAAATCAGAATCCTCTAGTGATTCCGATTCAACAAATTCAATTATGGAGAATCTGGAACCTTTAAGTATGGAAGACCGAATGAGAGCTAAACGCACTGGCCAAGGTCACGCAATTACTCATCCTGACATTAATGCGCCAGATTATGAAATCAAAGGACAAATTCTACACATGGTGACTAATCAATGCCAATTTAATGGTGCGCCGAAGGAAGATCCAAATGAACATCTTCGTACCTTTAATAGGATCTGCACTCTATTTAAAATAAGAGAAGTTGAGGATGAACAGATATATCTCATGTTATTTCCCTGGACTTTAAAGGGATAAGCCAAGGATTGGTTGGAATCGTTACCTGAAGGGGCGATTGATACATGGGACGTTTTAGTTGAAAAATTTCTTAAACAATTCTTTCCTGCATCTAAAGCCGTAAGACTTCAAGGAGAAATTGTTACGTTTACACAGAAGCCAAATGAAACTCTATATGAGGCGTGGACAAGATTTGGAAAGTTATTAAGAGGATGTCCGCAACATGGTTTAGACACCTGTCAAATAGTACAAATATTCTACCAAGGATGAGACATCACTACAAGAAAGACAAGCTCTCCCAACTAACGATGCACGAGTTGTAGTCAACTTTTTAAAACGTCTTTTTGCAAGGTTTGGAACACCGAAAGCTTTAATAAGTGATCAGGGTACTCATTTCTGTAATAATCAACTTGAGAAAGTTCTCAAAAGATATGGAGTAACTCATAAAATCTCCACCGCATATCATCCACAAACAAGTGGACAAGTTGAAAATACCAACCGAGCTTTAAAACGTATTCTAGAGAAAACCGTAGGATCAAATCCGAAGGAATGGTCCATTAAATTGGAGGATGCACTCTGGGCTTTTAGAACAGCCTACAAAACTCCAATTGGAACCACACCTTTTAGACTTGTTTATGGAAAAGCATGTCATCTTCCAGTAGAAAGTGAACACAAAGCATTTTGGGCTTTGAAGACATGTAATCTTGATATACATGAAGCTGAACGTCTACGATTAAGTCAACTAAACGAATTAGAAGAATTAAGACATGAAGCATACGAAAATTCGTTAATCTATAAAGAAAGAACGAAGAAATGGCATGATAAAAGAATAAGAAGTTCAAAAGAATTTAAAGAAGGAGACAGAGTTCTTCTTTTCAATTCACGATTCAAGCTATTTCCTGGAAAATTGAAATCAAGATGGTCTGGACCATTCATAGTCAAAAGAGTTTTCCCATATGGAACGATAGAATTAATAAATTCAAATGGGATTGAATTTAAAGTTAATGGTCACAGAGTTAAACATTACATACATTGTCCGATGGAAGTTGACAATGAAGTTAATCACAATTTTGATACCACAGCTAACTAAGTATAGGAGGTTTATGTATTTCTGTTAGAGTTAGATTGTCTGTTTTCGTGTAGTTCTCGAAAATGGAACCCGAATGGTCTTTCCCTAGCAGACCCTAAAGAACTAGTCTTCTCCCCCCATTCTGAATTTTTATTTTTTTTAGGTTCTTACGAAATGAAGACTGCCTGTGAACTAAACCATGGTCTAATGCTGCACACTTTGATCACTAAACATAATAATGACACACTACCGAGTGAAATAGTATCAGTAATCAGAGAAAGATTGGACAGAGTAAGAAAAGAATCCAGATGCGAAGATAATAAGTTACAATTTGGTAAAGGAAAATCAAAATCCGCAGCGAAAAGAAGAGCACGACACCTAGAAAGATGTCACAAATGCGGAAAATGGTCACATGGAGGTAAATGTTCAAATAATCAAACCTATTCAAATACCGAATTTGTTACTTTATGCAGAGACGGACCGTTCATATGTTTAGAAGAAAAAACACTGAATGCTCGAGGTTACTCCTATGTCGCCATGGAAAACCAATTAAACCGACTATCTTATGAATGGGATAGATCGTATAACTAAGAATACTATCTCACAGGTAAGTCTGTGCAGTTTTTTTGTTTTTATTTTTATTTTTAACCTTTTGATAATAAATGCTAATTTGTTCGCTATAAAGTATTAAATTGGTATTAAATAAAATTAGGTTTGGCGACCGAAATTATTGATATCATACAAAAATTTATTACATCACTGCGAAATTTAACGTTTATTCTTAAGGTATAAATATCTTTAATCAATCAACCCAAAATATTTCAAAAATTCGTCATGAGTTAAATTAAGTCTTGGAACCGAAATTACTTTACCGAAAAGAGGGGCGCATATTTTTGATAATATTTGATTGATTAAAGTGGGATAAAAGCCAAAAAGATTTTTAATTTTATTTTTACCATGTTTTTTAAAAATTAATATATAAATCTTAAATTAATATTGTAAACTTTGTAAAAACAATATATTTAAAATTGTAAATATTTGAAAAATTAATATAAGTTTGGTGTGAATTTATAATATGAATTTTTAAATTAAGTTTGGTGTGAATTTTTAATTTTTAAAATATAAATTTTATTTTTATGCATTTTAAATTGTAAGTTTGGTGTGAATTTTTAATATTAATTTTGAATTTTATATTTAAGTTGTGTGAATTTAAAAACAAAAATTTACTTTATTTCGTTAAGTTAAAAATATGATTTTTAAAATTCGTCGTAAGTTGAAGACTAGGTCTTTAAACCGAAATTGTTTTACCCGAGGGAGGGACGAGAACTTTTATTATTATTATTTTTAATCTTATTGAATTAAAATATGCCAAAAACATTAAAAAAACCAAAAATCTTAGTTTTTAAAACAATCGCTTGAAAACGACAAATTTTAAAATTTTGTCGAAGGACGGACTAGGACATCGATCCGAAACGACCTCGTCCTAAATAACAAGGGAAACAAAATTTTAAAATTAATTACTTAATTGTTTTAATTAGTATAAGATATAGTTTAAAAAAAATATATATACAAACTCCGCGACTCGCGGAGGGACCAAAATCCAGAAAAAAATAAAAGCTGAACGAACAGCTCAGTCCACACACCACAAAAACAAAAACTGCGAAAATAACCCGCAAAAACCCGAAAAATACACACCAAATTCGCAATTTTTCACCCCTTAATCATCAAATCTTTTACTAAAATCATGTTAAGAAGGATGCTATCAAGGAATTACTCAAGAAAAATGGTAAATTTCTACACCTAAACACCATTTAATCCGAAAATTGGTGTTCTTGAGCAATTTTATACCCAATTTGATTTTGATGCTTTTTAGTGTAATTATGCTTAAATTGTTTATGTATTATGCTTGTATAACCTAGATTGATGCTATTTAACATGATTAGAAGCCTTAAACTTCAAATTTTGAGTAATTTAGGGTTTGTGTTCTTGAGCAAATTTGGGGCTTTTTGATATAAAGAAGTTATGGCCGATTTTTGTCATGAATTGTTGCTAAATTAAGTAGCGTAACATGTTTAGGTAGTTAAATGATCCAAACTTTGAGCCTAAGCATGATTTTGAGAATTAAAGTGGACTTTTTCAAGTCTAAAATTCATGAACTTGATTTTTGAGAGATAATGCCATTTGAAACTTGTTTAATTGCTAGTAATGATTATTTTGACATGTTATTTGAGTTGAATGCTTATGAACTTTGGCGAACATTTTCGTATATGCTTATTTGAAAAAGTGTAGATTTGATGAAAATATGAAAATGAGCTTAAGTTTGATATAAATTGATCATGTCATTGTAATTATTTTGATTGATGATTTTGCTGACACTAATGCATATTTGGATGCACAAAAATTGTGTTTGATGTGTTTTGCAGACTGAAAGGGGTGAATCTTCATCCCAAGCTCGCAATGCTCCTGCTGAGAATACGGAACAACAGGAGGTGGATAACTACTACAAACAAGATATACCTCATCCAGTCATGACATTTTCTGATATGCACTTGGAAGATTTGCACCCGAACCTGAGATTTGACAGACTTTGGATAGATTATCCAAAATACCAAAGGGGTTTGCATACTCTTCATTCTAAAGCTGTTGAAGTGCCTAGGGTCATAGAATGGGGACCATTAGAAGCTGTAGAATTGGTCGGGCCAATTAGGGAATTACTTGCACAGAGGTATGGTAATTCTACTTTTAACGATTGGGTACGGTTATTCAACATACATAGACCTGTATATAAAGTATGGTGTGAAGAATTGTTGTGTAGTATAGAATTAAATGATCGGGTAGCTAGTTTAATCGATCGATCTTTTATTAGATTTTTGTTAGGAGGTTCGATGCGCCACATGTCTTTACTAGACATGGCTCAGGCTTTACGTATATATACGCCTGAGGAGTTAGCATCTGCCGATTGTAGAGGGTTGATACTAAATGGTAGAAAGATAGACGAAAATTTTGATACGCATGGTGTATGGAGTCAAATGACTAGCCATCACCGATTTAAAGGGGGAAATTACTCTTATTTGGATATAGATAGAGCTGAATTAAGAGTAATTCATAGGTTTTTAGCCAATTCGATTACACAACGAGGTAAGAACAAGGAAAAGGTAAATGAACAGGATTTGTTTTACCATATGTGTATTCGAGACCCACAAAGCGCTGTAAGTATACCTTATTGTGTGGGTTATTATTTATCAGCTATGGTTAGGGGGATGAGACCGCATAGCATAATAGGAGGTGGTATATTTATTACTTTGATTGCTGAATATCTCGGTGTGGATATAAGTCGGGGGGATTACTAATCGAAGAACCAGAACCTTGAGATACAATAGGTTTAAATGTATACCATGGTGCGAAAGTTTTGAAGAGGCGAAATAACGCCGCAGTACGATATAATGGTAGACATCCACAGGTTGAGAGAAACCAACAGCAAGGTAATGTAGGAGGGGGAAATGAAATGGCAGAAATGCAAAGGTTTATAGCTTCACAAGAGTACGAAAATGCTAGACATAGAGCATTTGAAGATTGGCAAGTTCATCAAAACCAAATCATAGCTTATTGCCAACATATAGGTAGAAACTATATTCCTACTCCATCGCCCATATTCCCTCCCTGGTCTATAGAGATCCAACCGCCGTATCCTACGTATAACCCAGCCGAAGCATTTTATAGCACATATGGTTATGCATGGAACCCCTACTGGTATCAGTATCATCCCTAGTCTACTTAGTTTTATTTATTTTGTAATTTGTAATGTTGATACGTTTAATACTTATGTTAATATTGTAATAGTTTTTATTATTTTCTAACTTTTATTATTAGATTTTAATAATTTTTGAATGTGGGGTAATATACCAAACTTCAAAAATATGTATATATGTTTGCAGTTTATCTTATGTACACAACAGGGTAAAACAATGCATTTTCAAAGACTGGCATTAAGTTCAGCAAAAGCAACTAATTTTGACGACAAGATGCAAAATAAATGTGATATAACAACAAGACGGAATGAACAAATGATGTGCACCATTTATCATTCAACACAAACACAAAAATGTTTGGAAACTTTGGTAAAATTTAATCATTTTCACACAAATCACCCTCAATAATTTAGATTGTTACTGATTTCTTGCAAATGAGGGCATTGCAAGATCTTAAGTGTGGGAAGGGGTTAAATTCTTTCGGGTTTTAAAAATTTTTATCTTAAACACTTGGTTACCATTAAAAATACTAGTAAAGCAGTAGTTGTATTAGAATCTAGTGCTCTCTGATAATAAAGAACAGCCCTATTCTTATATACTGACTACCCAATTCTAGTAAAATTTTTCAAAATTTTCAATTAAATGAACTCAAAATCATGTTTATACATATTTATGAACGATAAAACTAGGTTTTAACACCGAAATTATTATTACTTCGGAAAAGACATAAATTGAGAAACAAATCAAAATGTTAAAATTCATTTAAAATGGAATAGAGGACAATAAAAAGGAAAATAAAAGCCAAGTGTGGGAAAATTTACCAAGATATTTTAAACATATGTCACATATTTCTGTAACAAATAACTGAAAATACTTTGTTTTGGACTAAACTAAACTGTTTTACCCGATGAAAGAAAAGAAGAGATGGATCTACACGATGAATCAATTCCATCATTAAAATGAAGTAAAGTCTTCCGAAAAAGAAACGCGCTTCTTGATTTAGGTCAGGAAGTTGTCGTCCAGACCAGCTGTAGGTTGACGAAAAATCTAGAAAAGTCATCACTAAAATCAGCAGGAAATCCACGGACCTCAGCATCAAACAGGGTCACCAAGTGGTCAGATTTATCCTAACCATGAGAAGGATTTATCTTGTACAATGGGGGGCACCGTGCAAATTAGCTTGATAAGACTAATGAATCAGATCCCTAGAAAGGATAATCTCCTTAAAGATCAAAAATCAGCTTTTAAGACTGATATTACTCAATCCTTGAGATTGACCTTAAAGATTGAGAATTACAAACTCATGGAATTCAATGATATCTAAACTCGAGCTTGAACGAGAAAATATTTTGATCAAATTATAAACCGATTTGTTTTCTGAAAACCCATTTTCAATGCGTTCATTACCATTGAACGTAAAATCCTAGGAATTCACCTGGAATTCATTAGGTCACCTGAACTAAATCGGGTATCAACCGTAAGAACGGTGGTTGCATAGCATGGTCAAAGACAGGACCTTGTGCCAGACCGACAAATTAAAAGGGTGAGCTTTACTATTGCTCCTACCAAGGATAGTAATTGCGTCCGACACATTATAGACCATAATTAAAAGCATCTCAGGGGACATTGCCTTAACAGTTGCTTGTTCAACGCTTTCCTTTACAACCGGACGGTAGTTTACCGAAAGGTAATATATGGGACAAGTAAACTGGACGTGTTGCTTTCCAAATACAAGGTTAGCAAGTGGGTGACACAAAACCATAATTTTAGAGCTAAAATTTTCAAATATGAAACCCACCAAACCCACAAAAATAATTTGCAAACACCGGTAAAGGGTTATTCCGGAAAACTTATCTAGGGTAAAAACTAGATTTAATTTTCAAAAGATCAAATGTTTTCATAAAGATCCAATTTCCTTAATGGATCTAAATTTTTATAGTTATGTGGGACTGTAAACCATATCGTTACAACTATTGTTTATACCGCCGTATAGAAATCACTGATGTACAAAGTGTGAAGAATAAAGAAGTGATTCTAGTATTTCAAGACTATATTGCTTGAGGGCAAGCAACGCTCAAGTGTGGGAATATTTGATAATGCTAAAAACGAACATATATTTCATAGCATTATTCCCCAAGAAAGACAAGCTTTTAGTTGCAATTGTTCTATTTACAAGTGATATTCGTTTAAATATTAAAAGGTGAAGACAAAAGACATATTCGACGAATTGAAGACGCAAACGACCAAAAAGCTCAAAAGTACAAAATACAATCAAAGAGGTTCCAATTATTGATAAGAAACGTCTCGAAATTATAAGAGTACAAGATTCAAAATGCAAAGTACAAGATATTAAATTGTACGCAAGGACGTTCGAAAATCCGGAACCGGGACCAGAGTCAACTCTCAACGCTCGACGCAACGGACTAAAAATTACAAGTTAACTATGTATATAAATATAATATAATATATAATTAATTATATAAATTATATATATATATTATATTTATATAATAAACCGTCGGTAAACAAAGAGCAAAAATGGAGTGAGCTGTAATTACAAACTCCGCGACTCGCGAAGTTTGAAGAGCAAAAAGGGCGCGAGTCGTGGAGCTCACCTGGACTCAATTCCCTATAAAAGCAAACGCAGTTTGATCGCAAAAACCATATAATATATCCATCCATCTATCTATACGTAAATATATATATATATATATATATATATATATATATATATATATATATATATATATATATATATATATATATATATATATATATATATATATATATATATATAATTTATATTTTAGTTTTAATTTTAATTGTAAATCCTAATAATAAGGGTATGTTAGCGAATGTTGTAAGGGTGTAAGTCAAAATTCTGTCTGTGTAATGCTACGCTATTTTTTAATCATTGTAAGTTATGTTCAACCTTTTTAATTTAATGTCTTGTAGCTAAGTTATTATTATGCTTATTTAATCCGAAGTAATCATGATGTTGGGCTAATTACTAAAATTGGGTAATTGGGCTTTGTACCATAATTGGGGTTTGGATAAAAGAACGACACTTGTGGAAATTAGACTATGGGCTATTAATGGGTTTTATATTAACTAAACAATACCTTGTTAATTTAATATACAAACTTATAATTCGACGTATTTATATATAACCACATACACTTGACTGGGTACGGTGGGCGGGATATCTATAAATACCAATAATTATTCATTTTACCGGACACGGAACTGGATTAATAGTTAATAGACTTGTTGAAACAGGGGTGAATTACATTCAAGGGTAATTGGTGTAATTGTTAACAAAGTAGTAAAACCTTGGTTTACATGCAGTCGATAACCTGGTGTATTCATTAAACAAAGTATTAAAACCTTGTTACAAATCGAATCCCCAATTAGTTGAAATATTTGACTTCGGGAATAAAAATAATTTGACGAAGGCTTTCGCTCTTTATATTTATGACTGATGGACTATTATGGACAAATCCGTATGGACATATTAAATAATCCAGGACAAAGAACAATTAACCCATGGGCATAAAACTAAAATCAACACGTCAAACATCATGATTACGGAAGTTTAAATAAGCATAATTCTTTTATTTCATATTTAATTTCCTTTATTTTATATTTAATTGCACTTCTAATTATCGCACTTTTATTGTTATTGTATTTAATTGCACTTTTTAATTATAGCAAGTTTATTTTATCGCACTTTTATTATTCGCAATTTCTTTATCGTTATTTACTTTACGCTTTAAATTAAGTCTTTTATTTATTTAATATTTTACATTTGGTTTTAACTGCGACTAAAGTTTTAAAATCGACAAACCGGTAATTAAACGGTAAAAACCCCCTTTATAATAATAATATTACTTATATATATATTTGTATTTTTATAAATTTAAACTAATATAGCGTTAAGCTTTGTGAAAAAGATTCCCTGTGGAATGAACCGGACTTACTAAAAACTACACTACTGTACGATTAGGTACACTGCCTATAAGTGTTGTAGCAAGGTTTAAGTATATCCATTCAATAAATAAATAAATATCTTGTGTAAAATTGTATCGTATTTAATAGTATTTCCTGCTAAAATTTAATAGTATTTTATACCCCTTAGCTTTGACATCAAGTATTTTTGGCGCCGCTACCGGGGAACAATCTAACTTAAAAGTCGGAAGCGTAACGCTAATTTTTTTTTTTTTAAGAAAAAAAAAGATTTTTAATTTTAGTTTACTTTTATTAAAATTCACTTTTGTAAAAATACGTTTTTAATTATTCGAAAATATAAAAAGAAAACAAAAATTTATATATTTTTTTTAAGATTTTGTTAAATATTTAAGTTTTATAAAGTTTCTTTATTTTTCTTTTATAAAAATATAAGTTTTATTTAAATATTTTGTGTTTATTTAGAACATAAAATTAAAAACCGAAAAAAAATAAATAAATAAATATATAAATCTAGTTTTAAGATTTTTATTATAAAGTATTTCTATTTTTATTTTAGTTTTTAAAACATAAGTTTTTATTTAGCTTTTATAAATATTTTATTTAAATATTTAAACAGAAAATATAAAAAAAAACGTCGAATTAAAAAAAGTACTTGAGTTGAAAATTGGAACCCCGCGACTCGCGGAGTTTGCTGCTTCGGGCACCGCAACTCGCGGAGCCACCCTGACACCGACAGAAACCCTAATCAGCATTTATTACGGATAATTATTATTATTATTATTAATAAACCCTAATTACTTAATTATTATTATAATTAGTTTAAGTTTTTAAATTAAATTGTATTTTAAATTTTAATTAGTTTTATTATATATAAAAATTAATAGTTTTATAAAATAAATAATATAAAAATAATATTTTTATAAAAATTGTAATTTTTACAACTTTTAGTATATTTTTATATTTTGCCCTTTTTAATTGTTTTAGCGTAATATTTGTATTTTTCATTAATTTTTAGTTTTAAACTTAGTTTTTGCCATAATTATTTTTTTACTTCTAGATTTTTAGGCTTTGCCGTAAAATTCCTTAAGTGCCTTTTCTTTAGACTAAGATTTAGGTGCTTTAGAATTTTGCGACGCCTTTTTAAGTTATTGCCATTTGGGATATAGTTTTACTTGTAAGCTTTAATATTTTTAGACACCTTTTACTATGTATCAATTATCATTCCAATTAGTAATCTCAATTTGCGATTATAATTTTAAGTTAGTGATAGTAATAAGGTTGGGTTAGGCAAGTGTTTTAAAGTTTTATAAGTCACTCCTTTTATTTCTTATTTTTCGACGCCTTTTATTTTTTCGATCTTTTCTTTTTCGACCTTTTTCGACACGCTCTTTTTCTTTCGTATTTCTCGCTATTCTAGTTTTTAGGACATAGATTTTTTATTCTACTTCTTATCTAAATTTCTTAAAATTACGAAAATTTATTTTAAGTGGTTAAATTGATAGACATCAAAATTTTCTGGTTCGTAGTAATAGTTGGATTTGTACGTGGACCGGGTTATTGGAGCCAAACAGTCCTCAATTATATTGAGACCAAACGAATCCTACCCCTCTGCTGTATCTTTTGGCTATTCGAAACGTGGGCAAAATCAGAAAAGTCTAATGATTGGATAACTTATATAATTTTTCTTTCCTTTTTAAAAACTAATAGGATATTCAGTGAATGCACCGAGCAAGACGTTCACCACCTTTTGTACGTTCACCAACTATAACTAGATCAAGACATCTAGCAAATATTACCGCCTTTGATTTTTCTTTAGAATCGTCATCCAGTCGACCAAGTACTCCAGTTCAAATTTCCGATAATCCATTTTTTGAACCCGACCTCACAATTGAGAATCCGGAGAATATTCAGGGACGATTCATAGATCCTGAACCACTAAACTTTCCTCCAGAACCGCCAATCATTCAAACAGAGATTGTTGAGGAACGAACCATTAAATCAGAATCCTCTAGTGATTCCAATTCAACAAATTCAGTTATGGAGAATCTAGAACCTTTAAGTATGGAAGACCGAATGAGAGCTAAACGCACTGGCCATGGTCACGCATACTCATCCTGACATTAATGCGCCAGATTATGAAATCAAAGGACAAATTCTACACATGGTGACTAATCAATGCCAATTTAGTGGTGCGCCGAAGGAAGATCCAAATGAACATCTTCGTACCTTTAATAGGATCTGCACTCTATTTAAAATAAGAGAAGTTGAGGATGAACAGATATATCTCATGTTATTTCCCTGGACTTTAAAGGGAGAAGCCAAAGATTGGTTGGAATCGTTACCTGAAGGGGCGATTGATACATGGGACGTTTTAGTTGAAAAATTTCTTAAACAATTATTTCCTGCATCTAAAGCCGTAAGACTTCAAGGAGAAATTGTTACGTTTACACAGAAGCCAAATGAAACTCAATATGAGGTGTGGACAAGATTTGGAAAGTTATTAAGAGGATGTCCGCAACATGGTTTAGACACCTGTCAAATAGTACAAATATTCTACCAAGGATGCGACATCACTACAAGGAAAGACATAGATATAGCAGCTGGTGGTTCCATTATGAAGAAAACCGAAACTGATGCTTATAAAATTATTGATAACACTGCTTCCCACTCACATGAGTGGCACCAAGAAAAAGATATCATTAGATCATCTAAAGCAGCTAGAGCCGATTCTAGCCATGACTTAGATTCCATTTCTGCAAAGATAGATGCTGTCGAGAGACGAATGGAAAAGATGACTAAAGATATCCACTCAATACGAATTAGTTGTGAGCAGTGTGGAGGACCACATTTGACAAAAGATTGTCTCAGTATTGAATTAACAATGGAACAAAGAGAGAATATTTCATACATAAACCAAAGGCCTGGAAATAATTATCAGAATAATTATCAACCGCTAAGACCGATCTACAATCAAAACTAGAATTATGACAGAAATATTCCATACAACAACCAACAAAGTCCTAGGAATCAACAAGTATCCAACAATAATTACAATCAGCAAAGACCTAATTTTCAAAACAAACCACCACAACCCGATGATAAAAAGCCGAATTTAGAAGATATGATGACGAAGCTAGTTGAAACTCAAACGCAGTTTTTCACATCTCAAAAACAAACCAATGAACAAAATGCTCAAGCATTTAGAAATCAACAAGCTTCTATTCAAAATCCGGAACAAGAAGTAAGTAACCTATCAAGGTTAATAGGTGAAAGAAAACCGGGAAGTTTACCTAGTGATACAAATGCTAACCCCCGGAATGAAACAGCTAAAGCCATTACCACAAGAAGTGGTACAACACTTAAACCACCTGAAATACTTGTAACTTCCGATGAAGCTATTCCTACTCCACAAGAACCACAACCTGATCAAGATAAGGAAAAAGAACCGGTAGTTGAAAAGGTTAATGAAGATAACACAAGGATAAACCTTATGTTAAACCGTACCAACCACCACTTCCTTACCCGAGTAAAATGAAGAAAGAGAAACTTGAAGCCGAGCAATCCAAATTCTTGGATATGTTTAAACAGATAAATGTAAATCTTCCTTTCATTGATGTGATTTCAGGAATGCCTAGATATGCTAAATTTCTAAAAGATCTAATATCAAATAGAAAGAAAATGGAAGAACTCTCGGCTGTTACCATGAACGCTAATTGTTCAGCAGTGCTGTTGAATAAGATACCAGAAAAACTATCTGATCCAAGAAGTTTCACAATTCCATGTTTTCTGGGTAGTCTTAGTTCAATAGAAGCATTGGCAGACTTAGGTGCTAGTATAAATTTAATGCCGTATTCACTATACGCTAAACTAGACCTTGGAGAATTGAAACCAACAAGAATAAGCATACAACTAGCCGATCGATCAATAAAATATCCTAGAGGGATAATGGAGAACATGCTAGTTAAAGTTGGTACTTTAGTATTTCCAGTAGATTTTGTTGTTCTGGACATGGAAGAAGATTCTCAAGTTCCTCTCATATTAGGAAGACCATTCTTAAACACGGCTAAAGCAATGATAGACGTGTTCGGTAAGAAATTGACCCTAAGTATAGAGGATGAGAGTGTTACCTTTTCAGTTGATAGAGCAATGCAACAACCGCAATCTACAAATGATACATGTTATTATATTCAAACTATAGATGCACATGCAGAATTATTAGAAGAATTTCCAGAATTACAAGGAACAGGAGAATGTTCTTTAGGAGAAGGAACTGAACCAATTGATGAAGTTGAAATGTTAGCTACACTTATAGCTAATGGATATGAACCAACAACAGAAGAAATTCAAATGCTAAAAGAAGAAGACAGATATCGATACAAATCATCGATAGAAGAACCTCCGAAATTAGAGTTAAAGCCACTTCCAAACTATTTGGAATACGCTTATTTACATGGTGAATCTGAATTACCTGTAATAATATCGTCTTCTCTTACTGAAAATGAGAAATCACAACTCATTTCTGTGTTGAAAGCTCATAAACCAGCCATTGCATGGAAGATTCATGATATTAAAGGAATCAGTCCTTCGTATTGCACACATAAAATCCTTATGGAAGAAGGTCATAAAACGTATGTGCAACGCCAACGAAGACTAAATCCTAATATGCAAGATGTAGTTAAGAAAGAGATTATTAAACTGCTAGATGCAGGTTTGATATATCCAATTTCTGATAGTCCATGGGTAAGCCCAGTTCAATGCGTGCCTAAGAAGGGTGGCATGACTGTCATTACAAATGAGAAAAATGAGCTTATTCCTACTAGGACTGTAACAGGATGGCGTGTATGTATTGATTATAGAAAATTAAATGACGCCACCAGAAAAGATCAATTTCCCTTACCTTTCATTGATCAAATGTTGGAAAGATTAGCCGGAAATAGTTACTATTGTTTTCTAGATGGATTTTCCGGATATTTTCAAATTCCAATAACACCCGAAGATCAAGATAAAACCACATTCACGTGCCCTTATGGTACTTTTGCTTACAAACGCATGCCATTTGGACTTTGCAACGCCCCTGCAACCTTTCAAAGGTGTATGATGGCGATTTTTCATGACATGATAGAAGAATGCATGGAAGTTTTCATGGATGACTTTTCAGTCTTCGGTGATACATTTGAAACATGTCTAGCTAATCTTGAACGAATGCTTATTAGATGCGAACAATCAAATCTAGTTCTTAATTGGGAGAAATGCCATTTTATGGTTAAAGAAGGCATCGTTCTTGGTCATAAAATTTCAAAAGAAGGAATTGAAGTGGATAGAGCTAAAGTAGATGTAATTGCTAAACTTCCACATCCCACCAATGTTAGAGGAGTTAGGAGTTTTCTAGGGCATGCCGGTTTTTACCGACGTTTCATAAAAGATTTTTCTAAAATTGCCACTCCTATGAATAAACTCCTAGAAAAGGATGCTCCATTCATCTTTTCAGATGAATGTATCAAATCTTTTAATATTCTTAAAGAGAAACTCACTAATGCGCCGATCATGATAACACCAAATTGGAATCTACCGTTTGAACTAATGTGCGATGCAAGTGATTTTGCAATGGGAGCCGTTTTAGGACAAAGGATTGAAAAACGAATTCAACCTATATATTATGCTAGTAAGACGTTACAAGGAGCACAAACGAATTACACAACTACTGAAAAAGAACTCCTTGCTATTGTCTTTGCTTTTGACAAATTTCGTTCATATCTCGTTCTAGCTAAAACAGTGGTCTATACTGATCATTCTGCTCTTAGATACCTATTTTCAAAACAAGATGCCAAACCAAGATTAATCCGTTGGATCTTACTCTTACAAGAGTTCGATATTGAAATCCGAGATAAAAGAGGAGCAGAAAATCTCGCCGCTGATCATCTTTCTCATCTTGAAAATCCCGAATTAGAAGTTCTAAATGAATCGGCCATACAAGACAACTTTCCTGATGAATATCTATTGAAGATAGATTATAATGAAATTCCATGGTTTGCAGACTATGCAAACTACTTAGTTTGTGGATTCCTTGAAAAAGGATTATCGTACCAAAAACGAAAGAAATTCTTTAGTGATATAAAACACTATTTTTGGGAAGATCCACATCTGTTTAAAAGTTGTCCCGATGGAATAATACGCCGATGTGTATTTGGAGATGAAGCTAGTAAAATTTTAAACCATTGTCACACAGGACTAACAGGAGGGCATTATGGGCCTCAACTAACAGCAAGAAAAGTTTATGATGCTGGATTCTATTGGCCTGCAATTTACAAAGACGCACACCTTCTTTGCAAATCCTGTGATGCTTGTCAAAGGGCCGGAAAAATAAGTCAACGTGATGAAATGCCACAAAATGTTATCCAAGTATGTGAAGTATTTGACATTTGGGGTATTGACTTTATGGGTCCATTTCCAAAATCTCATAATAATCTATATATTCTCGTAGCCATTGATTATGTATCTAAATGGACAGAAGCACAAGCTCTCCCAACTAACGATGCACGAGTTGTAGTCAACTTTTTAAAACGTCTTTTTGCAAGGTTTGGAACACCGAAAGCTTTAATAAGTGATCGGGGTACTCATTTCTGTAATAATCAACTTGAGAAAGTTCTCAAAAGATATGGAGTAACTCATAAAATCTCCACCGCATATCATCTACAAACAAGTGGACAAGTTGAAAATACCAACCGAGCTTTAAAACGTATTCTAGAGAAAACCGTAGGATCAAATCCGAAGGAATGGTCCATTAAATTGGAGGATGCACTCTGGGCTTTTAGAACAGCCTACAAAACTCCAATTGGAACCACACCTTTTAAACTCGTCTACGGAAAAGCATGTCATCTTCCAGTAGAAATTGAACACAAAGCATTTTGGGCTTTGAAGACATGTAATCTTGATATACATGAAGCTGGACGTCTACGATTAAGTCAACTAAACGAATTAGAAGAATTAAGACATGAAGCATACGAAAATTCATTAATCTATAAAGAAAGAACGAAGAAATGGCATGATAAAAGAATCAGAAGTTTAAAAGAATTTAAAGAAGGAGACAGAGTTCTTCTTTTCAATTCACGATTCAAGCTATTTCCTGGAAAATTGAAATCACGATGGTCTGGACCATTCATAGTCAAAAGATTTTTCCCATACGGAACGATAGAATTAATAAATTCAAATGGAATTGAATTTAAAGTTAATGGTCACAGAGTTAAACATTACATACATGGTCCGATGGAAGTTGACAATGAAGTTAATCATAATTTCACCACCAAAGAAAACCTTCAAAATGAAAACATAAATATGTTATCAACAACATATGAAAAATCAAAATTAGAATATAAGGAGGATTCAAATTTGAGTGATGAAGAAGAATTCTTATACAAACCTCCCATTCCAAGAAACGAAGAAAAATGTGAACAAGAAATTCAAATAGAAGTGAAAGAACCAAGGAAAGAACACCCGAAAAAGGTTTACAAACCAACTCGACTTACTAAAGCAGGAGACCCGGGTGAATTTATCAATTCTTACTTACTTAATGATGGTGCTGTATATAATGGACTCGCAGATTTAGGAGCAAGTGCAAATATTATTCCACTTTCCTTATACAAAAGATTAGGCATGGGTAAATTAAAACCAACCAAAATAGGTGTTCAATCATTTGACCAAACCATTAAACACCCGGTTGGAATAGAAAATAATTTACTTGTTAACGTGGGAAGTTTGACCTTTGTTGCAAACTTCATAGTGATTAATATGGAGGAAAACCTTGATATTCCTCTAATTCTAGGTCGCCCATTTTTAGCAACCACCGAGGCATTCATTGATGTAAGAGAAAGTAGAATGACACTTAGGGATGGTGATACATCGATCACCTTTGTGAACCGAAGGTTTAGATCTCCACAAACCAAAACTGTTAGACCAATAAAAACGCATAAGTGTGGGGAAGATGAAGAAACACTTAATGATGATCCAATCACAAAGAATGCCGTTGATGATACGAAATTAGATGAACCCATTTTTAACAGTTCAACGAAGAAACTTTATAAACGGATTCACGATGCTAAGATTAAAGGAAACTTTAAGTTATATAACCGATTAATATCCAATTTATCGTCAAAAGAAAAGGCGATGTTAGTTAAATTTGTGAAAGTTACGGAGGAAATCAACAAATGGATTGAAGTAAAAGTCAAAGATATACAAGTTGTTGATGATTCAATTGAAAATAATGTTAATCACAATTTCAACTAAGTATAGGAGGTTTATGTATTTCTATTAGAGTTAGATTTTCTGTTTTCGTGTAGTTCTCGAAAATGGAACTCGAATGGTCTTTCCCTAGCAGACCCTAAAGAACTAGTCTTCTCCCTCCATTCTGAATTTTTATTTTTTTTAGGTTTTTACGAAATGAAGACTGCCTGTGAACTAAACCATGGTCTAATGCTACACGCTTTGATTACTAAATGTAATAATGACACACTTCCGAGTGAAATAGTATCAGTAATTAGAGAAAGATTGGACGGAGTAAGAAAAGAATCCAGATGCGAAGATAATAAGTTACAATTTGGTAAAGGAAAATCAAAAT
This sequence comes from Rutidosis leptorrhynchoides, assembly GCF_046630445.1. Lineage (NCBI taxonomy): Eukaryota > Viridiplantae > Streptophyta > Magnoliopsida > Asterales > Asteraceae > Rutidosis > Rutidosis leptorrhynchoides. The sequence continues at coordinate 272,490,603 of NC_092341.1, read as the reverse complement.
CCGCAGCGAAAAGAAGAGCACGACACCTAGAAAGATGTCACAAATGCGAAAAATGGTCACATGGAGGTAAATGTTCAAATAATCAAACCTATTCAAATACCGAATTTGTTACTTTATGTAGAGACGGACCGTTCATATGTTTAGAAGAAAAAACACTGAATGCTCGAGGTTACGCCTATGTAGCCATGGAAAACCAATTAAACCGACTATCTTATGAATGGGATAGATCATATAACTAAGAATACTATCTCACAGGTAAGTCTGTACAGTTTTTTGTTTTTATTTTTATTTTTAACCTTTTGATAATAAACGCTAATTTGTTCGCTAAAAAGTATTAAATTGGTATTAAATAAAATTAGGTTTGGCGACCGAAATTATTGATATCATACAAAAATTTATTACATCACTGCGAAATTTAACGTTTATTCTTAAGGTATAAATATCTTTAATCAATCAACCCAAAATATTTCAAAAATTCGTCATGAGTTAAATTAGGTCTTGGAACCGAAATTACTTTACCGAAAAGAGGGGCGCATATTTTTGATAATATTTGATTGATTAAAGTGGGATAAAAGCCAAAAAGATTTTTAATTTTATTTTTTACCATGTTTTTTTTAAAAATTAATATATAAATCTTAAATTAATATTGTAAACTTTGTAAAAACAATATATTTAAAATTGTAAATATTTGAAAAATTAATATAAGTTTGGTGTGAATTTATAATATGAATTTTTAAATTAAGTTCGGTGTGAATTTTTAATTTTTAAAATATGAATTTTTAATTTTATGCATTTCAAATTTTAAGTTTAGTGTGAATTTTTAATATTAATTTTAAATTTTATGTATTTTTAATTTAAGTTGGTGTGAATTTAAAAACAAAAATTTACTTTATCTCATTAAGTTAAAAATATGATTTTTAAAATTCGTCGTAAGTTGAAGACTAGGTCGTTGAACCGAAATTGCTTTACCCGAGGGAGGGACGAGAACTTTTATTATCATTATTTTTAATCTTATTGAATTAAAGTATGCCAAAAACATAAAAAAAACCCAAAAATCTTAGCTTTTAAAACAATCGCTACAAAAAGACAAATTTTAAAATTTTGTCGAGGGACGGACTAGGACATCGATCCGAAACGACCTCGTCCTAAATAACAAGGGAAACAAAATTTTAAAATTAATTACTTAATTGTTTTAATTAGTATAAGATATAGTTAAAAAAAAATATACAAACTCCGCGACTCGCGGAGTTTGAAGGGTCAAACACCGCGACTCGCGGAGGGACCAAAACCCAGAAAAAAATAAAAACATAATCAGATCAGTATCCTCACTCCCCACACCACAAAACTGCGAAATAAAACCCGAAAAAACCCGAAAAAACACTCCCAAATTCACAATTTTTGACCGTTAATCATCAAATCTTTTACTAAAATCATGTTAAGAAGGATGCTATCAAGGAATTACTCAAGAAAAACGGTAAATTTCTACACCTAAACACCATTTAATCCGAAAATTAGTGTTCTTGAGCAATTTTATACCCAATTTGATTTTGATGCTTTTTAGTGTAATTATGCTTAAATTGTTTATGTATTATGCTTGTATAACCTAGATTGATGCTATTTAACATGATTAGAAGCCTTAAACTTCAAATTTTGAGTAATCTAGGGTTTGTGTTCTTGAGCAAATTTGGGGCTTTTTGATATAAACAGGTTATGGCCAATTTTTGTCATGAATTTTTGCTAAATTAAGTAGTGTAACATGTTTAGGTAGTTAAATGATCCAAACTTTGAGCCTAAGCATGATTTTGAGAATTAAAGTAGACTTTTTCAAGTCTAAAATTCATGAACTTGATTTTTGAGAGATAATGCCATTTGAAACTTGTTTAATTGCTAGTAATGATTATTTTGACATGTTATTTGAGTTGAATGCTTATGAACTTGGCGAACATTTTCGTATATGCTTATTTGAAAAAGTGTAGATTTGATGAAAATATGAAAATGAGCTTAAGTTTGATATAAATTGGAAATGTCATTGTAATTATTTTGATTGATGATTTTGCTGACACTAATGCATATTTGGATGCACAAAAATTGTGTTTGATGTGTTTTGCAGACTGAAAGGGGTGAATCTTCATCCCAAGCTCGCAATGCTCCTGCTGAGAATGCGGAACAACAGGAGGTGGATAACTACTACAAACAAGATATACCTCATCCAGTCATGACATTTTCTGATATGCACTTGGAAGATTTGCACCCGAACCTGAGATTTGACAGACTTTGGATAGATTATCCAAAATACCAAAGGGGTCTGCATACTCTTCATTCTAAAGCTGTTGAAGTACCTAGGGTCATAGAATGGGGACCGTTAGAAGCTGTAGAATTGGCCGGGCCAATTAGGGAATTACTTGCACAGTGGTATGGTAATTCTACTTTTAACGATTGGGTACGGTTATTCAACATACGTAGACCTGTATATAAAGTATGGTGTGAAGAATTGTTGTGTAGTATAGAATTAAATGATCGGGTAGCTAGTTTAACCGATCGATCTTTTATTAGATTTTTGTTAGGAGGTTCGATGCGCCACATGTCTTTACTAGACATGGCTCAGGCTTTACGTATATATACGCCTGAGGAGTTAGCATCTGCCGATTGTAGAGGGTTGATACTAAATGGTAGAAAGATAGACTAAAATTTTGATACGCATGGTGTATGGAGTCAAATGACAAGCCATCACCGATTCAAAGGGGGAAATTACTCTTATTTGGATATAGATAGAGCAGAGTTAAGAGTAATTCATAGGTTTTTAGCTAATTCGATTACACAAAGAGGTAAGAATAAGGAAAAGGTAAATGAACAGGATTTGTTTTACCATATGTGTATTCGAGACCCACAAAGCGCTGTAAGTATACCTTATTGTGTGGGTTATTATTTATCAGCTATGGTTAGGGGGATGAGACCGCATAGCATAATAGGAGGTGGTATATTTATTACTTTGATTGCTGAATATCTCGGTGTGGATATAAGTCGGGGGGGATTACTAATCGAAGAACCAGAACCCCGAGATACAATAGGTTTAAATGTATACCATGGTGCGAAAGTTTTGAAGAGGCGAAATAACGCCGCAGTACGATATAATGGTAGACATCCACAGGTTGAGAGAAACCAACAGCAAGGTAATGTAGGAGGGGGAAATGAAATGGCAGAAATGCAAAGGTTTATAGCTTCACAAGAGTATGAAAATGCTAGACATAGAGCATTTGAAGATTGGCAAGTTCATCAAAACCAAATCATAGCTTATTGCCAATATATAGGTAGAAACTATATTCCTACTCCATCGCCCATATTCCCTCCCTGGTCTATAGAGATCCAACCGCCGTATCCTACGTATAACCCAGCCGAAGCATTTTATAGCACATATGGTTATGCATGGAACCCCTACTGGTATCAGTATCATCCCTAGTCTACTTAGTTTTATTTATTTTGTAATTTGTAATGTTGATACGTTTAATACTTATGTTAATATTGTAATAGTTTTTATTATTTTCTAACTTTTATTATTAGATTTTAATAATTTTTGAATGTGGGGTAATATACCAAACTTCAAAAATATGTATATATGTTTGCAGTTTATCTTATGTACACAACAGGGTAAAACAACGCATTTTCAAAGACTGGCATTAAGTTCAGCAAAAGCAACTAATTTTGACGACAAGATGCAAAATAAATGTGATATAACAACAAGACGGAATGAACAAATGATGTGCACCATTTATCATTCAATACAAACACAAAAATGTTTGGAAACTTTGGTAAAATTTAATCATTTTCACACAAATCACCCTCAATAATTTAGATTGTTACTGATTTCTTGCAAATGAGGGCATTGCAAGATCTTAAGTGTGGGAAGGGGTTAAATTCTTTCGGATTTTAAAATTTTTTATCTTAAACACTTGGTTACCATTAAAAATACTAGTAAAGCAGTAGTTGTATTAGAATCTAGTGCTCTCTGATAATAAAGAACAGCCCTAGTCTTATATACTGACTACCCAATTCTATTAAAAAAATTTCAAAATTTTCAATTAAATGAACTCAAAATCATGTTTATACATATTTATGAATGATAAAACTAGGTTTTAACACCGAAATTATTGTTACCTTGGAAAGGACATAAATTGAGAAACAAACCAAAATGTTAGAATTCATTTAAAATGGAATAGAGGACAATAAAAAGGAAAATAAAAGCCACGTGTGGGAAAAATTACCAAGTTATCTTAAACATATGTCACATATTTCTGTAACAAATAACTGAAAATACTTTTGCTTTGGACTAAACTAAACTGTTTTACCCGATGAAAGAAAAGAAGAGATGGATCTACACGATGAATCAATTCCATCATTAAAAGGAAGTAAAGTCTTCCGAAAAAGACACGCGCTTCTTGATCTAGGTCAAGAAGTTGTCGTCCAGACCAGCTGTAGGTTGACGAAAAATCTAGAAAAGTCATCACTAAAATCAGCAGGAAATCCACGGACCTCAGCATCAAACAGGGTCGCCAAGTGGTCAGATTTATCCTAACTATGAGAAGGATTTATCTTGTACAATGGGGGGGCACCGTGCAAATTAGCTTGATAAGACTAATGAATCAGATCCCCAGAAAGGATAATCTCCTTAAAGATCAAAAATCAGCTTTTAAGACTGATATTACTCAATCCTTGAGATTGACCTTAAAGATTGAGAATTACAAACTCATGTAATTCAATGATATCTAAACTCAAGCTTGAATGAGAAAATATTTTGATCAAATTATAAACCGATTTGTTTTCTGAAAACCCATTTTCAATGCGTTCATTACCATTGAACGTAAAATCCTAGGAATTCACCTGGAATTCATTAGGTCACCTGAACCAAATCGGGTGTCAACTGAAATGTCCCGTTCTTATTGATTAAAAACGTTCCATATTAATTGATTTCGTTGCGAGGTTTTGACCTCTATATGAGACGTTTTTCAAAGACTGCATTTATTTTTAAAATAAACCATAACCTTTATTTCATAAATAAAGGTTTAAAAAGCTTTATGTAGATTATCAAATAATGATAATCTAAAATATCCTGTTTACAAACGACCATTACATAATGGTTTACAATACAAATATGTTACATCGAAATCAGTTTCTTGAATGCAGTTTTTACACAATATCATACAAACATGGACTCCAAATCTTGTCCTTATTTTAGTATGCAACAGCGGAAGCTCTTAGTATTCACCTGAGAATAAACATGCTTTAAACGTCAACAAAAATGTTGGTGAGTTATAGGTTTAACCTATATATATATATCAAATCGTAACAATAGACCACAAGATTTCATATTTCAATACACATCCCATACATAGAGATAAAAATCATTTATATGGTGAACACCTGGTAACTGACATTAACAAGATGCATATATAAGAATATCCCCATCATTCTGGGACACCCTTCGAATATGATATAAATTTCGAAGTACTAAAGCATCCGGTACTTTGGATGGGGTTTGTTAGGCCCAATAGATCTATCTTTAGGATTCGCGTCAATTAGGGTGTCTGTTCCCTAATTCTTAGATTACCAGACTTAATAAAAAGGGGCATATTCGATTTCGATAATTCAACCATAGAATGTAGTTTCACGTACTTGTGTCTATTTTGTAAATCATTTATAAAACCTGCATGTATTCTCTTCCCAAAAATATTAGATTTTAAAAGTGGGACTATAACTCACTTTCACAGATTTTTACTTCGTCGGGAAGTAAGACTTGGCCACTGGTTGATTCACGAACCTATAACAATATATACATATATATCAAAGTATGTTCAAAATATATTTACAACACTTTTAATATATTTTGATGTTTTACGTTTATTAAGTCAGCTGTCCTCGTTAGTAACCTACAACTAGTTGTCCACAGTTAGATGTACAGAAATAAATCGATAAATATTATCTTGAATCAATCCACGACCCAGTGTATACGTATCTCAGTATTGATCACAACTCAAACTATATATATTTTGGAATCAACCTCAACCCTGTATAGCTAACTCCAACATTCACATATAGAGTGTCTATGGTTGTTCCGAAATATATATAGATGTGTCGAAATGATAGGTCGAAACATTCTATACGTGTCTATGGTATCTCAAGATTACATAATATACAATACAAGTTGATTAAGTTATGGTTGGAATAGATTTGTTACCAATTTTCACGTAGCTAAAATGAGAAAAATTATCCAATCTTGTTTTACCCATAACTTCTTCATTTTAAATCCGTTTTGAGTGAATCAAATTGCTATGGTTTTATATTGAACTCTATTTTATGAATCTAAACAGAAAAAGTATAGGTTTATAGTCAGAAAAATAAGTTACAAGTCATTTTTGTAAAGGTAGTCATTTCAGTCGAAAGAACGACGTCTAGATGACCATTTTAGAAAACATACTTTCACTTTGAGTTTAACCATAATTTTTGGATATAGTTTCATGTTCATAATAAAAATCATTTTCTCAGAATAACAACTTTTAAATCAAAGTTTATCATAGTTTTTAATTAACTAACCCAAAACAGCCCGCGGTGTTACTACGACGGCGTAAATCCGGTTTTACGGTGTTTTTCGTGTTTCCAGGTTTTAAATCATTAAGTTAGCATATCATATAGATATATAACATGTGTTTATTTGATTTTAAAAGTCAAGTTAGAAGGATTAACTTTTATTTGCGAACAAGTTTAGAATTAACTAAACTATGTTCTAGTAATTACAAGTTTAAACCTTCGAATAAGATAGCTTTATATGTATGAACCGAATAATGTTATGAACATCATTACTACCTCAAGTTCCTTGGATAAATCTACTGGAAATGAGAAAAATAGATCTAGCTTCAAAGGATCCTTGGATGGCTTGAAAGTTCTTGAAGCAGAATCATGACACGAAAACAATTTCAAGTAAGATTTCCACTCGAAATAAGATTGTTATAGTTATAGAAATTGAATTAAAGTTTGAATATGATTATTACCTTGTATTAGAAAGATAACCTACTGTAAGTAACAAAGGTTTCTTGATCTTGGATGATTACTTGGAATGGATTTAGAAAACTTGGAAGTAAACTTGCAATCTTGGAAGTATTCTTGATTTTATGAAACTAGAACTTTTGGAATTTATGAAGAACACTTAGAACTTGAAGATAGAACTTGAGAGAGATCAATTAGATGAATAAAATTGAAGAATGAAAGTGTTTGTAGGTGATTTTGGTCGTTGGTGTATGGATTAGATATAAAGGATATGTAATTTTGTTTTCATGTAAATAAGTCATGAATGATTACTCATATTTTTGTAATTTTATGAGATATTTCATGCTAGTTGCCAAATGATGGTTCCCATATGTGTTAGGTGACTCACATGGGATGCTAAGAGCTGATCATTGGAGTGTATATACCAATAGTACATACATCTAAAAGCTGTGTATTGTACGAGTACGAATACGGGTGCTTACGAGTAGAATTGTTGATGAACCTGAACGAGGATGTAATTGTAAGCATTTTCGTTAAGTAGAAGTATTTTGATAAGTTTCTTGAAGTCTTTCAAAAGTGTATGAATACATATTAAAACACTACATGTATATACATTTTAACTGAGTCGTTAAGTCATCGTTAGTCGTTACATGTAAATGTTATTTTGAAACCTTTAGGTTAACGATCTTGTTGAATGTTGTTAACCCATTGTTTATTATAACAAATGAGATGTTAAATTGTTATATTATCATGATATTATGATATATAATATATCTTAGTATGATGTATATACAGTTAAATGTCGTTACAACGATAATCGTTACATATATGTCTCGTTTCGAAATCATTAAGTTAGTAGTCTTATTTTTACATATGTATTTCATTGTTAATACACTTAATAATATATTTACTTATCATTTAACATAATTAACCAAGTGTATCAATATCTTAATATGATTCATATGTACCTAGTAAGACGTTGTTATAACGATAATCGTTATATATATCGTTTTCGAGTTTCTTAAATTAATAGTCTCATTTTTATGTATATAACTCATTGTTAAAATACCTAATGAGATACATAATTATAATAAAATCATGTTAACTATATATATAACCATATATATGTCATCGTATAGTTTTTACAAGTTTTAACGTTCGTGAATCATCGGTCAACTTGGGTGGTCAATTGTCTATATGAAACCTATTTCAATTAATCAAGTCTTAAAAAGTTTGATTGCTTAACATGTTGGAAACACTTAATCATGTAAATAACAATTTCATTTAATATATATATAAACATGGAAAAGTTCGGGTCACTACAGTACCTACCCGTTAAATAAATTTCGTCCCGAAATTTTAAGCAGTTGGAGGTGTTGACGTATCTTCTGGAAATAAATGCGGGTATTTCTTCTTCATCTGATCTTCTCATTCCCAGGTGAACTCGGGTCCTCTACGAGCATTCCATCGAACCTTAACAATTGGTATCTTGTTTTGCTTAAGTCTTTTAACCTCACGATCCATTATTTCGACGGGTTCTTCGATAAATTGAAGTTTTTCGTTGATTTGGATTTCATCTAACGGAATAGTGAGATCTTCTTTAGCAAAACATTTCTTCAAATTCGAGACGTGGAAAGTGTTATGTACAGCCGCGAGTTGTTGAGGTAACTCAAGTCGGTAAGCTACTGGTCCGACACGATCAATAATCTTGAATGGTCCAATATACCTTGGATTTAATTTCCCTCGTTTACCAAATCGCACAAGCCTTTCCAAGGTGCAACTTTAAGCATGACCATCTCTCCAATTTTAAATTCTATATCTTTTCTTTTAATGTCAACGTAGCTCTTTTGTCGATTTTGGGCGGTTTTCAACCGTTGTTGAATTTGGATGATCTTCTCGGTAGTTTCTTGTATTATCTCCTGACCCGTAATCTGTCTATCCCCCACTTCACTCCAACAAATTGGAGACCTGCACTTTCTACCATAAAGTGCTTCAAACGGCGCCATCTCAATGCTTGAATGGTAGCTGTTGTTGTAGGAAAATTCTGCTAACGGTAGATGTCGATCCCAACTGTTTCCGAAATCAATAACACATGCTAATAACATGTCTTCAAGCGTTTGTATCGTCCTTTCGCTCTGCCCATCAGTTTGTGGATGATAGGCAGTACTCATGTCTAGACGAGTTCCTAATGCTTGCTGTAATGTCTGCCAGAATCTTGAAATAAATCTGCCATCCCTATCAGAGATAATAGAGATTGGTATTCCATGTCTGGAGACGACTTCCTTCAAATACAGTCGTGCTAACTTCTCCATCTTGTCATCTTCTCTTATTGGCAGGAAGTGTGCTGATTTGGTGAGACGATCAACTATTACCCAAATAGTATCAAAACCACTTGCAGTCCTTGGGAATTTAGTGATGAAATCTATGGTAATGTTTTCCCATTTCCATTCCGGGATTTCGGGTTGTTGAAGTAGACCTGATGGTTTCTGATGCTCAGCTTTGACCTTAGAACACGTCAAACATTCTCCTACGTATTTAGCAACATCGGCTTTCATACCCGGCCACCAAAAATGTTTCTTGAGATCCTTGTACATCTTCCCCGTTCCAGGATGTATTGAGTATCTGGTTTTATGAGCTTCTCTAAGTACCATTTCTCTCATATCTCCATATTTTGGTACTCAAATCCTTTCAGCCCTATACCAGGTTCCGTCTTCCCGAATATTAAGATGCTTCTCCGATCCTTTGGGTATTTCATCCTTTAAATTTCCCTCTTTTAAAACTCCTTGTTGCGCCTCCTTTATTTGAGTAGTAAGGTTATTGTGAATCATTATATTCATAGATTTTACTCGAATGGGTTCTCTGTCCTTCCTGCTCAAGGCGTCGGCTACCACATTTGCCTTCCCCGGGTGGTAACGAATCTCAAAGTATTAATCATTCAACAATTCAATCCACCTACGCTGCCTCATATTCAGTTGTTTCTGATTAAATATGTGTTGAAGACTTTTGTGGTCGGTATATATAATACTTTTGACCCCATATAAGTAGTGCCTCCAAGTATTTAATGCAAAAACAACCGCGCCTAATTCCAAATCATGCGTCGTATAATTTTGCTCGTGAATCTTCAATTGTCTAGACGCATAAGCAATCACCTTCGTTCATTGCATTAACACACAACCGAGACCTTGCTTTGATGCGTCACAATAAATCACAAAATCATCATTCCCTTCAGGCAATGACAATATAGGTGCCGTAGTTAGCTTTTTCTTCAATAACTGAAACGCTTTCTCTTGTTCATCCTTCCATTCAAATTTCTTCCCTTTATGCGTTAATGCAGTCAAGGGTTTTGCTATTCTGGAAAAGTCTTGGATGAACCTTCTATAGTAACCAGCTAGTCCTAAAAACTGGCGTATGTGTTTGGGAGTTTTCGGGGTTTCCCACTTTTCAACAGTTTCTATCTTTGCCGGATCCACCTTAATACCTTTTTTGTTCACTATGTGACCGAGGAATTGAACTTCTTCCAACCAAAATGCACACTTTGAAAATTTAGCGTACAATTCTTCCTTCCTCAATACTTCTAACACCTTTCTCAAATGTTCACAGTGTTCTTGGTCATTCTTTGAGTAAATAAGTATGTCATCAATGAAAACAATGACAAACTTGTCAAGGTATGGTCCACACACTCGGTTCATAAGGCCCATGAACACAGCTGGTGCATTAGTTAAACCAAACGGCATGACTATAAACTCGTAATGACAGTAACGTGTTCTGAAAGCAGTCTTTGGAATATCATCTTCTTTCACCCGCATTTGATGATACCCGGAACGTAAGTCAATCTTTGAATAAACAGACGAGCCTTGTAGTTGATCAAATAAGTCGTCGATTCTCGGTAGTGGGTAGCGGTTCTTGATGGTAAGTTTGTTCAACTCTCGATAGTCGATACACAACCTGAATGTACCATCTTTCTTCTTGACAAACAAAACAGGAGCTCCCCACGGGGATGTGCTTGGTCGAATGAAACCACGCTCTAAAAGTTCTTGTAATTGGCTTTGCAATTCTTTCAACTCACTGGGTGTGAGTCTGTAAGGAGCACGAGCTATTGGTGCAGCTCCTGGTACAAGATCTATTTGGAATTCAACGGATCGATGTGGGGGTAATCCCGGTAATTCTTTCGGAAATACATCGGAAATTCTTTTGCGACGGGAACATCACTGATGCTCTTTTCTTCAGTTTGTACTTTCTCGACGTGCGCTAGAACAGCATAGCAACCTTTTCTCATTAGTTTTTGTGCCTTCAAATTACTAATAAGATGTAGCTTCTTGTTGCCCTTTTCTCCTACACCATTAAGGGTTTTCCTTTTTCTCGTATAATGCGAATTGCATTTTTGTAACAAACGATCTCTGCTTTCACTTCTTTCAACCAGTCCATACCGATTATCACATCAAAACTCCCTAACTCTACTGGTATCAAATCAATCTTAAATGTTTCGCTAACCAGTTTAATTTCTCGATTCCGACATATATTATCTGCTGAAATTAATTTACCATTTGCTAATTCGAGTAAAAATTTACTATCCAAATGCGTCAATGGACAACTTAATTTAGCACAAAAATCTCTACTCATATAGCTTCTATCCGCACCCGAATCAAATAAAACGTAAGCAGATTTATTGTCAATAAGAAACGTACCCGTAACAAGCTCCGGGTCTTCCTGTGCCTCTGCTGCATTAATATTGAAAACTCTTCCGCGACCTTGTCCATTCGTGTTCTCCTGGTTCGGGAAATTTTTAATAATGTGGCCCGGTTTTCCACATTTATAACAAACTACATTGGCATAACTTGCTCCGACACTACTTGCTCCGCCATTACTCGTTCTGACACCATTTGTTCCTTTCGTTCTATTAACCCCTGGTCCGTAGACATCACACTTCACCGCGCTATGACCATTTCTTTTACACTTGTTGCAAAATTTGGTGCAGAACCCCGAGTGATACTTTTCACACCTTTGGCATAGCTGCTTCTGATTGTTGTTGTTGTTGCAGTTATTATTGTTGTTGGGATGATTGTTGTAGTTGCTGTTGTTGTTGTTGTTGTTGTTGTTGTTGGGCCGTTTGTTGTAGTTGCAATTGATGTTGCGATTGTTGGGATAATTGTTGCGATTATTGTTGTAATTGCTGTTGTTGTTGTATTGGTGATTCTTATCACCGTTTTCCTCCCACTTTCTTTTGACTTGCTTCACATTGGCCTCTTCAGCAGTCTGTTCTTTAATTCTTTCTTCAATCTGGTTCACTAGTTTGTGAGCCATTCTACATGCCTGTTGTATGGAGGCGGGCTCGTGTGAACTTATATCTTCTTGGATTCTTTCCGGTAATCCTTTCACAAACGCGTCGATCTTCTCTTCCTCATCTTCGAACGCTCCCGGACACAATAGGTACAATTCTGTGAATCGTCTTTCGTACGTGATAATATCAAATCCTTGGGTTCGTAACCCTCAAAGTTCTGTCTTGAGCTTATTGACCTCGGTTCTGGGACGGTACTTCTCGTTCATCAAGTGCTTGAATGCTGACCACGGTAGTGCGTAAGCATCATCTTGTCCCACTTGCTCTAGATAGGTATTCCACCATGTTAACGCAGAACCTGTGAAGGTATGCGTAGCGTACTTCACTTTGTCCTCTTCAGTACACTTACTTATGCCAAACACCGATTCGACTTTCTCGGTCCACCGTTTCAATCCGATCGGTCCTTCGGTTCCATCAAATTCCAAAGGTTTGCAGGCAGTGAATTCTTTGTAGGTGCATCCTACACGATTTCATGTACTGCTAGATCCAAGGTTATTGTTGGTATGTAGCGCAGCCTGTACTGCGGCTATGTTTGAAGCTAGAAAAGTACGGAATTCCTCTTCATTCATATTCACGGTGTGTCGAGTAGTCGGTGCCATTTCCTTCAAAATAGTCAAATGGAACAAGTTAATCATACAGAATATTAAGAGTAGTTAATAGTATTTCGTAGCACAATATGAACTCATTTATAAAAGCTTTTTCTTCATATTAGCGTTTTATAAGTTTAAATTCGGGTAGTACCTACCCGTTAAGTTCATACTTAGTAGCTAATATACAATTCAACTACTACAATTCTATATGAAAAACTGATTATAATAATATTTCGCGTTCAAACTTTTACACAATATTTTACAAACTTACAATACCGCTTATTTTACATATAGCATGAAATATAGCACACAATAAATTTGATACAAGATGGTTGTGAAGATAATTCTAGCTAGTACACAAGTCGTTCAGCAAAGGCAATAAAGACACGTAATTCATACGTCCAGAAACAAGTCATGCATTTTGGTTTTACTAGGATTACTTCCCATCCTTGGTCTTGTGGAACATAATCGTTATGGCCGTTGATAAGACAGCGTGTTGTAACGTCGTCAAAGGGACGAGGGTTACGTAATGACCAACAGTCTCGTAATAACCTAAAAACCTCATTTCTTACCCCAATTACCGACTCCGTCACTTATGGGAACGTTTTGTTTAATAGCTGTAGCCCGATGTTCTTTTTCTCACTTTGGTGAGAAGCGAACATTACTAACCCGTAAGCATAGCATGCTTCTTTATGTTGCATGTTAGCCGCTTTTTCTAAATCATGAAGTCCTATATTTGGATACATTGAGTCAAAATAATTTCTTAACCCGTTGCGTAAAATAGCATTTGGGTTCCCCGCAATATATGCGTCAAAGTAAACACATCGTAACTTATGGGTTTTCCAATGTGATATCCCCCATCTTTCAAACAAAAGTCTCTTATAAACCAAGACATTCTTGGAACGTTCTTCGAATGTCTTACAAACTGATCTCACCTTAAATAGTTGTGCCGAGGAATTCTGACCGACTCTAGACAAGATTTAATCAATCATGTCTCCGGGTAGGTCTCTTAAAATATTGGGTTGTCTATCCATTTTGTGTTTTTAAACTGTAAAATAGACAAGAGTTAGATTCATAAAAAAATACTTATTAATACAAGCAATTTTTACATATATCATAAAGCATAAGCACACTATATTACATATATTACACCACACGAATACAACTATCTTATTCCGACTCGCTCGTTTCTTCTTCTTCAGTTTTGGTTCGTTTTGCCAAGTTTCTAGGGATATATGATGTTCCCCTAATACTAGCTGTCATTTTCCACAACGGTTTAGAAAAACTGATAATGCTAAAAACGAACATATATTTCATAGCATTATTCCTCAAGAAAGACAAGCTTTTAGTTGCAATTTTTCTATTTACAAGTAATATTCGTTTAAATAATAAAAGGTAAAGACAAAAGACAGATTCGACGAATTGAAGACGCAAACGACCAAAAAGCTCAAAAGTACAAAAGACAATCAAAGAGGTTCCAATTATTGATAAGAAACGTCTCGAAATTACAAGAGTACAAGATTCAAAACGCAAAGTACAAGATATTAAATTGTACGCAAGGACGTTCGAAAATCCGAAACCGGGACCAGAGTCAACTCTCAACGCTCGACGCAACAGACTAAAAATTACAAGTCAACTATGCACATAAATATAATATAATATTTAAATAATTCTTATAATTATTTATATATTATATAAATAATAAAATTCCGTCGGCAAGAAAGACTCCAAAATGGAGTGAGCTTATTTACAAACTCCGCGACTCGCGGAGTTTGAAGGCAAAAAGGGCCGCGAGTCGCGGAGTCCCAAATTCTGAAACTCCCTATAAAGCTCGCGCATTCTGATCGTAAAAATCATCCAATATACCCATCCATCTATCTAAACGTATATATTTATATTTATATTTTAATTTTAATTTTAATTTTAATTTTAATCCTAATAATAAAGGTATGTTAGCGAATATTGTAAGGGTGTAAGTCGAAATTCTGTCCGTGTAACGCTACGCTATTTTTAATCATTGTAAGTTATGTTCAACCTTTTTACATTAATGTATCGTAGCTAAGTTATTATTATGCTTATTTAAAACGAAGTAATCATGATGTTGGGCTAATTACTAAAATTGGGTAATTGGGCTTTGTACCATAATTGGGGTTTGGATAAAAGAACGACACTTGTGGAAATTATACTATGGGTTATTAATGGGTTTTATATTAACTAAACAATACCTTGTTAATTTAATATACAAACTTATAATTCGACGTATTTATATATAACCACATACGCTTGACTGGGTACGGTGGGCGGGATATCTATAAATACCAATAATTATTCATTTTACCGGATACGGAACTGGATTAATAGTTAATAGACTTGTTGAAACAGGGGTGAATTACATTCAAGGGTAATTGGTGTAATTGTTAACAAAGTAGTAAAACCTTGGTTTACACGCAGTCGATAACCTGGTGTATTCATTAAACAAAGTATTAAAACCTTGTTACACTTCGAATCCCCAATTAGTTGGAATATTTGACTTCGGGAATAAGAATAATTTGACGAAGGCTTTCGCTCTTTATATTTATGACTGATGGACTATTATGGACAAATCCGTATGGACATATTAAATAATCCAGGACAAAGGACAATTAACCCATGGGCATAAAACTAAAATGAACACGTCAAACATCATGATTACGGAAGTTTAAATAAGCATAATTATTTTATTTCATATTTAATTTCCTTTATTTTATATTTAATTGCACTTCTAATTATCGTATTTTTATTGTTATTGTATTTAATTGCACTTTTAATTATTGTACTTTTTAATTATCGCAAGTTTATTTTATCGCACTTTTATTATTCGCAATTTCATTATCGTTATTTACTTTATGCTTTAAATTAAGTCTTGTATTTATTTATTATTTTACATTTGGTTTTAACTGCGACTAAAGTTTTACAATCGACAAACCGGTCATTAAACGGTAAACCCCCCCCCCCTATAATAATAATATTACTTATATATATATTTGTATTTTTATAAAAGTAAACTAATATAGCGTTAAGCTTTGTGAAAAAGATTCCCTGTGGAACGAACCGGACTTACTAAAAACTACACTACTGTACGATTAGGTACACTGCCTATAAGTGTTGTAGCAAGGTTTAAGTATATCCATTCTCTAAATAAATAAATATCTTGTGTAAAATTGTATCGTATTTAATAGTATTTTCCTGTCGAAATTTAATAGTATTTCATACACCTCTGCTAAAACATCAAGTATTTTTGGCGGCGCTGCCGGGGAATAATCTAGCTTAAAAGCTGGAAGCAACGCTAATTAATTAATTAAAAAAAAGGATTTTTAGTTTACTTTTATTAAAATTCGTTTTTATAAAAAAATGTTTTAAATATTCTAAAATATAAAAAGAAAAACAAAAATATAAATATTTTTAGGAGTTTGATAAATATTTAAGTTTTATAAAGTTTCTTTAGTTTGTAAAAATATAAGTTTTATTTAATTTATTTTATAAATATATTTTATAAATAAAAAACCGAAAAAATAAAATAAAATATATATATAAATCTAGTTTTACAATTTTTATTTATAAAATTATAAAGTAGTTCTATTTTTATTTTAGTTTTTAAATATAAGTATTTTATTATATAAATATTTAGATTTTAAAACAAAAAAATATAAAACAGAAAATAAAAAAAATAAAAAAAAATGTCAAGTTTTAAACTGTTCCAGAGTTGAATTTTGGAACCCCGCGACTCGCGGAGTTTGCTGCTTGGAATACCGCAACTCGCGGAGCCACTCTGACACCGACAGAAACCCTAATCTGTAATTAATTACGGAATAATTATTAATTATTATTATTAACCCTAATTTATTATTATTATTATTAGTTTTATTTTAAACTTACTTTTTATTTAATTTATATAATTAGTTAAATTAGTTTAATTAAATTGTAAAATTAATAGCTTTTATAAAATAATATAAAAATAATATTTTTATAAAAAATTGTACTTTTTACAACTTTTTATATATTTTTATATTTTGTCCCTTTTTAATCGTTTTAGCGTAATATTTTTATTTTTAGCTCATACTTAGTTTTAAACTTAGTTTTTGCCATAGTTATTTTTACTTCTAGATTTTTAGGCTTTGCCGTAAAATCCCTTAAGTGCTTTTTCTTTAGACTAAGATTTAGGTGCTTTAGAATTTTGCGATGCCTTTTTAAGTTTTAGTTTCTTTTTAAGTTATTGCCATTTGGGATTTAGTTTTTCCTGTAAGCTTTAATATTTTTAGACACCTTTCACCTATGTATCAATTATCATTCCAATTAGTAATCTCAATTTGCGATTATAATTTTAAGTTAGTTGTAGTAATAAGGTTAGGTTAGTCAAGTGTTTTTAAGTGTTATAAGTTTCTTTTATTTTTCCGTCACCTTTTATTTTTCAACCATTTTTCTTTTTCGACCTTTTTCGACGAACTCTTTTTCTTTCTTATTTCTCGCTATTCTAGTTTTAGGACATAGATTTTTATTCTACTTCTTATCTAATTTTCTTAAAATTACGAAAATTTATTTTAAGTGGTTAAATTGATAGACATCAAAATTTTCTGGTTCGTAGTAATAGTTGGATTTGTACGTGGACCGGGTTATTGGAGCCAAACAGTCCTCAATTATATTGAGACCAAACGAATCCTGCCCCTCTGCTGCATCTTTTGGCTATTCGAAACGTGGGCAAAATCAGAAAAGTCTATTGATTGGATAACTTATTATAATTTTTCTTTCCTTTTAAAAACTAATAGGATATTCAGTGAATGCACCGAGCAAGACTGATAGTGCTCCAAATGAACATATATTTAGTAGCAATATCCTCCCAATATGTAAATTATTTAGTTGTAATTGTCCTATTTTAAGTTGTAATCGTTTATATTAAATAAGTGCGAAGACAAAAGGCGAAAACGACGATTTGAAGACGCAAATGACCAAAAAGCTCAAATGTACAAGATACAATCCAAGTGGTTCAATTTAATGATGAGAAACGTCTAAAAATGGCAAAAGTACAAGTTGCGGAACGCAAAGTACAAGATATTAAATTATACGAAAGGACGTTCAAAAATCCGAAACCGGGACCTGAGCCAACTATCAACGCCCGACGCAACGGACCAAAAATTATGAGTCTACTATGCACAAGAATATAATATAATATATATATATAATTATATAAAATTATATATATTATATTATATAATTAAATATAACGTCGACAAGCTAGAAAACAAAGCAATTGGGCATGGCCAGACTGGCCATGCGATCGCATGAGATTAACACTGAGAACCCATGCGATCGCATGGGCCTCAGGATCAGACCACATCTATAAAAGGCAACGAGTTTTGGCCATAATAATAATAATAATACTCTGTAATAAATAAATAAATAAATATATATATATATAATATATATAGTATAGGGTAGTTTTATATTAGATTAGTTTGGGTTATGTAAAAGTTATTTTACGGGTTTTAAAGTCGGAGCTCTGTCCGTGTAACACTACGCGATAAATAATCAATGTAAGCTATGTTCTCCTTTTTAAATTAATGTCTCGTACTTAAATTATTATTATGCTTATTTAAGACGAAGTAATCATGATGTTGGGCTAAAAATATTAAAATTGGGTAATTGGGCTTTGTACCATAATTGGGGTTTGGACAAAAGAACGACACTTGTGGAAATTAGACTATGGGCTATTAATGGGCTTTATATTTGTTTAACTAAATGATAGTTTGTTAATTTTAATATAAAGATTTACAATTGGACGTACCTATAAATAACCATATACACTTGATCGGACACGATGGGCGGGGTATTTATATGTACGAATAATCGTTCATTTAACCGGACACGGGAATGGATTAATAGTCTATGAAATTATTAAAACAGGGGTGAAATTATGTACAAGGACACTTGGCATAATTGATAACAAAGTATTAAAACCTTGGGTTACACGCAGTCGATATCCTGGTGTAATTATTAAACAAATTATTAAGACCTTGTTACAGTTTAAGTCCCCAATTAGTTGGAATATTTGACTTCGGGTATAAGGATAATTTGACGAGGACACTCGCACTTTATATTTATGACTGATGGACTGTTATGGACAAAAACCAGACGGACATATTGAATAATCCAGGACAAAGAACAATTAACCCATGGGAATAAAATCAACACGTCAAATATCATGGTTACGGAAGCTTAAATAAGCATAATATATTTTATTTCATATTTCCTCGTACTTTTATTTATTGTCATTTTAATTATTGTTATTTATTTTATATTGTTATTTAAATATCGTCATTTACTATACGCTTCGCTTAAAATATAAATCGACAAACCGGTCATTAAACGGTAAACCCCCTTTTATATATTATTATATATAATTATATATATTTTGTACAAATATAGTTGTTTAAAAATATAGTGTGCAATAAGCCCGCTCCCTGTGGAATGAACCGGACTTACTAAAAACTATACTACTCTACGATTAGGTACACTGCCTATAGTGTTGTAGCAAGGTTTAGGTATATCCATTCTCTAAATAAATAATTAAAACTTGTGTAATATTTCGTCGTATTTCGTATTTAAATTAATACTATTTCGTACACCCCGCTGCACACATCAAGTTTTTGGCGCCGCTGTCGGGGATTCGTCGAAACACTATATTTTATAAATATATTTGTATATCATTTTTAGAAAAACAATATAAAAAAAAACCAAAAATATAAAAAGAAAAACAAAAATTTATATATTTTTAAGAGTTTGTTAAAAGTTTTATAAAGTTTCTTTATTTTTATTTTAGTTTATAAAAATATAAGTTTTATTTAAATATTTTGTATTTATATAAAAACAGAAAATTAGAAAAAAAAATAAATAAAAACTCTCGGGCCCGAACACTGTAGCAGCCCAGCTCTTGGCCCGAAACCCTACCTCATGCGATCGCATGAGATTTTAACTTCCAAACCATGCGATCGCATGGCTTGAGTTGACAGGCCTGGTAACCTCAGCCGACAGTTTAGGGTTTTAATTAATTTATAATTATTATTATTATAACCCTAATTAGGTTAGTTTATTTAATTATTAGTTTTAGTTTTATTTAATTAATTTGTATTTTTAGTTTAATTAGTTTTAATAAATTATAAAACTAATACTTTTATAAAATAAATAATATATAAATAATATTTTTATAAAAATTGTACTTTTTACAACTTTAAGATTATTTTTATATTTTGTACCTTTTTATTTGTTTTAGCGTAATTTTTGTATTTTTCGCTCGTATTTAGTTTTAAGATATAGTTTTTGCCGTAGTTATTTTTATTTCTAGATTTTTAGGCTTTGCCGTAACTTTAGTTTTAAGCTTTAATATTTTTAGACGCAACTTTTAATTCTTAGTTTTTAGTTCCTTTTTAAGTTTCGACGCACTACGTTTTTAGTTCCTTTTTAAGTTTCGACGCACTACTTTCTTATTTTTATTTTTCGACGCCTATTATTTTTCGACATTTTTATTTTTCGACCTTTTTTGACGCGCTCTTTTTCTTTCTTATTTCTCGACGATCTAGTTTTTAGGACATAGAATTTTCTATTTCTTCTCTAAAATTTCAAAAACAAAAAATTATTTTAAGCGGTTAAATTGATAGACATCCAAATTTTCTGCTTCGTAGTAATAGTTGGATTTGTTAGTGGCTGAGTTGTGAGCTTCCGATTTAAAGGGTTCTGGCTCCCTGCTGCATCTATTGGCTATTCGAAACGTGGGCAAAAGCAGAAAAGTTTATTAATTTGATAACTTATGTAATTTTTATTTTTATAACTAATAGGATAATTAAGTAAATGCACCACATTGTAGCTAAAATTTGGTAATAAGCGCATTATGGAAAATCTCGAGAATATTTTGGAAACTCTTTATGACATCCGAAATCAATTTAATCAATACTCTCAAACGAATGTTGATGACAATTCGTTCGGTCAATCTTGGATCACGAATGACGAAACAATAACTGGTTGTGAAATCTGTGGAGATTATCACTCAACATGGGAATGTTATTATTACGTTTCTATGAAAAATTACGCACCCACGGAACCTGAATGGAACGATTATGAAGAATACAATTCAAATTGGGATTATTCCCAAGAATATATCCAAACTCAACAACCAGAAGGTGAGAAAAATTATGTGTCTGGAAATCTTTTAGACAATATGAAAATCAAACTCGAAGAACTCGATGCTCAAAATGAACAAATGAGAGAGTTTGTAAATCGGCAAGCTGAAACTCTATCAGATTACACACCTGTTGATCTGAGGAGTATTGTGCAAGAAAATCTCATATCATCGAATTTTGATGAATTCGAGAGCTCCGAAATCACCAATTATCCCGATGATACTTTTTATTCAGCTTTACCAATTTCACAACATATCGACACATTAGCCTCTACAGACGAAATCAACGATCCATCAATGGATGAAGAAGAAGAAGAAGTAAGGGTGACAAATTGGTACTCTTGGAAAAACGATAACGTTGAAAATTTTACCCCCGAGACCAAAATGGAGGGACTGATAAGGACCGTTAATGAAGAAGAATTTACTTCGATCCCGAAATTCACTATTCAACAACCTTTCAACCCAATATTCTCAATAGACGAGTCATCTACCGAAGATGAACTACGAGCTTTAATAGATAATGACACCTCGGATTTCACCCAAATGGGTAATAGAGGTGAAAACTTTGATCTCGAGAATAAACGGAAGGAAATGTTAGAAATTGTCCACCCTATAATATGTATGTCGGTGTATATCGATCCATTTGACAAAGAACCAGAAAAGAGAGATATCCATTTACTAAAAGCTACACTTAAAAAAGAATTAAGTAGTGACGATCGGGTGGGTCTAAACTTTAAACCCATTGATATATTTTATACCACCCGAGATGTAAATAACTGGCTCACTATTTTAATTCGTGGAACTTATTCTATCGACTTCACATGTCGTCAGCTAAGTATGGGGAAGTCTAACCCCACTTAACGTTAAATTAGGGGTTCGGGTTAGTGCATAACTCGTTAAATAAACATGCATAATAAATAAGGGTAAAAGACGCATTTTCAAATATTAGCAAACAGATCAGAAAAGCAACCATTTTTGAAGAAAAACATGTGTGATAAAACAAGAAGGAATGAACGATGAGGTGCGCCATCTATCATTCGATGAGCTTTGTAATTACAAAACGGGTATTTTTTATCACTTTTCTACACTAATCACCCTCATGAATTTATAATTATAGTCTGATTTCATGCTAATGAGGGCATTGCATGATCTCAAGTGTGGGGAAGGGTTATAAATTCTCTCGGGTTTATACTTGGCTTATTTTCTAAATTTTATGAAAATTTGAAAAATTTTAAACTAAATGAATTCAAAATCATGTTTATACATATTTATGAACGATAAAACTAGGTGTTAATGCCGAAATTATCGTTACCTCGAAAAGGACATAAATTGAGAAACAACTAAAACGCTTGAATTTATTAGGATATAAAAAGAAGCATGAAAAAAGCCAAGTGTGGGGAGAATGTACCAAGTTATTCAATTAAAAACTATCTATCACATGTTTCTGTAAAGTTTATTGCATGTGCTTTTGTTTTGGACTAAATTAACTGTTTAACCCGATTCACTGTAATATATTTGAAAGAAAAGATAGATCTACACGATGAATCAATTCCATCATTAAAAGGAAGTAAAGTCTTCCGAAAAAGACACGCGCTTCTTGATTTAGTTAAAGAAGTTGTCGTCCAGACCAGCTGTAGGTTGACGAAAAATCTAGAAAAGTCATCTCTAAAATCAGCAGGAAATCCACGGACCTCAGCATCAAACAGGGTCGCCAAGTGGTCAGACTTATCCTAACCATGAGAGGATCTGTCTCGTAAAATGGGGAGGACGCCGTGCAAATTAGCTTGATAAGACTAATGAATCAGACCCCCAGAAAGGATAATCTCCTTAAAGATTAAAAATCAGCTTTTAAGACTGATATTACTCAATCCTAAAGATTGACCTTAAAGATTGAGAATTACAAACTCATGGAATTCGATGATATCTAAACTCGAGCTTGAACGAGAAAATATTTTGATCAAATTAAAACCGATTTGTTTTCTAAAAACCCATTTTTAATGCGTTCATTACCATTGAACGTAAAATCCTAGGAATTCACCTAGAATTCATTAGGTCACCTGAACCAAATCGGGTGTCAACCGTAAGAACGGTGGTTGCATAGCATGGTCGGAGACAGGACCTTGTGCCAGACCGAAAAATCATAGGATGATCTTTACTATTGCTCCTACAAAGGATAGTAATTGCATCCGACACGTTTTAGACCATGAACAAATGCATGTCATTAGACATTGCCTTAACAGTTGCTTGTTCAACGCTTTCCTTTACAACCGGACGGTAGTTTGCCGAAAGGTAATATACGGAGCAAGTATACTGGACGTGTTGCTTTCCCAATACAAGGTTAGCAAGTGGGTGACACAAAACCATAAGTTTTGAGCTAAAATTTTCAAATCTGAAACCCACAAAACCCACAAAAATATTTTGCAACACCGATGAAGCGTTATTCCGGAAAACTTATCTAGGGTAAAAGCTAGAATGAATTTTCAAAAGATCAAATGTTTTCATAAAGATCCAATTTCCTTAAGGATCTAAATTTTTATAGTCATGTGGGACTGTAAACCACATCGTTACTATCATTGTTTATACCGCCGTATCAAAATCACTAATGTATAAAGTGTGAAGAATAAAGAAGTGATTCGTGTGATTTAATTTCAAGTTCTGTATTACTTGAGGACAAGCATCGTTCAAGTGTGGGGATATTTGATAGTGCTCTAAATGAACATATATTTAGTAGCAATATCCTCCCAATATGTAAATTATTTAGTTGTAATTGTCCTATTTTAAGTTGTAATCGTTTATATTAAATAAGTGCGAAGACAAAAGGCGAAAACGACGATTTGAAGACGCAAATGACCAAAAAGCTCAAATGTACAAGATACAATCCAAGTGGTTCAATTTATTGATGAGAAACGTCTAAAAATGGCAAAAGTACAAGTTGCGGAACGCAAAGTACAAGATATTAAATTATACGAAAGGACGTTCAAAAATCCGAAACCAGGACCTGAGCCAACTATCAACGCCCGACGCAACGGACCAAAAATTATGAGTCTACTATGCACAAGAATATAATATAATATATATATAATTATATAAAATTATATATATTATATTATATAATTAAATATAACGTCGACAAGCTAGAAAACAAAGCAATTGGGCATGGCCAGACTGGCCATGCGATCGCATGAGATTAACACTGAGAACCCATGCGATCGCATGGGCCTCAGGATCAGACCACATCTATAAAAGGCAACGAGTTTTGGCCATAATAATAATAATAATACTCTGTAATAAATAAATAAATAAATAAATATATATATATATATAATATATATAGTATAGGGTAGTTTTATATTAGATTAGTTTGGGTTATGTAAAAGTTATTTTACGGGTTTTAAAGTCGGAGCTCTGCCCGTGTAACACTACGCGATAAATAATCAATGTAAGCTATGTTCTCCTTTTTAAATTAATGTCTCGTACTTAAGTTATTATTATGCTTATTTAAGACGAAGTAATCATGATGTTGGGCTAAAAATATTAAAATTGGGTAATTGGGCTTTGTACCATAATTGGGGTTTGGACAAAAGAACGACACTTGTGGAAATTAGACTATGGGCTATTAATGGGCTTTATATTTGTTTAACTAAATGATAGTTTGTTAATTTTAATATAAAGATTTACAATTGGACGTACCTATAAATAACCATATACACTTGATCGGACACGATGGGCGGGGTATTTATATGTACGAATAATCGTTCATTTAACCGGACACGGGAATGGATTAATAGTCTATGAAATTATTAAAACAGGGGTGAAATTATGTACAAGGACACTTGGCATAATTGATAACAAAGTATTAAAACCTTGGGTTACACGCAGTCGATATCCTGGTGTAATTATTAAACAAATTATTAAGACCTTGTTACAGTTTAAGTCCCCAATTAGTTGGAATATTTGACTTCGGGTATAAGGATAATTTGACGAGGACACTCGCACTTTATATTTATGACTGATGGACTGTTATGGACAAAAACCAGACGGACATATTGAATAATCCAGGACAAAGAACAATTAACCCATGGGAATAAAATCAACACGTCAAATATCATGGTTACGGAAGCTTAAATAAGCATAATATATTTTATTTCATATTTCCTCGTACTTTTATTTATTGTCATTTTAATTATTGTTATTTATTTTATATTGTTATTTAAATATCGTCATTTACTATACGCTTCGCTTAAAATATAAATCGACAAACCGGTCATTAAACGGTAAACCCCCTTTTATATATTATTATATATAATTATATATATTTTGTACAAATATAGTTGTTTAAAAATATAGTGTGCAATAAGCCCGCTCCCTGTGGAACGAACCGGACTTACTAAAAACTATACTACTCTACGATTAGGTACACTGCCTATAGTGTTGTAGCAAGGTTTAGGTATATCCATTCTCTAAATAAATAATTAAAACTTGTGTAATATTTCGTCATATTTCGTATTTAAATTAATACTATTTCGTACACCCCGCTGCACACATCAAAGACGTTCACCACCTTTTGTACGTTCACCACCTGTAACTAGATCAAGACATTTAGCAAATATTACTGCCGTTGATTTTTCTTTAGAATCGTCATCCAGTCGACCAAGTACTCTAGTTCAAATTTCCGATAATCCATTTTTTGAACCCGACCTCACAATTGAGAATCCGGAGAATATTCAGGAACGATTCGTAGATCCTGAACCATTAAATTTTCCTCCGGAACCACCAATCATTCAAACAGAGATTGTTGAGGAACGAACCATTAAATCAGAATCCTCTAGTGATTCCGATTCAACAAATTCAATTATGGAGAATCTGGAACCTTTAAGTATGGAAGACCGAATGAGAGCTAAACGCACTGGCCAAGGTCACGCAATTACTCATCCAGACATTAATGCGCCAGATTATGAAATCAAAGGACAAATTCTACACATGGTGACTAATAAATGCCAATTTAGTGGTGCGCCGAAGGAAGATCCAAATGAACATTTACGTACCTTTAATAGGATCTGCACACTATTTAAAATCCGAGAAGTGGAGGATGAACAGATATATCTCATGTTATTTCCCTGGACTTTAAAGGGAGAAGCCAAAGATTGGTTGGAATCGTTACCTGAAGGGGCGATTGATACATGGGACGTTTTAGTTGAAAAATTTCTTAAACAATTCTTTCCGGCATCTAAAGCCGTAAGACTTCAAGCAGAAATTGTTACGTTTACACAGAAGCCAAATGAAACTCTATATGAGGCGTGGACAAGATTTGGAAAGTTATTGAGAGGATGTCCGCAACATGGTTTAGACACCTGTCAAATAGTACAAATATTCTACCAAGGATGCGACATCACTACAAGGAAAGACATAGATATAGCAGCTGGTGGTTCTATTATGAAGAAAACCGAAACTGATGCTTACAAAATTATTGATAACACTGCTTCCCACTCACATGAGTGGCACCAAGAAAAAGATATCGTTAGATCATCTAAAGCAGCTAGAGCCGATTCTAGCCATGACTTAGATTCCATTTCCGCAAAGATAGATGCTGTCGAGAGACGAATGGAAAAGATGACTAAAGATATTCACTCAATACGAATTAGTTGTGAGCAGTGTGGAGGACCACATTTGACAAAAGATTGTCTCAGTATTGAACTAACAATGGAACAAAGAGAGAATATTTCATACATAAACCAAAGGTCTGGAAATAATTATCAGAATAATTATCAACCGCCAAGACTGATTTACAATCAAAACCAGAATTATAACCGAAATATTCCATACAACAACCAACAAGGTCCTAGCAATCAACAAGTATCCAATAATAATTACAATCAGCAAAGACCTAATTTTCAAAACAAACCACCACAACAAACCGATGATAAAAAGCCGAATTTAGAAGATATGATGACGAAGCTAGTTGAAACTCAAACGCAGTTTTTCACATCTCAGAAACAAACTAATGAACAAAATGCTCAAGCATTTAGAAATCAACAAGCTTCTATTCAAAATCTGGAACAAGAAGTAAGTAACCTAGCAAGGTTAATAGGTGAAAGAAAACTGGGAAGTCTACCTAGTGATACAAATGCTAACCCCCGGAATGAAACAGCTAAAGCTATTACCACAAGAAGTGGTACAACACTTAAACCACCTGAAATACCTGTAACTTCTGATGAAGCTATTCCTACTCCACAAGAACCACAACCTGATCAAGATAAGGAAAAAGAACCGGTAGTTGAAAAGGTTAATGATGATAACACAATTAAGGCTAAACCTTATGTTAAACCATACCAACCGCCACTTCCTTACCCGAGTAAAATGAAGAAAGAGAAACTTGAAGCCGAGCAATCTAAATTCTTGGATATGTTTAAACAGATAAATGTAAATCTTCCTTTCATTGATGTGATTTCAGGAATGCCTAGATATGCTAAATTCTTGAAAGATCTAATCTCAAATAGAAAGAAAATGGAAGAACTCTCGGCTGTTACTATGAATGCTAATTGTTCAGCAGTACTGTTGAATAAGATACTAGAAAAATTATCTGATCCAGGAAGTTTCACAATTCCATGTTTTCTGGGTAGTCTTAGTTCAATAGAAGCATTGGCAGACTTAGGTGCTAGTATAAATCTAATGCCGTATTCACTATACGCTAAACTAGACCTTGGAGAATTGAAACCAACCAGAATAAGCATACAACTAGCCGATAGATCAATAAAATATCCTAGAGGGATAATGGAGAACATGCTAGTTAAAGTTGGTACTTTAGTATTTCCAGTAGATTTTGTTGTTCTGGACATGGAAGAAGATTCTCAAGTTCCTCTCATATTAGGAAGACCATTCTTAAACACGGCTAAAGCAATGATAGACGTGTTCGGTAAAAAATTGACCCTAAGTATAGAGGATGAGAGTGTTACCTTTTCAGTTGATAGAGCAATGCAACAACCGCAATCTGCAGATGATACATGTTATTATATTCAAACTATAGATGCACATGCAGAATTATTAGAAGAATTTCCAGAATTACAAGGAACAGGAGAATGTTCATTAGGAGAAGGTAATGAACCAATTGATGAAGCTGAAATGTTAGCTACACTTATAGCTAATGGATATGAACCAACAACAGAAGAAATTCAAATGATAAAAGAAGAAGACAGATATCGATACAAATCATCGATAGAAGAACCTCCGAAATTAGAGTTAAAGCCACTTCCAAACCATTTGGAATACGCTTATTTACATGGTGAATCTGAATTACCTGTAATAATATCGTCTTCTCTTACTGAAAATGAGAAATCACAACTCATTTCTGTGTTGAAAGCTCATAAACCAGCCATTGCATGGAAGATTCATGATATTAAAGGAATAAGTCCTTCTTATTGCACACATAAAATCCTTATGGAAGAAGGTCATAAAACGTATGTGCAACGCCAACGAAGACTAAATCCTAATATGCAAGATGTAGTTAAAAAAGAAATTATTAAACTGCTAGATGCAGGTTTGATATATCCAATCTCTGATAGTCCGTGGGTAAGCCAGTTCAATGCGTGCCTAAGAAGGGTGGCATGACAGTCATTACAAATGAAAAAAATGAGCTTATTCCTACTAGGACTGTAACAGGATGGCGTGTGTGTATTGATTATAGAAAATTAAATGATGCCACCAGAAAAGATCACTTTCCCTTACCTTTCATAGATCAAATGTTGGAAAGATTAGCCGGAAATAGTTACTATTGTTTTCTAGATGGATTTTCCGGATATTTTCAAATTCCAATAGCACCCGAGGACCAAGAGAAAACCACATTCACGTGCCCTTATGGTACTTTTGCTTACAAACGCATGCCATTTGGACTTTGCAACGCCCCTGCAACCTTTCAAAGGTGTATGATGGCGATTTTTCATGACATGATAGAAGAATGCATGGAAGTTTTCATGGATGACTTTTCAGTCTTCGGTGATGCATTTGAATCATGTCTAGTTAATCTGGAACGAATGCTTATTAGATGCGAACAATCAAATCTAGTTCTTAATTGGGAGAAATGCCATTTTATGATTAAAGAAGGCATCGTTCTTGGTCATAAAATTTCAAAAGAAGGAATTGAAGTGGATAGAGCTAAAGTAGATGTAATTGCTAAACTTCCACATCCCACCAATGTTAGAGGAGTTAGGAGTTTTCTAGGGCATGCCGGTTTTTACCGACGTTTCATAAAAGATTTTTCTAAAATTGCCACTCCTATGAATAAACTCCTAGAAAATGATGCTCCATTCATCTTTTCAGATGAGTGTATCAAATCTTTTAATATTCT
The DNA here is from genome assembly GCF_046630445.1 of Rutidosis leptorrhynchoides. Lineage (NCBI taxonomy): Eukaryota > Viridiplantae > Streptophyta > Magnoliopsida > Asterales > Asteraceae > Rutidosis > Rutidosis leptorrhynchoides. Next base: position 272,461,096 of record NC_092341.1, on the reverse strand, counting down.
TAAAGAGAAACTCACTAATGCGCCGATCATGATAACACCAAATTGGAATATACCATTTGATCTAATGTGCGATGCAAGTGATTTTGCAATGGGAGCCGTTTTAGGACAAATGATTGAAAAACGATTTCAACCTATATATTATGCTAGTAAGATGTTACAAGGAGCACAAACGAACTATACAACTACTGAAAAAGAACTCCTTGCTATTGTCTTTGCTTTTGACAAATTTCGATCATATCTCGTTCTAGCAAAAACGGTGGTCTATACCGACCATTCTGCTCTTAGATACCTATTTTCAAAACAAGATGCTAAACCAAGATTAATCCGTTGGATCTTACTCTTACAAGAGTTTGATATTGAAATCCGAGATAAAAGAGGAGCAGAAAATCTCGCCGCTGATCATCTTTTTCGTCTTGAAAATCCCGAATTAGAAGTTCTAAATGAATCAGCCATACAAGACAACTTTCCTGATGAATATCTATTGAAGATAGATTATAAAGAAATTCCATGGTTTGCAGACTATGCAAACTACTTAGTTTGTGGATTCCTTGAAAAAGGATTATCGTACCAAAGACGAAAAAAATTCTTCAGTGATATAAAACACTATTTTTGGGAAGATCCACATTTGTTTAAAAGTTGTCCCGATGGAATAATACGCCGATGTGTATTTGGAGATGAAGCTAGTAAAATATTAAACCATTATCACACAGGACCAACAGGAGGGCATTATGGGCCTCAACTAACAGCAAGAAAAGTTTATGATGCTGGATTCTATTGGTCTACATTTTACAAAGACGCACACCTTCTTTGCAAATCCTGTGATGCTTGTCAAAGGGCCGGAAAAATAAGTCAACGTGATGAAATGCCACAAAATGTCATACAAGTATGTGAAGTATTTGACATTTGGGGTATTGACTTTATGGGTCCATTTCCAAAATCTCATAATAATCTATATATACTCGTAGCCATTGATTATGTATCTAAATGGGCGGAAGCACAAGCTCTCCTAACTAACGATGCACGAGTTGTAGTCAACTTTTTAAAACGTCTTTTTGCAAGGTTTGGAACACCGAAAGCTTTAATAAGTGATCGGGGTACTCATTTCTATAATAATCAACTTGAGAAAGTTCTTAAAAGATATGGAGTAACTCATAAAATCTCCACCGCATATCATCCACAAACAAGTGGACAAGTTGAAAATACCAACCGAGCTTTAAAACGTATTCTAGAGAAAACCGTAGGATCAAATCCGAAGGAATGGTCCATTAAATTGGAGGATGCACTCTGGGCTTTTAGAACAACCTACAAAACTCCAATTGGAACCACACCTTTTAGACTTGTTTATGGAAAAGCATGTCATCTTCCAGTAGAAATTGAACACAAAGCATTTTGGGCTTTGAAGACATGTAATCTTGATTTACATGAAGCCGGACGTCTACGATTAAGTCAACTAAACGAATTAGAAGAATTAAGACATGAAGCATACAATAATTCGTTAATCTATAAGGAAAGAACGAAGAAATGGCATGATAAAAGAATCAGAAGTTCAAAAGAATTTATCAGTAGAATTGATAAATTCAAATGGGATTGAATTTAAAGTTAATGGTCACAGAGTTAAACATTACATACATGGTCCGATGGACGTTGACAATGAAGTTAATCATAATTTCACCACCAAAGAAAACCTTCAAAATGAAAACATTAATATGTTATCAACAACAAATGAAAAATCAAGATTAGAATATAAGGAGGATTTAAATTTGAGTGATGAAGAAGAATTCTTATACAAACCTCCCATTCCAAGAAACGAAGAAAAATGTGAACAAGAAATTCAAATAGAAGTGAAAGAACCAAGGAAAGAACACCCGAAAAAGGTTTACAAACCAACTCGACTTACTAAAGCAGGAGACCCGGGTGAATTTATCATTTCTTGCTTACTTAATGATGGTGCTGTATATAATGGACTCGCAGATTTAGGAGCAAGTGCAAATATTATGCCTCTTTCCTTATACAAAAGATTAGGCATGGGTAAATTAAAACCAACCAATATAGGTGTTCAATCATTTGACCAAACCATTAAACACCCGGTTGGAATAGCGAATAATTTACTTGTTAACGTGGGAAGTTTGACCTTTGTTGCAAACTTCATAGTGATTAATATGGAGGAAAACCTTAATATTCCTCTAATTCTAGGTCGCCCATTTTTAGCAACCACCAAGGCATTCATTGATATAAGAGAAGGTAGAATGACACTTAGGGATGGTGATACATCGATCACCTTTGTGAACCGAAAGTTTAGATCTCCACAAACCAGAACTGTTAGACCAATAAAAATGCATAAGGGTGGGGAAGATGAAGAAACACTTAATGATGATCCAATCACAAAGAATGCCGTTGATGATACGAAATTAGATGAACCCATTTTTAACAGTTCAACGAAGAAACTTTATAAACGGATTCACGATGCTAAGATTAAAGGAAACTTTAAGCTATATAACCGATTGATATCCAATTTATCGTCAAAAGAAAAGGCAGTGTTAGTTGAATTTGTGAAAGTTACGGAGGAAATCAACAAATGGATTGAAGTAAAAGTCAAAGATATACAAGTTGTTGATGATTCAATTGAAAATAATGTTAATCACAATTTCAACTAAGTATAGGGGTTTATGTATTTCTGTTAGAGTTAGATTGTCTGTTTTCGTGTAGTTCTCGAAAATGGAACCCGAATGGTCTTTTCCTAGCAGACCCTAAAGAACTAGTCTTCTCCCCCCATTCTGAATTTTTATTTTTTTAGGTTTTTACAAAATGAAGACTACCTGTGAACTAAACCATGGTCTAATGCTACACGCTTTGATCACTAAACGTAATAATGATACACTTCCGAGTGAAATAGTATCAGTAATCAGAGAAAGATTGGACGGAGTAAGAAAAGAATCTAGATGCGAAGATAATAAGTTACAATTTGGTAAAGGAAAATCAAAATCCGCAGCGAAAAGAAGAGCACGACACCTAGAAAGATGTCACAAATGCGGAAAATGGTCACATGGAGGTAAATGTTCAAATAATCAAACCTATTCAAACACCGAATTTGTTACTTTATGCAGAGACGGACCGTTCATATGTTTAGAAGAAAAGACACTGAATGCTCGAGGTTACGCCTATGTAGCCATGGAAAACCAATTAAACCGACTATCTTATGAATGGGATAGATCATATAACTAAGAATACTATCTCACAGGTAAGTCTGTACAGTTTTTATTTTATTTTTTTATTTTTAACCTTTTGATAATAAACGCTAATTTGTTCGCTATAAAGTATTAAATTGGTATTGAATAAAATTAGGTTTGGCGACCGAAATTATTGATATCATTCAAAAAAATTTATTACATCACTGCGAAATTTAACGTTTATTCTTAAGGTATAAATATCTTTAATCAATCAACCCAAAATATTTCAAAAATTCGTCATGAGTTAAATTAGGTCATGAAACCGAAATTACTTTACCGAAAAGAGGGGCGCATATTTTTGATAATATTTGATTGATTAAAGTGGGATAAAAAGCCAAAAAGATTTTTAATTTTATTTTTACCATGTTTTTAAAATTAATATATAAATCTTAAATTAATATTGTAAACTTTGTAAAAACAATATTTTTAAAATTGTAAATATTTGAAAAATTAATATAAGTTTGGTGTGAATTTATAATATGAATTTTTAAATTAAGTTTGGTGTGAATTTTTAATTTTTAAAATATGAATTTTTAATTTTATGCATTTCAAATTTTAAAGTTTGGTGTGAATTTTTAATATTAATTTTGAATTTTATATTTAAATTGTGTGAATTTAAAAACAAAAATTTACTTTATCTCATTAAGTTAAAAATATGATTTTTAAACTTCGTCGTAAGTTGAAGACTAGGTCTTTGAACCGAAATTGCTTTACCCGAGGGAGGGACGTGAACTTTTATTATCATTATTTTTAATCTTATTGAATTAAAGTATGCCAAAAACATTAAAAAACCCAAAAATCTTAGCTTTTAAAACAATCGCTACAAAAAGACAAATTTTAAAAATTTTGTCGAATGACGGACTAGGACATCGATCTGAAACGACCTCGTCCTAAATAACAAGGGATACAAAATTTTAAAATTAATTACTTAATTGTTTTAATTAGTATAAGATATAAAAAAAAATATTAACAAACTCCGCGACTCGCGAAGTTTGATGGTTTAAACCCCGCGACTCGCGGGAGGACCAAAATACAGAAAAAAAATATAAACGCAGAACTGATCAGTCCACACCACAAAAACAGAAAACACCGCGAAAAACAGACGCAAAAACCCGAAAAAAAACCCCCAATATCACAATTTTTAACCGTTAATCGTCAAATCTTTTACTAAAATCATGTTGAGAAGGATGCTATCAAGGAATTACTCAAGAAAAACGGTAAATTTCTACACCTAAACACCATTTAATCCGAAAATTAGTGTTCTTGAGCAATTTTATACCCAATTTGATTTTGATGCTTTTTAGTGTAATTATGCTTAAATTGTTTATGTATTATGCTTGTATAACCTAGATTGATGCTATTTAACATGATTAGAAGCCTTAAACTTCAAATTTTGTGTAATCTAGGGTTTGTGTTCTTGAGCAAATTTGGGGCTTTTTGATATAAACATGTTATGGCCGATTTTGGTCATGAATTGTTGCTAAATTAAGTAGTGTAACATGTTTAGGTAGTTAAATGATCCAAACTTTGAGCCTAAGCATGATTTTGAGAATTAAAGTGGACTTTTTCAAGTCTAAAATTCATGAACTTGATTTTTGAGAGATAATGCCATTTGAAACTTGTTCAATTGCTAGTAATGATTATTTTGACATGTTATTTAAGTTGAATGCTTATGAACTTAGCGAACATTTTCGTATATGCTTATTTGAAAAAGTGTAGATTTGATGAAAATATGAAAATGAGCTTAAGTTTGATATAAATTGATCATGTCATTGTAATTATTTTGATTAATGATTTTGCTGACACTAATGCATATTTGGATGCACAAAAATTGTGTTTGATGTGTTTTGCAGACTGAAAGGGGTGAATCTTCATCCCAAGCTCGCAATGCTCCTGCTGAGAATGCGGAACAACAGGAGGTGGATAACTACTACAAGCAAGATATACCTCATCCAGTCATGACATTTTCTGATATGCACTTGGAAGATTTGCACCCGAACCTGAGATTTGACAGACTTTGGATAGATTATCCAAAATACCAAAGGGGTTTGCATACTCTTCATTCTAAAGTTGTTGAGGTACCTAGGGTCATAGAATGGGGACCATTAGAAGCTGTAGAATTAGCCGGGCCAATTAGGGAATTACTTGCACAGAGGTATGGTAATTCTACTTTTAACGACTGGGTACGTTTATTCACCATGCGTAGACCTGTATATAAAGTATGGTGTGAAGAATTGTTGTGTAGTATAGAAATTGTTGTGTAGTATAGAATATTCCCGAAGTCAAATATTCCAACTAATTGGGGATTCGAATTGTAACAAGGTTTTAATACTTTGTTTAATGAATACACCAGGTTATCGACTGCGTGTAAACCAAGGTTTTACTACTTTATTAACAATTACACCAATTACCCTTGAATGTAATTCACCCCTGTTTCAACAAGTCTATTAACTATTAATCCAGTTTCGTGTCCGGTAAAATGAATAATTATTGGTATTTATAGATATCCCGCCCACCGTACCCAGTTAAGCGTATGTGGTTATATATAAATACGTCAAATTATAAGTTTGTATATTAAATTAACAAGGTATTGTTTAGTTAATATAAAACCCATTAATAGCCCATAGTCTAATTTCCACAAGTGTCGTTCTTTTATCCAAACCCCAATTATGGTACAAAGCCCAATTACCCAATTTTAATATTTTCAGCCCAACATCATGATTACTTTGGTATTAAATAAGCATAATAATAACTTAAGTACGAGACATTAATTTAAAAAGGAGAACATAACTTACATTGAGTATTTATCGCGTAGTGTTACACGTACAGAATTTCGACTTCAAAAACCCGTAAAATAACCTTTACATAACCTGAACTAATCTAATATAAAACTACCCTATACTATATATTTATTTTATATATATATTTATTTATTATTTATTATAGAGTATTATTATTATTATTATTTTTTATATTTTTACTCGGCAGAATGCATGGCCTTTTAAAGGGATTTCTGATTTTTCAAACTCCGCGAGTCGTGGAGTTTTTGGCCTTCAAACTCCGCGAGTCGTGGAGTTTGATTTTCCAGCTTACATCAATTTGGATCTTAGCTTTGCCGACATAATATATAAATAAATATAATATATAAATAATTTTAAGAATTATTTAAATATTATATTATATTTATGTGCATAGTTGACTTGTAATTTTTAGTCCGTTGCGTCGAGTGTTGAGAGTTGACTCATGTCCCGGTTCCGGATTTTCGAACGTCCTTGCGTATTATTTTATATCGTGTACTTTGCGTTTTGTAACTTGTACTCTTGTCATTTTTAGACGTTTCTCATCAATAAATTGAACCTTTTGAATTGTATCTTGTACATTTGAGCTTTTTGGACGTTTGTGTCTTCAAATCTTCGTTTTCGCCTTTTGTCTTCACACTTATTTATTTAAACAATTACAATGAAAATATAATACAATTACATATGAAAACCTATTATTTAGGAGGGATATTGCTATGAAATATATGTTCCTTTTTAGCCTTATCAAATATCCCCACACTTAAACGTTGCTTGTCCTCAAGCAATACATAACTTGAAATAAAATCACACTTCACTCGAATCACTTTTTTATTCTTCACACTTTATACATCAGTGATTTTGAGATGGCGGTATAAACAATGATAGTAACGATAGAACCATGGTTAAAAGTGGGTGTGTCATCCACAGTTGCCTCGGGTTTAGGTCCACGACACTTGCAATCAAATAGCCGATTTACTTTCGGTTTCCAAAGCAAAGTGCACATTTAAAAGGCGGTTTACAGTCCCACATGACTATGAAAATGTAGATCCTTAAGGAAATTGGATCTTTATGAAAATATTTGATCTTTTGAAAATTCAATCTAGCTTTTACCCTAGATAAGTTTTCCGGAATAACCCTTCACCGGTGTTGCAAAATATTTTTGTGGGTTTTGTGGGTTTCAGATTTGAAAATTTTAGCTCAACACTTGCGGTTTTGTGTTACCCACTTTCTAACCTTGTATTAGGAAAGCAACACGTCTAGTTTACTTGTCCCGTATGTTACTTTTCGGTAAACTACCGTCCGATTGTAAAGGAAATCGATGAACAAGCAACTGTTAAGGCAATGTCCCGTGACTTGCTTTTGATTATGGTCTATAACGTGTCGGACGCAATTACTATCCTTTGTAGGAGAAATAGTAAAGCTCACCCTATGATTTTTCGGTCTGGCACAAGGTCCTGTCTTCGACCATGCTATGCAACCACCGTTCTTACGGTTGACACCCGATTTGGTTCAGGTGATCTAATGAATTCCAGGTGAATTCCTAGGATTTTACGTTCAATGGTAATGAACGCATTGAAAATAGGTTTTCAGAAAACAAATCGGTTTGTAATTTTGATCAAAATATTTTCTCGTTCAAGCTCGAGTTTAGATATCATTTAATTCCATGAGTTTGTAATTCTCAATCTTTAAGGTCAATCTCAAGGATTGAGTAATATCAGGCTTAAAAGCTGATTTTTGATCTTTAAGGAGATTATCCTTTCTGGGGATCTGATTCATTAGTCTTATCAAGCTAATTTGCACGGTGTCCCCCCATTGTACGAGATAAATCCTTCTCATGTTTAGGATAAATCTGACCACTTGGCGACCCTGTTTGATGCTGAGGTCCATGGATTTCCTGCTGATTTTAGAGATGACTTTTCTAGATTTTTCATCAACCTACAGCTGGTCTGGACGACAACTTCTTGACATAAATCAAGAAGCGCGTGTCTTTTTCGGAAGACTTTACTTCCTTTTAATGATGGAATTGATTCATCGTGTAGATTCATCTTTCATTACAGTAAATCGGGTAAAACAGTTAATTTAGTCCAAAACAAAAGCACCTGCAATAAACTTTACAGAAACATGTGATAGATAATTTTTTATTGAATAACTTGGTATATTCTCCCCACACTTGGCTTTTTTCATGCGTCTTTTTATATCTTAAATAAATAAATTCAAGCATTTTAGTGGTTACTCAATTTATGTCCTTTTCGAGGTAACGATAATTTCGGTATTAACACCTATTTTTCATTGTTCATAAATATATATAAACATGATTTTAAATTCATTTAGTTGAAAATTTTTCAAATTTTCATAAAATTTGGCGTATAAACCCGAGAGAATTTATAACCCTTCCCCACACTTGAGATCATGCAATGCCCTCATTTGCATGAAATCAGACTCTAATTATATATTCATGAGGGTGATTAGTGTAGAAAAGTGATTGAAAATACCCAGTTTGTAATTACAAATCTCGTCAAATGATAGATGGCGTGCCTCATCGTTCATTCCTTCTTGTTTTATCACACATATTTTTCTTCAAAAATGGTTGCTTTTCTGAACTGTTTGATAATCTTTGAATATACGTATTTTACCCTAAATTATCATGCATTTTTATTAATGAGTTATGCACTAACCCAAACCCCTAATTTAACGTTAAGTGGGGTTAGAATTCCCCACACTTAGCTGACGACATGTGAAGTCGGTAGAATAAGTTCCAAGAATTAAAATAGTGAGCCAGTTATTTACATCTCGGGTGGTATATATTATATCAATGGGTTTAAAGTTTAGACCCACCCGATCGTCACTACTTAATTCTTTTTTAAGTGTAGCTTTTACTAAATCCGGTTCGTTCCACAGGGAGCGGGCTTATTGCACACTATATTTTTAAACAATTATATTTGTACAAAATATATTATATTAATAATATATAAAAGGGGGTTTTACCGTTTAATAACCGGTTTGTCGATTTTATATTTTAAGCGAAGCGTAAAGTAAATGACGATATTTAACTAACAATATAAAATAAATAACAATAATTAAAATGACAATAAATAAAAGTACGAGGAAATATGAAATAAAATATATTATGCTTATTTAAACTTCCGAAACCATGATGGTTGACGTGTTGATTTTAGTTTATTCCCATGGGTTAATTGTTCTTTGTCCTGGATTATTTAATATGTCCATACGGATTTGTCCATAATAGTCCATCAGTCATAAATATAAAGAGCGAAAGCCTTCGTCAAATTATTCTTATTCCCGAAGTCAAATATTCCAACTAATTGGGAATTCGAATTGTAACAAGGTTTTAATACTTTGTTTAATGAACACACCAGGTTATCGACTGCGTGTAAACCAAGGTTTTACTACTTTGTTAACAATTACACCAATTACCCTTGAATGTAATTCACCCCTGTTTCAACTATTAATCCAGTTCCATGTCCGGTAAAATGAATAATTATTGGTATTTATAGATATCCCGCCCACCGTACCCAGTTAAGCGTATGTGGTTATATATAAATAAGTCAAATTATAAGTTTGTATATTAAATTAACAAGGTATTGTTTAGTTAATATAAAACCCATTAAAAGCCGATAGTCTAATTTCCACAAGTGTCGTTCTTTTATCCAAACTCCAATTATGGTACAAAGCCCAATTACCCAATTTTAATATTTTCAGCCCAACATCATGATTACTTCGGTATTAAATAAGCATAATAATAACTTAAGTACGAGACATTAATTTAAAAAGGAGAACATAACTTACATTGAGTATTTATCGCGTAATGTTACACGGACAAAATTTCGACTTCAAAAACCCGTAAAATAACCTTTACATAACCCGAACTAATCTAATATAAAACTACCCTATACTATATATTTATTTTATATATATATTTATTTATTATTTATTATAGAGTATTATTATTATTATTTTTTATGTTTTTACTCGGCAGAATGCATGGCCTTTTAAAGGGATTTCTGATTTTTCAAACTCCGCGAGTCGTGGAGTTTTTGGCCTTCAAACTCCGCGAGTCGTGGAGTTTGATTTTCCAGCTTACATCAATTTGGATCTTAGCTTTGCCGACATAATATATAAATAAATATAATATATAAATAATTTTAAGAATTATTTAAATATTATATTATATTTATGTGCATAGTTGACTTGTAATTTTTAGTCTGTTGCGTTGAGTGTTGAGAGTTGACTCATGTCCCGGTTCCGGATTTTCGAACGTCCTTGCGTATTATTTTATATCGTGTAACGCTACGCTATTTTTTAATCATTGTAAGTTATGTTCAACCTTTTTAATTTAATGTCTCGTAGCTAAGTTATTATTATGCTTATTTAATCCGAAGTAATCATGATGTTGGGCTAATTGCTAAAATTGGGTAATTGGGCTTTGTACCATAATTGGGGTTTGGATAAAAGAACGACACTTGTGGAAATTAGACTATGGGCTATTAATGGGTTTTATATTAACTAAACAATACCTTGTTAATTTAATATACAAACTTATAATTTGACGTATTTATATATAACCACATACGCTTGACTGGGTACGGTGGGCGGGATATCGATAAATACCAATAATTATTTATTTTACCGGACACGGAACTGGATTAATAGTTAATAGACTTGTTGAAACAGGGGTGAATTACATTCAAGGGTAATTGGTGTAATTGTTAACAAAGTAGTAAAACCTTGGTTTACATGCAGTCGATAACCTGGTGTATTCATTAAACAAAGTATTAAAACCTTGTTACAATTCGAATCCCCAATTAGTTGAAATATTTGACTTCGGGAATAAAAATAATTTGACGAAGGCTTTCGCTCTTTATATTTATGACTGATGGACTATTATGGACAAATCCGTATGGACATATTAAATAATCCAGGACAAAGAACAATTAACCCATGGGCATAAAACTAAAATCAACACGTCAAACATCATGATTACGGAAGTTTAAATAAGCATAATTCTTTTATTTCATATTTAATTTCCTTTATTTTATATTTAATTGCACTTCTAATTATTGCACTTTTATTGTTATTGTATTTAATTGCACTTTTTAATTATCGCAAGTTTATTTTATCGCACTTTTATTATTCGCAATTTCATTATCGTTATTTACTTTACGCTTTAAATTAAGTCTTTTATTTATTTAATATTTTACATTTGGTTTTAACTGCGACTAAAGTTTTAAAATCGACAAACCGGTCATTAAACGGTAAAAACCCCCTTTATAATAATAATATTACTTATATATATATTTGTATTTTTATAAATTTAAACTAATATAGCGTTAAGCTTTGTGAAAAAGATTCCCTGTGGACCGGACTTACTAAAAACTACACTACTGTACGATTAGGTACACTGCCTATAAGTGTTGTAGCAAGGTTTAAGTATATCCATTCAATAAATAAATAAATATCTTGTGTAAAATTGTATCGTATTTAATAGTATTTCCTGCTAAAATTTAATAGTATTTTATACCCCTTAGCTTTGACATCACTAAAATTAGCAGGAAATCCACGGACCTCAGCATCAAACAGGGTCGCCAAGTGGTCAGATTTATCCTAACCATGAGAAGGATTTATCTTGTACAATGGGGAGGCACCGTGCAAATTAGCTTGATAAGACTAATGAATCAGATCCCCAGAAAGGATAATCTCCTTAAAGATCAAAAATCAGCTTTTAAGACTGATATTACTCAATCCTTAAGATTGACCTTAAAGATTGAGAATTACAACTCATGGAATTCAATGATATCTAAACTCGAGCTTGAACGAGAAAATATTTTGATCAAATTATAAACCGATTTGTTTTCTGAAAACCCATTTTCAATGCGTTCATTACCATTGAACGTAAAATCCTGGGAATTCACCTGGAATTCATTAGGTCACCTGAACCAAATCGGGTGTCAACCGTAAGAACGGTGGTTGCATAGCATGGTCAAAGACAGGACCTTGTGCCAGACCGACAAATTAAAAGGGTGAGCTTTACTATTGCTCCTACCAAGGATAGTAATTGCGTTCGACACGTTATAGACCATAATTAAAAGCATGTCAGGGGACATTGCCTTAACAGTTGCTTGTTCAACGCTTTCCTTTACAACCGGACGGTAGTTTACCGAAAGGTAATATACGGGACAAGTAAACTGGACGTGTTGCTTTCCAAATACAAGGTTAGCAAGTGGGTGACACAAAACCATAAGTTTTGAGCTAAAATTTTCAAATATGAAACCCACCAAACCCACAAAAATAATTTGCAAACACCGGTAAAGGGTTATTCCGGAAAACTTATCTAGGGTAATGTCATAACCCGTCCTTAACCGTAAGAACGTGTTAGATAACGTATGATTTCATTGCGAGGTATTGACCTCTATATGAGACATTTTTAAAAGAAAAACTGCATATATTATACATTACAAACCATGATTCTTATTTCTGATACAAGCTTTGGATGAAATAAAGATGATTATCGTTTAGCGATAATCTTCGACTTACAAACTTTACAAATGATGATAACAACACGATTTCTAGCATATTTTACAACACAAGTTCTTGGATATGCAGTCTTATTTTTGACACAAATATGCGTACGCAAGATCCTGCTCAAATTCAACATAATGCAGCGGAAGCTTTTAGAAATCACCTGAGAATAGACATGTTTTAAAAGGTCAACATAAAGTTGGTGAGATATAGGTTTAGTGCCGGCAGCAATATATATATATAGACCACAAGATTTCGTATATAAACAGTTTAATAAAAATATTCTAAGTGGTTGAGCACTTGGTAACCATACTTAACAATTAATCACGTCGCATATTCCCTTTAATATGAAATCTTACTACACTGTACCAAGTGTAGTCACGAAACGAAGTACTGTGCAACCATTGAATACTGGTCGTCCAGTCCGGTTGGGGTTGTCAGGCCCGATAGATCTATCAACAGGATTCGCGTTTACAATACCGCTGTAAATATTAGTTACCAAGCTACAGGGAAGTATGCCAGTGGTACAACTCAACGTAGAATATATTTTTCAGTTACTTGTATCCATATTGTAAAACATAAAATACATGTATTCTCATCCCGAAATATTTAGAGTTTAAAAGTGGGACTATATACTCACTTTCGCCCTGAAGATATATATAATTTGACTTGGTCTCCGGTTGATATCACGAACCTATCCATATATAATATATCAATACCTTTTCTTTTTAAACAAACGTCACATATATATACTTGTTATACTTTTAATACTTTGAATAATTCCTTAGTCCGTAGTTAGCAGTTCGTTGTTAGTAATTCAATTTTAATGGTTCATTTTTAGATGTTTAATATACCCGCAATGAAATAAATAAAACCCCCATCGTATATGTATTGGTCGAGATTAATCTTGACCCACGGTACCGGTGTTGTCAAATGACGTGTTGCGTACATAAAGTACCGGTGTTGTCAAATGACGTGTTGCGTACAAACATGGGATCTTATGATTAATCTTCTCGTAATGTTTACGGGTGATCCTGAACCATATAAAATTGAATTATGAGTACATATATATAAAATATCATGTTATTTTAAAAAGATGTGATTTATTTAATTTTCTCCAATTATTTTCGTAGCTAAACTAGTCTTAGATATCCGATCTCGTTTTGGTCATAGTTTCTTCGTTACAACTCCGTTTTCGTTGATTCAACTTGCCACTTCCTTGGATCGAGTCCCTCTTTAAGACTATGAACTGTAAATACCTTAGTTTGTATTCGAAATCATAGGTCATAGGTCAAACTTTAGTGAAACTTATGAAGTTAATCATTTTCCATCATGTAAACAACCTTAAATGATTATTTTTCTAAAAATACTTATACTTTGAGTTAAATCATGAAATTTTTATGTGTTATCATATTCATAGTAAAAATCATTTTTCCAGAAAATAAACCTCCAATTCAAAGTTTAAGATGGTTTTTAATTATCCAACCCAAAACAGCCCCCGGTTACACTCCGACGTCGTAAATTCAGTTTTTAAGGTGTTCTTTGAAAAACCAAGTTATACCTTGTTAAATTAGCATATACTTAAGTTATATTACAGGTCTTGAAGTATTTTAAAAGTTAAGTTAGAAGGATCTATTTAGTTTACAAACAAGTTTGAAAACATTCAAACTATGTTCTTGTTGTTAAATTTTTATACCACAAAATAAGATAGCTATATATATATGAATCGAATAAGGTTATGAACATAGTTACTACCTCAAGTTCCTTGGACAAGATTGCTGTAAAAGAGGAGTAAGAAGCTAGAATAAAAAGGGTGATGGAAGTGGATGAAAGATTGGAAGTAAGTTTGTGTTCTTGGAAGGATTTCTTGAAGTGTTTTTGTATGGTTTTCTTATGGTGTTTAAGTAAGGTTTTTATGGCTAGATCTTTAAGGTTTCTTGCTGGATTGTTATGGAGTTCAAAGGTTAAGAAAGAGTGTGTGTTTAGCTTAAGAAATTTGAAGTTAAAATGAATGAAAATGATGATACATATATACTACATAAAAACGTGTTTCATAAGGATACATGGACAAAATTTTAGTTTGTATTTTTGTAATTAGTCTTACAATCATTCAAAAGCAATTACCTTATACCTAGGGTAGTAACAAGGGCTGGTTAGGTGGTGATTTGATGTGTATATACCAATAGTAAATACGTATAGAAGCTAGGTATGATACGAGTACAAATACTCTAGGTATACGTATAGAAATTTTGTGAAAAATGGAATGAGGATTCAAATATAGCTATCTTTTGTGAATACACTTATATGATTTTATGTATTTAAGTCTTTAAAAGTGATTAAATACATTACTTATACGATATATGTATAAACATTATATGTTATAAGTATTTATGTCAAATAACGTTACGTATGGTTATCGTTTTGAAAACTTAAGTTAGTAGTTTCAAAATATACTTATAACTTATTGTTATTAATACAAAATAAGATATTAAAACATTCTTAGATCATGTTAAATATGTATATATACATATATATACACAAACGTATAATTATCATATGTTATATAGTTCGTGATATCATCGGTCAAACTAGACGGTCAATCGTTGTGTAAAACTCATTTCAAAAACATAATTCTCAACAATTTGGATTGCTTATCATGTTGGTAAGGTTTAATTTATGTAAATATTAATCTTATAAGTATAGAATGATCGAAAAAGTGCGGGTCGTTACATTACCTCCCCGTTAAATAAATTTCGTCCCGAAATTTTAAAATTGTACCTATTTTGCGTCATCGAGAAACAAGTGTGGATACTTTTGTTTCATCTGATCCTCTCGTTCCCAAGTAAACTCGGGACCTCTTCTAGCATTCCAACGAACCTTAACAATCGGTATGTTGCTCTGTTTGAGCTGTTTAACTTCACGGTCCATGATTTCGATTGGTTCTTCGACGAATTGTAGTTTCTCGTCGATATGGATTTCTTCAAGAGGAATAGTGAGGTCTTCCTTTGCAAGACACTTCTTAAGGTTTGAGACGTGAAAGGTATTATGTACCCCGGCGAGTTGTTGAGGTAACTCAAGTCGATAAGCTACCGGTCCAATGCGTTCAATAATCTTGAACGGGCCTACATATCTTGGGTTCAGCTTACCCCTTTTGCCGAAACGTATTACACCTTTCCAAGGTGACACCTTTAACATAACCATGTCCCCGACCTGAAACTCTAATGGTTTCCTTCGGACATCGGCGTAGCTCTTTTGGCGACTACGGGCTGTTTTCAATCTCTCCTTGATTTGTACTATCTTCTCAGTCGTTTCGTGTATGATCTCGGGACCAGTTAATTGTCGATCTCCTACTTCATTCCAACAGATAGGAGATCTACACTTCCTTCCATACAGTGCTTCGAATGGCGCAGCTTTAATGCTCGCATGATAACTATTATTATACGAGAATTCTGCTAACGGTAAATACTTATCCCATCCGTTTCCAAAATCGATCACACATGCCCTGAGCATGTCTTCAAGAGTTTGAATCGTTCTTTCACTCTGCCCATCGGTTTGCGGATGATATGCGGTGCTCATATCCAAACGAGTTCCTAGGGCCTCCTGTAGTGATTGCCAGAACTTTGAGGTAAATCTACTATCACGATCGGATATAATGGAAATAGGTATTCCATGCCTTGAAACAATTTCCTTTATATACAATCGTAATAGTTTCTCCATTCTATCCGTTTCCTTTATAGGCAAGAAATGTGCAGACTTGGTGAGACGATCAACAATCACCCAAATGGTGTCGTATCCCCAGGCAGTCTTTGGTAACTTCGTGATGAAATCCATGGTAATACCATCCCATTTCCATTCTGGGATTTCTGGTTGTTGAAGTAACCCTGACGGCTTTTGGTGTTCTGCTTTGACCTTGGAACAAGTTAAACACTCCCCAACATATGTTGCAACGTCTGTCTTTAAATTAGGCCACCAATAATGTGTCTTAAGATCTTGATACATCTTTCCAACTCCAGGATGTATCGAGTATCTTGTCTTATGTGCCTCGTTCAATATCAACTTCCTTAATCCACCCAACTTCGGTACCCAAATATGATTTGCAAAATATCGAATTCCATCTTCCCGCATAACGAGTTGCTTCTCATACTTCTTCATTATTTCATTTCCTATATTTTCTTTAGTAAGTGCTTCTCGTTGAACTTCTTTGATTTGTGAGTTGAGATTCATGCGAATTTTTATGTTCATCGCTCGTACTCGAATTGGTTCTCGTTCCTTTCTGCTTAGAGCATCGGCCACCACGTTTGCTTTCCCGGGATGATAACGAATTTCACAATCATAGTCATTTATTAACTCAACCCACCTACGTTGCCTCATGTTCAGCTGTTTTTGATCGAAAATATGTTGAAGGCTTTTATGATCAGTAAACACAGTGCATTTAACCCCATACAAGTAGTGTCTCCATATCTTCAATGCAAACACGACTGCTCCCAGTTCTAGATCATGCGTCGTATAATTCCGCTCGTGAATCTTTAATTGTCGGGATGCGTATGCAATAACTTTCTTTCGTTGCATAAGAACACAACCAAAACCTTGTCGCGAAGCGTCACAATATATTTCAAAATCATCGTTCCCTTTAGGTAACGATAAAATAGGCGCCGTAGTCAACCTCTTTTTCAGTAATTGAAATGCACTCTCCTGCTCAGAAGTCCATTCATATTTCTTCCCTTTTTGCGTTAACGCTGTCAACGGCTTAGCTATTCGGGAAAAATCTTGAATAAACCTTCTATAATAACCGGCTAAACCCAAAAATTGGCGTATCTGCATTGGTGTCTTAGGAGTCTCCCATTTTTCAATGGCTTCAATTTTTGCTGGATCAACCTGAATTCCTTTGCTACTAACAACGTGGCCAAGAAATTGCACTTCTTTCAACCAGAAAGCACATTTAGAAAATTTAGCATATATCTGTTCTTTTCTCAACAACTCTAATATCAACCTTAAATGCTGCTCATGCTCTTGCTCACTTTTGGAATAGATAAGAATATCATCAATGAAAACGATAACAAACTTATCTAGATATGGACTACAAACTCGATTCATGAGGTCCATGAATACAGCTGGCGCATTCGTCAATCCAAACGGCATGACCAAAAATTCGTAATGACCGTAGCGTGTCCGAAAAGCAGTTTTCGGTATATCTTCTTCTTTGACGCGTAGTTGATGATAGCCCGATCTTAGGTCGATTTTCGAATAAACACATGATCCTTGCAGTTGATCAAATAAGTCATCAATTCTCGGTAGTGGATACCGATTCTTGATAGTTAACTTATTTAATTCACGATAATCTATACACATCCTAAAAGATCCATCTTTCTTTTTAACAAATAGAATCGGAGCCCCCCACGGTGAAGTACTTGGTCGTATAAATCCACGATCCAGTAATTCTTTTAACTGACTCTGAAGTTCTTTTAACTCGGATGGTGCAAGTCTATATGGAGCACGGGCAACTGGTGCAGCTCCTGGTACTAAATCTATTTGAAATTCTACAGATCTAAATGGAGGTAATCCCGGCAACTCTTCCGGAAAGACTTCAGGAAAATCTCTTGCCACAGGCACGTCATTGATGCTCTTCACTTTTTCCTTCGTTTCGACTTTATTAACATGTGCTAAGATAGCATAGCACCCTTTCTTCAAGCACTTTTGAGCTTTCAAATAACTAATGAGTTTTAGCTTTGAGTTACCCTTCTCTCCATAAATCATTACTGGCGTTTTATCCTTACGAGGAATGCGAATTGCCTTCTTGGCACACACAACTTCAGCTCCTATTTTGGACATCCAGTCCATGCCGACTATCACATCAAAACTTCCTAATTCTACGGGTATTAAGTCAATTTTAAACGTTTCTCCGGCTAAATTTATTTTACAATCACGGCAAATTTTATCGGCTTTAATTAGTTTACCATTAGCTAACTCAATCATGTACTTAGCATCTAGAGGTAATGATGAACAATTCAATTTAGCGTGAAAGTCTCTACACACGTAACTTCTATCAGCACCAGTATCAAATATAATAGATGCGGATAAGTTATTAATGGTAAACGTACCCGTAACAAGCTCCGGGTCTTCACACGCCTCTCTAGCATTAATAACAAATGCTCTCCCTCGTGCAGGTCCGATATTCTTCTCTGGATTCGGGCACTGGCTCTTATAGTGACCTTGTTTTCCACACCCATAACAAGTAATGGTAGCCAAAGCAGTTCTATTTACATTGGTGGCAGGAGTCTTGGTACCATTTGTATTTGTAACGAGAGCCCTACAATCTTCAGCAAGATGACCCTTTCGATTACATTTGTTGCATACCACATTACAGTAGCCAGAGTGATGTTTGTGGCATCGGTTGCATAAAGGATTTTGTCCTTTGTAACCAAAGCTTGAACCACTACCTGCACCTTGCGTGGTTTCTTGTTTCTTAAAAGATTGTTGTTGGTTACCTCGATCATAATTTCCATTCCACTTTCTTTTGTTACCTGATACCTTCACATCAGTATTGGATGCTTTCTTATCCATGATGACCTGATCCATTAGCTCGTTTGCCATGGTTATAGCTTCATGAATTGTCTTAGGTTTCGATGCTGTAATGTTTGCCTTGACCTTTTTGGGCAAACCATCTTTGTACATTTCAATCTTCTGTTCTTCGGTTGGAACCAATTCAGGACATAGCAAAACTAATTCCATGAATCGCTGATTGTAGTTGGTGATTTCAGTACCAACAACCTTCAGGCTTCGTAATTCATCTTCCAACTTCCTAACCTCGTTCCTTGGACAATACTCGTTGATTAACATTGTTTTGAATTCTTCCCAAGGAGTATCATAAGCTACATCTCCTCCTACAGCCTTCACATAATTTTTCCACCACGTGAGTGCACTATCTTGTAAAGTGCACGATGCATACTTGGTCATGTCCTTTTCAACACAACCACTGATTTTAAACACAGTCTCCATCTTTTCTATCCACCGGGTTAAACCGATCGGTCCTTCTGTTCCACTGAATGATGAGGGCTTGCAAGCTTGAAAAGTTTTGTAAGTGCACCCCACACGAGGATTTGGGTTAACTGCAGCACCTCTTGCAGCCTCGACCCATAACATTCTGTCGTTCACTCGCTGATTGATGAGTTCCTGGATTTCTTGTTCCGTCATTCGGTTCAATCGCGCCATATTCTTCTATAAGAATGAAAAGAAAATAATTATTCACATGGAATATTATAGATGTAGTGTATATTTACAGTACATTATAGCTTATTAATAATATGAACCAGGTATTATTATAAAAGCCTTTTCTTCTTATTAGCATTTTATAATTATATCTAGGGTAGTACCTACCCGTTAATGTCCATACTTAATAGCTTAGTACAGAATCAATTACTACCATCTAAATAATACTTAACCATGGAAAATTATTGCATTTCACACTTCACTATTTTACATATGCTTATCTTACATCGAACATTAAGCAAACCACACTAATAATATTATACAAAACATTATATGATCCCATGGTTTAATACGGCAGCGCATCGTTTGGTCTATTTTCTAGGACGTTTAGGTTCAAAGAATCGCTTAACGCTTATCCTGGCTGTCTGCCTATATTTTGGCTGTGGGACTGAAGAACTGGATGCCGGGATAGAATGAATAGGAATAGCGGAAATAGGGGTGGTAGTGTCTAGTGGAGTTGGTGCCACATCATCCTTATTAAACTCAGGATTTGAATTTTCTAATTCATTAGCCTTTCGTTTCTTTCCTAGTTCGAACTCTTCTTTTGTAATTTCCTGTATTTCTTCCTCGGGTTCACTTTCCTCCTCGGGTTCACTTTCCTCCTCGGGTTCACTTTCCGGGTTCTCTATAGTTGGTTCATCCGGAATTTGTGAGTCTTCCCCAAAGATATCATTTTCGTCATCGGATAGGTTAATGACTGGAACACCATCTGAAGATTCTGGTTCGGAGTCGCTGAATGTGATAACAAGTTTTGAGCCCGACATCTATCATACAACAACTAACCCATTAGTACTACATAATATTTACATATAAATTTTAACCAACAATGATAAGCAATGGTTTTTAAATCAGACCCGGTCAAAGTCCAGACTTACTAATGTATCCTAACGACTTATCAGTTAGACACACTAATGCAAACCTGGTTCGCTAAGACCACCGCTCTGATGCCACATGTCATAACCCGTCCTTAACCGTAAGAACGTGTTAGATAACGTATGATTTCATTGCGAGGTATTGACCTCTATATGCGACATTTTTAAAAGAAAAACTGCATATATTATACATTACAAACCATGATTCTTATTTTTGATACAAGCTTTGGATGAAATAAAGTTGATTATCGTTTAGCGATAATCTTCGACTTACAAACTTTACAAATGATGATAACAACACGATTTCTAGCATATTTTACAACACAAGTTCTTGGATATGCAGTCTTATTTTTGACACAAATATGCGTACGCAAGATCCTGCTCAAATTCAACATAATGCAGCGGAAGCTTTTAGAAATCACCTGAGAATAGACATGTTTTAAAAGGTCAACATAAAGTTGGTGAGATATAGGTTTAGTGCCGGCAGCAATATATATATATAGACCACAAGATTTCGTATATAAACAGTTTAATAAAAATATTCTAAGTGGTTGAGCACTTGGTAACCATACTTAACAATTAATCACGTCGCATATTCCCTTTAATATGAAATCTTACTACACTGTACCAAGTGTAGTCACGAAACGAAGTACTGTGCAACCGTTGAATACTGGTCGTCCAGTCCGGTTGGGGTTGTCAGGCCCGATAGATCTATCAACAGGATTCGCGTTTACAATACCGCTGTAAATATTAGTTACCAAGCTACAGGGAAGTATGCCAGTGGTACAACTCAACGTAGAATATATTTTTCAGTTACTTGTGTCCATATTGTAAAACATAAAATACATGTATTCTCATCCCGAAATATTTAGAGTTTAAAAGTGGGACTATATACTCACTTTCGCCTTGAAGATATATATAATTTGACTTGGTCTCCGGTTGATATCACGAACCTATCCATATATAATATATCAATACCTTTTCTTTTTAAACAAACGTCACATATATATACTTGTTATACTTTTAATACTTTGAATAATTTCTTAGTCCGTAGTTAGCAGTTCGTTGTTAGTAATTCAATTTTAATGGTTCATTTTTAGATGTTTAATATACCCGCAATGAAATAAATAAAACCCCCATCGTATATGTATTGGTCGAGATTAATCTTGACCCACGGTACCGGTGTTGTCAAATGACGTGTTGCGTACATAAAGTACCGGTGTTGTCAAATGACGTGTTGCGTACAAACATGGGATCTTATGATTAATCTTCTCGTAATGTTTACGGGTGATCCTGAACCATATAAAATTGAATTATGAGTACATATATATAAAATATCATGTTATTTTAAAAAGATGTGATTTATTTAATTTTCTCCAATTATTTTCGTAGCTAAACTAGTCTTAGATATCCGATCTCGTTTTGGTCATAGTTTCTTCGTTACAACTCCGTTTTCGTTGATTCAACTTGCCACTTCCTTGGATCGAGTCCCTCTTTAAGACTATGAACTGTAAATACCTTAGTTTGTATTCGAAATCATAGGTCATAGGTCAAACTTTAGTGAAACTTATGAAGTTAATCATTTTCCATCATGTAAACAACCTTAAATGATTATTTTTCTAAAAATACTTATACTTTGAGTTAAATCATGAAATTTTTATGTGTTATCATATTCATAGTAAAAATCATTTTTCCAGAAAATAAACCTCCAATTCAAAGTTTAAGATGGTTTTTAATTATCCAACCCAAAACAGCCCCCGGTTACACTCCGACGTCGTAAATTCAGTTTTTAAGGTGTTCTTTGAAAAACCAAGTTATACCTTGTTAAATTAGCATATACTTAAGTTATATTACAGGTCTTGAAGTATTTTAAAAGTTAAGTTAGAAGGATCTATTTAGTTTGCAAACAAGTTTGAAAACATTCAAACTATGTTCTTGTTGTTAAATTTTTATACCACAAAATAAGATAGCTATATATATATGAATCGAATAAGGTTATGAACATAGTTACTACCTCAAGTTCCTTGGACAAGATTGCTGTAAAAGAGGAGTAAGAAGCTAGAATCAAAAGGGTGATGGAAGTGGATGAAAGATTGGAAGTAAGTTTGTGTTCTTGGAAGGATTTCTTGAAGTGTTTTTGTATGGTTTTCTTATGGTGTTTAAGTAAGGTTTTTATGGCTAGATCTTTAAGGTTTCTTGCTGGATTGTTATGGAGTTCAAAGGTTAAGAAAGAGTGTGTGTTTAGCTTAAGAAATTTGAAGTTAAAATTGTAATGACCCGCACTTTTTCGATCGTTCTATACTTATAAGATTAATATTTATATAAATTAAACCTTACCAACATGATAAGCAATCCAAATTGTTAAGATTTATGTTTTTGAAAAGAGTTTTACACAACGTTTGACCGTCTAGTTTGACCGATGATATCACGAACTATACAATATATGATAATTATACATACATATTTAACATGATCTCAGGATGTTTTAATATCTCATTTTGTATTAATAACAAAAAGTCATAAGTATATTTTGAAACTACTAACTTAAGTTTTCAAAACAATAACCATACGTAACGTTATTTGACATAAATACTGATGATTTATAATGTTTATACATATATCGTATAAGTAATGTATTTAATCATTTTTAAAGGGCTTTTATACATAAAACAATATAAGTATATTTACAAAAGATAGTTATATTTGAATTTTCGTTCCGTTTCCTCAATAATCCTATACGTATATCTAGGGTACTATACACAGCTTCTAGAAGTATTTACTATTGGTATATACCAATAGAAATCTTCAATTATTGGAATAATATGTCATTCATGACATAATAAATTTTAACTTATCTTAGATATTTTCACTAAAAACCAAATTTTCAAGCCTATAAATAAGCACCATTTCTAACTCATTTTTACACATTCATTTTCCAAATTTTACTTCCAATTTTCACACACACTTGCAAGAACTCTCTCAACTTTTATTTTACTACTTCTTTCCAGCAACTTTACATTTTAAACTTGAGGTAAAAACTCTACTTCAACTCTTTTTCAATTCATATATTTATAGCTATATATATAAGAGTTTATAAACTAGAACATAGTTTGAATGATTTCAAACTTGTTCGCAAACTAAATAGATCCTTCTAACTTAACTTTTAAAATACTTCAAGACCTGTAATATAACTTAAAAATATGCTAATTTAACAAGGTATAACTTGGTTTTTCAAAGAACACCTTAAAAACTGTTTTTATGACGTCGGGGTGCAACCGGGGGCTATTTTGGGTTGGATAATTAAAAACCATCTTAAACTTTGAATTGGAGGTTTATTTTCTGGAAAAATGATTTTTACTATGAATATGATAACACATAAAAATTTCATGATTTAACTCAAAGTATAAGTATTTTTAGAAAAATAATCATTTAAGGTTGTTTACATGATGGAAAATGATTAACTTCATAAGTTTCACTAAAGTTTGACCTATGACCTGTGATTTCGAATACAAACTAAGGTATTTACAGTTCATAGTCTTAAAGAGGGACTCGATCCAAGGAAGTGGCAAGTTGAATCAACGAAAACGGAGTTGTAACGAAGAAACTATGACCAAAACGAGATCGGATATCTAAGACTAGTTTGGCTACGAAAATAATTGGAGAAAATTAAATAAATCACATCTTTTTAAAATAACATGATATTTTATATATATGTACTCATAATTTAATTTTATATGGTTCAGGATCACCCGTAAACAATACGAGAAGATTAATCATAAGATCCCATGATTGTACGCAACACGTCATTTGACAACACCGGTACCATGGGTCAAGATTAATCTCGACCAATACATATACGATGGGGGTTTTTATTTATTTCATTGGGGGTTTATTAAACACCTAAAAATGAACCATTAAAATTGAATTACTAACATCGGACTGCTAACTACGGACTAAGAAATTATTAAAACTATTAAAAGTATAAAAAGTATATATATGTGACGATTGTTTAAAATAGAAATATATTGATAAACTATATATGGATAGGTTTGTGATATCAACCGGAGACCAAGTCAAATTATATATATATCTTCAAGACGAAAGTGAGTATATAGTCCCACTTTTAAACTCTCAATATTTCGGGATGAGAATACATGTATTATATGTTTTACGTTATGGACACAAGTAACTGAAAAATATATTCTACGTTGAGTTGTACCACTGGCATACTTCCCTGTAGCTTGGTAACTGTTATTTACAGCGGTATTGTAAACGCGAATCCTGTTGATAGATCTATCGGGCCTGACAACCCCAACCGGACTGGACGACCAGTATTCAACGGTTGCACAGTACTTCGTTTCGTGACTACACTTGGTACGGTGTAGTAAGATTTCATAATAAAGGGAATATGCGACGTGATTAAATGTTAAGTATGGTTACCAAGTGCTCAACCACTTAGAATATTTTTATTAAACTGTTTATATACGAAATCTTGTGGTCTATATATATATATTGCTGCCGGCATTAAACCTATATCTCACCAACTTTATGTTGACCTTTTAAAACATGTCTATTCTCAGGTGATTACTAAAGCTTCCGCTGCATTATGTTGAATTTGAGCAGGATCTTGCGTACGCATATTTGTGTCAAAAATAAAACTGCATACCCAAGGATTTGTGTTGTAAAATATGCTCGAAATCGTGTTGTTATCATTATATGTAAAGTTTGTAAGTCGAAGATTATCGCTAAACGATAATCATCTTTTTATTGTCTAAAGCTTGTAACAAAAATAATGGTTATGGTTTGTAATGTATAATATATGCAGTTTCTCTTTTAAAAATGTCGCATATAGAGGTCAATACCTCGCAATGAAATCATACGTTATCTAACACGTTCTTATGGTTAAGGACGGGTTATGACATGTGGTATCAGAGCGGTGGTCTTAGCGAACCAGGTTTGCATTAGTGTGTCTAACCGATAAGTCGTTAGGATACATTAGTAAGTCTGGACTTTGACCGGGTCTGATTTAAAAACCATTGCTTATCATTGTTGGTTAAAATTTATATGTAAATATTATGTAGTACTAATGGGTTAGTTGTTGTATGATAGATGTCGGGCTCAAAACTTGTTATCACATTCAGCGACTCCGAACCAGAATCTTCAGATGGTGTTCCAGTCATTAACCTATCCGATGACGAAAATAATATCTTTGGGGAAGACTCACAAATTCCGGATGAACCGACTATAGAGAACCCGGAAAGTGAACCCGAGGAGGAAAGTGAACCCGAGGAGGAAAGTGAACCCGAGGAGGAAAGTGAACCCGAGGAGGAAAGTGAACCCGAGGAAGAAATACAGGAAATTACAAAAGACGAGTTCGAACTAGGAAAGAAACGAAAGGCTAATGAATTAGAAAATTCAAATCCCGAGTTTAGTAAGGATGATGTGGCACCAACTCCACTAGACACTACCACCCCTATTCCCGCTATTCCTATTCGTGCTGTCCCGGCATCCAGTTCTTCAGCCCCACAGCCAAAATATAGGCAGACAGCTAGGATAAGCGTTAGGCCATTCCTTGAACCTAAACGTCCTAGAAAATAGACCAAACGATGCGCTGCCGTATTAAACCATGGGATCATATAATGTTTTGTATAATATTATTAGTGTGGTTTGCTTAATGTTCGATACAAGATAAGCATATGTAAAATAGTGAAGTGTGAAATGCAATAATTTTCCATGGTTAAGTATTATTTAGATGGTAGTAATTGATTCTGTACTAAGCTATTAAGTATGGACATTAACGGGTAGGTACTACCCTAGATATAATTATAAAACGCTAATAAGAAGAAAAGGCTTTTATAATAATACCTGGTTCATATTATTAATAAGCTATAATGTACTGTAAATATACACTACATCTATAATATTCCATGTGAATAATTATTTTCTTTTCATTCTTATAGAAGAATATGGCGCGATTGAACCGAATGACGGAACAAGAAATCCAGGAACTCATCAATCAACGAGTGAACGACAGAATGTTATGGGTCGAGGCTGCAAGAGGTGCTGCAGTTAACCCAAATCCTCGTGTGGGGTGCACTTACAAAACTTTTTAAGCTTGCAAGCCCTCATCATTCAGTGGAACAGAAGGACCAATCGGTTTAACCCGGTGGATAGAAAAGATGGAGACTGTGTTTAAAATCAGTGGTTGTGTTGAAAAGGACATGACCAAGTATGCATCGTGCACTTTACAAGATAGTGCACTCACGTGGTGGAAAAATTATGTGAAGGCTGTAGGAGGAGATGTAGCTTATGATACTCCGTGGGAAGAATTCAAAACAATGTTAATCAACGAATATTGTCCAAGGAACGAGGTTAGGAAGTTGGAAGATGAGTTACGAAGTCTGAAGGTTATTGGTACTGAAATCACCAACTACAATCAGCGATTCATGGAATTAGTTTTGCTATGTCCTGAATTGGTTCCAACCGAAGAACGGAAGATTGAAATGTACAAAGATGGTTTGCCCAAAAAGGTCAAGGCAAACGTTACAGCATCGAAACCTAAGACAATTCATGAAGCTATAACCATGGCAAACGAGCTAATGGATCAGGTCATCATGGATAAGAAAGCATCCAATACTGATGTGAAGGTATCAGGTAACAAAAGAAAGTGGAATGGAAATTATGATCGAGGTAACCAACAACAATCTTTTAAGAAACAAGAAACCATACAAGGTGCAGGTGGTGGTTCAAGCTTTGGTTACAAAGGACAAAATCCTTTATGCAACCGATGCCACAAACATCACTCTGGCTACTGTAATGTGGTATGCAACAAATGTAATCGAAAGGGTCATCTTGCTGAAGATTGTAGGGCTCTCGTTACAAATACAAATGGTACCAAGACTCCTGCCACCAATGCAAATAGAACTGCTTTGGCTACCATTACTTGTTATGGGTGTGGAAAACAAGGTCACTATAAGAGCCAGTGTCCGAATCCAGAGAAGAATAATGGATCTGCACGTGGAAGAGCATTTGTTATTAATGCTAGAGAGGCGTGTGAAGACCCGGAGCTTGTTACGGGTACGTTTACCATTAATAACTTATCCGCATCTATTATATTTGATACTGGTGCTGATAGAAGTTACGTGTGTAGAGACTTTCACGCTAAATTGAATTGTTCATCATTACCTCTCGATGCTAAGTACATGATTGAGTTAGCTAATGGTAAACTAATTAAAGCCGATAAAATTTGCCGTGATTGTAAAATAAATTTAGCCGGAGAAACGTTTAAAATTGACTTGATACCCGTAGAATTAGGAAGTTTTGATGTAATAGTCGGCATGGACTGGATGTCCAAAATAGGAGCTGAAGTTGTGTGCGCCAAGAAGGCAATTCGCATTCCTCGTAAGGATAAAACGCCAGTAATGATTTATGGAGAGAAGGGTAACTCAAAGCTAAAACTCATTAGTTATTTGAAAGCTCAAAAGTGCTTGAAGAAAGGGTGCTATGCTATCTTAGCACATGTTAATAAAGTCGAAACAAAGGAAAAAGTGAAGAGCATCAATGACGTGCCTGTGGCAAGAGATTTTCCTGAAGTCTTTCCGGAAAAGTTGCCGGGATTACCTCCATTTAGATCTGTAGAATTTCAAATAGATTTAGTACCAGGAGCTGCACCAGTGGCTCGTGCTCCATATAGACTTGCACCGTCCGAGTTAAAAGAACTTCAGAGTCAGTTAAAAGAATTACTGGATCATGGATTCATATGACCAAGTACTTCACCGTGGGGAGCTCCGATTCTATTTGTTAAAAAGAAAGATGGATCTTTTAGGATGTGTATAGATTATCGTGAATTAAATAAGTTAACTATCAAGAATCGGTATCCACTACCGAGAATTGACGACTTATTTGATCAACTCCAAGGATCATGTGTGTACTCAAAAATTGACTTAAGGTCGGGCTATCATCAATTACGTGTCAAAGAAGAAGATATACCGAAAACTGCTTTTCGGACACGTTATGGTCATTACGAATTTTTGGTTATGCCGTTTGGATTGACGAATGCGCCAGCTGTATTCATGGACCTCATGAATCGAGTTTGTAGTCCGTATTTAGATAAGTTTGTTATCGTTTTCATTGATGATATTCTTATCTATTCCAAGAGTGAGCAAGAGCATGAAGAGCATTTAAGGTTGATATTAGAGTTGTTGAGAAAAGAACAACTATATGCTAAATTTTCTAAGTGTGCTTTTTGGTTGAAAGAAGTTCAATTTCTTGGCCACGTTGTTAGTAGCAAAGGAATTCAGGTTGATCCAGCAAAAACTGAAGCCATTGAAAAATGGGAGACTCCTAAGACACCAACGCAGATACGTCAATTTTTGGGTTTAGCCGGTTATTATAGAAGGTTTATTCAAGATTTTTCCCGAATAGCTAAGCCGTTGACAGCGTTAACGCAAAAAGGGAAGAAATATGAATGGGCTTCTGAGCAGGAGAATGCATTTCAATTACTAAAGAAGAAGTTATCTACGGTGCCTATTTTATCGTTACCAGAAGGGAACGATGATTTTGAAATATATTGTGACGCTTCGCGACAAGGTTTTGGTTGCGTTCTTATGCAACGAAAGAAAGTTATTGCATACGCATCCCGAAAATTGAAGATTCACGAGCGGAATTATACGACGCATGATCTAGAACTGGGAGCAGTCGTGTTTGCATTGAAGATATGGAGACACTACTTGTATGGGGTTAAATGCACTGTGTTTACTGATCATAAAAGCCTTCAACATATTTTTGATCAGAAACAGCTGAACATGAGACAACGTAGGTGGGTCGAGTTAATAAACGACTATGATTGTGAAATTCGTTATCATCCCGGGAAGGCGAACGTGGTGGCCGATGCTTTAAGCAGAAAGGAACGAGAACCAATTCGAGTACGAGCGATGAACATAAAAATTCGCATGAATCTCAACTCACAAATCAAAGAAGTTCAACGAGAAGCACTTACTAAAGAAAATATAGGAAATGAAATAATGAAGAAGTATGAGAAGCAACTCGTTATGCGGGAAGATGGAATTCGATATTTTGCAAATCGTATTTGGGTACCGAAGTTGGGTGGATTAAGGAAGTTGATATTAAATGAGGCACATAAGACAAGATACTCGATACATCCTGGAGTTGGAAAGATGTACCAAGATCTTAAGACACATTATTGGTGGCCTAATTTAAAGACAGACGTTGCAACATATGTTGGGGAATGTTTAACTTGTTCCAAAGTCAAAGCTGAACACCAGAAGCCGTCAGGGTTACTTCAACAACCAGAAATCCCAGAATGGAAATGGGATGGTATTACCATGGATTTCATCACGAAGTTACCAAAGACTGCCTGGGGATACGACACCATTTGGGTGATTGTTGATCGTCTCACCAAGTCTGCACACTTCTTGCCTATAAAGGAAACGGATAGAATGGAGAAACTATTACGATTGTATATAAAGGAAGTTGTTTCAAGGCATGGAATACCTATTTCCATTATATCCGATCGTGATAGTAGATTTACATCAAAGTTCTGGCAATCACTACAGGAGGCCCTAGGAACTCGTTTGGATATGAGTACCGCGTATCATCCGCAAACTGACGGGCAGAGTGAAAGAACGATTCAGACTCTTGAAGACATGCTCAGGGCATGTGTGATCGATTTTGGAAACGGATGGGATAAATATCTACCATTAGCAGAATTCTCGTATAATAATAGTTATCATGCGAGCATTAAAGCTGCGCCATTCGAAGCATTGTACGGAAGGAAGTGTAGATCTCCTATTTGTTGGAATGAAGTAGGAGATCGACAATTAACTGGTCCCGAGATCATACACGAAACGACTGAGAAGATAGTACAAATCAAGGAGAGATTGAAAACAGCCCGTAGTCGCCAAAAGAGCTACGCCGATGTTTGAAGGAAACCATTAGAGTTTCAGATCGGTGACATGGTTATGTTAAAGGTGTCACCTTGGAAAGGTGTAATACGTTTTGGAAAAAGGGGTAAACTAAACCCAAGGTATGTAGGCCCGTTCAAGATCATCGAACGCATTGGACCGGTAGCTTATCGACTCGAGTTACCGCAACAACTCGCCGGAGTACATAATACCTTTCACGTCTCAAACCTTAAGAAGTGTCTTGCAAAGGAAGACCTCACCATTCCTCTTGAAGAAATCCATGTCGACGAGAAACTACAATTCATCGAAGAACCAATCGAAATCATGGATCGTGAAGTTAAACGGCTCAAGCAGAGCAACATACCGATCGTTAAGGTTCGATGGAATGCTCGAAGGGGTCCCGAGTTTACTTGGGAACGAGAGGATCAAATGAAACAAAAATATCCACACTTGTTTTCCGATGACGCAAAATAGGTACAATTTTAAAATTTCGGGACGAAATTTATTTAACGGGTAGGTACTGTAATGACCCGCACTTTTTCGATCGTTCTATACTTATAAGATTAATATTTATATAAATTAAACCTTACCAACATGATAAGCAATCCAAATTGTTAAGATTTATGTTTTTGAAAAGAGTTTTACACAACGTTTGACCGTCTAGTTTGACCGATGATATCACGAACTATACAATATATGATAATTATACATACATATTTAACATGATCTCAGGATGTTTTAATATCTCATTTTGTATTAATAACAAAAAGTCATAAGTATATTTTGAAACTACTAACTTAAGTTTTCAAAACAATAACCATACGTAACGTTATTTGACATAAATACTGATGATTTATAATGTTTATACATATATCGTATAAGTAATGTATTTAATCATTTTTAAAGGGCTTTTATACATAAAACAATATAAGTATATTTACAAAAGATAGTTATATTTGAATTTTCGTTCCGTTTCCTCAATAATCCTATACGTATATCTAGGGTACTATACACAGCTTCTAGAAGTATTTACTATTGGTATATACCAATAGAAATCTTCAATTATTGGAATAATATGTCATTCATGACATAATAAATTTTAACTTATCTTAGATATTTTCACTAAAAACCAAATTTTCAAGCCTATAAATAAGCACCATTTTTAACTCATTTTTACACATTCATTTTCCAAATTTTACTTCCAATTTTCACACACACTTGCAAGAACTCTCTCAACTTTTATTTTACTACTTTTTTCCAGCAACTTTACATTTTAAACTTGAGGTAAAAACTCTACTTCAACTCTTTTTCAATTCATATATTTATAGCTATATATATAAGAGTTTATAAACTAGAACATAGTTTGAATGATTTCAAACTTGTTCGCAAACTAAATAGATCCTTCTAACTTAACTTTTAAAATACTTCAAGACCTGTAATATAACTTAAAAATATGCTAATTTAACAAGGTATAACTTGGTTTTTCAAAGAACACCTTAAAAACTGTTTTTATGACGTCGGGGTGCAACCGGGGGCTGTTTTGGGTTGGATAATTAAAAACCATCTTAAACTTTGAATTGGAGGTTTATTTTCTGGAAAAATGATTTTTACTATGAATATGATAACACATAAAAATTTCATGATTTAACTCAAAGTATAAGTATTTTTAGAAAAATAATCATTTAAGGTTGTTTACATGATGGAAAATGATTAACTTCATAAGTTTCACTAAAGTTTGACCTATGACCTGTGATTTCGAATACAAACTAAGGTATTTACAGTTCATAGTCTTAAAGAGGGACTCGATCCAAGGAAGTGGCAAGTTGAATCAACGAAAACGGAGTTGTAACGAAGAAACTATGACCAAAACGAGATCGGATATCTAAGACTAGTTTGGCTACGAAAATAATTGGAGAAAATTAAATAAATCACATCTTTTTAAAATAACATGATATTTTATATATATGTACTCATAATTTAATTTTATATGGTTCAGGATCACCCGTAAACAATACGAGAAGATTAATCATAAGATCCCATGATTGTACGCAACACGTCATTTGACAACACCGGTACCATGGGTCAAGATTAATCTCGACCAATACATATACGATGGGGGTTTTTATTTATTTCATTGGGGGTTTATTAAACACCTAAAAATGAACCATTAAAATTGAATTACTAACATCGGACTGCTAACTACGGACTAAGAAATTATTAAAACTATTAAAAGTATAAAAAGTATATATATGTGACGATTGTTTAAAATAGAAATATATTAATAAACTATATATGGATAGGTTTGTGATATCAACCGGAGACCAAGTCAAATTATATATATATCTTCAAGACGAAAGTGAGTATATAGTCCCACTTTTAAACTCTCAATATTTCGGGATGAGAATACATGTATTTTATGTTTTACGTTATGGACACAAGTAACTGAAAAATATATTCTACGTTGAGTTGTACCACTGGCATACTTCCCTGTAGCTTGGTAACTGTTATTTACAGCGGTATTGTAAACGCGAATCCTGTTGATAGATCTATCGGGCCTGACAACCCCAACCGGACTGGACGACCAGTATTCAACGGTTGCACAGTACTTCGTTTCGTGACTACACTTGGTACGGTGTAGTAAGATTTCATAATAAAGGGAATATGCGACGTGATTAAATGTTAAGTATGGTTACCAAGTGCTCAACCACTTAAAATATTTTTATTAAACTGTTTATATACGAAATCTTGTGGTCTATATATATATATTGCTGCCGGCATTAAACCTATATCTCACCAACTTTATGTTGACCTTTTAAAACATGTCTATTCTCAGGTGATTACTAAAGCTTCCGCTGCATTATGTTGAATTTGAGCAGGATCTTGCGTACGCATATTTGTGTCAAAAATAAAACTGCATACCCAAGGATTTGTGTTGTAAAATATGCTCGAAATCGTGTTGTTATCATTATATGTAAAGTTTGTAAGTCGAAGATTATCGCTAAACGATAATCATCTTTTTATTGTCTAAAGCTTGTAACAAAAATAATGGTTATGGTTTGTAATGTATAATATATGCAGTTTCTCTTTTAAAAATGTCGCATATAGAGGTCAATACCTCGCAATGAAATCATACGTTATCTAACACGTTCTTATGGTTAAGGACGGGTTATGACAAAAATGAATGAAAATGATGATACATATATACTACATAAAAACGTGTTTCATAAGGATACATGGACAAAATTTTAGTTTGTATTTTTGTAATTAGTCTTACAATCATTCAAAAGCAATTACCTTATACCTAGGGTAGTAACAAGGGCTGGTTAGGTGGTGATTTGATGTGTATATATCAATAGTAAATACGTATAGAAGCTAGGTATGATACGAGTACAAATACTCTAGGTATACGTATAGAAATTTTGTGAAAAATGAAATTTTGTGAAAAATTTTGTAAATACGTATAGAAGCTAGGTGAATACACTTATATGATTTTATGTATTTAAGTCTTTAAAAGTGATTAAATACATTACTTATACGATATATGTATAAACATTATATGTTATAAGTATTTATGTCAAATAACGTTACGTATGGTTATCGTTTTGAAAACTTAAGTTAGTAGTTTCAAAATATACTTATAACTTATTGTTATTAATACAAAATAAGATATTAAAACATTCTTAGATCATGTTAAATATGTATATATACATATATATACACAAACGTATAATTATCATATGTTATATAGTTCGTGATATCATCGGTCAAACTAGACGGTCAATCGTTGTGTAAAACTCATTTCAAAAACATAATTCTCAACAATTTGGATTGCTTATCATGTTGGTAAGGTTTAATTTATGTAAATATTAATCTTATAAGTATAGAATGATCGAAAAAGTGCGGGTCGTTACAGGTAAAAACTAGATTTAATTTTCAAAAGATCAAATGTTTTCATAAAGATCCAATTTCCTTAATGGATCTAAATTTTTATAGTCTTGTGGGACTGTAAACCATATCGTTACTACCATTGTTTATACCGCCGTATAGAAATCACTGATGTACAAAGTGTGAAGAATAAAGAAGTGATTCTAGTATTTCAAGACTATATTGCTTGAGGGCAAGCAACGCTCAAGTGTGGGAATATTTGATAATGCTAAAAACGAACATATATTTCATAGCATTATTCCCCAAGAAAGACAGGCTTTTAGTTTCAATTGTTCTATTTACAAGTGATATTCGTTTAAATATTAAAAAGTGAAGACAAAAGACAGATTCGACGAATTGAAGACGTAAACGACCAAAAAGCTCAAAAGTACAAAATACAATCAAAGAGGTTCCAATTATTGATAAGAAACGTCTCGTAATTACAAGAGTACAAGATTCAGAACGCAAAGTACAAGATATTAAATTGTACGCAAGGACGTTCGAAAATCCGGAACCGGGACCAGAGTCAACTCTCAACGCTCGACGCAACGGACTAAAAATTACAAGTTAACTATGTATATAAATATAATATAATATATAATTAATTATATATATTATATATATATTATATTTATATAATAAACCGTCGGTAAACAAAGAGCCAAAATGGAGTGAGCTGTAATTACAAACTCCGCGACTCGCGGAGTTTGAAGAGCAAAAAGGGCGAGAGTCCCGGAGCTCACCTGGACTCAATTCCCTATAAAAGCAAACGCAGTTTGATCGCAAAAACCATATAATATATCCATCCATCTATCTATACGTAAATATATATATATAATTTATATTTTAATTTTAATTTTAATTTTAAATCCTAATAATAAGGGTATGTTAGCGAATGTTGTAAGGGTGTAAGTCAAAATTCTGTCCGTGTAACGCTACGCTATTTTTTAATCATTGTAAGTTATGTTCAACCTTTTTAATTTAATGTCTCGTAGCTAAGTTATTATTATGCTTATTTAATCCGAAGTAATCATGATGTTGGGCTAATTACTAAAATTGGGTAATTGGGCTTTGTACCATAATTGGGGTTTGGATAAAAGAAAGACACTTGTGGAAATTAGACTATGGGCTATTAATGGGTTTTATATTAACTAAACAATACCTTGTTAATTTAATATACAAACTTATAATTCGACGTATTTATATATAACCACATACGCTTGACTGGGTACGGTGGGCGGGATATCTATAAATACCAATAATTATTCATTTTACCGGACACGGAACTGGATTAATAGTTAATAGACTTGTTGAAACAGGGGTGAATTACATTCAAGGGTAATTGGTGCAATTATTAACAAAGTAGTAAAACCTTGGTTTACACGCAGTCGATAACCTGGTGTATTCATTAAACAAAGTATTAAAACCTTATTACAATTCGAATCCCCAATTAGTTGAAATATTTGACTTCGGGAATAAAAATAATTTAACGAAGGCTTTCGCTCTTTATATTTATGACTGATGGACTATTATGGACAAATCCGTATAGACATATTAAATAATCCAGGACAAAGAACAATTAACCCATGGGCATAAAACTAAAATCAACACGTCAAACATCATGATTACGGAAGTTTAAATAAGCATAATTCTTTTATTTCATATTTAATTTCCTTTATTTTATATTTAATTGCACTTCTAATTATTGCACTTTTATTGTTATTGTATTTAATTGCACTTTTTAATTATCGCAAGTTTATTTTATCGCACTTTTATTATTCGCACTTTCATTATCGTTATTTACTTTACGCTTTAAATTAAGTCTTTTTTTTATTTAACATTTTACATTTGATTTTAACTGCGACTAAAGTTTTAAAATCAACAAACCGGTCATTAAACGGTAAAAACCCCCCTTTATAATAATAATATTACTTATATATATATATATATATATTTGTATTTTTATAAAAGTAAACTAATATAGCGTTAAGCTTTGTTTAAAGATTCCTTGTGGAACGAACCGGAATTACTAAAAACTACACTACTGTATGATTAGGTACACTGCCTATAAGTGTTGTAGCAAGGTTTAAGTATATCCATTCAATAAATAAATAAATATCTTGTGTAAAATTGTATCGTATTTAATAGTATTTCCTGCTAAAATTTAATAGTATTTTATACCCCTTAGCTTTAACTATCAAGTATTTTTGGCGCCGCTGCCGGGGATCAATTTAGCTTAAAAGCCGGAAGCGTAACGCTAAATTTTTTTTTAAAAAAAAAGGTTTTTATTTTTAGTTTACTTTTATTAAAATTCACTTTTGTTAAAATACATTTTTAATTATTCGAAAATATAAAAAGAAAACAAAAATATAAATATTTTTAAGAATTTGTTAAATATTTAAGTTTTGTAAAGTTTTTTTTATTTTTATTTAATAAAAATTATAAGTTTTATTTAAATATTTTGTGTTTATTTAAAATATATAAGAAAAAAAACGTCGAATTAAAAAAAGTACCTGAGTTGAGAATTGGAACCCCGCGACTCGCGGAGTTTGCAGGTTTAAAACTCCACGACTCGCGGAGCCACCCTGACAGGCGCACCCAGGTACCCTACTTCGCATTAATTACGGATTATATTAATTATTATTATTTTTTAAAACACTAAATTAGTTTAATTAATTTATTATCTAGTTTTAGTTTTAATTAATTAGTTTTAATTAATTATATTTAGTTTTATTATATATAAAAATTAATACTTTTATAAAATATATATAAAAATAATATTTTTATAAAAATAAGTAATTTTATCACTTTTTATTTTTATATTTTGTATCCTTTTATTTAGTGTAATCGTAATATTTTTATCGTTCGTCGTTAATTTTAAATTTAGTTTTGCCGTAGCTTATTTTTATTTTTAGATTTTTAGGCTTTGCCGTAAAATCCCTTAAGTGCTATTTCTTTAGACTAAGATTTAGGTGCTTTAGAATTTTGCGACGATTTTAAAATTTTAGTGCCTTTTAAGTTACGACGCGCTATTTCGTTATTTTTATTTTTCGACGTTTTTCGACGCGCATTCTTTTTCTTTCTTATTTCTCGACGCTTTAGTTTTTAGGACTTAGAAATTTTCTCTATTTCTTATCTAATATCTCAAACGGAAAGAAAAATTATTTAAGTGGTTAAATTAATAGACGTTGACAATTTTCTGCTTCGTAGTAATAGTTGGATTTGTTAGTGGCTGAGTTGTGAGCTTCCGATTTAAAGGGTTCTGGCTCCCTGCTGCATCTTTTGGCTATTCGAAACGTGGGCAAAAGAAGAAAAGTCTATTAATTGGACAACTTATATAAGTTTTTCTATTTTTATAACTAATAGGATAATTAGTAAATGCACCACATTGTAGCTAAAATTTGGCCATCGCAATAAAATGGAAAATTTTGAAAACAAGGCTATGGAAACTCTTTTTGATATCCAAAATCAATTAAATCAATACTCTCAAACGGGTGTTGATGACAATTCGTTCGGTCAATCTTGGATCACGAATGAAGAAACAATAACTGGTTGTGAAATCTGTGGAGATTATCACTCAACATGGGAATGTTATTATTACGTTCCTATGGAAAATTACGCACCCACGGAACCTGAATGGAATGATTATGAAGAATACAATTCAAATTGGGATTATTTCCAAGAATATTTCCAAACTCAACAACGAGTAGACGAGGAAAATTACGTGTCTGAAAATTTATTAGACAATATGAAAATCAAACTCGAAGAACTCAATGCTCAAAATGAAAATATGAGAGAGTTTGTAAACCGGCAAGCTGAAACTCAATCAGACCACACACCTGTTGATCTGAGGAGTATTGTACAAGAAAATCTCATATCATCGAATTTTGATGAATTCGAGAGCTCCGAAATCACCAACTATCCCGATAATACTTTTTATTCAGTCTTACCAATTTCACAACATAATGACACCTTAGCCTCTACCGACGAAATCATCAATCCATCAATGGATGATGAAGAAGAAGTAAGGGTGACAAATTGGTACTCTTGGGAAAACGATAACGTTGAAAATTTTACCCCCGAGGCCAAACCGAACTTCACCATTACACAACCTTCCAACCCAATATTCTCAATAGACGAGTCATCTACCGAAAATGAACTACGAGCTGTAATAGATAATGACACCTCGGATTTCACCCAATTAGGTAATAGAGGTGAAAACTTTGATCCCGAGAATAAACGGAAGGAAATGTTAGGAATTGTCCACCCTATAGAAATATGTATGTCGGTGTATATCGATCCATTTGACCAAGAACCAGAAAAGAGACATATCCATTTACTAAAAGCTACACCTAAAAAAGAATTAAGTAGTGACGATCGGGTGGGTCTAAACTTTAAACCCATTGATATAATATATACCACCCGAGATGTAAATAACTGGCTCACTATTTTAATTCTTGGAACTTATTCTACCGACTTCACATGTCGTCAGCTAAGTGTGGGGAAGTCTAACCCCGCTTAACGTTAAATTAGGGGTTCGGGTTAGTGCATAACTCATTAATAAAAATGCATGATAATTTAGGGTAAAATACGTATATTCAAAGATTATCAAACAGTTCAGAAAAGCAACCATTTTTGAAGAAAAATATGTGTGATAAAACAAGAAGGAATGAACGATGAGGCGCGCCATCTATCATTTGACGAGCTTTGTAATTACAAACTGGGTATTTTCAATCACTTTTCTACACTAATCACCCTCATGAATTTATAATTAGAGTCTGATTTCATGCAAATGAGGGCATTGCATGATCTCAAGTGTGGGGAAGGGTTATAAATTCTCTCGGGTTTATACGCCAAATTTTATGAAAATTTGAAAAAATTTCAACTAAATGAATTTAAAATCATGTTTATATATATTTATGAACGATGAAAACTAAGTGTTAATACCGAAATTATCGTTACCTCGAAAAGGACATAAATTGAGAAACAACTAAAATGCTTGAATTTATTTATTTAAGATATAAAAAGACGCATGAAAAAAGCTAAGTGTGGGGAGAATATACCAAGTTATTCAATAAAAAATTATCTATCACATGTTTCTGTAAAGTTTATTGCAGGTGCTTTTGTTTTGGACTAAATTAACTGTTTTACCCGATTTACTGTAATGAAAGATGGATCTACACGATGAATCAATTCCATCATTAAAAGGAAGTAAAGTCTTCCGAAAAAGAAACGCGCTTCTTGATTTAGGTCAGGAAGTTGTCGTCCAGACCAGCTGTAGGTTGACAAAAAATCTAGAAAAGTCATCACTAAAATCAGCAGGAAATCCACGGACCTCAGCATCAAACAGGGTCGCCAAGTGGTCAGATTTATCCTAAACATGAGAAGGATTTATCTCGTACAATGGGGGGACACCGTGCAAAATAGCTTGATAAGACTAATGAATCAGATCCCCAGAAAGGATAATCTCCTTATAGATCAAAAATCAGCTTTTAAGACTGATGTTACTCAATCCTTGAGATTGACCTTAAAGATTGAGAATTACAAACTCATGGAATTCAATGATATCTAAACTCGAGCTTGAACGAGAAAATATTTTGATCAAATTATAAACCGATTTGTTTTCTGAAAACCCATTTTTAATGCGTTCACTACCATTGAACGTAAAATCCTAGGAATTCACCTGGAATTCATTAGGTCACCTGAACCAAATCGGGTGTCAACCGTAAGAACGGTGGTTGCATAGCATGGTCAAAGACAGGACCTTGTGCCATACCGAAAAATTAAAAGGGTGAGCTTTACTATTGCTCCTACCAAGGATAGTAATTGCGTCTGACACGTTATAGACCATAATTAAAAGCATGTCAGGGAACATTGCCTTAACAGTTGCTTGTTCAACGCTTTCCTTTACAACCGGACGGTAGTTTACCGAAAGGTAATATACAGGACAAGTAAACTGGACGTGTTGCTTTCCAAATACAAGGTTAGCAAGTGGGTGACACAAAACCATAAGTTTTGAGCTAAAATTTTCAAATATGAAACCCACCAAACCCACAAAAATAATTTGCAAACACCGGTAAAGGGTTATTCCGGAAAACTTATCTAGGGTAAAAGCTAGATTTAATTTTCAAAAGATCAAATGTTTTCATAAAGATCCAATTTCCTTAATGGATCTAAATTTTTATAGTCATGTGGGACTGTAAACCATATCGTTACTACCATTGTTTATACCGCCGTATAGAAATCACTGATGTACAAAGTGTGAAGAATAAAGAAGTGATTCTAGTATTTCAAGACTATATTGCTTGAGGGCAAGCAACGCTCAAGTGTGGGAATATTTGATAATGCTAAAAACGAACATATATTTCATAGCATTATTCCCCAAGAAAGACAAGCTTTTAGTTGCAATTGTTCTATTTACAAGTGATATTCGTTTAAATATTAAATGGTGAAGACAAAAGACAGATTCGACGAATTGAAGACGCAAACGACCAAAAAGCTCAAAAGTACAAAATACAATCAAAGAGGTTCCAATTATTGATAAGAAATGTCTCGAAATTACAAGAGTACAAGATTCAAAACGCAAAGTACAAGATATTAAATTGTACGCAAGGACGTTCGAAAATCCGGAACCGGGACCAGAGTCAACTCTCAACGCTCGACGCAACGGACTAAAAATTACAAGTTAACTATGTATATAAATATAATACAGTATATAATTAATTATATAAATTATATAAATTATATTTATATAATAAACCGTAGGTAAACAAAGAGCCAAAATGGAGTGAGCTGTAATTACAAACTCCGCGACTCGCGGAGTTTGAAGAGCAAAAAGGGCGCGAGTTGCGGAGCTCACCTGGACTCAATTTCCTATAAAAGCAAACGCAGTTTGATCGCAAAAACCATATAATATATCCATCCATCTATCTATACGTAAATATATATATATATATATATATATATATATATATATATATATATATATATAATTTATATTTTAATTTTAATTTTAATTTTAATTTTAAATCCTAATAATAAGGGTATGTTAGCGAATGTTGTAAGGGTGTAAGTCGAAATTCTGTCCGTGTAACGCTACGCTATTTTTTAATCATTGTAAGTTATGTTCAACCTTTTTAATTTAATGTCTCGTAGCTAAGTTATTATTATGCTTATTTAATCCGAAGTAATCATGATGTTGGGCTAATTACTAAAATTGGGTAATTGGGTTTTGTACCATAATTGGGGTTTGGATAAAAGAACGACACTTGTGGAAATTAGACTATGGGCTATTAATGGGTTTTATATTAACTAAACAATACCTTGTTAATTTAATATACAAACTTATAATTTGACGTATTTATATATAACCACATACGCTTGACTGGGTACGGTGGGCGGGATATCTATAAATACCAATAATTATTCATTTTACCGGACACGGAACTGGATTAATAGTTAA
The DNA here is from genome assembly GCF_046630445.1 of Rutidosis leptorrhynchoides. Classification (NCBI taxonomy): domain Eukaryota; kingdom Viridiplantae; phylum Streptophyta; class Magnoliopsida; order Asterales; family Asteraceae; genus Rutidosis; species Rutidosis leptorrhynchoides. The sequence continues at coordinate 272,419,087 of NC_092341.1, read as the reverse complement.
TAGACTTGTTGAAACAGGGGTGAATTACATTCAAGGGTAATTGGTGTAATTGTTAACAAAGTAGTAAAACCTTGGTTTACACGCAGTCGATAACCTGGTGTATTCATTAAACAAAGTATTAAAACCTTGTTACAATTCGAATCCCCAATTAGTTGAAATATTTGACTTCGGGAATAAAAATAATTTGACGAAGGCTTTCGCTCTTTATATTTATGACTGATGGACTATTATGGACAAATCCGTATGGACATATTAAATAATCCAGGACAAAGAACAATTAACCCATGGGCATAAAACTAAAATCAACACGTCAAACATCATGATTACGGAAGTTTAAATAAGCATAATTCTTTTATTTCATATTTAATTTCCTTTATTTTATATTTAATTGCACTTCTAATTATCGCACTTTTATTGTTATTGTATTTAATTGCACTTTTTAATTATCGCAAGTTTATTTTATCGCACTTTTATTATTCTCAATTTCATTATCGTTATTTACTTTACGCTTTAAATTAAGTCTTTTATTTATTTAATATTTTACATTTGGTTTTAACTGCGACTAAAGTTTTAAAATCGACAAACCGGTCATTAAACGGTAAAAACCCCCCTTTATAATAATAATATAACTTATATATATATATATATATATATATATATATATATATATATATTTGTATTTTTATAATTTTAAACTAATATAGCGTTAAGCTTTGTGAAAAAGATTCCCTGTGGAACGAACCGGACTTACTAAAAACCGGACTTACTAAAAATCAACCTACAGCTGGTCTGGACGACAACTTCCTGACCTAAATCAAGAAGTGCGTTTCTTTTTCGGAAGACTTTACTTCCTTTTAATGATGGAATTGATTCATCGTGTAGATCCATCTCTTCTTTTCTTTCATCGGGTAAAACAGTTTAGTTTAGTCCAAAACAAAAGTATTTTCAGTTATTTGTTACAGAAATATGTGACATATGTTTAAAATATCTTGGTAAATTTTCCCACATTTGGCTTTTATTTCCTTTTTATTGTCCTTTATTCCATTTTAAATGAATTTTAACATTTTGGTTTGTTTCTCAATTTATGTCTTTTCCGAAGTAACAATAATTTCGGTGTTAAAACCTAGTTTTATCGTTCATAAATATGTATAAACATGATTTTGAGTTCATTTAATTGAAAATTTTGAAAAATTTTACTAGAATTGGGTAGTCAGTATATAAGACTAGGGCTGTTCTTTATTATCAGAGAGCACTAGATTCTAATACAACTACTGCTTTACTAGTATTTTTAATGGTAACCAAGTGTTTAAGATAAAAAAAATTTAAAATCCGAAAGAATTTAACCCCTTCCCACACTTAAGATCTTGCAATGCCCTCATTTGCAAGAAATCAGTAACAATCTAAATTATTGAGGGTGATTTGTGTGAAAATGATTAAATTTTACCAAAGTTTCAAACATTTTTGTGTTTGTGTTGAATGATAAATGGTGCACATCATTTGTTCATTCCGTCTTGTTGTTATATCACATTTATTTTGCATCTTGTCGTCAAAATTAGTTGCTTTTGCTGAACTTAATGCCAGTCTTTGAAAATGCTTTGTTTTACCCTGTTGTGTACATAAGATAAACTGCAAACATATATACATATTTTTGAAGTTTGGTATATTACCCCACATTCAAAAATTATTAAAATCTAATAATAAAAGTTAGAAAATAATAAAAACTATTACAATATTAACATAAGTATTAAACGTATCAACATTACAAATTACAAAATAAATAAAACTAAGTAGACTAGGGATGATACTGATACCAGTAGGGGTTCCATGCATAACCATATGTGCTATAAAATGCTTCGGCTGGGTTATACGTAGGATACGGCGGTTGGATCTCTATAGACCAGGGAGGGAATATGGGCGATGGAGTAGGAATATAGTTTCTACCTATATGTTGGCAATAAGCTATGATTTAGTTTTGATGAACTTGCCAATCTTCAAATGCTCTATGTCTAGCATTTTCGTACTCTTGTGAAGCTATAAACCTTTGCATTTCTGCCATTTCATTTCCCCCTCCTACATTACCTTACTGTTGGTTTCTCTCAACCTGTGGATGTCTACCATTATATCGTACTGCGGCGTTATTTCGCCTCTTTAAAACTTTCGCACCATGGTATACATTTAAACCTATTGTATCTCGGGGTTCTGGTTCTTCGATTAGTAATCCCCCCCGACTTATATCCACACCGAGATATTCAGCAATCAAAGTAATAAATATACCACCTCCTATTATGCTATGCGGTCTCATCCCCCTAACCATAGCTGATAAATAATAACCCACACAATAAGGTATACTTACAGCGCTTTGTGGGTCTTGAATACACATATGGTAAAACAAATCCTGTTCATTTACCTTTTCCTTGTTCTTACCTCTTTGTGTAATCGAATTGGCTAAAAACCTATGAATTACTCTTAATTCAGCTCTATCTATATCCAAATAAGAGTAATTTCCCCCTTTAAATCGGTGATGACTAGTCATTTGACTCCATACACCATGCGTATCAAAATTTTCGTCTATCTTTCTACCATTTAGTATCAACCCTCTACAATCGACAGATGCTAACTCCTCAGGCGTATATATACGTAAAGCCTGAGCCATGTCTAGTAAAGACATGTGGCTCATCGAACCTCCTAACAAAAATCTAATAAAAGATCGATCGGTTAAACTAGCTACCCGATCATTTAATTCTATACTACACAACAATTCTTCACACCATACTTTATATACAAGTCTACGTATGTTGAATAACCGTACCCAATCGTTAAAAGTAGAATTACCATACCTCTGTGCAAGTAATTCCCTAATTGGCCCGGCCAATTCTACAGCTTCTTCCATGTCCAGAACAACAAAATCTACTGGAAATACTAAAGTACCAACTTTAACTAGCATGTTCTCCATTATCCCTCTAGGATATTTTATTGATCGATCGGCTAGTTGTATGCTTATTCTTGTTGGTTTCAATTCTCCAAGGTCTAGTTTAGCGTATAGTGAATACGACATTAGATTTATACTAGCACCTAAGTCTGCCAATACTTCTATTGAACTAAGACTACCCAGAAAACATGGAATTGTGAAACTTTCTGGATCAGATAGTTTTTCTGGTATCTTATTCAACAGCACTGCTGAACGAGGTGTATATGAAATAGCTTATATTTTTACCTGGAAATTGTATTTTAAATTTTAATTAGTTTTATTATATATAAAAATTAATAGTTTTATAAAATAAATAATATAAAAATAATATTTTTATAAAAATTGTAATTTTTACAACTTTTAGTATATTTTTATATTTTGCCCTTTTTAATTGTTTTAGCGTAATATTTGTATTTTTCGTTAATTTTTAGTTTTATACTTAGTTTTTGCCATAATTATTTTTTTACTTCTAGATTTTTAGGCTTTGCCGTAAAATTCCTTAAGTGCCTTTTCTTTAGACTAAGATTTAGGTGCTTTAGAATTTTGCGACGCCTTTTTAAGTTTTAGTTTCTTTTTAAGTTATTGCCATTTGGGATATAGTTTTACTTGTAAGCTTTAATATTTTTAGACACCTTTTACTATGTATCAATTATCATTCCAATTAGTAATCTCAATTTGCGATTATAATTTTAAGTTAGTGATAGTAATAAGGTTGGGTTAGTGCATAACACATTAATAAAAATGCATGATAATTTAGGGTAAAATACGTATATTCAAAGATTATCAAACAGTTCAGAAAAGCAACAATTTTTGAAGAAAAATATGTGTGATAAAACAAGAAGGAATAAACGATGAGGCGCGCCATCTATCATTTGACGAGCTTTGTAATTACAAACTGGGTATTTTCAATCACTTTTCTACACTAATCACCCTCATGAATTTATAATTAGAGTCTGATTTCATGCAAATGAGGGCATTGCATGATCTCAAGTGTGGGGAAGGGTTATAAATTCTCTCAGGTTTATACGCCAAATTTTATGAAAATTTAAAAAAATTTCAACTAAATGAATTTAAAATCATGTTTATATATATTTATGAACGATGAAAACTAGGTGTTAATACCGAAATTATCGTTACCTCGAAAAGGACATAAATTGAGAAGCAACTAAAATGCTTGAATTTATTTATTTAAGATATAAAAAGACGCATGAAAAAAGCCAAGTGTGGGGAGAATATACCAAGTTATTCAATAAAAAATTATCTATCACATGTTTCTGTAAAGTTTATTGCAGGTGCTTTTGTTTTGGACTAAATTAACTGTTTTACCCGATTTACTGTAATGAAAGATGGATCTACACGATGAATCAATTCCATCATTAAAAGGAAGTAAAGTCTTCCGAAAAAGACATGCGCTTCTTGATTTAGGTCAAGAAGTTGTCGTCCAGACCAGCTGTAGGTTGACGAAAAATCTAGAAAAGTCATCTCTAAAATCAGCAGGAAATCCACGGACCTCAGCATCAAACAGGGTCGCCAAGTGGTCAGATTTATCCTAAACATGAGAAGGATTTATCTCGTACAATGGGGGGACACCGTGCAAATTAGCTTGATAAGACTAATGAATCAGATCCCCAGAAAGGATAATCTCCTTAAAGATCAAAAATCAGCTTTTAAGCCTGATATTACTCAATCCTTGAGATTGACCTTAAAGATTGAGAATTACAAACTCATGGAATTCAATGATATCTAAACTCGAGCTTGAACGAGAAAATATTTTGATCAAAATTACAAACCGATTTGTTTTCTGAAAACCCATTTTCAATGCGTTCATTACCATTGAACGTAAAATCCTACGAATTCACCTAGAATTCATTAGGTCACCTGAACCAAATCGGGTGTCAACCGTAAGAACGGTGGTTGCATAGCATGGTCGAAGACAGGACCTTGTGCCAGACCGAAAAATCATAGGGTGAGCTTTACTATTTCTCCTACAAAGGATAGTAATTGCGTCCGACACGTTATAGACCATAATCAAAAGCAAGTCACGGGACATTGCCTTAACAGTTGCTTGTTCATCGCTTTCCTTTACAACCGGACGGTAGTTTACCGAAAGGTAATATACGGGACAAGTAAACTAGACGTGTTGCTTTCCTAATACAAGGTTAGCAAGTGGGTAACACAAAACCGCAAGTGTTGAGCTAAAATTTTCAAATCTGAAACCCACAAAACCCACAAAAATATTTTGCAACACCGGTGAAGGGTTATTCCGGAAAACTTATCTAGGGTAAAAGCTAGATTGAATTTTCAAAAGTTCAAATATTTTCATAAAGATCCAATTTCCTTAAGGATCTACATTTTCATAGTCATGTGGGACTGTAAACCGCCTTTCAAATGTGCACTTTGCTTTGGAAACCGAAAGTAAATCGGCTATTTGATTGCAAGTGTCGTTGACCTAAACCCGAGGCAACTGCGGATGACACACCCACTTTTAACCATGGTTCTATCGTTACTATCATTGTTTATACCGCCATCTCAAAATCACTGATGTATAAAGTGTGAAGAATAAAAAAGTGATTCGAGTGAAGTGTGATTTTATTTCAAGTTATGTATTGCTTGAGGACAAGCAACGTTTAAGTGTGGGGATATTTGATAAGGCTAAAAAGGAACATATATTTCATAGCAATATCCCTCCTAAATAATAGGTTTTCATATGTAATTGTATTATATTTTCATTGTAATTGTTTAAATAAATAAGTGTGAAGACAAAAGGCAAAAACGAAGATTTGAAGACACAAACGTCCAAAAAGCTCAAATGTACAAGATACAATTCAAAAGGTTCAATTTATTGATGAGAAACGTCTAAAAATGACAAGAGTACAAGTTACAAAACGCAAAGTACACGATATAAAATAATACGCAAGGACGTTCGAAAATCCGGAACCGGGACATGAGTCAACTCTCAACACTCGACGCAACGGACTAAAAATTACAAGTCAACTATACACATAAATATAATATAATATTTAAATAATTCTTAAAATTATTTATATATTATATTTATTTATATATTATGTCGGCAAATCTAAGATCCAAATTGATGTAAGCTGGAAAATCAAACTCCACGACTCGCGGAGTTTGAAGGCCAAAAACTCCACGACTCGCGGAGTTTGAACAATCAGAAATCACTTTAAAAGGCCATGCATTCTGCCGAGTAAAAATATAAAAAATAATAATAATAATACTCTGTAATAAATAATAAATAAATATATATATATAAAATAAATATATAGTATAGGGTAGTTTTATATTAGATTAGTTCGGGTTATGTAAAGGTTATTTTACGGGTTTTTGAAGTCTAAATTATGTCCGTGTAACACTACGCGATAATTACTCAATGTAAGTTATGTTCTCCTTTTTAAATTAATGTCTCGTACTTAAGTTATTATTATGCTTATTTAATACCGAAGTAATCATGATGTTGGGCTGAAAATATTAAAATTGGGTAATTGGGCTTTGTACCATAATTGGGGTTTGGATAAAAGAACGACACTTGTGGAAATTAGATTATGGGCCATTAATGGGTTTTATATTAACTAAACAATACCTTGTTAATTTAATATACAAACTTATAATTCGACGTATTTATATATAACCACATACCCCAATTAGTTAGAATATTTGACTTCGGGAATAAGAATAATTTGACGAAGGCTTTCGCTCTTTATATTTATGACTGATGGACTATTATGGACAAATCTGTATGGACATATTAAATAATCCAGGACAAAGAACAATTAACCCATGGGAATAAACTAAAATCAACACGTCAACCATCATGGTTACGGAAGTTTAAATAAGCATAATATATTTTATTTCATATTTCCTCGTACTTTTATTTATTGTCATTTTAATTATTGTTATTTATTTTATATTGTTAGTTAAATATCGTCATTTACTTTACGCTTCGCTTAAAATATAAAATCGACAAACCGGTTATTAAACGGTAAAACCCTATTTTATATATTATTAATATAATATATTTTGTACAAATATAATTGTTTAAAAATATAGTGTGCAATAAGCCCGCTCCCTGTGGAACGAACCGGACTTACTAAAAACTACACTACTGTACGATTAGGTACACTGCCTATAGTGTTGTAGAAAAGTTTAGGTATATCTCATTTGTAAATAAATAATTAAAACTTGTGTAATTTGTATCGCTTTTCGTATCAAAAATATATAGTATTTCACGTATTTAATAGTATTTCCAGGTAAAAATATAAGCTATTTCATATACACCTCGTACGACATCAAGTTTTTGGCGGAAATACTAAAGTACCAACTTTAACTAGCATGTTCTCCATTATCCCTCTAGGATATTTTATTGATCTATCGGCTAGTTGTATGCTTATTCTGGTTGGTTTCAATTCTCCAAGGTCTAGTTTAGCGTATAGTGAATACGGCATTAAATTTATACTAGCACCTAAGTCTGCCAATGCTTCTATTGAACTAAGACTACCCAGAAAATATGGAATTGTGAAACTTCCTGGATCAGATAGTTTTTCTGGTATCTTATTCAACAGCACTGCTGAACAATTAGCGTTCATGGTAACAGCCGAGAGTTCTTCCATTTTCTTTCTATTTGATATTAGATCTTTCAGAAATTTAGCATATCTAGGCATTCCTGAAATTACATCAATGAAAGGAAGATTTACATTTATCTGTTTAAACATATCCAAGAATTTGGATTGCTCGGCTTCAAGTTTCTCTTTCTTCATTTTACTCGGGTAAGGAAGTGGTGGTTGGTATGGTTTAACATAAGGTTTATCCTTAACTGTGTTATCTTCATTAACCTTTTCAACTACCGGTTCTTTTTCCTTATCTTGATCAGGTTGTGGTTCTTGTGGAGTAGGAATAGCTTCATCAGAAGTTACAGGTATTTCAGGTGGTTTAAGTGTTATACCACTTCTTGTGGTAATGGCTTTAGCTGTTTCATTCCGGGGGTTAGCATTTGTATCACTAGGTAAACTTCCCGGTTTTCTTTCACCTATTAACCTTGCTAGGTTACTTACTTCTTGTTCCAGATTTTGAATAGAAGCTTGTTGATTTCTAAATGCTTGAGCATTTTGTTCATTGGTTTGTTTTTGAGATGTGAAAAACTGCGTTTGAGTTTCAACTAGCTTCGTCATCATATCTTCTAAATTCGGCTTTTTATCATCGGGTTGTGGTGGTTTGTTTTGAAAATTAGGTCTTTGCTGATTGTAATTATTGTTGAATACTTGTTGATTGCTAGGACCTTGTTGGTTGTTGTATGGAATATTTCTGTTATAATTCTGGTTTTGATTGTAGATCGGTCTTGGCGGTTGATAATTATTCTGATAATTATTTTCAGGCCTTTGGTTTATGTATGAAATATTCTCTCTTTGTTCCATTGTTAATTCAATACTGAGACAATCTTTTGTCAAATGTGGTCCTCCACACTGCTCACAACTAATTCGTATTGAGTGGATATCTTTAGTCATCTTTTCCATTCGTCTCTCGACAGTATCTATCTTTGCGGAAATGGAATCTAAGTCATGGCTAGAATCGGCTCTAGCTGCTTTAGATGATCTAACGATATCTTTTTCTTGGTGCCACTCATGTGAGTGGGAAGCAGTGTTATCAATAATTTTATAAGCATCAGTTTCGGTTTTCTTCATAATGGAACCACCAGCTGCTATATCTATGTCTTTCCTTGTAGTGATGTCGCATCCTTGGTAGAATATTTGTACTATTTGACAGGTGTCTAAACCATGTTGCGGACATCCTCTTAATAACTTTCCAAATCTTGTCCACGCCTCATATAGAGTTTCATTCGGTTTCTGTGTAAACGTAACAATTTCTGCTTGAAGTCTTACGGCTTTAGATGCCGGAAAGAATTGTTTAAGAAATTTTTCAACTAAAACGTCCCATGTATCAATCGCCCCTTCAGGTAACGATTCCAACCAATCTTTGGCTTCTCCCTTTAAAGTCCGGGGAAATAACATGAGATATATCTGTTCATCCTCAACTTCTCTTATTTTAAATAGAGTGCAGATCCTATTAAAGGTACGAAGATGTTCATTTGGATCTTCCTTCGGCGCACCACTAAATTGGCATTGATTAGTTACCATGTGTAGAATTTGTCCTTTGATTTCATAATCTGGCGCATTAATGTCAGGATGAGTAATTGCGTGACCTTGGCCAGTGCGTTTAGCTCTCATTCGGTCTTCCATACTTAAAGGTTCCATATTCTCCATAATTGAATTTGTTGAATCGGAATCACTAGAGGATTTTGATTTAATGGTTCGTTCCTCAACAATCTCTGTTTGAATGATTGGTGGTTCCGGAGGAAAATTTAATGGTTCAGGATCTATGAATCGTCCCTGAATATTCTCCGGATTCTCAATTGTGAGGTCGGGTTCAAAAAATGAATTATCGGAAATTTGAACGGGAGTACTTGGTCGACTGGATGACGATTATAAAGAAAAATCGACGGCGGAAATATTTGCTAGATGTCTTGATCTAGTTACAGGTGGTGAACGTACAAAAGGTGTTGAACGTCTTGCTCGGTGCATTCACTGAATATCCTATTAGTTTTTAAAAAGGAAAGAAAAATTATATAAGTTATCCTATCAATAGACTTTTCTGATTTTGCCCACGTTTCGAATAGCCAAAAGATGCAGCAGAGGGGCAGGATTCGTTTGGTCTCAATATAATTGAGGACTGTTTGGCTCCAATAACCCGGTCCACGTACAAATTCAACTATTACTACGAACCAGAAAATTTTGATGTCTATCAATTTAACCACTTAAAATAAATTTTCGTAATTTTAAGAAATTTAGATAAGAAGTAGAATAAAAAAATCTATGTCCTAAAAACTAGAATAGCGAGAAATAAGAAAGAAAAAGAGCGTGTCGAAAAAGGTCGAAAAAGAAAAGATCGAAAAAATAAAAGGCGTCGAAAAATAAGAAATAAAAGGAGTGACTTATAAAACTTTAAAACACTTGCCTAACCCAACCTTATTACTATCACTAACTTAAAATTATAATCGCAAATTGAGATTACTAATTGGAATGATAATTGATACATAGTAAAAGGTGTCTAAAAATATTAAAGCTTACAAGTAAAACTATATCCCAAATGGCAATAACTTAAAAAGAAACTAAAACTTAAAAAGGCGTCGCAAAATTCTAAAGCACCTAAATCTTAGTCTAAAGAAAAGGCACTTAAGGAATTTTACGGGAAAGCCTAAAAATCTAGAAGTAAAAAAATAATTATGGCAAAAACTAAGTTTAAAACTAAAAATTAACGAAAAATACAAATATTACGCTAAAACAATTAAAAAGGGCAAAATATAAAAATATACTAAAAGTTGTAAAAATTACAATTTTTATAAAAATATTATTTTTATATTATTTATTTTATAAAACTGTTAATTTTTATATATAATAAAACTAATTAAAATTTAAAATACAATTTAATTTAAAAACTTAAACTAATTATAATAATAATTAAGTAATTAGGGTTTATTAATAATAATAATAATTATCCGTAATAAATGCTGATTAGGGTTTCTGTCGGTGTCAGGGTAGCTCCGCGAGTTGCGGTGCCCGAAGCAGCAAACTCCGCGAGTCGCGGGGTTCCAATTTTCAACTCAGGTACTTTTTTTAATTCGACGTTTTTTTTTCTTATATATTTTAAATAAACACAAAATATTTAAATAAAACTTATAATTTTTATTAAATAAAAATAAAAAAACTTTACAAAACTTAAATATTTAACAAATTCTTAAAAATATTTATATTTTTGTTTTCTTTTTATGTTTTCGAATAATTAAAAAAGTATTTTAACAAAAGTGAATTTTAATAAAAGTAAACTAAAAATAAAAATATTTTTTTTTAAAAAAATTTAGCGTTACGCTTCCGGCTTTTAAGCTAGATTGATCCCCGGCAGCGGCGCCAAAAATACTTGATGTCAAAGCTAAGGGGTATAAAATACTATTAAATTTTAGCAGGAAATACTATTAAATACGATACAATTTTACACAAGATATTTATTTATTTATTGAATGGATATACTTAAACCTTGCTACAACACTTATAGGCAGTGTACCTAATCGTACAGTAGTGTAGTTTTTAGTAAGTCCGGTTCGTTCCACAGGGAATCTTTTTCACAAAGCTTAACGCTATATTAGTTTAAATTTATAAAAATACAAATATATATAAGTAATATTATTATTATAAAGGCGGGTTTTTACCGTTTAATGACCGGTTTGTCGATTTTAAAACTTTAGTCGCAGTTAAAACCAAATGTAAAATATTAAATAAATAAAAGACTTAATTTAAAGCGTAAAGTAAATAACGATAATGAAATTGCGAATAATAAAAGTGCGATAAAATAAACTTGCGATAATTAAAAAGTGCAATTAAATACAATAACATTAAAAGTGCGATAATTAGAAGTGAAATTAAATATAAAATAAAGGAAATTAAATATGAAATAAAAGAATTATGCTTATTTAAACTTCCGTAATCATGATGTTTGACGTGTTGATTTTAGTTTTATGCCCATGGGTTAATTGTTCTTTGTCCTGGATTATTTAATATGTCCATACGGATTTGTCCATAATAGTCCATCAGTCATAAATATAAGGAGCGAAAGCCTTCATCAAATTATTTTTATTCCCGAAGTCAAATATTTCAACTAATTGGGGATTCGAATTGTAACAAGGTATTAATACTTTGTTTAATGAATACACCAGGTTATCGACTGCTTGTAAACCAAGGTTTTACTACTTTGTTAACAATTACACCAATTACCCTTGAATGTAATTCACCCCTGTTTCAACAAGTCTATTAACTATTAATCCAGTTCCGTGTCCGGTAAAATGAATAATTATTGGTATTTATAGATATCCCGCCCACCGTACCCAGTCAAGCGTATGTGGTTATATATAAATACGTCGAATTATAAGTTTGTATATTAAATTAACAAGGTATTGTTTAGTTAATATAAAACCCATTAATAGCCCATAATCTAATTTCCACAAGTGTCGTTCTTTTATCCAAACCCCAATTATGGTACAAAGCCCAATTACCCAATTTTAGTAATTAGCCCAACATCATGATTACTTCGGATTAAATAAGCATAATAATAACTTAGCTACGAGACATTAAATTAAAAAGGTTGAACATAACTTACAATGATTAAAAAATAGCGTAGCGTTACACGGACAGAATTTCGACTTACACCCTTACAACATTCGCTAACATACCCTTATTATTAGGATTTAAAATTAAAATTAAAATTAAAATATAAATTATATATATATATATATATATATATATATATATATATATATATATATATATATATATTACGTATAGATAGATGGATGGATATATTATGATTATAAAATGATCAGAATTCGTTTGCTTTTATAGGGAGTTTCAGTTTTTGGGGCTCCGCGACTTGCGGCCCTTTCCTTCTTCAAACTCCGCGAGTCGCGGAGTTTGTTTTTACAGCTCACCCACCTTTGGCTCTTTGTTTGCCGACTATTTATTTTATAAATATAATATATATATATAATTAATATAATTAATTATATATTATATTATATTTATATACATAGTTAACTTCTAATTTTTAGTCCATTGCGTCGAGCATTGAGAGTTGACTCTGGTCCCAGTTCCGGATTTTCGAACGTCCTTGCGTACAATTTAATATCTTGTACTTTGCGTTTTGAATCTTGTACTCTTGTAATTTCGAGACGTTCTCATCAATAATTGGAACCTCTTTGATTGTATTTTGTACTTTTGAGCTTTTTGGTCGTTTGCGTCTTCAATTCGTCGAATCTGCTTTTGTCTTCACCTTTTAATATTTAAACGAATATCACTTGTAAATAGAACAATTGCAACTAAAAGCTTGTCTTTCTTGGGGAATAATGCTATGAAATATATGTTCGTTTTTAGCATTATCAAATATTCCCACACTTGAGCGTTGCTTGTCCTCAAGCAATATAGTCTTAAAATACTAGAATCACTTCTTTATTCTTCACACTTTGTACATCAGTGATTTCTATACGGCGGTATAAACAATGGTAGTAACGATATGGTTTACAGTCCCACATGACTATAAAATTTAGATCCATTAAGGAAATTGGATCTTTATGAAAACATTTGATCTTTTGAAAATTAAATTTAGTTTTTACCCTAGATAAGTTTTCCGGAATAACCCTTCACCGGTGTTTGCAAATTATTTTTGTGGGTTTGGTGGGTTTCATATTTGAAAATTTTAGCTCAAAACTTATGGTTTTGTGTCACCCACTTGCTAACCTTGTATTAGGAAAGCAACACGTCCAGTTTACTTGTCCCATATATTACCTTTCGGTAAACTACCGTCCGGTTGTAAAGAAAAGCGTTGAACAAGCAACTGTTAAGGCAATGTCCCCTGACATGCTTTTAATTTTGGTCTATAACGTGTCAGACGCAATTACTATCCTTTGTAGGAGCAATAGTAAAGCTCACCCTTTTAATTTGTCAGTCTGGCACAAGGTCCTGTCTTTGACCATGCTATGCAACCACCGTTCTTACGGTTGACACCCGATTTGGTTCAGGTGACCTAATGAATTTCAGGTGAATTCCTAGGATTTTACGTTCAATGGTAATGAATGCATTGAAAATGGGTTTTCAGAAAACAAATCGGTTTATAATTTGATCAAAATATTTTCTCGTTCAGGCTCGAGTTTAGATATCATTGAATTCCATGAGTTTTTAATTCTCAATCTTTAAGGTCAATCTCAAGGATTGAGTAATATCAGGCTTAAAAGCTGATTTTTGATCTTTTAAGGAGATTATCCTTTCTGGAGATCTGATTTATTAGTCTTATCAAGCTAATTTGCATGGCGCCCTCCCCATTTTACGAGATAAATCCTTCTCATGGTAAGGATAAATCTGACCACCTGGCGACCCTGTTTGATGCTGAGGTCCGTTGATTTCCTGCTGATTTTAGTGATGACTTTTCTAGATTTTTCGTCAACCTACAGCTGGTCTGGACGACAACTTCTTGACCTAAATCAAGAAGCGCGTGTCTTTTTCGGAAGACTTTACTTCCTTTTAATGATGGAATTGATTCATCGTGTAGATCCATCTCTTCTTTTCTTTCATCGGGTAAAACAGTTTAGTTTAGTCCAAAGCAAAAGTATTTTCAGTTATTTGTTACAGAAATATGTGACATATGTTTAAGATAACTTGGTAATTTTTCCCACACTTGGCTTTTATTTTCCTTTTTATTGTCCTCTATTCCATTTTAAATGAATTCTAACATTTTGGTTTGTTTCTCAATTTATGTCCTTTCCAAGGTAACAATAATTTCGGTGTTAAAACCTAGTTTTATCATTCATAAATATGTATAAACATGATTTTGAGTTCATTTAATTGAAAATTTTGAAAAAGTTTTACTAGAATTGGGTAGTCAGTATATAAGACTAGGGCTGTTCTTTATTATCAGAGAGCACTAGATTCTAATACAACTACTACTTTACTAGTATTTCTAATGGTAACCAAGTGTATAAAGTAAAAATTTTAAAATCCGAAAGAATTTAACCCCTTCCCACACTTAAGATCTTGCAATGCCCTCATTTGCAAGAAATTAGTAACAATTTAAATTATTGAGGGTGATTAGCGTAGAAATGATTAAATTTTACCAAAGTTTCCAAACATATTTGTGTTTGTTTGCTGAATGATAAATGGTGCATATCATTTGTTCATTCCGTCTTGTTGTTATTTCACATATATTTTGCATCTTGTCGTCAAAATTAGTTGCTTTTGCTGAACTTAATGCCAGTCTTTGAAAATGCGTTGTTTTACCCTGTTGTGTACATAAGATAAACTGCAAACATATATACATATTTTTGAAGTTTGGTATATTACCCCACATTCAAAAATTATTAAAATCTAATAATAAAATTTAGAAAATTATAAAACTATTACAAATCCAACATAAGTATTAAATGTATTAACATTACAAATAATAAAATAAATAAAACTAAGTAGACTAGGGATGATACTGATACCAGTAGGGGTTTCATGCATAACCATATGTGCTATAAAATGCTTCAGCTGGGTTATACGTAGGATACGGCAGTTGGATCTCTATAGACCAGGGAGGGAATATAGGCGATGGAGTAGGAATATAGTTTCTACCTATATGTTGGCAATAAGCTATGATTTGGTTTTGATGAACTTGCCAATCTTCAAATGCTCTATGTCTAGCATTTTCATACTCTTGTGAAGCTATAAACCTTTGCATTTCTGCCATTTCATTTCCCCCTCCTACATTACCTTGCTGTTGGTGTCTCTCAACCTGTGGATGTCTACCATTATATCGTACTGCGGAGTTATTTCGCCTCTTCAAAAATTTCGTACCATGGTATACATTTAAACCTATTGTATCTCGGGGTTCTGGTTCTTCGATTAGTAATCCCCCCCGACTTAAATCCACACCGAGATATTCAGCAATCAAAGTAATAAATATACCACCTCCTATTATGCTATGCGGTCTCATCCCCCTAACCATAGCTGATAAATAATAACCCACACAATAAGGTATACTTACAACGCTTTGTGGGTCTCGAATACACATATGGTAAAACAAATCCTGTTCATTTACCTTTTCCTTGTTCTTACCTCGTTGTGTAATCGAATTCGCTAAAAACCTATGAATTACTCTTAATTCAGCTCTATCTATATCTAAATAAGAGTAATTTCCCCCTTTGAATCGGTGATGGCTTGTCATTTGACTCCATACACCATGCGTATAAAAATTTTCGTCTATCTTCCTACCGTTCAATATCAACCCTCTACAATCGGCAGATGCTAACTCCTCAGGCGTATATATACGTAAAGCCTGAGCCATGTCTAGTAAAGACATGTGGCGCATCGAACCTCCTAACAAAAATCTAATAAAAGATCGATCGGTTAAACTAGCTACCCGATCATTTAATTCTATACTACATAACAATTCTTCACACCATACTTTATATATAGGTCTACGCATGTTGAATAACCATACACAATCGTTAAAAGTAGAATTACCATACCTCTGTGCAAGTAATTCCCTAATTGGCCCAGCCAATTCTACAGCTTCTAATGGTCCCCATTCTATGACCTTAGGTACTTCAACAGCTTTAGAATGAAGAGTATGCAAACCCCTTTGGTATTTTGGATAATCTATCCAAAGTCTGTCAAATCTCAGGTTCGGGTGCAAATCTTCCAAGTGCATATCAGAAAATGTCATGACTGGATGAGGTATATCTTGTTTGTAGTAGTTATCCACCTCCTGTTGTTCCGCATTCTCAGCAGGAGCATTGCGAGCTTGGGATGAAGATTCACCCCTTTCAGTCTGCAAAACACATCAAACATAATTTTTGTGCATCCAAATATGCATTAGTGTCAGCAAAATCATCAATCAAAATAATTACAATGACATTTCCAATTTATATCAAACTTAAGCTCATTTTCATATTTTCATCAAATCTACACTTTTTCAAATAAGCATATACGAAAATGTTCGCCAAGTTCATAAGCATTCAACTCAAATAACATGTCAAAATAATCATTACTAGCAATTAAACAAGTTTCAAATGGCATTATCTCTCAAAAATCAAGTTCATGAATTTTAGACTTGAAAAAATCTACTTTAATTCTCAAAATCATGCTTAGGCTCAAAGTTTGGATCATTTAACTACCTAAACATGTTACACTACTTAATTTAGCAACAATTCATGACAAAAATCGGCCATAACCTGTTTATATCAAAAAGTCCCAAATTTGCTCAAGAACACAAACCCTAGATTACTCAAAATTTGAAGTTTAAGGCTTCTAATCATGTTAAATAGCATCAATCTAGGTTATACAAGCATAATACATAAACAATTTAAGCATAATTACACTAAAAAGCATCAAAATTAAATTGGGTATAAAATTGCTCAAGAACACTAATTTTCGGATTAAATGGTGTTTAGGTGTAGAAATTTACCGTTTTTCTTGAGTAATTCCTTGATAGCAACCTTCTTAACATGATTTTAGTAAAAGATTTGATGATTAACGGTGAAAAATTGCGAATTTGGTGTGTATTTTTCGGGTTTTTGCGGGTTATTTTCGCAGTTTTTGTTTTTGTGGTGTGTGGACTGAGCTGTTCGTTCAGCTTTTATTTTTTTCTGGATTTTGGTCCCTCCGCGAGTCGCGGTGTTTGACCCTTCAAACTCCGCGAGTCGTGGAGTTTGTATATATATATATATATATATATATTTTAACTATATCTTATACTAATTAAAAGAATTAAGTAATTAATTTTAAAATTTTGTTTCCCTTGTTATTTAGGACGAGGCCGTTTCGGATCGATATCCTAGTCCGTCCTTCGACAAAATTTTAAAATTTGTCTTTTTCAAGCGATTGTTTTAAAAACTAAGATTTTTGGTTTTTTTTAATGTTTTTGGCATATTTTAATTCAATAAGATTAAAAATAATGATAATAAAAGTTCTCGTCCCTCCCTCGGGTAAAGCAATTTCGGTTTAAAGACCTAGTCTTCAACTTACGACGAATTTTAAAAATCATATTTTTAACTTAACGAAATAAAGTAAATTTTTGTTTTTAAATTCACACAACTTAAATATAAAATTCAAAATTAATATTAAAAATTCACACCAAACTTACAATTTAAAATGCATAAAAATAAAATTTATATTTTAAAAATTAAAAATTCACACCAAACTTAATTTAAAAATTCATATTATAAATTCACACCAAACTTATATTAATTTTTCAAATATTTACAATTTGAAATATATTGTTTTTACAAAGTTTACAATATTAATTTAAGATTTATATATTAATTTTTAAAAAACATGGTAAAAATAAAATTAAAAATCTTTTTGGCTTTTATCCCACTTTAATCAATCAAATATTATCAAAAATATGCGCCCCTCTTTTCGGTAAAGTAATTTCGGTTCCAAGACCTAATTTAACTCATGACGAATTTTTGAAATATTTTGGGTTGATTGATTAAAGATATTTATACCTTAAGAATAAACGTTAAATTTCGCAGTGATGTAATAAATTTTTGTATGATATCAATAATTTCGGTCGCCAAACCTAATTTTATTTAATACCAATTTAATACTTTATAGCGAACAAATTAGCGTTTATTATCAAAAGGTTAAAAATAAAAATAAAAACAAAAAAACTGTACAGACTTACCTGTGAGATAGTATTCTTAGTTATACGATCTATCCCATTCATAAGATAGTCGGTTTAATTGGTTTTCCATGGCGATAAAGGCGTAACCTCGAGCATTCAGTGTTTTTTCTTCTAAACATATGAACGGTCCGTCTCTGCATAAAGTAACAAATTCGGTATTTGAATAGGTTTGATTATTTGAACATTTACCTCCATGTGACCATTTTCCGCATTTGTGACATCTTTCTAGGTGTCGTGCTCTTCTTTTCGCTGCGGATTTTGATTTTCCTTTACCAAATTGTAACTTATTATCTTCGCATCTGGATTCTTTTCTTACTCCGTCCAATCTTTCTCTGATTACTGATACTATTTCACTCGGTAGTGTGTCATTATTATGTTTAGTGATCAAAGCGTGTAGCATTAGACCATGGTTTAGTTCACAGGCAGTCTTCATTTCGTAAAAACCTAAAAAAATTAAAAATTCAGAATGGGGGGAGAAGACTAGTTCTTTAGGGTCTGCTAGGGAAAGACCATTCGGGTTCCATTTTCGAGAACTACACGAAAATAGACAATCTAACTCTAACAGAAATACATATTATCCTTTAAAGACTTGATTCTCCCCACGCTTAGTTAGCTGTGGTATCGAAATTGTGATTAACTTCATTGTCAACTTCCATCGGACCATGTATGTAATGTTTAACTCTGTGACCATTAACTTTAAATTCAATCCCATTTGAATTTATTAATTCTATCGTTCCGTATGGGAAAACTCTTTTGACTATGAATGGTCCAGACCATCTTGATTTCAATTTTCCAGGAAATAGCTTGAATCGTGAATTGAAAAGAAGAACTCTGTCTCCTTCTTTAAATTCTTTTGAACTTCTGATTCTTTTATCATGCCATTTCTTCATTCTTTCTTTATATATTAACG
Organism: Rutidosis leptorrhynchoides; assembly: GCF_046630445.1. Lineage (NCBI taxonomy): Eukaryota > Viridiplantae > Streptophyta > Magnoliopsida > Asterales > Asteraceae > Rutidosis > Rutidosis leptorrhynchoides. Next base: position 272,399,933 of record NC_092341.1, on the reverse strand, counting down.
AATTTTCGTATGATTCATGTCTTAATTCTTCTAATTCGTTTAGTTGACTTAATCGTAGACGTCCAGCTTCATGTATATCAAGATTACATGTCTTCAAAGCCCAAAATGCTTTGTGTTCAATTTCTACTGGAAGATGACATTCTTTTCCATAAACAAGTCTAAAAGGTGTGGTTCTAATTGGAGTTTTGTAGGCTGTTCTAAAAGCCCAGAGTGCATCCTCCAATTTAATGGACCATTCCTTCGGATTTGATCCTACGGTTTTCTCTAGAATACGTTTTAAAGCTCGGTTGGTATTTTCAACTTGTCCACTTGTTTGTGGATGATATGCGGTGGAGATTTTATGAGTTACTCCATATCTTTTGAGAACTTTCTCAAGTTGATTATTACAGAAATGAGTACCCCGATCACTTATTAAAGCTTTCGGTGTTCCAAACCTTGCAAAAAGACGTTTTAAAAAGTTGACTACAACTCGTGCATCGTTAGTTGGGAGAGCTTGTGCTTCCGCCCATTTAGATACATAATCAATGGCTACGAGAATATAGAGATTATTATGAGATTTTGGAAATGGACCCATAAAGTCAATATCCCAAATGTCAAATACTTCACATACTTGGATGACAGTTTGTGGCATTTCATCACGTTGACTTATTTTTCCGGCCCTTTGACAAGCATCAGAGAATTTGCAAAGAAGGTGTGCGTCTTTGTAAATTGTAGGCCAATAGAATCCAGCATCGTAAACTTTCCTTGCTGTTAGTTGAGGCCCATAATGCCCTCCTGTTGGTCCTGTGTGACAATGGTTTAAAATTTTACTAGCTTCATCTCCGAATACACATCGGCGTATTATTCCATCTGGACAACTTTTAAACAGATGTGGATCTTCCCAGAAATAGTGTTTTATATCACTGAAGAATTTCTTTCATTTTTGGTACGATAATCCTTTTTCAAGGAATCCACATACTAAGTAGTTTGCATAGTCTGCAAACCATGGTGTTTCATTATAATCTATCTTCAATAGATATTCGTCAGGAAAGTTGTCTTGTATGGCGGATTCATTTAGAACTTCTAACTCGGGATTTTCAAGACGAGAAAGATGATCAGCGGCGAGATTTTCTGCTCCTCTTTTATCTCGGATTTCAATATCGAACTCTTGTAAGAGTAAGATCCAACGGATTAATCTTGGTTTGGCATCTTGTTTTGAAAATAGGTATCTAAGAGCAGAATGGTCAGTATAGACCACTGTTTTAGCTAGAATGAGATATGAACGAAATTTGTCAAAAGCAAAGACAATAGCAAGGAGTTCTTTTTCAGTAGTTGTGTAATTCGTTTGTGCTCCTTGTAACGTCTTACTAGCATAATATATAGGTTGAAATCGTTTTTCAATCCTTTGTCCTAAAACGGCTCCCATTGCAAAATCACTTGCATCGCACATTAATTCAAACGGTAGATTCCAATTTGGTGTTATCATGATCGGCGCATTAGTGAGTTTCTCTTTAAGAATATTAAAAGATTTGATACATTCATCTGAAAAGATGAATGGAGCATCCTTTTCTAGGAGTTTATTCATAGGAGTGGCAATTTTAGAAAAATCTTTTATGAAACGTCGGTAAAAACCGGCATGCCCTAGAAAACTCCTAACTCCTCTAACATTGGTGGGATGTGGAAGTTTAGCAATTTCATCTACTTTAGCTCTATCCACTTCAATTCCTTCTTTTGAAATTTTATGACCAAGAACGATGCCTTCTTTAACCATAAAATGGCATTTCTCCCAATTAAGAACTAGATTTGATTGTTCGCATCTAATAAGCATTCGGTCAAAATTAGCTAGACATGTTTCAAATGTATCACCGAAGACTGAAAAGTCATCCATGAACACTTCCATGCATTCTTCTATCATGTCATGAAAAATAGCCATCATACACCTTTGAAAGGTTGCAGGGGCCTTGCAAAGTCCAAATGGCATGCGTTTGTAAGCAAAAGTACCATAAGGGCACGTGAATGTGGTTTTCTCTTGATCTTCGGGTGCTATTGGAATTTGAAAATATCCGGAAAATCCATCTAGAAAACAATAGTAACTATTTCCGGCTAATCTTTTCAACATTTGATCAATGAAAGGTAAGGGAAAGTGATCTTTTCTGGTGGCGTCATTTAATTTTCTATAATCAATACATACACGCCATCCTGTTACAGTCCTAGTAGGAATAAGCTCATTTTTCTCATTTGTAATGATAGTCATGCTACCCTTCTTAGGCACGCATTGAACTGGGCTTACCCATGGACTATCAGAAATTGGATATATCAAACCTGCATCTAGCAGTTTAATAATCTCTTTCTTAACTACATCTTGCATATTAGGATTTAGTCTTTGTTGGCGTTGCACATACGTTTTATGACCTTCTTCCATAAGGATTTTATGTGTGCAATACGAAGGACTGATTCCTTTAATATCAGGAATCTTCCATGCAATGGCTGGTTTATGAGCTTTCAACACGGAAATGAGTTGTGATTTCTCATTTTCAGTCAGAGAAGAAGATATTATTACAGGTAATTCAGATTCACCATGTAAATAAGCGTATTCCAAATGGTTTGGAAGTGGCTTTAACTCTAATTTCGGAGGTTCTTCTATCGATGATTTGTATCGATATCTGTCTTCTTCTTTTAGCATTTGAATTTCTTCTGTTGTTGGTTCATATCCATTAGCTATAAGTGTAGCTAACATTTCAACTTCATCAATTGGTTCAGTTCCTTCTCCTAAAGAACATTCTCCTGTTCCTTATAATTCTGGAAATTCTTCTAATAATTCTGCATGTGCATCTATAGTTTGAATATAATAACATGTATCATCTGCAGATTGTGGTTGTTGCATTGCTCTATCAACTGAAAAGGTAACACTATCATCCTCTATACTTAGGGTCAATTTCTTACCGAACACGTCTATCATTGCTTTAGCCGTGTTTAAGAATGGTCTTCCTAATATGAGAGGAACTTGAGAATCTTCTTCCATGTCCAGAACAACAAAATCTACTGGAAATACTAAAGTACCAACTTTAACTAACATGTTCTCCATTATCCCTCTAGGATATTTTATTGATCGATCGGCTAGTTGTATGCTTATTCTTGTTGGTTTCAATTCTCCAAGGTCTAGTTTAGCGTATAGTGAATACGGCATTAGATTTATACTAGCACCTAAGTCTCCCAATGCTTCTATTGAACTAAGACTACCCAGAAAACATGGAATTGTGAAACTTCCTGGATCAGATAGTTTTTCTGGTATCTTATTCAACAGCACTGCTGAACAATTAGCGTTCATAGTAACGGCCGAGAGTTCTTCCATTTTCTTTCTATTTGAGATTAGATCTTTCAAGAATTTAGCATATCTAGGCATTCCTGAAATTACATCAATGAAAGGAAGATTTACATTTATCTGTTTAAACATATCCAAGAATTTGGATTGCTCGGCTTCAAGTTTCTCTTTCTTCATTTTACTCGGGTAAGGAAGTGGTGGTTGGTATGGTTTAACATAAGGTTTATCCTTAACTGTGTTATCTTCATTAACCTTTTCAACTACCGGTTCTTTTTCCTTATCTTGATCAGGTTGTGGTTCTTGTGGAGTAGGAATAGCTTCATCAGAAATTACAGGTATTTCAGGTGGTTTAAGTGTTGTACCACTTCTTGTGGTAATGGCTTTAGCTGTTTCATTCCGGGGGTTAGCATTTGTATCACTAGGTAAACTTCCCGGTTTTCTTTCACCTATTAACCTTGCTAGGTTACTTACTTCTTGTTCCAGATTTTGAATAGAAGCTTGTTGATTTCTAAATGCTTGAGCATTTTGTTCATTGGTTTTTTTGAGATGTGAAAAACTGCGTTTGAATTTCAACTAGCTTCGTCATCATATCTTCTAAATTTGGTTTTTTATTATCGGGTTGTGGTGGTTTGTTTTGAAAATTAGGTCTTTGCTGATTGTAATTATTGTTGGATACTTGTTGATTGCTAGGACCTTGTTGGTTGTTGTATGGAATATTTCTGTTATAATTCTGGTTTTGATTGTAGATCGGTCTTGGCGGTTGATAATTATTCTGATAATTATTTTCATGCCTTTGGTTTATGTATGAAATATTCTCTCTTTGTTCCATTGTTAATTCAATACTGAGACAATCTTTTGTCAAATGTGGTCCTCCACACTGCTCACAACTAATTCGTATTGAGTGGATATCTTTAGTCATCTTTTCCATTCGTCTCTCGACAGCATCTATCTTTGCGGAAATGGAATCTAAGTCATGGCTAGAATCGGCTCTAGCTGCTTTAGATGATCTAACGATATCTTTTTCTTGGTGCCACTCATGTGAGTGGGAAGCAGTGTTATCAATAATTTTATAAGCATCAGTTTCGGTTTTCTTCATAATGGAACCACCAGCTGCTATATCTATGTCTTTCCTTGTAGTGATGTCGCATCCTTGGTAGAATATTTGTACTATTTGACAGGTGTCTAAACCATGTTGCGGACATCCTCTTAATAACTTTCCAAATCTTGTCCACGCCTCATATAGAGTTTCATTCGGTTTTTGTGTAAACGTAACAATTTCTGGTTGAAGTCTTACGGCTTTAGATGCCGGAAAGAATTGTTTAAGAAATTTTTCAACTAAAACGTCCCATGTATCAATCGCCCCTTCAGGTAACGATTCCAACCAATCTTTGGCTTCTCCCTTTAAAGTCCAGGGAAATAACATGAGATATATCTGTTCATCCTCAACTTCTCTTATTTTAAATAGAGTGCAGATCCTATTAAAGGTACGAAGATGTTCATTTGGATCTTCCTTCGGTGCACCACTAAATTGGCATTGATTAGTCACCATGTGTAGAATTTGTCCTTTGATTTCATAATCTGGCGCATTAATGTCAGGATGAGTAATTGCGTGACCTTGGCCAGTGCGTTTAGCTCTCATTCGGTCTTCCATACTTAAAGATTCCAGATTCTCCATAATTGAATTTGTTGAATCGGAATTACTAGAGGATTCTGATTTAATGGTTCGTTCCTCAACAATCTCTGTTTGAATGATTGGTGGTTCCGGAGGAAAGTTTAGTGGTTCAGGATCTATGAATCGTCCCTGAATATTCTCCGTATTCTCAATTGTGAGATCGAAAAAATAAAAGGCGTCGAAAAATAAGAAATAAAAGGAGTGACTTATAAAACTTTAAAACACTTGCCTAACCCAACCTTATTACTATCACTAACTTAAAATTATAATCGCAAATTGAGATTACTAATTGGAATGATAATTGATACATAGTAAAAGGTGTCTAAAAATATTAAAGCTTACAAGTAAAACTATATCCCAAATGGCAATAACTTAAAAAGAAACTAAAACTTAAAAAGGCGTCGCAAAATTCTAAAGCACCTAAATCTTAGTCTAAAGAAAAGGCACTTAAGGAATTTTACGGCAAAGCCTAAAAATCTAGAAGTAAAAAAATAATTATGGTAAAAACTAAGTTTAAAACTAAAAATTAATGAAAAATACAAATATTACACTAAAACAATTAAAAAGGGCAAAATATAAAAATATACTAAAAGTTGTAAAAATTACAATTTTTATAAAAATATTATTTTTATATTATTTATTTTATAAAACTATTAATTTTTATATATAATAAAACTAATTAAAATTTAAAATACAATTTAATTTAAAAACTTAAACTAATTATAATAATAATTAAGTAATTAGGGTTTATTAATAATAATAATAATTATTCGTAATAAATGCTGATTAGGGTTTCTGTCGGTGTCAGGGTGGCTCCGCGAGTTGCGGTGCCCGAAGCAGCAAACTCCGCGAGTCGCGGGGTTCCAATTTTCAACTCAGGTACTTTTTTTAATTCGACGTTTTTTTTTAATATTTTCTGTTTAAATATTTAAATAAAATATTTATAAAAACTAAATAAAAACTTATGTTTTAAAAACTAAAATAAAAATAGAAATACTTTATAATAAAAATCTTAAAACTAGATTTATATATTTATTTATTTATTTTTTTTCGGTTTTTAATTTTATGTTCTAAATAAACACAAAATATTTAAATAAAACTTATATTTTTATAAAAGAAAAATAAAGAAACTTTATAAAACTTAAATATTTAACAAAATCTTAAAAAAAATATATAAATTTTTGTTTTCTTTTTATATTTTCAAATAATTAAAAACGTATTTTTACAAAAGTGAATTTTAATAAAAGTAAACTAAAAATAAAAATCTTTTTTTTTTCTTAAAAAAAAAATTTAGCGTTACGCTTCCGACTTTTAAGTTAGATTGTTCCCCGGCAGCGGCGCCAAAAATACTTGATGTCAAAGCTAAGGGGTATAAAATACTATTAAATTTTAGCAGGAAATACTATTAAATACGATACAATTTTACACAAGATATTTATTTATTTATTGAATGGATATACTTAAACCTTGCTACAACACTTATAGGTAGTGTACCTAATCGTACAGTAGTGTAGTTTTTAGTAAGTCCGGTTCATTCCACAGGGAATCTTTTTCACAAAGCTTAACGCTATATTAGTTTAAATTTATAAAAATACAAATATATATATAAGTAATATTATTATTATAAAGGGGGTTTTTACCGTTTAATGACCGGTTTGTCGATTTTAAGACTTTAGTCGCAGTTAAAACCAAATGTAAAATATTAAATAAATAAAAGACTTAATTTAAAGCGTAAAGTAAATAACGATAATGAAATTGCGAATAATAAAAGTGCGATAAAATAAACTTGCGATAATTAAAAAGTGCAATTAAATACAATAACAATAAAAGTGCGTTAATTAGAAGTGCAATTAAATATAAAATAAAGGAAATTAAATATGAAATAAAAGAATTATGCTTATTTAAACTTCCGTAATCATGATGTTTGACGTGTTGATTTTAGTTTTATGCCCATGGGATAATTGTTCTTTGTCCTGGATTATTTAATATGTCCATACGGATTTGTCCATAATAGTCCATCAGTCATAAATATAAAGAGCGAAAGCCTTCGTCAAATTATTTTTATTCCCGAAGTCAAATATTTCAACTAATTGGGGATTCGAATTGTAACAAGGTTTTAATACTTTGTTTAATGAATACACCAGGTTATCGACTGCGTGTAAACCAAGGTTTTACTACTTTGTTAACAATTACACCAATTACCCTTGAATGTAATTCACCCCTGTTTCAACAAGTCTATTAACTATTAATCCAGTTTCGTGTCCGGTAAAATGAATAATTATTGGTATTTATAGATATCACGCCCACCGTACCCAGTCAAGCGTATGTGGTTATATATAAATACGTCGAATTATAAGTTTGTATATTAAATTAACAAGGTATTGTTTAGTTAATATAAAACCCATTAATAGCCCATAGTCTAATTTCCACAAGTGTCGTTCTTTTATCCAAACCCCAATTATGGTACAAAGCCCAATTACCCAATTTTAGTAATTAGCCAAACATCATGATTACTTCGGATTAAATAAGCATAATAATAACTTAGCTACGAGACATTAAATTAAAAAGGTTGAACATAACTTACAATGATTAAAAAATAGCGTAGCGTTACACGGACAGAATTTCAACTTTCACCCTTACAACATTCGCTAACATACCCTTATTATTAGGATTTAAAATTAAAATTAAAATTAAAATATAAATTATATATATATATATATTTACGTATAGATAGATGGATGGATATATTATATGGTTTTTGCGATCAAACTGCGTTTGCTTTTATAGGGAATTGAGTCCAGGTGAGCTCTGCGACTCGCGCCCTTTTTGCTCTTCAAACTCCGCGAGTCGCGGAGTTTGTAATTACAGCTCACTCCATTTTGGCTCTTTGTTTACCGACGGTTTATTATATAAATATAATATATATATAATTTATATAATTAATTATATATTATATTATATTTATATACATAGTTAACTTGTAATTTTTAGTCCGTTGCGTCGAGCGTTGAGAGTTGACTCTGGTCCCGGTTCCGGATTTTCGAACGTCCTTGCGTACAATTTAATAGCTTGTACTTTGCGTTTGGAATCTTGTACTCTTGTAATTTCGAGACGTTTCTTATCAATAATTGGAACCTCTTTGATTGTATTTTGTACTTTTGAGCTTTTTGGTCGTTTGCGTCTTCAATTCGTCGAATCTGTCTTTTGTCTTCACCTTTTAATATTTAAACGAATATCACTTGTAAATAGAACAATTGCAACTAAAAGCTTGTCTTTCTTGGGGAATAATGCTATGAAATATATGTTCGTTTTTAGCATTATCAAATATTCCCACACTTGAGCGTTGCTTGCCCTCAAGCAATATAGTCTTGAAATACTAGAATCACTTCTTTATTCTTCACACTTTGTACATCAGTGATTTCTATACGGCGGTATAAACAATGGTAGTAACGAACAGCTCAGTCCACACACCACAAAAACAAAAACTGCGAAAATAACCCTCAAAAACCCGAAAAATACACACCAAATTCGCAATTTTTCACCGTTAATCATCAAATCTTTTACTAAAATCATGTTAAGAAGGATGCTATCAAGGAATTACTCAAGAAAAACGGTAAATTTCTACACCTAAACACCATTTAATCCGAAAATTGGTATTCTTGAGCAATTTTATACCCAATTTGATTTTGATGCTTTTTAGTGTAATTATGCTTAAATTGTTTATGTATTATGCTTGTATAACCTAGATTGATGCTATTTAACATGATTATAAGCCTTAAACTTCAAATTTTGAGTAATCTAGGGTTTGTGTTCTTGAGCAAATTTGGGGCTTTTTGATATAAACAGGTTATGGCCGATTTTTGTCATGAATTGTTGCTAAATTAAGTAGTGTAACATGTTTAGGTAGTTAAATAATCCAAACTTTGAGCCTAAGCATGATTTTGAGAATTAAAGTGGACTTTTTCAAGTCTAAAATTCATGAACTTGATTTTTGAGAGATAATGCCATTTGAAACTTGTTTAATTGCTAGTAATGATTATTTTGACATGTTATTTGAGTTGAATGCTTATGAACTTGGCGAACATTTTCGTATATGCTTATTTGAAAAAGTGTAGATTTGATGAAAATATGAAAATGAGCTTAAGTTTGATATAAATTGATCATATCATTGTAATTATTTTGATTGATGATTTTGCTGACACTAATGCATATTTGGATGCACAAAAATTGTGTTTGATGTGTTTTGCAGACTGAAAGGGGTGAATCTTCATCCCAAGCTCGCAATGCTCCTGCTGAGAATGCGGAACAACAGGAGGTGGATAACTACTACAAACAAGATATACCTCATCCAGTCATGACATTTTATGATATGCACTTGGAAGATTTGCACTCGAACCTGAGATTTGACAGACTTTGGATAGATTATCCAAAATACGAAAGGGGTTTGCATACTCTTCATTCTAAAGCTGTTGAAGTACCTAGGGTCATAGAATGGGGACCATTAGAAGCTGTAGAATTGGCCGGGCCAATTAGGGAATTACTTGCACAGAGGTATGGTAATTCTACTTTTAACGATTGGGTACGGTTATTCAACATGCATAGACCTGTATATAAAGTATGGTGTGAAGAATTGTTATGTAGTATAGAATTAAATGATCGGGTAGCTAGTTTAACCGATCGATCTTTTATTAGATTTTTGTTAGGAGGTTCGATGCGCCACATGTCTTTACTAGACATGGCTCAGGCTTTACGTATATATACGCCTGAGGAGTTAGCATCTGCCGATTGTAGAGGGTTGATATTGAATGGTAGGAAGATAGACGAATATTTTGATACGCATGGTGTATGGAGTCAAATGACAAGCCATCACCGATTCAAAGGGGGAAATTACTCTTATTTGGATATAGATAGAGCTGAATTAAGAGTAATTCATAGGTTTTTAGCCAATTCGATTACACAACGAGGTAAGAACAAGGAAAAGGTAAATGAACAGGATTTGTTTTGCCATATGTGTATTCGAGACCCACAAAGCGCTGTAAGTATACCTTATTGTGTGGGTTATTATTTATCAGCTATGGTTAGGGGGATGAGACCGCATATCATAATAGGAGGTGGTATATTTATTACTTTGATTGCTGAATATCTCGGTGTGGATATAAGTCGGGGGGGATTACTAATCGAAGAACCAGAACCCCAAGATACAATAGGTTTAAATGTATACCATGGTGCGAAAGTTTTGAAGAGGCGAAATAACGCCGCAGTACGATATAATGGTAGACATCCACAGGTTGAGAGAAACCAACAGCAAGGTAATGTAGGAGGGGGAAATGAAATGGCAGAAATGCAAAGGTTTATAGCTTCACAAGAGTACGAAAATGCTAGACATAGAGCATTTGAAGATTGGCAAGTTCATCAAAACCAAATCATAGCTTATTGCCAACATATAGGTAGAAACTATATTCCTACTCCATCGCCCATATTCCCTCCCTGGTCTATAAAGATCCAACCGCCGTATCCTACGTATAACCCAGCCGAAGCATTTTATAGCACATATGGTTATGCATGGAACCCCTACTGGTGTCAGTATCATCCCTAGTCTACTTAGTTTTATTTATTTTGTAATTTGTAATGTTGATACATTTAATACTTATGTTAATATTGTAATAGTTTTTATTATTTTCTAACTTTTATTATTAGATTTTAATAATTTTTGAATGTGGGGTAATATACCAAACTTCAAAAATATGTATATATGTTTGCAGTTTATCTTATGTACACAACAGGGTAAAACAACGCATTTTCAAAGACTGGCATTAAGTTCAGCAAAAGCAACTAATTTTGACGACAAGATACAAAATAAATGTGATATAACAACAAGACGGAATGAACAAATGATGTGCACCATTTATGATTCAACACAAACACAAAAATGTTTGGAAACTTTGGTAAAATTTAATCATTTTCACACAAATCACCCTCAATAATTTAGATTGTTACTGATTTCTTGCAAATGAGGGCATTGCAAGATCTTAAGTGTGGGAAGGGGTTAAATTCTTTCGGATTTTAAAATTTTTACTTTAAACACTTGGTTACCATTAAAAATACTAGTAAAGCAGTAGTTGTATTAGAATCTAGTGCTCTCTGATAATAAAGAACAGCCCTAGTCTTATATACTGACTACCCAATTCTAGTAAAATTTTTTAAAATTTTCAATTAAATGAACTCAAAATCATGTTTATACATATTTATGAACGATAAAACTAGGTTTTAACACCGAAATTATTGTTACTTCGGAAAAGACATAAATTGAGAAACAAACCAAAATGTTAAAATTCATTTAAAATGGAATAGAGGACAATAAAAAGGAAAATAAAAGCCAAGTGTGGGAAAATTTACTAAGATATTTTAAACATATGTCACATATTTCTGTAACAAATAACTGAAAATACTTTTGTTTTGGACTAAACTAAACTGTTTTACCCGATGAAAGAAAAGAAGAGATGGATCTACACGATGAATCAATTCCATCATTAAAAGAAAGTAAAGTCTTCCGAAAAAGAAACGCGCTTCTTGATTTAGGTCAGGAAGTTGTCGTCCAGACCAGCTGTAGGTTGACGAAAAATCTAGAAAAGTCATCACTAAAATCAGCAGGAAATCCACGGACCTCATCATCAAACAGGGTCACCAAGTGGTCAGATTTATCCTAACCATGAGAAGGATTTATCTTGTACAATGGGGGGCACCGTGTAAATTAGCTTGATAAGACTAATGAATCAGATCCCCAGAAAGGATAATCTCCTTAAAGATCAAAAATCAGCTTTTAAGACTGATATTACTCAATCCTTGAGATTGACCTGAAAGATTGAGAATTACAAACTCATGGAATTCAATGATATCTAAACTCGAGCTTGAACGAGAAAATATTTTGATCAAATTATAAACCGATTTGTTTTCTGAAAACCCATTTTCAATGCGTTCATTACCATTGAACGTAAAATCTTAGGAATTCACCTGGAATTCATTAGGTCACCTGAACCAAATCGGGTGTCAACCGTAAGAACGGTGGTTGCATAGCATGGTCAAAGACAGGACCTTGTGCCAGACCGACAAATTAAAAGGGTGAGCTTTACTATTGCTCCTACCAAGGATAGTAATTGCGTCCGACACGTTATAGACCATAATTAAAAGCATGTCAGGGGACATTGCCTTAACAGTTGCTTGTTCAACGCTTTCCTTTACAACCGGACGGTAGTTTACCGAAAGGTAATATACGGGACAAGTAAACTGGACGTGTTGCTTTCCAAATACAAGGTTAGCAAGTGGGTGACACAAAACCATAAGTTTTGAGCTAAAATTTTCAAATATGAAACCCACCAAACCCACAAAAATAATTTGCAAACACCGGTGAAGGGTTATTCCAAAAAACTTATCTAGGGTAAAAACTAGATTTAATTTTCAAAAGATCAAATGTTTTCATAAAGATCCAATTTCCTTAATGGATCTAAATTTTTATAGTCATGTGGGACTGTAAACCATATCGTTACTACCATTGTTTATACCGCCGTATAGAAATCACTGATGTACAAAGTGTGAAGAATAAAGAAGTGATTCTAGTATTTCAAGACTATATTGCTTGAGGGCAAGCAACGCTCAAGTGTGGGAATATTTGATAATGCTAAAAACGAACATATATTTCATAGCATTATTCCCCAAGAAAGACAAGCTTTTAGTTGCAATTGTTCTATTTACAAGTGATATTCGTTTAAATATTAAAAGGTGAAGACAAAAGACAGATTCGACGAATTGAAGACGCAAACGACCAAAAAGCTCAAAAGTACAAAATACAATCAAAGAGGTTCCAAAAGGACAATATTTGAAAATTTTAGCTCAAAACTTATGGTTTTGTGTCACCCACTTGCTAACCTTGTATTAGGAAAGCAACACGTCCAGTTTACTTGTCCCGTATATTACCTTTCGGTAAACTACCGTCTGGTTGTAAAGGAAAGCGTTGAACAAGCAAATGTTAAGGCAATGCCCCCTGACATGCTTTTAATTTTGGTCTATAACGTGTCGGACGCAATTACTATCCTTTGTAGGAGCAATAGTAAAGCTCACCCTTTTAATTTGTCGGTCTGGCACAAGGTCCTGTCTTTGACCATGCTATGCAACCACCGTTCTTACGGTTGACACCCGATTTGGTTCAGGTGACCTAATGAATTCCAGGTGAATTCCTAGGATTTTACGTTCAATGGTAATGAACGCATTGAAAATGGGTTTTCAGAAAACAAATCGGTTTATAATTTGATCAAAATATTTTCTCGTTCAGGCTCGAGTTTAGATATCATTGAATTCCATGAGTTTGTAATTCTCAATCTTTAAGGTCAATCTCAAGGATTGAGTAATATCAGGCTTAAAAGCTGATTTTTGATCTTTTAAGGAGATTATCCTTTCTGGGGATCTGATTTATTAGTCTTATCAAGCTAATTTGCACGGTACCCTCCCCATTTTACGAGATAAATCCTTCTCATGGTTAGGATAAATCTGACCACCTGGCGACCCTGTTTGATGCTGAGGTCCGTGGATTTCCTGCTGATTTTAGTGATGACTTTTCTAGATTTTTCGTCAACCTACAGCTGGTCTGGACGACAACTTCTTGACCTAAATCAAGAAGCGCGTGTCTTTTTCGGAAGACTTTACTTCCTTTTAATGATGGAATTGATTCATCGTGTAGATCCATCTCTTCTTTTCTTTCATCGGGTAAAACAGTTTAGTTTAGTCCAAAGCAAAAGTATTTTCAGTTATTTGTTACAGAAATATGTGACATATGTTTAAGATAACTTGGTAATTTTTCCCACACTTGGCTTTTATTTTCCTTTTTATTGTCCTCTATTCCATTTTAAATGAATTCTAACATTTTGGTTTGTTTCTCAATTTATGTCCTTTCCAAGGTAACAATAATTTCGGTGTTAAAACCTAGTTTTATCATTCATAAATATGTATAAACATGATTTTGAGTTCATTTAATTGAAAATTTTGAAAAATTTTTACTAGAATTGAGTAGTCAGTAAATAAGACTAGGGCTGTGCTTTATTATCAGAGAGCACTAGATTCTAATACAACTACTACTTTACTAGTATTTCTAATGGTAACCAAGTGTATAAAGTAAAAATTTTAAAATCCGAAAGAATTTAACCCCTTCCCACACTTAAGATCTTGCAATGCCCTCATTTGCAAGAAATCAGTAACAATTTAAATTATTGAGGGTGATTAGCGTAGAAATGATTAAATTTTACCAAAGTTTCCAAACATATTTGTGTTTGCTTGCTGAATGATAAATGGTGCATATCATTTGTTCATTCCGTCTTGTTGTTATTTCACATATATTTTGCATCTTGTCATCAAAATTAGTTGCTTTTGTTGAACTTAATGCCAGTTTTTGAAAATGCGTTGTTTTACCCTGTTGTGTACATAAGATAAACTGCAAACATATATACATATTTTTGAAGTTTGGTATATTACCCCACATTCAAAAATTATTAAAATCTAATAATAAAATTTAGAAAATTATAAAACTATTACAAATCCAACATAAGTATTAAATGTATTAACATTACAAATAATAAAATAAATAAAAAACTAAGTAGACTAGGGATGATACTGATACCAGAAGGGGTTCCATGCATAACCATATGTGCTATAAAATGTTTCGGCTGGGTTATACGTAGGATACGGTGGTTGAATCTCTATAGACCAGGGAGGGAATATGGGCGATGGAGTAGGAATATAGTTTCTACCTATATGTTGGCAATAAGCTATGATTTGGTTTTGATGAACTTGCCAATCTTCAAATGCTCTATGTCTAGCATTTTCATACTCTTGTGAAGCTATAAACCTTTGCATTTCTGCCATTTCATTTCCCCCTCCTACATTACCTTGCTGTTGGTTTCTCTCAACCTGTGGATGTCTACCATTATATCGTACTGCGGCGTTATTTCGCCTCTTCAAAACTTTCGCACCATGGTATACATTTAAACCTATTGTATCTCTGGGTTCTGGTTCTTCGATTAGTAATCCCCCCGACTTATATCCACACCGAGATATTCAGCAATCAAAGTAATAAATATACCACCTCATATTATGCTATGCAATCTCATCCCCCTAACCATAGCTGATAAATAATAACCCACACAATAAGGTATACTTACAGCGCTTTGTGGGTCTTGAATACACATATGGTAAAACAAATCCTGTTCATTTACCTTTTCCTTGTTCTTACCTCGTTGTGTAATCGAATTGGCTAAAAACCTATGAATTACTCTTAATTCAGCTCTATCTATATCCAAATAAGAGTAATTTCCCCCTTTGAATCGGTGATGGCTTGTCATTTGACTCCATACACCATGCGTATCAAAATTTTTGTCTATCTTCCTACCGTTCAATATCAACCCTCTACAATCGGCAGATGCTAACTCCTCAGGCGTATATATACGTAAAGCCTGAGCCATGTCTAGTAAAGACATGTGGTGCATCGAACCTCCTAACAAAAATCTAATAAAAGATCGATCGGTTAAACTAGCTACCCGATCATTTAATTCTATACTACATAACAATTCTTCACACCATACTTTATATACAGGTCTACGCATGTTGAATAACCGTACCCAATCGTTAAAAGTAGAATTACCATACCTTTGTGCAAGTAATTCCCTAATTGGCCCGGCCAATTCTACAGCTTCTAATGGTCCCCATTCTATGACCCTAGGTACTTCAACAGCTTTAGAATGAAGAGTATGCAAACCCCTTTGGTATTTTGGATAATCTATCCAAAGTCTGTCAAATCTCAGGTTCGGGTGCAAATCTTCCAAGTGCATATCAGAAAATGTCATGACTGGATGAGGTATATCTTGTTTGTAGTAGTTATCCACCTCCTGTTGTTCCGCATTCTCAGCAGGAGCATTGCGAGCTTGGGATGAAGATTCACCCCTTTCAGTCTGCAAAACACATCAAACACAATTTTTGTGCATCCAAATATGCATTAGTGTCAGCAAAATCATCAATCAAAATAATTACAATGACATTTCCAATTTATATCAAACTTAAGCTCATTTTCATATTTTCATCAAATCTACACTTTTTCAAATAAGCATATACGAAAATGTTCGCCAAGTTCATAAGCATTCAACTAAAATAACATGTCAAAATAATCATTACTAGCAATTAAACAAGTTTCAAATGGCATTATCTCTCAAAAATCAAGTTCATGAATTTTAGACTTGAAAAAGTCTACTTTAATTCTCAAAATCATGTTTAGGCTCAAAGTTTGGATCATTTAACTACCTAAACATGTTACACTACTTAATTTAGCAACAATTCATGACAAAAATCGGCCATAACCTGTTTATATCAAAAAGCCCCAAATTTGCTCAAGAACACAAACCCTAGATTACTCAAAATTTGAAGTTTAAGGCTTCTAATCATGTTAAATAGCATCAATCTAGGTTATACAAGCATAATACATAAACAATTTAAGCATAATTACACTAAAAAGCATCAAAATCAAATTGGGTATAAAATTGCTCAAGAACACCAATTTTCGGATTAAATGGTGTTTAGGTGTAGAAATTTACCGTTTTTCTTGAGTAATTCCTTGATAGCATCCTTCTTAACATGATTTTAGTAAAAGATTTGATGATTAACGGTCAAAAATTGCGAATTTGGGAGTGTTTTTTCGGGTTTTTTGGGGTTTTATTTCGCAGTTTTGTGGTGTGGGGAGTGAGGATACTGATCTGATTACGTTTTTATTTTTTTCTGGGTTTTGGTCCCTCTGCGAGTCGCTGTGTTTGACCCTTCAAACTCCGCGAGTCGCGGAGTTTGTATTTTTTTTTATATATATATATCTTATACTAATTAAAACAATTAAGTAATTAATTTTAAAATTTTGTTTCCCTTGTTATTTAGGATGAGGTCGTTTCAGATCGATGTCCTAGTCCGTCCCTCGACAAAATTTTAAAATTTGTCTTTTTGTAGCGATTGTTTTAAAAGCTAAGATTTTTGATTTTTTTTTTTATGTTTTTGGCATACTTTAATTCAATAAGATTAAAAATAATGATAATAAAAGTTCTCGTCCCTCCCTCGGGTAAAGCAATTTCGGTTCAACGACCCAGTCTTCAACTTACGACGAATTTTAAAAATCATATTTTTAACTTAATGAGATAAAGTAAATTTTTGTTTTTAAATTCACACCAACTTAAATTAAAAATACATAAAATTCAAAATTAATATTAAAAATTCACACTAAACTTAAAATTTGAAATGCATAAAATTAAAAATTCATATTTTAAAAATTAAAAATTCACACCAAACTTAATTTAAAAATTCATGTTATAAATTCACACCAAACTTATATTAATTTTTCAAATATTTATAATTTTAAATATATTGTTTTTACAAAGTTTACAATATTAATTTAAGATTTATATATTAATTTTTAAAAAAACATGGTAAAAAATAAAATTAAAAATCTTTTTGGCTTTTATCCCACTTTAATCAATCAAATATTATCAAAAATATGCGCCCCTCTTTTCAGTAAAGTAATTTCGGTTCCAAGACCTAATTTAACTCATGACGAATTTTTGAAATATTTTGGGTTGATTGATTAAAGATATTTATACCTTAAGAATAAACGTTAAATTTTGCAGTGATGTAATAAATTTTTGTATGATATCAATAATTTCGGTCGCCAAACCTAATTTTATTTAATACCAATTTAATACTTTTTAGCGAACAAATTAGCGTTTATTATCAAAAGGTTAAAAATAAAAATAAAAACAAAAAACTGTACAGACTTACCTGTGAGATAGTATTCTTAGTTATATGATCTATCCCATTCATAAGATAGTCTGTTTAATTGGTTTTCCATGGCTACATAGGCGTAACCTCGAGCATTCAGTGTTTTTTCTTCTAAACATATGAACGGTCCGTCTCTGCATAAAGTAACAAATTTGGTATTTGAATAGGTTTGATTATTTGAACATTTACCTCCATGTGACCATTTTCCGCATTTGTGACATCTTTCTAGGTGTCGTGCTCTTCTTTTCGCTGCGGATTTTGATTTTCCTTTACCAAATTGTAACTTATTATCTTCGCATCTGGATTCTTTTCTTACTCCGTCCAATCTTTCTCTGATTACTGATACTATTTCACTCGGAAGTGTGTCATTATTACGTTTAGTGATCAAAGCGTGTAGCATTAGACCATGGTTTAGTTCACAGGCAGTCTTCATTTCGTAAAAACCTAAAAAAAAATAAAAATTCAGAATGGGGGGAGAAGACTAGTTCTTTAGGGTCTACTAGGGAAAGACCATTCGAGTTCCATTTTCGAGAACTAAACGAAAACAGAAAATCTAACTCTAATAGAAATACATAAACCTCCTATACTTAGTTGAAATTGTGATTAACATTATTTTCAATTGAATCATCAACAACTTGTATATCTTTGACTTTTACTTCAATCCATTTGTTGATTTCCTCCGTAACTTTCACAAATTCAACTAACATCGCCTTTTCTTTTGACGATAAATTGGATATTAATCGGTTATATAACTTAAAGTTTCCTTTAATCTTAGCATCGTGAATCCGTTTATAAAGTTTCTTCGTTGAACTGTTAAAAATGGGTTCATCTAATTTCGTATCATCAACGGCATTCTTTGTGATTGGATCATCATTAAGTGTTTCTTCATCTTCCCCACACTTATGCGTTTTTATTGGTCTAACAGTTTTGGTTTGTGGAGATCTAAACTTTTGGTTCACAAAGGTGATCGATGTATCACCATCCCTAAGTGTCATTCTACCTTCTCTTACATCAATGAATGCCTCGGTGGTTGCTAAAAATGGGCGACCTAGAATTAGAGGAATATCAAGGTTTTCCTCCATATTAATCACTATGAAGTTTGCAACAAAGGTCAAACTTCCCACGTTAACAAGTAAATTATTTGCTATTCCAACCGGGTGTTTAATGGTTTGGTCAAATGATTGAACACCTATTTTGGTTGGTTTTAATTTACCCATGCCTAATCTTTTGTATAAGGAAAGAGGCATAATATTTGCACTTGCTCCTAAATCTGCGAGTCCATTATATACAGCACCATCATTAAGTAAGCAAGAAATGATAAATTCACCCGGGTCTCCTGCTTTAGTAAGTCGAGTTGGTTTGTAAACCTTTTTCGGGTGTTCTTTCCTTGGTTCTTTCACTTCTATTTGAATTTCTTGTTCACATTTTTCTTCGTTTCTTGGAATGGGAGGTTTGTATAAGAATTCTTCTTCATCACTCAAATTTGAATCCTCCTTATATTCTAATTTTGATTTTTCATATGTTGTTGATAACATATTTATGTTTTCATTTTGAAGGTTTTCTTTGGTGGTGAAATTATGATTAACTTCATTGTCAACTTCCATCGGACCATGTATGTAATGTTTAACTCTGTAACCATTAACTTTAAATTCAATTCCATTTGAATTTATTAATTCTATCGTTACGTATGGGAAAACTCTTTTGACTATGAATGGTCCAGACCATCGTGATTTCAATTTTCCAGGAAATAGCTTGAATCGTGAATTGAAAAGAAGAACTCTGTCTCCTTCTTTAAATTCTTTTAAACTTCTGATTCTTTTATCATGCTATTTCTTCGTTCTTTCTTTATAGATTAATGAATTTTCGTATGCTTCATGTCTTAATTCTTCTAATTCGTTTAGTTGACTTAATCGTAGACGTCCAGCTTCATGTATATCAAGATTACATGTCTTCAAAGCCCAAAATGCTTTGTGTTCAATTTCTACTGGAAGATGACATGCTTTTCCGTAGACGAGTTTAAAAGGTGTGGTTCCAATTGGAGTTTTGTAGGCTGTTCTAAAAGCCCAGAGTGCATCCTCCAATTTAATGGACCATTCCTTCGGATTTGATCCTGCGGTTTTTTCTAGAATACGCTTTAAAGCTCGGTTGGTATTTTCAACTTGTCCACTTGTTTGTGGATGATATGCGGTGGAGATTTTATGAGTTACTCCATATCTTTTAAGAACTTTCTCAAGTTGATTATTACAGAAATGAGTACCCCGATCACTTATTAAAGCTTTCGATGTTCCAAACCTTGCAAAAAGACGTTTTAAAAAGTTGACTACAACTAGTGCATCGTTAGTTGGGAGAGCTTGTGCTTCTGCCCATTTAGATACATAATCAATGGCTACGAGAATATAGAGATTATTATGAGATTTTGGAAATGGACCCATAAAGTCAATACCCCAAATGTCAAATACTTCACATACTTGGATGACATTTTGTGGCATTTTATCACGTTGACTTATTTTTCTGACCCTTTGACAAGCATCACAGGATTTGCAAAGAAGGTGTGCGTCTTTGTAAATTGTAGGCCAATAGAATCCAGCATCGTAAACTTTTCTTGCTGTTAGTTGAGGCCCATAATGCCCTCCTGTTGGTCCTGTGTGACAATGGTTTAAAATTTTACTAGCTTCATCTCCGAATACACATCGGCGTATTATTCTATCTGGACAACTTTTAAACATGTAACAACCCAAACCGTAACCGACCAAACACGACGAAATTGCAAACAAAAAAAAAAATTTCTGGTGCAGGCCATCTGCGCGGCGCGCCAAACCACCAAAATCAGCCCGCTGTCCCCGGAAGTCTATTTAACGAAAATGTTTGACTAGTTCTCGACATTTTTAGCCAAAACGCTTTTAACCATACATTCATATATGTAAAGCTAGCACATAACTAAGGTTTGAGCGAGTTTTACAAAGTGGGGCCCACACGTGCCCAAAACGCCACTAAGTTTAAAATACAATGTTTAATACAAATTAGAGTTTCGACCACAAAAGTTTAATTGCCAAACGACACAACGAGCATGGTGTTTGGGGTTAAACTACCCAAGTCTCGGTCAAACTCCAAGCCAAAACCAAAAGCGCTTCTTAATCATCGAAGCGGGAAACTCAATCCAAGGTAATGCCCTTACCCTTATCCACACACGAACCTATAAAAAGGTAAACAACGAGAGGGTAAGCAAAGCTTAGTGAGCACAATAATTATACATACACATATATAATCTACTTACTTGCATCACTTACACAACATCATACTCGGTTCAACAATTCGACAATCATGCACAATATTTTGCATATACCATAAACCGCAAATCCACAAGTAGCTAATAATACAAAAGCATACGATTCATAAATAAATACTTTCAATACATAACTCACGCAACCTTGGTTAACCAATTCGAACAAGGGAAACGGTACATACAAGACCATTGGAGTTCATAACATCCGTTAGTGCTACTTAATCAACGCGTAGTCACTAATCCCCCGGGTGATGTCTTAAACAACGCGACTCACTCACCCTTTACAATGTGGCGTCTTAAACAACGCGACGATTCCACATGCCATTCAATACGATGGATGGTGTCTTAAACAACGCGACATCCCCTCCATTACATTGTGGTGTCTTAAACAACGCGACATCCACTTCTTTACCATGTGGTGTCTTAAACAACGCGACAATGCCACATTCATACGACACAAATAAATACATTATATACACATACGCATAATTATTCCACTCACCTTATGCCGTCGGTGATTACTAAACCAAGCTTGAATTCCGAGGTAACGTACCTATTTCACAAGCATATAATCAATCAATCGACTTGGCCTAAACTCATAACACACATCATCCTAGGTCATCTTGACCCATTTTGACACTTAACCCTAATTTGGGTCATTCTTACCAAAAACCCTAACTCTTGGCACTCAAGGCCTTCATACACTTTAAATCACTAGATTTTAACACAAAACACTAACGTTAACCAATCTTGCTCCATTTTGACCCGTTTGACTCAATAAAAGTCAATACACCCATTTTGGGTCATTTATACCCAAATCACACCCATTTACACTTCCCTAAGGTGTTCTAGCAAATTATTAGCCAATTAGGGTTTCATAGCAACAATTAATACCTTTAAAACCCTAGCTTACACATAATTGAGTCTACATGACCCAATTTACCCAAGAACACCCAATTTACCTACAAATGGGTCTTAGTGTTCATCTTCAACACAAACCCTAACCCATACACGAAAACAAAACAAGAATTGAAAGTTAAGGCATACCACAACTATCAAAATGTAGCAATTGACGAGATGAACAACTTTAGAACTTGGGCTTTAGCAAGAAACCCTCTTCTTCCTCTTCAAAGTGAGCTTTCCCTCTCTAAAACTCACTCTCTCACTAAAATAAATTGGGAGGTGATAAGGTTGGTGAACAAGGGAGTAAATGAGCTCCCAAACTACTGAACCAAGCATTAAACTCGGCCTTGATGTGAATTTACCAAAATACCCCCAAAATATCTAATTTAAAAAGAGAAAGGGATCTGTCACAGACAGTTGGCGCGGCGCGCCACAAGGCCGCGCGGCGCGCAACCCTGCCAGTTCAGCTCCTTTTGTATTTTAAATACACGCAACAGAACCCCGTTTCAAGTACCGTACATTACACTTATATACACTTATGTACACTATAAATAATCGGGTCTTACAACTCTTCCCCACTTATTCGGATTGCGACCTCGCAATCCATGCCGCATGACAAGCGGGAAGATAAACCAACACAAACTCTTCAGGTTCCCAAGTGAACTCGGAACCCTTATTCCGCCGCCATTGAACTTTAAAAGTCCTAACCTCCTTATGCCTCAACCTCTTGACCTTTTCATCAAGTATTGCAATTGGCTCTTCAACATACTCCAACTTATTGTTTAGCTCAATTTCATCTAAAGGCATCCATGAAGAATCATTCGCAAGGCACTTACGGAGGTGAGAAACATGAAACGTGTTATGGATCCCCGCAAGCTCTTCGGGCAATTCCAATCGATATGCAACTTCACCAACACGAGCCAAAACTTTAAATGGTCCAATAAACCGAGGACCTAACTTTCCCCGTTTTCGAAATCGAATAATACCCTTCCATGGCGAAACCTTAAGCATAACCATGTCGTCCTCTTGGAATTCGATCGTTCGTCTACGTTTATCGGCATACGACTTTTGCCTATCTTGAGCCTTCTTCAAATGCTCCCGAATAATATCAATCTTGTTATTCGTCTCTAAAACCAAATCGGTACTTCCGATTTCTCTTTGACCCACTTCTCCCCAACAAATGGGAGTTCGACACCTTCGGCCATAAAGCATCTCGTAAGGTGGCATCCCGATACTAGTATGAAAACTATTATTGTATGAGAATTCTACCAAAGGTAAATGCTCATCCCAACTACCACCAAAATCAATGATGCACGCCCGTAGCATATCTTCCAAAGTTTGATTCGTACGCTCGGTTTGACCGTCCGTTTGAGGATGATACGCCGTGCTCAGCTTTAATTGTGTACCCATATCTTCATGAAACTTTTCCCAAAATCGAGATGTAAAACGGGTATCTCGATTCGAAATAATAGATATAGGAACGCCATGTCGCGAGACCACTTCCTTGATAAACAACTTAGCCAAGGCCTCCGACGATATTGCTTCTTTAATGGGAAGAAACAAAGCACTTTTCGTCAACCGATCCACTATAACCCAAATCGAATCATATTGAGTTCTCGCCGTCTTAGGTAATTTAGTGATGAAGTCCATGGTAATGTGCTCCCATTTCCATTTCGGGATCTCTAACGGTTGCAACTTACCATACGGCTTTTGATGTTCGGCTTTAACTTGCAAACAAGTAACACATCGTTCAACGTATTTTACAACATCGCGTTTCATGCCCGGCCACCAATAATCTTTCTTCAAGTCATGATACATTTTCGTCGCGCCCGGATGAATGGAATATTTCGACTTATGTGCTTCATCGAGTAGCACCCGTCGGTAATCACCCGTCTTAGGCACCCACACCCTTCCTTGAAACGACAATAAACCCCGCGGGCCCATTGTAATGAACTCCGATTGGCCCACAATTCGTTCCGCGTGCTTATCGTGAACATAAGCCTCTATTTGGTCTTCATCCATCTTTTCAAGAAAGTCATTAGTGATAATCAAACGTAACGATGCTACACGTATCGCCGGATGTTGAGTCTTCCGACTTAACGCATCCGCGACCACATTCGCCTTACCCGGATGGTAAAGTATCTCACAATCAAAATCCTTCACACATCAACCACTAGCGCCGTCTTGCCATCCGCTATTTCAACTTCTACCGGACGACTCAACTTTACTAGCGGTTTATTTAACTTAGGCACAAATCTTGGAGATACGAAAGACAAATTAGCACCACTATCAAAAAGTATCCGAGCCGGATTAGAATTAACCATGAAAGTACCTGAAACGACTTCATTGGATTGTTTAGCTTCTTCATTAGACATCAAGTAGTTACGACCCCTAGCCGTACCCGCTGCCTTCTCTATCCGCTTAGCATTATCATTACGCAACTCGGGACACTCGGGCCATTTGTGCCCTTCTTTACCGCAATTGAAACAAGTAAACTTGGGTGTAGTAGAGGGATTGGTGCAATCACGGGCCATATGTCCCTTTCGCCCACAATTATGGCAAGTATAACGAAACTCTCCCGGCGCACTCTTCTTGACACTTCCGACACTCTCGGTTGCACCCTTCTTTGAAAAGTTTGACTTCTTGCTTGAAAAATTTGAATGACTAGAACCTTCAAACTTTCTCTTCCTCAACACAATCGCTTCAAACTCTTTCGCCATATTAAACAACTCATCGAAGCTCTTTACCACATTTACGCTAATCTTTTCTTGATAACTGTCATTCAAGGTTCGATATAAGTCTTCTTTCAACATTTTATCATTCCCGACATACTCCGGGCAAAATTGCGTCTTGGACAAGAACACGGATTTGAGAGTGTTCAAGTCCATCGACCCTTGCCTCAAGGTACGTAGCTCGTCCTTAAGTCTTGTAAGATCGGCCGAAGTTCGGTACTCATCGAAGAACTCCGCTTTAAATTCCTCCCAAGTGAAGTCCATACATTGTTCTTCACCATAGAGTTGGATCTTAGCATCCCACCACAATTTCGCGTCACCCCTTAACATGCTACAACCATACCTAGTCTTCTTGTCGGGTGGACACTCACAAGTACGGAAGGCCCCCTCCATATCGGAGATGAATCGGGCACTCTTGAGTGGGTCCCGATCGCCCTCAAAAGTAGGAGGTTGAGCATCCCTAAAGTTCTTGAAGAAAAAGTCACGCCTTCCCCCATTTTCTTCTTGAAGAGCAATCTTAATTTGCTCCTTAACCAAAGTGACGACTTGTTCGTCAATCGTCTCTAAAAACATCTTCTTAACATCCTCGCGAAACTCCGCCTTTTGGCGTTCAAAGATGGCCTCAACCTTGGCCGTGAACTCGGGGTCCTCGCTCGTGCCCCCATTATCAAGTTCGGTGTCGTGTCCGTTTCGCGTCCTCATTCTATAAAACGGAATAGATTAAATAACGAAACGAAAGACATGACAATACTCATCTCGCTCGACGATCATCGTACATCGCTTGTTTGACACGATTTGCACCCGTAGTAAGGGTAGCTAATCATTACTACGCGAGCACGTCGCGCTAACGCGCTAGTACAATGTCCATTTCGCTCGATGATTACTATACAACACAACCAATAATGCATGATTAGTTCACATAAACCTATGTACTAACCAAGACCCGGTCCGACCCAAAGTCCTACAAGTCCCGCACAATACGCACACAAAAGTCTAAGTCTAGGCGCCTATCTCAAGTCACCTAAATCCCTTAGACCATGCTCTGATACCACTTGTAACAACCCAAACCGTAACCGACCAAACACGACGAAATTGCAAACAAAAAAAAAAAATTTCTGGTGCAGGCCATCTGCGCGGCGCGCCAGGTGGCCGCGCGGCGCGCCAAACCACCAAAATCAGCCCGCTGTCCCCGGAAGTCTATTTAACGAAAATGTTTGACTAGTTCTCGACATTTTTAGCCAAAACGCTTTTAACCATACATTCATATATGTAAAGCTAGCACATAACTAAGGTTTGAGCGAGTTTTACAAAGTGGGGCCCACACGTGCCCAAAACGCCACTAAGTTTAAAATACAATGTTTAATACAAATTAGAGTTTCGACCACAAAAGTTTAATTGCCAAACGACACAACGAGCATGGTGTTTGGGGTTAAACTACCCAAGTCTCGGTCAAACTCCAAGCCAAAACCAAAAGCGCTTCTTAATCATCGAAGCGGGAAACTCAATCCAAGGTAATGCCCTTACCCTTATCCACACACGAACCTATAAAAAGGTAAACAACGAGAGGGTAAGCAAAGCTTAGTGAGCACAATAATTATACATACACATATATAATCTACTTACTTGCATCACTTACACAACATCATACTCGGTTCAACAATTCGACAATCATGCACAATATTTTGCATATACCATAAACCGCAAATCCACAAGTAGCTAATAATACAAAAGCATACGATTCATAAATAAATACTTTCAATACATAACTCACGCAACCTTGGTTAACCAATTCGAACAAGGGAAACGGTACATACAAGACCATTGGAGTTCATAACATCCGTTAGTGCTACTTAATCAACGCGTAGTCACTAATCCCCCGGGTGATGTCTTAAACAACGCGACTCACTCACCCTTTACAATGTGGCGTCTTAAACAACGCGACGATTCCACATGCCATTCAATACGATGGATGGTGTCTTAAACAACGCGACATCCCCTCCATTACATTGTGGTGTCTTAAACAACGCGACATCCACTTCTTTACCATGTGGTGTCTTAAACAACGCGACAATGCCACATTCATACGACACAAATAAATACATTATATACACATACGCATAATTATTCCACTCACCTTATGCCGTCGGTGATTACTAAACCAAGCTTGAATTCCGAGGTAACGTACCTATTTCACAAGCATATAATCAATCAATCGACTTGGCCTAAACTCATAACACACATCATCCTAGGTCATCTTGACCCATTTTGACACTTAACCCTAATTTGGGTCATTCTTACCAAAAACCCTAACTCTTGGCACTCAAGGCCTTCATACACTTTAAATCACTAGATTTTAACACAAAACACTAACGTTAACCAATCTTGGTCCATTTTGACCCGTTTGACTCAATAAAAGTCAATACACCCATTTTGGGTCATTTATACCCAAATCACACCCATTTACACTTCCCTAAGGTGTTCTAGCAAATTATTAGCCAATTAGGGTTTCATAACAACAATTAATACCTTTAAAACCCTAGCTTACACATAATTGAGTCTACATGACCCAATTTACCCAAGAACACCCAATTTACCTACAAATGGGTCTTAGTGTTCATCTTCAACACAAACCCTAACCCATACACGAAAACAAAACAAGAATTGAAAGTTAAGGCATACCACAACTATCAAAATGTAGCAATTGACGAGATGAACAACTTTAGAACTTGGGCTTTAGCAAGAAACCCTCTTCTTCCTCTTCAAAGTGAGCTTTCCCTCTCTAAAACTCACTCTCTCACTAAAATAAATTGGGAGGTGATAAGGTTGGTGAACAAGGGAGTAAATGAGCTCCCAAACTACTGAACCAAGCATTAAACTCGGCCTTGATGTGAATTTACCAAAATACCCCCAAAATATCTAATTTAAAAAGAGAAAGGGATCTGTCACAGACAGTTGGCGCGGCGCGCCACAAGGCCGCGCGGCGCGCAACCCTGCCAGTTCAGCTCCTTTTGTATTTTAAATACACGCAACAGAACCCCGTTTCAAGTACCGTACATTACACTTATATACACTTATGTACACTATAAATAATCGGGTTTTACAAAACAGATGTGGATCTTCCCAGAAATAGTGTTTTATATCACTGAAGAATTTCTTTCGTTTTTGGTATGATAATCCTTTTCCAAGGAATCCACATACTAAGTAGTTTGCATAGTCTGCAAACCATGGTATTTCATTATAATCTATCTTCAATAGATATTCATCACGAAAGTTGTCTTGTATGGCCGATTCATTTGGAACTTCTAACTCGGGATTTTCAAGACGAGAAAGATGATTAGCGGCGAGATTTTCTGCTCCTCTTTTATCTCGGATTTCAATATCGAACTCTTGTAAGAGTAAGATCCAACGGATTAATCTTGGTTTGGCATCTTGTTTTGAAAATAGGTATCTAAGAGCAGAATGGTCAGTATAGACCACTGTTTTAGCTAGAACGAGATATGAACGAAATTTGTCAAAAGCAAAGACAATAGCAAGGAGTTCTTTTTTAGTAGTTGTGTAATTCGTTTGTGCTCCTTGTAACATCTTACTAGCATAATATATAGGTTGAAATCGTTTTTCAATCCTTTGTCCTAAAACGGTTCCCATTGCAAAATCACTTGCATCGCACATTAGTTCAAACGGTAGATTCCAATTTGGTGTTATCATGATCGGCGCATTAGTGAGTTTCTCTTTAAGAATATTAAAAGATTTGATACATTCATCTGAAAAGATGAATGGAGCATCCTTTTCTAGGAGTTTATTCATAGGAGTGGCAATTTTAGAAAAATCTTTTATGAAACGTCGGTAAAAACCGGCATGCCCTAGAAAACTCCTAACTCCTCTAACATTGGTGGGATGTGGAAGTTTAGCAATTACATCTACTTTAGCTCTATCCACTTCAATTCCTTCTTTTGAAATTTTATGACCAAGAACGATGCCTTCTTTAACCATAAAATGGCATTTCTCCCAATTAAGAACTAGATTTGATTGTTCGCATCTAATAAGCATTCGTTCAAGATTAGCTAGACATGTTTCAAGTGTATCACCGAAGACTGAAAAGTCATCCATGAAAACTTCCATGCATTCTTCTATCATGTCATGAAAAATCGCCATCATACACCTTTGAAAGGTTGCAGGGGCGTTGCAAAGTCCAAATGGCATGCGTTTGTAAGCAAAAGTACCATAAGGGCACGTGAATGTGGTTTTCTCTTGATCTTCGGGTGCTATTGGAATTTGAAAATATCCGAAAAATCCATCTAGAAAACAATAGTAACTATTTTCGGCTAATCTTTCCAACATTTGATCAATGAAAGGTAAGGGAAAGTGATCTTTTCTGGTGGCGTCATTTAATTTTCTATAATCAATACATACACGCCATCCTATTACAGTCCTAGTAGGAATAAGCTCATTTTTCTCATTTGTAATGACAGTCATGCCACCCTTCTTAGGCACGCATTGAACTGGGCTTACCCATGGACTATCAGAAATTGGATATATCAAACCTGCATCTAGCAGTTTAATAATCTCTTTCTTAACTACATCTTGCATATTAGGATTTAGTCTTCGTTGGCGTTGCACATACGTTTTATGACCTTCTTCCATAAGGATTTTATGTGTGCGATACGAAGGACTGATTCCTTTAATATCATGAATCTTCCATGCAATGGCTGGTTTATGAGCTTTCAACACAGAAATGAGTTGTGATTTCTCATTTTCAGTAAGAGAAGACGATATTATTACAGGTAATTCAGATTCACCATGTAAATAAGCGTATTCCAAATGGTTTGGAAGTGGCTTTAACTCTAATTTCGGAGGTTCTTCTATCGATGATTTGTATCGATATCTGTCTTCTTCTTTTAGCATTTGAATTTCTTCTGTTGTTGGTTCATATCCATTAGCTATAAGTGTAGCTAACATTTCAACTTCATCAATTGGTTCAGTTCCTTCTCCTAAAGAACATTCTACTGTTCCTTGTAATTCTGGAAATTCTTCTAATAATTCTGCATGTGCATCTATAGTTTGAATATAATAACATGTATCATCTGCAGATTGTGGTTGTTACATTGCTCTATCAACTGAAAAGGTAACACTCTCATCCTCTATACTTAGGGTCAATTTCTTACCGAACACGTCTATCATTGCTTTAGCCGTGTTTAAGAATGGTCTTCCTAATATGAGAGGAACTTGAGAATCTTCTTCCATGTCCAGAACAACAAAATCTACTGGAAATACTAAAGTACCAACTTTAACTAGCATGTTCTCCATTATCCCTCTAGGATATTTTATTGATCGATCGGCTAGTTGTATGCTTATTCTTGTTGGTTTCAATTCTCCAAGGTCTAGTTTAACGTATAGTGAATACGGCATTAGATTTATACTAGCACCTAAGTCTGCCAATGCTTCTATTGAACTAAGACTACCCAGAAAACATGGAATTGTGAAACTTCCTGGATCAGATAGTTTTTCTGGTATCTTATTCAACAGCACTGCTGAACAATTAGCGTTCATAGTAACGGCCGAGAGTTCTTCCATTTTCTTTCTATTTGAGATTAGATCTTTCAAGAATTTAGCATATCTAGGCATTCCTGAAATCACATCAATGAAAGGAAGATTTACATTTATCTGTTTAAACATATCCAAGAATTTGGATTGCTCGGCTTCAAGTTTCTCTTTCTTCATTTTACTCGGGTAAGGAAGTGGTGGTTGGTATGGTTTAACATAAGGTTTATCCTTAACTGTGTTATCTTCATTAACCTTTTCAACTACCGGTTCTTTTTCCTTATCTTGATCAGGTTGTGGTTCTTGTGGAGTAGGAATAGCTTCATCAGAAGTTACAGGTATTTCAGGTGGTTTAAGTGTTGTACCACTTCTTGTGGTAATGGCTTTAGCTGTTTCATTCCGGGGGTTAGCATTTGTATCACTAGGTAAACTTCCCGGTTTTCTTTCACCTATTAATCTTGCTAGGTTACTTACTTCTTGTTCCAAGTTTTGAATAGAAGCTTGTTGATTTCTAAATGCTTGAGCATTTTGTTCATTGGTTTGTTTTTGAGATGTGAAAAACTGCGTTTGAGTTTCAACTAGCTTCGTCATCATATCTTCTAAATTCGGCTTTTTATCATCGGGTTGTGGTGGTTTGTTTTGAAAATTAGGTCTTTGCTGATTGTAATTATTGTTGGACACTTGTTGATTGCTAGGACCTTGTTGGTTGTTGTATGGAACATTTCTGTTATAATTCTGGTTTTGATTGTAAATCGGTCTTGGCGGTTGATAATTATTCTGATAATTATTTCCAGGCCTTTGGTTTATGTATGAAATATTCTCTCTTTGTTCCATTGTTAATTCAATACTGAGACAATCTTTTGTCAAATGTGGTCCTCCACACTGCTCACAACTAATTCGTATTGAGTGGATATCTTTAGTCATCTTTTCCATTCATCTCTCGACAGCATCTATCTTTGCGGAAATGGAATCTAAGTCATGGCTAGAATCGGCTCTAGCTGCTTTAGATTATCTAACGATATCTTTTTCTTGGTGCCACTCATGTGAGTGGGAAGCAGTGTTATCAATAATTTTATAAGCATCAGTTTCGGTTTTCTTCATAATGGAACCACCAGCTGCTATATCTATGTCTTTCCTTGTAGTGATGTCGCATCCTTGGTAGAATATTTGTACTATTTGACAGGTGTCTAAACCATGTTGTGGACATCCTCTTAATAACTTTCCAAATCTTGTCCACGCCTCATATAGAGTTTCATTCGGTTTCTGTGTAAACGTAACAATTTCTGCTTGAAGTCTTACGGCTTTAGATGCCGGAAAGAATTGTTTAAGAAATTTTTCAACTAAAACGTCCCATGTATCAATCGCCCCTTCAGGTAACGATTCCAACCAATCTTTGGCTTCTCCCTTTAAAGTCCAGGGAAATAACATGAGATATATCTGTTCATCCTCAACTTCTCTTATTTTAAATAGAGTGCAGATCCTATTAAAGGTACGAAGATGTTCATTTGGATCTTCCTTCGGCGCACCACTAAATTGGCATTGATTAGTCACCATGTGTAGAATTTGTCCTTTGATTTCATAATCTGGCGCATTAATGTCAGGATGAGTAATTGCGTGACCTTGGCCAGTGCGTTTAGCTCTCATTCGGTCTTCCATACTTAAAGGTTCCAGATTCTCCATAATTGAATTTGTTGAATCGGAATCACTAGAGGATTCTGATTTAATGGTTCATTCCTCTACAATCTCTGTTTGAATGATTGGTGGTTCCGGAGGAAAATTTAGTGGTTCAAGATCTATGAATCGTCCCTGAATATTCTCCGGATTCTCAATTGTGAGGTCGGGTTCAAAAAATGGATTATCGGAAATTTGAACTGGAGTACTTGGTCGACTGGATGACGATTCTAAAGAAAAATCAACGGCGGTAATATTTGCTAGATGTCTTGATCTAGTTACAGGTGGTGAACGTCTTGCTCGGTGCATTCACTGAATATCCTATTAGTTTTTAAAAAGGAAAGAAAAATTATATAAGTTATCAAATCAATAGACTTTTCTGATTTTGCCCACATTTCGAATAGCCAAAAGATGCAGTAGAGGGGCAGGATTCGTTTGGTCTCAATATAATTGAGGACTGTTTGGCTCCAATAACCCGGTCCACGTACAAATCCAACTATTACTACGAACCAGAAAATTTTGATGTCTATCAATTTAACCACTTAAAATAAATTTTTGTAATTTTAAGAAATTTAGATAAGAAGTAGAATAAAAAAATCTATGTCCTAAAAACTAGAATAGCGAGAAATAAGAAAGAAAAAGAGCGTGTCGAAAAAGGTCGAAAAAGAAAAGATCGAAAAAATAAAAGGCGTCGAAAAATAAGAAATAAAAGGAGTGACTTATAAAACTTTAAAACACTTGCCTAACCCAACCTTATTACTATCACTAACTTAAAATTATAATCGCAAATTGAGATTACTAATTGGAATGATAATTGATACATAGTAAAAGGTGTCTAAAAATATTAAAGCTTACAAGTAAAACTATATCCCAAATGGCAATAACTTAAAAAGAAACTAAAACTTAAAAAGGCGTCGCAAAATTCTAAAGCACCTAAATCTTAGTCTAAAGAAAAGGCACTTAAGGAATTTTACGGCAAAGCCTAAAAATCTAGAAGTAAAAAAATAATTATGGCAAAAACTAAGTTTAAAACTAAAAATTAACGAAAAATACAAATATTACGCTAAAACAATTAAAAAGGGCAAAATATAAAAATATACTAAAAGTTGTAAAAATTACAATTTTTATAAAAATATTATTTTTATATTATTTATTTTATAAAACTATTAATTTTTATATATAATAAAACTAATTAAAATTTAAAATACAATTTAATTTAAAAACTTAAACTAATTATAATAATAATTAAGTAATTAGGGTTTATTAATAATAATAATAATAATTATCCGTAATAAATGCTGATTAGGATTTCTGTCGGTGTCAGGGTGGCAGCAAACTCCGCGAGTCGCGGGGTTCCAATTTTCAACTCAGGTACTTTTTTTAATTCGACGTTTTTTTTTCTTATATATTTTAAATAAACACAAAATATTTAAATAAAACTTATAATTTTTATTAAATAAAAATAAAATAAAAACTTTACAAAACTTAAATATTTAACAAATTCTTAAAAATATTTATATTTTTGTTTTCTTTTTATGTTTTCGAATAATTAAAAACGTATTTTAACAAAAGTGAATTTTAATAAAAGTAAACTAAAAATAAAAATCATTTTTTTTTAAAAAAAAAATTTAGCGTTACGCTTCCGGCTTTTAAGCTAGATTGATCCCCGGCAGCGGCGCCAAAAATACTTGATGGTTAAAGCTAAGGGGTATAAAATACTATTAAATTTTAGCAGGAAATACTATTAAATACGATACAATTTTACACAAGATATTTATTTATTTATTGAATGGATATACTTAAATCTTGCTACAACACTTATAGGTAGTGTACCTAATCGTACAGTAGTGTATTTTTTAGTAATTCCGGTTCGTTCCACAGGGAATCTTTAAACAAAGCTTAACGCTATATTAGTTTACTTTTATAAAAATACAAATATATATATAAGTAATATTATTATTATAAAGGGGGGTTTTTACCGTTTAATGACCGGTTTGTTAATTTTAAAACTTTAGTCGCCGTTAAAACCAAATGTAAAATGTTAAATAAATAAAAGACTTAATTTAAAGCGTAAAGTAAATAACGATAATGAAATTGCGAATAATAAAAGTGCGATAAAATAAAATTGCGATAATTAAAAAGTGAAATTAGATACAATAACAATAAAAGTGCGATAATTAGAAGTGCAAATAAATATAAAATAAAGGAAATTAAATATGAAATAAAAGAATTATGCTTATTTAAACTTCCGTAATCATGATGTTTGACGTGTTGATTTTAGTTTTATGCCCATGGGTTAATTGTTCTTTGTCCTGGATTATTTAATATGTCCATACGGATTTGTCCATAATAGTCCATCAGTCATAAATATAAAGAGCGAAAGCCTTCGTCAAATTATTTTTATTCCCGAAGTCAAATATTTCAACTAATTGGGGATTCGAATTGTAACAAGGTTTTAATACTTTGTTTAATGAATACACCAGGTTATCTACTGCGTGTAAACCAAGGTTTTACTACTTTGTTAATAATTACACCAATTACCCTTGAATGTAATTCACCCCTGTTTCAACAAGTCTATTAACTATTAATCCAGTTCCGTGTCCGGTAAAATGAATAATTATTGGTATTTATAGATATCCCGCCCACCGTACCCAGTCAAGCGTATGTGGTTATATATAAATACGTCGAATTATAAGTTTGTATATTAAATTTACAAGGTATTGTTTAGTTAATATAAAACCCATTAATAGCCCATAGTCTAATTTCCACAAGTGTCGTTCTTTTGTCCAAATCTCAATTATGGTACAAAGCCCAATTACTCAATTTTAGTAATTAGCCCAACATCATGATTACTTCGGATTAAATAAGCATAATAATAACTTAGCTACGAGACATTAAATTAAAAAGGTTGAACATAACTTACAATCATTAAATATAGCCCATAGTCTAATTTCCACAAGTGTCGTTCTTTTATCCAAACCCCAATTATGGTACAAAGCCCAATTACCCAATTTTAGTAATTAGCCCAATATCATGATTACTTCGGATTAAATAAGCATAATAATAACTTAGCTACGAGACATTAAATTAAAAAGGTTGAACATAACTTACAATGATTAAAAAATAGCGTAGCGTTATACGGGCAGAATTTCGACTTACACCCTTACAACATTCGCTAACATACCCTTATTATTAGGATTTAAAATTAAAATTAAAATTAAAATATAAATTTATATTTTAATTTTAATTTTAATTTTAAATCCTAATAATAAGGGTATGTTAGCGAATGTTGTAAGGGTGTAAGTCGAAATTCTGCCCGTGTAACGCTACGCTATTTTTTAATCATTATAAGTTATGTTCAACCTTTTTAATTTAATGTCTCGTAGCTAAGTTATTATTATGCTTATTTGATCCGAAGTAATCATGATGTTGTGCTAATTACTAAAATTGGGTAATTGGGCTTTGTACCATAATTGGGGTTTGGATAAAAGAATGACACTTGTGGAAATTAGACTATGAGATATTAATGGGTTTTATATTAACTAAACAATACCTTGTTAATTTAATATACAAACTTATAATTCAACGTATTTATATATAACCACATACACTTGACTGGGTACGGTGGGCGGGATATTTATAAATACCAATAATTATTCATTTTACCGAACACACAACTGGATTAATAGTTAATAGACTTGTTGAAACAGGGGTGAATTACATTCAAGGGTAATTGGTGTAATTGTTAACAAAGTAGTAAAACCTTGGTTTACACGCAGTCGATAACCTGGTGTATTCATTAAACAAAGTATTAAAACCTTGTTACAATTCGAATCCCCAATTAGTTGAAATATTTGACTTCGGGAATAAAAATAATTTAACGAAGGCTTTCGCTCTTTATATTTATGACTGATGGACTATTATGGACAAATCCGTATGGACATATTAAATAATCCAGGACAAAGAACAATTAACCCATGGGCATAAAACTAAAATCAACACGTCAAACATCATGATTACGGAAGTTTAAATAAGCATAATTCTTTTATTTCATATTTAATTTCCTTTATTTTATATTTAATTGCACTTCTAATTATCGCACTTTTATTGTTATTGTATTTAATTGCACTTTTTAATTATCGCAAGTTTATTTTATCGCACTTTTATTATTCGCAATTTCATTATCGTTATTTACTTTACGCTTTAAATTAAGTCTTTTATTTATTTAATATTTTACATTTGGTTTTAACTGCGACTAAAGTTTTAAAATCGACAAACCGGTCATTAAATGGTAAAAACCCCCCTTTATAATAATAATATTACTTATATGTATTTGTATTTTTATAAATTTAAACTAATATAGCGTTAAGCTTTGTGAAAAAGATTCCCTGTGGAACGAACCGGACTTACTAAAAACTACACTAGTGTACGATTAGGTACACTGCCTATAAGTGTTGTAACAAGGTTTAAGTATATCCATTCAATAAATAAATAAATATCTTGTGTAAAATTGTATCGTATTTAATAGTATTTCCTGCTAAAATTTAATAGTTTATTTTACTATGAAATACGTTACAAATTACACAAGTTTTAATTATTTATTTACAAATGGGATATACCTAAACCTTGCTACAACACTATAGGCAGTGTACCTAATCGTAGAGTAGCATAGTTTTTAGTAAGTCCGGTTCGTTCCACAGGGAGCTGGCTTATTTCACACTATATTTTAAACAATTATATTCGTACAAAATATATTATATTAATAATATATAAAAGGAGGTTTTACCGTTTAATGACCGGTTTGTCGATTTTATATTTTAAGCGAAGCGTAAAGTAAATGACGATATTTAACTAACAATATAAAATAAATAACAATAATTAAAATGACAATAAATAAAAGTACGAGGAAAAATGAAATAAAATATATTATGCTTATTTAAACTTCCGTAATCATGATGTTTGACGTGTTGATTTTAGTTTTATGCCCATGGGTTAATTGTCCTTTGTCCTGGATTATTTAATATGCCCGTATGGTTTTTGTCCATAACAGTCCATCAGTCATAAATATAAAGTGCGAGTGTCCTCGTCAAATTATCCTTATACCCGAAGTCAAATATTCCAACTAATTGGGGACTTAAACTGTAACAAGGTTTTAATACTTTGTTTAATAATTACACCAGGATATCAACTACGTGTAACCCAAGGTTTTAATACTTTGTTAACAATTACACCAAGTGTCCTTGTATATAATTTCACCCCTGTTTTAATAATTCTGGTGACTATTAATCCATTCCCGTGTCCGGTTAAATGAACGATTATTCGTACATATAAATATCCCGCCCATCGTGTCCGATCGAGTGTATATGGTTATTTATAGGGACGTCCAATTGTAAATCTTTATATTAAAATTAACAAACTATCATTTAGTTAAACAAATATAAAGCCCATTAATAGCCCATAGTCTAATTTCCACAAGTGTCGTTCTTTTGTCCAAACTCCAATTATGGTACAAAGCCCAATTACCTAATTTTAGTAATTAGCCCAACATCATGATTACTTCGTAGTATAATATATATATATATATATATATATATATATATATATATATATATATATATATATATATATATATATATATATATATATATATATATATATATATATATATATATATATATATATATATATATATATATATATATGATGTTTTAGCAGAGAGGTATAAAATACTATTAATTTTAGCAGGAAAATACTATTAAATACGATGCAATTTTACACAAGATATTTATTTATTTAGAGAATGGATATACTTAAACCTTGCTACAACACTTATAGGCAGTGTACCTAATCGTACAGTAGTGTAGTTTTTTGTAAGTCCGGTTCGTTCCATAGGGAAATCTTTAAACAAAGCTTAACGCTATATTAGTTTACTTTTATAAAAATACAAATATATATATATAAGTAATATTATTATTATAAAGGGGGGTTTTTACCGTTTAATGACCGGTTTGTTGATTTTAAAACTTTAGTCGCAGTTAAAACCAAATGTAAAATATTAAAAATAAATACAAGGCTTAAATTAAAGCGTAAAGTAAATAACGATAATGAAATTGCGAATAATAAAAGTGCGATAAAATAAACTTGCGATAATTAAAAACTATGATAATTAAAAGTGCAATTAAATACAATAACAATAAAAATGCGATAATTAGAAGTGCAATTAAATATAAAATAAAGGAAATTAAATATGAAATAAAATAATTATGCTTATTTAAACTTCCGTAATCATGATGTTTGACGTGTTGATTTTAGTTTATTCCCATGGATTAATTGTCCTTTGTCCTGGATTATTTAATATGTCCATCTGGTTTTTGTCCATAACAGTCCATCAGTCATAAATATAAAGTGCGAGTGTCCTCGTCAAATTATCCTTATACCCGAAGTTAAATATTCCAACTAATTAGGGACTTAAACTTTAACAAGATTTTAATACTTTGTTTAATAATTACACCAGGATGTCGACTGAGTGTAACCCAAGGTTTTAATATTTTGTTATCAATTATACCAAGTGTCCTTGTACATAATTTCACCCCTGTTTTAATTATTCTAGTGGCTACTAATCCATTCCCGTGTCCGGTTAAATGTACGATAATTCGTACATATAAATACTCCGCCCATCGTGTCCGATCGAGTGTATATGGTAATTTATAGGGACGCCCAATTGTAAATCTTTATATTAACATTAACAAACTATCATTTAGTTAAACAAATATAAAGCCCATTAATAGCCCATAGTCTAATTTCCACAAGTGTCGTTCTTTTGTCCAAACCCCAATTATGGTACAAAGCCCAATTACCCAATTTTAGTAATTAGCCCAACATCATGATTACTTCGGATTAAATAAGCATAATAATAACTTAGCTACGAGACATTAAATTAAAAAGGTTGAACATAACTTACAATGATTAAAAATAGCGTAGCGTTACAAAGACAGAATTTCGACTTACACCCTTACAATATTTGCTAACATACCCTTATTATTAGGATTTAAAATTAAAATTAAAATTAAAATATAAATTATATATATATATTTACGTATATATTGAGAGAGAGAGAGAGAGAGAGATATATATGATATTGAAAAATGATCAGAATTCGGTTGGCTTTATAGGGAGTTTCAAACTTTGGGGCTCCGCGACTCGCGGCCCTTTTTGCCTTCAAACTCCGCGAGTCGCGGAGTTTGCTTTTACAGCTCACACAAGTTTGGCTCTTTGTTTACCGACGGTTTTAAATATTTATATAATATATAAATAATTATAAGAATTATTTAAATATTATATTATATTTATGTGCATAGTTGACTTGTAATTTTTAGTCCGTTGTGTCGAGCGTTGAGAGTTGACTCTGGTCCCGGTTCTGGATTTTCGAACGTCCTTGCGTACAATTTTATATTTTGTACTTTGCGTTTTGAATCTTGTACTCTTGTAATTTCGAGACGTTTCTTATCAATAATTGGAACCTCTTTGATTGTCTTTTGTACTTTTGAGCTTTTTGGTCGTTTGCGTCTTCAATTCGTCGAATCTGTCTTTTGTCTTCACCTTTTATTATTTAAACGAATATCACTTTTAAATAGAACAATTGCAACTAAAAGCTTGTATTTCTTGAGGAATAATGCTATGAAATATATGTTCGTTTTTAGCATTATCAAATATTCCCACACTTGAGCGTTGCTTGTCCTCAAGCAATATCGTCTTGAAATACTAGAATCACTTCTTTATTCTTCACACTTTGTACATCAGTGATTTTTATACGGCGGTATAAACAATGGTAGTAACGATATGGTTTACAATCCCACATGAATATAAAAATTTAGATCCATTAAGGAAATTGGATCTTTATGAAAACATTTGATCTTTTGAAAATTAAATCTAGTTTTTACCCTAGATAAGTTTTCCGGAATAACTCTTCACCGGTGTTTGCAAAATATTTTTGTGGGTTTGGTGGGTTTCAGATTTGAAAATTTTAGCTCAAAACTTATGGTTTTGTGTCACCCACTTGCTAACCTTGTATTTGGAAAGCAACACGTCCAGTTTACTTGTCCCGTATATTACCTTTCGGTAAACTACCGTCCGGTTGTAAAGGAAAGTGTTGAACAAGCAACTGTTAAGGCAATGTCCCCTGACATGCTTTTAATTATGGTCTATAACGTGTCGGACGCAATTACTATCCTTGGTAGGAGCAATAGTAAAGCTCACCCTTATGATTTTTTGGTCTGGCACAAGGTCCTGTCTTTGACCACTATGCAACCACCGTTCTTACGGTTGACACCCGATTTAGTTCAGGTGACCTAATGAATTCCAGGTGAATTCCTAGGATTTTACGTTTAATGGTAATGAACGCATTGAAAATAGGGTTTTCAGAAAACAAATCGGTTTGTAATTTTGATCAAAATATTTTCTCGTTCAAGCTCGAGTTTAGATATCATTGAATTCCATGAGTTTGTAATTCTCAATCTTTAAGGTCAATCTCAAGGATTGAGTAATATCAGGCTTAAAAGCTGATTTTTGATCTTTTAAGGAGATTATCCTTTCTGGGGATCTGATTCATTAGTCTTATCCAGCTAATTTGCATGGTGCCCCCCCATTGTACGAGATAAATTCTTCTCATGGTTAGGATAAATCTGACCACTTGGCGACCCTGTTTAATGCTGAGGTCCGTGGATTTCCTGCTGATTTTAGTGATGACTTTTCTAGATTTTTCGTCAACCTACAGCTGGTCTGGACGACAACTTCATGACCTAAATCAAGAAGCGCGTTTCTCTTTCGGAAGACTTTACTTCCTTTTAATGATGGAATTGATTCATCGTGTAGATCCATCTCTCTTACAGTAAATCAGGTACAACTTTTTAGTTTAGTCCAAAGCAAAAGTATTTTCAGTTATTTGTACAAAAATATGTGATATATGTTTTGAATAACTTGGAGAATTTTCCCACACTTGGCTTTTATTTTCCTTTTTATCGTCCTCTATTCCATTTTAAATGAATTTTAACATTTTGGTTTGTTTCTCAATTTATGTCCTTTCCGAGGTTACAATAATTTCGGTGTTAAAACCTAGTTTTATCGTTCATAAATATGTATAAACATGATTTTGAGTTCATTTAATTGAAAATTTTTAAAAATTTTACTAGAATTGGGTAGTCAGTATATAAGACTAGGGCTGTTCTTTATTATCAGAGAGCACTAGATTCTAATACAACTACTGCTTTACTAGTATTTTTAATGGTAACCAAGTGTATAAAGTAAAAATTTTAAAATCCGAAAGAATTTAACCCCTTCCCACACTTAAGATCTTGCAATGCCCTCATTTGCAAGAAATCAGTAACAATTTAAATTATTGAGGGTGATTTGTGTGAAAATGATTAAATTTTTACCAAAGTTTCCAAATATATTGGCTTTTGTTTGCTGAATGATAAATGGTGCACATCATTTGTTCATTCCGTCTTGTTGTTATTTCACATATATTTTGCATCTTGTCATTAAAATTAGTTGCTTTTGCTGAACTTAATGCCAGTCTTTGAAAATGCGTTGTTTTACCCTGTTGTATACATAAGATAAACTGCAAACATATATACATATTTTTGAAGTTTGGTATATTACCCCACATTCAAAAATTATTAAAATCTAAGAATAAAAGTTAGAAAATTATAAAAACTATTACAATATTAAATAAGTATTAAACGTATCAACATTACAAATTACAAAATAAATAAAACTAAGTAGACTAGGGATGATACTGATACCAATAGGGGTTCCAAGCATAACCATAGGTGCTATAGAATGCTTCGGAAGGGTTATACGTAGGATACGGTGGTTGCATCTCTATAGACCAGGGAGGGAATATGGGTTTTGGTGTAGGAATATAGTTTCTACCTATATGTTGGCAATGAGCTTTGATTTGGTTTTGATGAACTTGCCAATCTTCAAATGCTCTCTGTCTAGCATTTTCGTACTCATGTGAAGCTATAAACCTTTGCATTTCTTGCATTTCATTTCCCCCTCCTACATTACCTTGCTGTTGGTTTCTCTCAACCTGTGGATGTCTACCATGGTATTGTACTGTGGCGTTATTTCGCCTTTTCAAAACTTTCGCACCATGGTATACATTTAAACCTATAGTATCGCGGGGTTCTGGTTCTTCGACTAATAATCCCCCCCGACTTATATCCACACCGAGATATTCAGCAATCAAAGTAATAAAAATACCACCTCCTATTATGCTATGCGGCCTCATCCCCCTAACCATAGCTGATAAATAATAACCCACACA
Source organism: Rutidosis leptorrhynchoides (assembly GCF_046630445.1). Lineage (NCBI taxonomy): Eukaryota > Viridiplantae > Streptophyta > Magnoliopsida > Asterales > Asteraceae > Rutidosis > Rutidosis leptorrhynchoides. Next base: position 272,357,657 of record NC_092341.1, on the reverse strand, counting down.
ATAAGGTATACTTACAGCCCTTTGTGGGTCTCGAATACACATATGGTAAAACAAATCCTGTTCATTTACTTTTTCCTTGTTCTTACCTCTTTGTGTAATCGAATTAGCTAAAAACCTATGAATTACTCTTAATTCAGCTCTATCTATATCCAAATAAGAGTAATTTCCCCCTTTGAATCGGTGATGGCTTGTCATTTGACTCCATACACCGTGTGTATCAAAATTTTCATCTATCTTTCTACCATTTAGTATCAACCCTCTACAATCGGCAGATGCTAACTCCTCAGGCGTATATATACGTAAAGCCTGAGCCATGTCTAGTAAAGACATGTGGCGCATCGAACCTCCTAACAAAAATCTAATAAAAGATCGATCGGTTAAACTAGCTACCCGATCATTTAATTCTATACTACACAACAATTCTTCACACCATACTTGCATGGTGAATAAACATACCCAGTCATTAAAAGTAGAATTACCATACCTCTGTACAAGTAATTCCCTAATTGGCCCGGCCAATTCTACAGCTTCTAAGGGTCCCCATTCTATGACCCTAGGTACCTCAACAACTTTGGAATGAAGAGTATGCAAACCCCTTTGATATTTTGGATAATCTATCCAAAGTCTGTCAAATCTCAGGTTCGGGTGCAAATCTTCCAAGTGCATATCAGAAAATGTCATGACTGGATGAGGTATATCTTGCTTGTAGTAGTTATCCACCTCCTGTTGTTCCGCATTCTCAGCAGGAGCATTGCGAGCTTGGGATGAAGATTCACCCCTTTCAGTCTGCAAAACACATCAAACACAATTTTTGTGCATCCAAATATGCATTAGTGTCAGCAAAATCATCAATCAAAATAATTACAATGACATGATCAATTTATATCAAACTTAAGCTCATTTTCATATTTTCATCAAATCTACACTTTTTCAAATAAGCATATAGGAAAATGTTCGCCAAGTTCATAAGCATTCAACTCAAATAACATGTCAAAATAATCATTACTAGCAATTAAACAAGTTTCAAATGGCATTATCTCTCAAAAATCAAGTTCATGAATTTTAGACTTGAAAAAGTCCACTTTAATTCTCAAAATCATGTTTAGGCTCAAAGTTTGGATCATTTAACTACCTAAACATGTTACACTACTTAATTTAGCAACAATTCATGACAAAAATCGGCCATAACCTGTTTATATCAAAAAGCCCCAAATTTGCTCAAGAACACAAACCCTAGATTACTCAAAATTTGAAGTTTAAGGCTTCTAATCATGTTAAATAGCATCAATCTAGGTTATACAAGCATACTACATAAACAATTTAAGCATAATTACACTAAAAAGCATCAAAATTAAATTGGGGAAAAAATTGCTCAAGAACACTAATTTTCGGATTAAATGGTGTTTAGGTGTAGAAATTTACCGTTTTTCTTGAGTAATTCCTTGATAGCATCCTTCTCAACATGATTTTAGCAAAAGATTTGATGATTAACGGTTAAAAATTGTGATTTTGGGGGTTTTTTCGTGTATTTTCGGGTTTTTTCGGCTGTTCTCCCTGTGTTTTTCTTGTGGTGTGTGGACTGAGCTGTTTAGCTCGATTTTATTTTTTTCTGTATTTTGGTCCTCCCGCGAGTCGCGGGGTTTAAGCCTTCAAACTCCGCGAGTCGCGGAGTTTGGTTTTTTTTTTTTTATATATATATATATATCTTATACTAATTAAAACAATTGAGTAATTAATTTTAAAATTTTGTTTCCCTTGTTATTTAGGACGAGGTCGTTTTGGATCGATGTCCTAGTCCGTCCTTCGACAAAATTTTAAAATTTGTCTTTTTGTAGCGATTGTTTTAAAAGCTAAGATTTTTGATTTTTTTTAATGTTTTTGGCATACTTTAATTCAATAAGATTAAAAATAAAGATAATAAAAGTTCTCGTCCCTCCCTTGGGTAAAGCAATTTCGGTTTAAAGACCTAGTCTTCAACTTACGACGAATTTTAAAAATCATATTTTTAACTTAATGAGATAAAGTAAATTTTTGTTTTTAAATTCACACAATTTAAATATAAAATTCAAAATTAATATTAAGAATTCACACCAAACTTAAAATTTGAAATGCATAAAATTAAAAATTCATATTTTAAAAATTAAAAATTCACACCAAACTTAATTTAAAAATTCATATTATAAATTCACACCAAACTTATATTAATTTTTTAAATATTTACAATTTTAAAAATATTGTTTTTACAAAGTTTACAATATTAATTTAAGATTTATATATTAATTTTAAAAACATGGTAAAAATAAAATTAAAAATCTTTTTGGCTTTTTATCCCACTTTATTCAATCAAATATTATCAAAAATATGTGCCCCTCTTTTCGGTAAGGTAATTTCGATTCCATGACCTAATTTAACTCATGACGAATTTTTGAAATATTTTGGGTTGATTGATTAAAGATATTTATACCTTAAGAATAAACGTTAAATTTCGCAGTGATGTAATAAATTTTTGAATGATATCAATAATTTCGGTCGCCAAACCTAATTTTATTCAATACCAATTTAATACTTTATAGCGAACAAATTAGCGTTTATTATCAAAAGGTTAAAAATAAAAATAAAAAATAAAAACTGTACAGACTTACCTGTGAGATAGTATTCTTAGTTATATGATCTATCCCATTCATAAGATAGTCGGTTTAATTGGTTTTCCATGGCTACATAGGCGTAACCTCGAGCATTCAGTATTTTTTCTTCTAAACATACGAACGGTCCGTCTCTGCATAAAGTAACAAATTCGGTATTTGAATAGGTTTGATTATTTGAACATTTACCTCCATGTGACCATTTTCCGCATTTGTGACATCTTTCTAGGTGTCGTGCTCTTCTTTTCGCTGCGGATTTTGATTTTTCTTTACCAAATTGTAACTTATTATCTTCGCATCTGGATTCTTTTCTAACTCCGTCCATTCTTTCTCTGATTACTGATACTATTTCACTCGGAAGTGTGTCATTATTACGTTTAGTGATCAAAATGTGTAGCATTAGACCATGGTTTAGTTCACAGGCAGTCTTCATTTTGTAAAAACCTAAAAAAAAAAAATTCAGAATGGAGGGAGAAGACTAGTTCTTTAGGGTCTACTAGGGAAAGACCATTCGGGTTCTATTTTTGAGAACTACACAAAAACAGACAATCTAACTCTAACAGAAATACATATTATCCTTTAAAGACTTGATTCTCCCCACACTTAGTTAGCTGTGATGTCGAAATTGTGATTAACTTCGTTGTCGACTTTCATCGGACTATCTATGTAGTGTTTAACTCTGTGACCATTAACTTTAAATTCAATCCCATTTGAATTTATCAATTCTACTATTCCGTATGGAAAAACTCTTTTAACTATGAATGGTCCAGACCATCTTGATTTCAATTTTCCAGGAAATAGCTTGAATCGTGAATTGAAAAGAAGAACTCTGTCTCCTTCCTTAAATTCTTTTGAACTTCTGATTCTTTTATCATGCCATTTCTTCGTTCTTTCCTTATAGATTAACGAATTTTCGTATGCTTCATGTCTTAATTCTTCTAATTCGTTTAGTTGACTTAATCGTAGACGTCCGACTTCATGTAAATCAAGATTACATGTCTTCAAAGCCCAAAATGCTTTGTGTTCAATTTCTACTGGAAGATGACATGCTTTTCCATAAACAAGTCTAAAAGGTGTGGTTCCAATTGGAGTTTTGTAGGCTGTTCTAAAAGCCCAGAGTGCATCCTCCAATTTAATGGACCATTCCTTCGGATTTGATCCTACGGTTTTCTCTAGAATACGTTTTAAAGCTCGGTTGGTATTTTCAACTTGTCCACTTGTTTGTGGATGATATGCAGTTGAGATTTTATGAGTTACTCCATATCTTTTAAGAACTTTCTCAAGTTGATTATTACAGAAATGAGTACCCCGATCACTTATTAAAGCTTTCGGTGTTCCAAACCTTGCAAAAAGACGTTTTAAAAAGTTGACTACAACTCGTGCATCGTTAGTTGGGAGAGCTTGTGCTTCCGCCCATTTAGATACATAATCAATGGCTACGAGTATATATAGATTATTATGAGATTTTGGAAATGGACCCATAAAGTCAATACCCCAAATGTCAAATACTTCACATACTTGGATAATATTTTGTGGCATTTCATCACGTTGACTTATTTTTCCGGCCCTTTGACAAGCATCACAGGATTTGCAAAGAAGGTGTGCGTCTTTGTAAATTGTAGGCCAATAGAATCCAGCATCATAAACTTTTCTTGCTATTAGTTGAGGCCCATAATGCCCTCCTGTTGGTCCTGTGTGACAATGGTTTAATATTTTACTAGCTTCATCTCCAAATACACATCGACGTATTATTCCATCGGGACAACTTTTAAACAGATGTGGATCTTCCCAGAAATATTGTTTTATATCACTGAAGAATTTCTTTCGTCTTTGGTACGATAATCCTTTTTCAAGGAATCCACAAACTAAGTTGTTTGCATAGTCTGCAAACCATGGAATTTCTTTATAATCTATCTTTAATAGATATTCATCAGGAAAGTTGTCTTGTATGGCCGATTCATTTAGAACTTCTAATTCGGAATTTTCAAGACGAGAAAGATGATCAGCGGCGAGATTTTCTGCTCCTCTTTTATCTCGGATTTCAATATCAAACTCTTGTAAGAGTAAGATCCAACGGATTAATCTTGGTTTAGCATCTTGTTTCGAAAATAGGTATCTAAGAGCAGAATGGTCGGTATAAACCACCGTTTTTGCTAGAACGAGATATGATCGAAATTTGTTAAAAGCAAAGACAATAGCAAGGAGTTCTTTTTCAGTAGTTGTATAGTTCGTTTGTGCTCCTTGTAACGTTTTACTAGCATAATATATAGGTTGAAATCGTTTTTCAATCCTTTGTCCTAAAACGGCTCCCATTGCAAAATCACTTGCATCGCACATTAGTTCAAATGGTAGATTCCAATTTGGTGTTATCATGATCGGCGCATTAGTTAGTTTCTCTTTAAGAATATTGAAAGATTTGATACACTCATCTGAAAAGATGAATGGAGCATCCTTTTCTAGGAGTTTATTCATAGGAGTGGCAATTTTAGAAAAATCTTTTATGAAACGTCGGTAAAAACCGGCATGCCCTAGAAAACTCCTAACTCCTCTAACATTGGTGGGATGTGGAAGTTTAGCAATTACATCTACTTTAGCTCTATCCACTTCAATTCCTTCTTTTGAAATTTTATGACCAAGAACGATGCCTTCTTTAACCATGAATTGGCATTTCTCCCAATTAAGTACTAGATTTGATTGTTTGCATCTAATAAGCATTCGTTCCAGATTAGCTAGACATGATTCAAATGTATCACCGAAGACTGAAAAGTCATCCATGAAAACTTCCATGCATTCTTCTATCATGTCATGAAAAATCGCCATCATACACCTTTGAAAGGTTGCAGGGGCGTTGCAAAGTCCAAATGGCATGCGTTTGTAAGCAAAAGTACCATAAGGGCATGTGAATGTGGTTTTCTCTTGGTCCTCGGGTGCTATTGGAATTTGAAAATATCCGGAAAATCCATCTAGAAAACAATAGTAACTATTTCCGGCTAATCTTTCCAACATTTGATCAATGAAAGGTAAGGGAAAGTGATCTTTTCTGGTGGCGTCATTTAATTTTCTATAATCAATACACACACGCCATCCTGTTACAGTCCTAGTAGGAATAAGCTCATTTTTCTCATTTGTAATGATAGTCATGCCACCCTTCTTAGGCACGCATTGAACTAGGCTTACCCATGGACTATCAGAAATTGGATAAATTAGACCTGCATCTAGCAGTTTAATAATCTCTTTCTTAACTACATCTTGCATATTAGGATTTAGTCTTCGTAGGCGTTGCACATACGTTTTATGACCTTCTTCCATAAGGATTTTATGTGTGCAATACGAAGGACTTATTCCTTTAATATCATGAATCTTCCATGCAATGGCTGGTTTATGAGCTTTCAACACAGAAATGAGTTGTGATTTCTCATTTTCAGTAAGAGAAGACGATATTATTACAGGTAATTCAGATTCACCATGTAAATAAGCGTATTCCAAATGGTTTGGAAGTGGCTTTAACTCTAATTTCGGAGGTTCTTCTATCGATGATTTGTATCGATATCTGTCTTCTTCTTTTAGCATTTGAATTTCTTCTGTTGTTGGTTCATATCCATTAGCTATAAGTGTAGCTAACATTTAAACTTCATCAATTGGTTCAGTTCCTTCTCCTAAAGAACATTCTCCTGTTCCTTGTAATTCTGGAAATTCTTCTAACAATTCTGCATGTGCATCTATAGTTTGAATATAATAACATGTATCATCTGCAGATTGTGGTTGTTGCATTGCTCTATCAACTGAAAAGGTAACACTCTCATCCTCTATACTTAGGGTCAATTTCTTACCGAACACGTCTATCATTGCTTTAGCCGTGTTTAAGAATGGTCTTCCTAATATGAGAGGAACTTGAGAATCTTCTTCCATGTCCAGAACAACAAAATCTACTGGAAATACTAAAGTACCAACTTTAACTAGCATGTTCTCCATTATCCCTCTAGGATATTTTATTGATCTATCGGCTAGTTGTATGCTTATTCTGGTTGGTTTCAATTCTCCAAGGTCTAGTTTAGCGTATAATGAATACGGCATTAGATTTATACTAGCACTTAAGTCTGCCAATGCTTCTATTGAACTAAGACTACCCAGAAAATATGGAATTGTGAAACTTCCTGGATCAGATAATTTTTCTAGTATCTTATTCAACAGCACTGCTGAACAATTAGCATTCATGGTAACAGCCGAGAGTCCTTCCATTTTCTTTCTATTTGAGATTAGATCTTTCAAGAATTTAGCATATCTAGGCATTCCTGAAATCACATCAATGAAAGGAGGATTTACATTTATCTGTTTAAACATATCCAAGAATTTGGATTGCTCGGCTTCAAGTTTCTCTTTCTTCATTTTACTCGGGTAAGGAAGTGGTGGTTGGTATGGTTTAACATAAGGTTTATCCTTAACTTTGTTATCTTCATTAACCTTTTCAACTACCGGTTCTTTTTCCTTATCTTGATTAGGTTGGGGTTCTTGTGGAGTAGGAATAGCTTCATCAGAAGTTACAGGTATTTCAGGTGGTTTAAGTGTTGTACCACTTCTTGTGGTAATGGCTTTAGCTGTTTCATTCCGGGGGTTAGCATTTGTATCACTAGGTAGACTTCCCGGTTTTCTTTCACCTATTAACCTTGCTAGGTTACTTACTTCTTGTTCCAGATTTTGAATAGAAGCTTGTTGATTTCTAAATGCTTGAGCATTTTGTTCATTAGTTTGTTTCTGAGATGTGAAAAACTGCGTTTGAGTTTCAACTAGCTTCGTCATCATATCTTCTAAATTCGGCTTTTTATCATCAGTTTGTTGTGGTGGTTTGTTTTGAAAATTAGGTCTTTGCTGATTGTAAGTATTATTGGATACTTGTTGATTGCTAGGACCTTGTTGGTTGTGGTATGGAATATTTCTGTTATAATTCTGGTTTTGATTGTAAATCGGTCTTGGCGGTTGATAATTATTCTGATAATTATTTCCAGGCCTTTGGTTTATGTATGAAATATTCTCTCTTTGTTCCATTGTTAATTCAATACTGAGACAATCTTTTGTCAAATGTGGTCCTCCACACTGCTCACAACTAATTCGTATTGAGTGAATATCTTTAGTCATCTTTTCCATTCGTCTCTCCACAGCATCTATCTTTGCGGAAATGGAATCTAAGTCATGGCTGGAATCGGCTCTAGCTGCTTTAGATGATCTAACGATATCTTTTTCTTGGTGCCACTCATGTGAGTGGGAAGCAGTGTTATCAATAATTTTGTAAGCATCAGTTTCAGTTTTCTTCATAATAGAACCACCCGCTGCTATATTTATGTCTTTCCTTGTAGTGATGTCGCATCCTTGGTAGAATATTTGTACTATTTGACAGGTGTCTAAACCATGTTGCGGACATCCTCTTAATAACTTTCCAAATCTTGTCCACGCCTCATATAGAGTTTCATTCGGCTTCTGTGTAAACATAACAATTTCTGCTTGAAGTCTTACGGCTTTAGAAGCAGGAAAGAATTGTTTAAGAAATTTTTCAACTAAAACGTCCCATGTATCAATCGCCCCTTCAGGTAACGATTCCAACCAATCTTTGGCTTCTCCCTTTAAAGTCCAGAGAAATAACATGAGATATATCTGTTCATCCTCCACTTCTCTTATTTTAAATAGTGTGCAGATCCTATTAAAGGTACGTAGATGTTCATTTGGATCTTCCTTCGGCGCACCACTAAATTGGCATTGATTAGTCACCATGTGTAGAATTTGTCCTTTGATTTCATAATCTGGCGCATTAATGTCTGGATGAGTAATTGCGTGACCTTGGCCAGTGCGTTTGGCTCTCATTTGGTCTTCCATACTTAAAGGTTCCAGATTCTCCATAATTGAATTTGTTGAATCGGAATCACTAGAGGATTATGATTTAATGGTTCGTTCCTCAACAATCTCTGTTTGAATGATTGGTGGTTCCGGAGGAAAGTTTAGTGGTTCAGGATCTACGAATCATTCCTGAATATTCTCCGGATTCTCAATTGTGAGGTCGGGTTCAAAAAATGGATTATCGGAAATTTGAACTGGAGTACTTGGTCGACTGGATGACGATTCTAAAGAAAAATCAACGGCGGTAATATTTGCTAGATGTCTTGATCTAGTTACAGGTGGTGAACGTACAAAAGGTGGTGAACGTCTTGCTCGGTGCATTCTCTGAATATCCTATTAGTTTTTAAAAGGAAAGAAAAATTATAATAAGTTATCCAATCAATAGACTTTTCTGATTTTGCCCACGTTTCGAATAGCCAAAAGATGCAGCAGAGGGGCAGGATTCGTTTGGTCTCAATATAATTGAGGACTGTTTGGCTCCAATAACCCGGTCCACGTACAAATCCAACTATTACTACGAACCAGAAAATTTTGATGTCTATTAATTTAACCACTTAAAATAAATTTTTGTAATTTTAAGAAATTTAGATAAGAAGTAGAATAAAAATCTATGTCCTAAAACTAGAATAGCGAGAAATAAGAAAGAAAAAGAGTTCGTCGAAAAAGAAAAATGAGAAAGAAAAATAAAAGGTGACGGAAAAATAAAAGAAACTTATAAAACTTAAAAACACTTGATTAACCTAACCTTATTACAACAACTAACTTAAAATTATAATCGCAAATTGAGATTACTAATTGGAATGATAATTGATACATAGGTAAAAGTCGTCTAAAAATATTAAAGCTTACAGGAAAAACTATATCCCAAATGGAAATAACTTAAAAAGGCGTCGCAAAATTCTAAAGCACCTAAATCTTAGTCTAAAGAAAAAGCACTTAAGGGATTTTACGGCAAAGCCTAAAAAATCTAGAAGTAAAAATAACTATGGCAAAAACTAAGTTTAAAACTAAATATGAGCTAAAAATACAAATATTACGCTAAAACGATTAAAAAGGGACAAAATATAAAAATATACAAAAAGTTGTAAAAAGTACAATTTTTATAAAAATATTATTTTTATATTATTTATTTATTAAAACTATTAATTTTACAATTTAATTAAACTAATTTAACTAAATAAAACAAATTAAATAAAAAGTAACTTAAAATAAAACTAATTATAATAATAATAGGTAATTAGGGTTTATAATAATAATAATTAATAAATACCCCGTAATTAATGATGTTTAGGGTTTCTGTCGGTGCGTCAGAGAAACTCCGCGAGTTGCGGTATTTAAAGCAGCAAACCCCGCGAGTCGCGGGGTTTAAAAATTCAACTCAGGTACAGTTTTTTTATTCAACGCGTTTTTCTTTTTTTTTTCTTTTCTGTTTTATATTTTTCTGTTTTAAAATCTAAATATTTATATAATAAAAACTTATATTTAAAAACTAAAATAAAAATAGAACAACTTTATAATTTTATAAATATCTTAAAAATAGATTTATATATATTAAATTTTTTTTTTTATGTTTTATGTATGTTTTAAATAAAAACAAAATACTTAAATAAAACTTATATAAAAGTAAAGAAACTTTATAAAACTTAAATATTTAACAAAATCTTAAAAATACTTATATTTTTGTTTTTCTTTTTATATTTTCGAATATTTAAAACGTATTTTTATAAAAATGAATTTTAATAAAAGTAAACTAAAAATCTTTTTTTTTTTATTTTAGCGTTGCGCTTCCGGCGTTTAAGAGATCCCCGGCAGCGGCGCCAAAAATAACTTGATGTTTTAGCAGAGAGGTATAAAATACTATTAATTTTAGCAGGAAAATACTATTAAATACGATACAATTTTACACAAGATATTTATTTATTTAGAGAATGGATATACTTAAACCTTGCTACAACACTTATAGGCAGTGTACCTAATCGTACAGTAGTGTAGTTTTTAGTAAGTCCGGTTCGTTCCACAGGGAAATCTTTAAACAAAGCTTAACGCTATATTAGTTTACTTTTATAAAAATATAAATATATATATAAGTAATATTATTATTATAAAGGGGGGTTTTTACCGTTTAATGACCGGTTTATCGATTTTAAAACTTTAGTCGCAGTTAAAACCAAATGTAAAATATTAAAAATAAATACAAGGCTTAAATTAAAGTGTAAAGTAAATAACGATAATGAAATTGCGAATAATAAAAGTGCGATAAAATAAACTTGCGATAATTAAAAAGTACGATAATTAAAAGTGCAATTAAATACAATAACAATAAAAATGCGATAATTAGAAGTGCAATTAAATATAAAATAAAGGAAATTAAATATGAAATAAAATAATTATGCTTATTTAAACTTCCGTAATCATGATGTTTGACGTGTTGATTTTAGTTTATTCCCATGGATTAATTGTCATTTGTCCTGGATTATTTAATATGTCCATCTGGTTTTTGTCCATAACAGTCCATCAGTCATAAATATAAAGTGCGAGTGTCCTCGTCAAATTATCCTTATACCCGAAGTTAAATATTCCAACTAATTGGGGACTAAAACTGTAACAAGATTTTAATACTTTTTTAATAATTACACCAGGATGTCGACTGAGTGTAACCCAAGGTTTTAATATTTTGTTATCAATTATACCAAGTGTCCTTGTACATAATTTCACCCCTGTTTTAATTATTCTAGTGGCTATTAATCCATTCCCGTGTCCGGTTAAATGAACGATTATTCGTACATATAAATACTCCGCCCATCGTGTCCGATCGAGTGTATATGGTAATTTATAGGGACGCCCAATTGTAAATCTTTATATTAACATTAACAAACTATCATTTAGTTAAACAAATATAAAGCCCATTAATAGCCCATAGTCTAATTTTCACAAGTGTCGTTCTTTTGTCCAAACCCCAATTATGGTACAAAGCCCAATTGCCCAATTTTAGTAATTAGCCCAACATCATGATTACTTCGGATTAAATAAGCATAATAATAACTTAGCTACGAGACATTAAATTAAAAAGGTTGAACATAACTTACAATGATTAAAAATAGCGTAGCGTTACACGGACAGAATTTCGACTTACACCCTTACAATATTTGCTAACATACCCTTATTATTAGGATTTAAAATTAAAATTAAAATATAAATTATATATATATATTTACGTATATATTAAGAGAGAGAGAGATATATGATATTGAAAAATGATCAGAATTCGGTTGGCTTTATAGGGAGTTTCAAACTTTGGGGCTCCGCGACTCGCGGCCCTTTTTGCCTTCAAACTCCGCGAGTCGCGGAGTTTGCTTTTACAGCTCACACAAGTTTGGCTCTTTGTTTGCCGACGGTTTTAAATATTTATATAATATATAAATAATTATAAGAATTATTTAAATATTATATTATATTTATGTGCATAGTTGACTTGTAATTTTTAGTCCGTTGTGTCGAGCGTTGAGAGTTGACTCTGGTCCCGGTTCCGGATTTTCGAACGTCCTTGCGTACAATTTTATATTTTGTACTTTGCGTTTTGAATCTTGTACTCTTGTAATTTCGAGACGTTTCTTATCAATAATTGGAACCTCTTTGATTGTCTTTTGTACTTTTGAGCTTTTTGGTCGTTTGCGTCTTCAATTCGTCGAATCTGTCTTTTGTCTTCACCTTTTATTATTTAAACGAATATCACTTTTAAATAGAACAATTGCAACTAAAAGCTTGTCTTTCTTGAGGAATAATGCTATGAAATATATGTTCATTTTTAGCATTATCAATATATATATATATATATATATATATATATATATATATATATATATATATATATATATATATATATATATATATATAGTATAGATTAGTCTTATATTAGATTAGTTTGGGTAATGTAAAAGTTATTTTTACGGGTTTTAAAGTCGGAAAAGACATAATATTTTTATGGGCGATGGAGTAGGAATATAGTTTCTACCTATATGTTGGCAATAAGCTATGATTTGGTTTTGATGAACTTGCCAATCTTCAAATGCTCTATTGTAACGACCCGCACTTTTTCGATCGTTCTATACTTATAAGATTGATATTTACATAAATTAAACATTACCAACTTGATAAGCAATCCAAATTGTTGAGACTTATTTTTCCGAAAAGAGTTTTACACAACGTTTGACCGTCTAGTTTGACCGATGATATCACGAACTATACAATATATGATAATTATACGTTTGTGTATATAAATGTATATATACATATTTAACATGATTAATAAATGTTTTAATATCTCATTTTGTATTAATTACAACAAGTTATATGTGTATTTTGAAACTACTAACTTAAGTTTTCAAAACGATAACTATACGTAACGTTATTTGACATAAATACTTAAGACATATAATGTTTATACATATATTGTATAAGTAATGTATTTAATCACTTTTAAAGACTTAAATACATAAAACCATATAAGTGTATTCACAAAAGATAGCTATATTTGAATCCTCATTCCATTTTTCACAAAATTTCTATACGTATACCTAGAGTATTTGTACTCGTATCATACCAAGCTCCTATACGTATTTACTAATAGTAAATACACATCAAAATCACCACCTAACCAGCCATTATTCATGCCATGAGGGCTAGGTAATTGAACTTGGAAGCAATTAGGACTAGATACATAAAATTATCACTTGAAATTTTGTCCATATACACCATGTTACACGTTTTTTTTGGTGTATATATACATGCTCATTTTGATCCATTTTTACTACCATTTTCTTATCAAAAACACACACTCTTTCTTACTCTCTAAACTCCATAACAATCCAGCAAATAACCAAGAAGATCTAGCCATAAAAACCATACTAAAACACCATAAGAAAACTCTTACAAAAACACTTCAAGAAAACCTTCCAAGAACACCAACTTACTTCCAATCTTTCATCCACTTCTATCACCCTTTTGATTCTAGCTTCTTACTCCTCTTTTACAGCAAACTTATCCAAGGAACTTGAGGTAGAATCTATGTTCATAACCTTATTCAATTCATATATATAGCTATCTTATTTTGTGGTACAAAAGTTTAACAACAAGAACATAGTTTGAATGTTTTCAAACTTGTTTGCAAACTAAATAGATACTTCTAACTTAACTTTTAAAATACTTCAAGACATGTAACATAACTTATTTATATGTTAATTTAACAAGGTAAAACTTGGTTTTTCAAAGTATAAGTATTTTTGGAAAAATGGTCATTAAATGATTTTGTTGTAACAAAAATGTTTAACTTCATATGTTTCACTAAACTTTCATCTATGCCGTATGATTTTGAATACAAACCAAGGTATTTACAGTTCATAGTTTTATAGAAGAACTCGATCCAAGAAGATGGCAATTTGAATCAACGAAAACGGACTTGTAACGAAGAAACTATGACCGAAACAAAATTGGTTATCCAAGACTTAATTGACTTCGGGATTCATTGGAAAAATTTACATAAAATCACATCTTTATAAGATAACATGATATTTTATATATATGTACTCATAATTCAATTTCATATGGTTCAGGATCACCCGTAAGCAACACGAGAAGATTAATCATAAGATCCCATGTTTGTACGCAACACGTCATTTGACAACACCGGTACTTTATGTACGCAATACGTCATTTGACAACACCGGTACCGTGGGTCAAGATTAATCTCAACCAATACATATACGATGGGGTTTTATTTATTTCGTTGGGGGTTTTGTTTATTGCGGGTATATTAAACATCTAAAAATGAACCATTAAAATTGAATTACTAACATCGAAATGCTAACTACGGACTAAGGAAATATTCAAAATATTAAAAGTATAACAAGTATATATATATATAACGTTTGTTTTAAAATGAAAACATATTGATATATTATATATGGATAGGTTCGTGATATCAACCGGAAGACCGAGTCAAATTATATATATCATCAAGACAAGAGTGAGTATATAGTCCCACTTTTAAACTCTAAATATTTCGGGATGAGAATACATGTATTTTATGTTTTACGATATGGACACAAGTAACTGAAAAATATGTTCTACGTTGAGTTGTACCACTGGCATACTTCCCTGTAGCTTGGTAACTAATATTTACAGCGGTATTGTAAACGCGAATCCTGTTGATAGATCTATCGGGCCTGACAACCCCAACCGGACTGGACGACCAGTATTCAACGGTTGCACAGTACTTCGTTTTGTGACTACACTTGGTACGGTGTAGTAAGATTTCATATTAAAGGGAATATGCGACGTGAAAATGTTAAGTATGGTTACCAAGTGCTCAACCACTTAGAATACTTTTATTAAACTATTTATATACGAAATCTTGTGGTCTATATATATATTGCTGCCGGCATTAAACCTATATCTCACCAACTTTATGTTGACCTTTTAAAACATGTCTATTCTCAGGTGATTTCTAAAGCTTCCGCTGCATCATGTTGGATCTAACCAGGATCTTGCGTACGCATGTTTGTGTCAAAAATAAAACTGCATATCCGAGATGTTGTATTGTAAAATATGCTAGAAACCGTGTTGTTGTCATCATTTGTAAAGTTTGTAAGTCGAAGATTATCGCTAAACGTTAATCTTCTTTTTATTGTCTTAAGCTTGTAACAAAAATAATGGTTGTGGTTTGTAATGTATAATATATGCAGTTTTTCTTTTAAAAATGTCTCATATAGAGGTCAATACCTCGCAATGAAATCATACGTTATCTAACGCGTTCTTATGGTTAAGGACGGGTTATGACATGTGGTATCAGAGCGTTGGTCTTAGCGAACCAGGTTTGCATTAGTGTGTCTAACCGAGAAGTCGTTAGGATACATTAGTAAAGTCTGGACTTTGACCGGGTCTGATTTTAAAAAAAAAAAAAACCATTGCTTATCACTGTTGGTTAAAATTTATGTGTAAATATTATGTAAGTACTAATGGGTTAGTTGTTGTGTGATAGATGTCGGGCTCGAAACTTATTATCACATTCAGCGACTCCGAATCAGAACCTTCAGATTGTGTTTCAGTCATTAACATATCCGATGACGAAAGTGGTATTTTTGGGGAAGACTCACAATTTCCGGATGAACCAACTATAGAAATATCGGAAAGTGAACCCGAGGAGGAAAGTGAACCCGAGGAGGAAAGTGAACCCGAGGAGGAAAGTGAACCCGAGGAAGAAATACAGGAAATTACAAAAGACGAGTTCGAACTAGGAAAGAAACGAAAGGCTAATGAATTAGAAAATCCAAATCCCGAGTTTAATGAGAATGAAGTGGCACCAATTCCACTCAACACTACCACCCCTATCCCCGCTATTCCTATTAGTGCTATCCCCGCATCTAGTTCTTCGGCACCTCAGCCAAAACGTAGGGAGACAGCTAGGATTCGCGTTGGGGGATTCCCTGGACATAAATGTTTTGGGAAATAGACCAAATGATGCGCTGCCGTATTAAACCATGGAATCACATAATGTTTTGTATAATATTATTAGTGTGGTTTGTTTAAAGTTTGATGTAAGCATATGTAAAATAGCGAAGTATGAAATGCAATAATTTTCCATGGTTAAGTATTATTTAGATTGTAGTAATTGGTTCTGTACTAAGCTATTAAGTATGAACATTAACGGGTAGGTACTACCCTAGATATAATTATAAAACGCTAATAAGAAGAAAAGGCTTTTATAATAATACCTGGTTCATATTATTAACAAGCTATAAATGTACTATAAATACACACTACATCTATAATATTCCATGTGAATAATTATTTTCTTTCATTAGGAAATGGCGCGATTGAATCGAATGACGGAACAAGAACTCGAGGAACTCATTAACCAGCGAGTGAACGACAGAATGTTATGGGTTGAGGCTGCAAGAGCTGCTGCAGTTAACCCAAATCCTCGTGTAGGATGCTCCTACAAGACGTTTCAAGCTTGCAAGCCCTCATCATTCAGTGGAACGGAAGGACCGATCGGTTTAACCCGATGGATAGAAAAGATGGAGACGGTGTTCAAAATCAGTGGTTGTGATGAAAAAGACATGACCAAGTTTGCATCGTGCACTTTACAAGATAGTGCACTCACATGGTGGAAGAATTATGTGAAGGCGGTAGGAGGAGATGTAGCTTATGATACTCCATGGGAAGAATTCAAAGCGATGATAATCACCGAGTATTGTCCAAGGAATGAGGTTATTAAGTTAGAAGATGAGTTACGAAGTTTGAAGGTGGTTGGTACTGAAATCACCAACTACAATCAGCGATTCATGGAATTGGTTTTACTATGTCCTGAATTGGTTCCAACCGAAGCACGGAAGATTGAAATGTACAAAGGTGGTTTGCCCAAGAAGGTCAAGGCAAACGTTACGGCGTCGAAACCTAAGACAATTCATGAAGCTATAACCATGGCGAACGAGTTAATGGATCAGGTCATTCTGGATAAGAAAGCATTCACTACTGAGGTGAAGGTATCAAGTAACAAAAGGAAGTGGAACGGAAATTATGATCGAGGTTACCAACAGCAATCTTTTAAGAAACCAGAAACCCCGAAAGGTGCGGGTAGCGGTTCAGGCTTTGGTTACAAAGGACAAAGTCCTTTATGCAACCGTTGTCACAAACATCACTTTGGTTACTGTAGTGTGTTGTGCACCAAATGCAATCGACAGGGACATCTTGCTGAAGATTGTAAGGCTCTCGTTACAAATGCAAATGGTAACAAGACTCCTGCCACCAACGCAAATAGAACTGCTTTGGCTAACATTACTTGTTTTGGGTGTGGAAAACAAGGTCATTATAAGAGCCAGTGCCCGAATCAGAATGGCGGACCTGCACGTGGAAGAGCGTTTGTTATTAATGCTAGAGAGGCACGAGAAGACCCGGAGCTTGTTACGGGTACGTTTACCATTAATAACTTATCAGCATCTATTTTATTTGATACTGGCGCCGATAGAAGTTATGTGTGTAGAAATTTTTACACTAAATTGAATTGTTCATCATTACCTCTAGATGCTAAGTACTTGATTGAGTTAGCTAATGGTAAACTAATTAAAGCCGATAAAATTTGTCGTGGTTGTGAAATAAATCTAGCCGGAGAAACGTTTAAAATCGACTTAATACCCGTAGAATTAGGAGGTTTTGATGTAATAGTCGGCATGGACTGGATGTCCAAAATAGGAGCGGAAGTTGTTTGTGCTAAGAAGGCAATTCGTATTCCTGGTAAGGATAAAATACCGGTGATGATTTATGGAGAGAAGGGTAATTCAAAGCTAAAACTCATTAGCTGTTTGAAAGCCAAGAAGTGTTTAGAAAAGGGATGTTACGCTATTTTAGCACATGTTAATAAAGTCGAAAAGAAAGAAAAGTGCATCAACGACGTGCCTGTGGCAAGAGATTTTCCTGAAGTTTTTCCGGAAGAATTGCCGGGATTACCTCCATTTAGATCGGTAGAATTTCAAATAGATTTAGTACCAGGAGCTGCACCAGTGGCTCGTGCTCCATATAGACTTGCACCGTCCGAGTTAAAAGAACTTCAAAGTCAGTTAAAAGAATTACTGGACCGTGGATTCATACGACCGAGTACTTCACCGTGGGGAGCTCCAATTTTGTTTGTTAAGAAGAAAGATGGATCTTTTAGGATGTGTATAGACTATCGTGAATTAAATAAGTTAACTATCAAGAATCGGTATCCACTACCGAGAATTGATGACTTATTTGATCAATTGCAAGGATCATGTGTTTATTCGAAAATCGACTTAAGATCGGGCTATCATCAACTACGCGTCAAAGAAGAGGATATTCCGAAAACTGCTTTTCGGACACGTTATGGTCATTACGAATTTTTGGTTATGCCGTTTGGATTGACGAATGCGCCAGCTGTATTCATGGACCTCATGAATCGAGTTTGTAGTCCGTATTTAGATAAGTTTGTTATCGTTTTCATTGATGATATTCTTATCTATTCCAAGAGTGAGCAAGAGCATGAAGAGCATTTAAGGTTGATACTGGAGTTGTTGAGAAAAGAACAACTTTATGCTAAATTTTCTAAGTGTGCTTTCTGGTTGAAAGAAGTGCAATTTCTTGGTCACGTTGTTAATAGCGAAGGAATTCAGGTTGATCCAGCAAAAACTGAAGCTATTGAAAAATGGGAGACTCCTAAGACACCAACACAGATACGCCAATTTTTGGGTTTAGCCGGTTATTATAGAAGGTTTATTCAAGATTTTTCCCGAATAGCTAAGCCGTTGACAGCATTAACGCAAAAAGGGAAGAAATACGAATGGACCTCGGAGCAGGAGAACGCATTTCAAATACTGAAGAAGAAGTTAACTACGGCGCCTATTTTATCGTTACCAGAAGGGAACGATGATTTTGAAATATATTGTGACGCTTCGCGACAAGGTTTTGGTTGTGTTCTTATGCAACGGAAGAAAGTTATTGCATTTGCATCCCGACAATTGAAGATTCACGAGCGAAATTATACGACGCATGATCTAGAATTGGGAGCAGTCGTGTTTGCATTGAAGATGTGGAGACACTACTTGTATGGGGTTAAATTCACTGTGTTTACTGATCATAAAAGCCTTCAACATATTTTTGATCAGAAACAATTGAACATGAGGCAACGTAGGTGGGTCGAGTTAATAAACGACTATGATTGTGAAATTCGTTATCATCCCGGGAAGGCGAATGTAGTGGCTGATGCTTTAAGCAGAAAAGAACGAGAACCAATTCGAGTTCGAGCAATGAACATAAAAATTCGTATGAATCTCAACTCACAAATCAAAGAAGTTCAACGAGAAGCACTCAATGAAGAAAACATAAAGAATGAAATAATGAAAAAGTACGAGAAACAACTTGTTGTACGGGAAGATGGAATTCGGTATTTTGCAAATCGTATTTGGGTACCGAAGTTGGGTGGATTAAGGAAGTTGATATTGAACGAGGCACATAAGACAAGATACTCGATACATCCTGGAGTTGGAAAGATGTATCAAGATCTTAAGACACGTTATTGGTGGCCTAATTTAAAGACCGACGTTGCAACATATGTTGGGGAGTGTTTAACTTGTTCTAAAGTCAAAGCAGAACATCAAAAGCCGTCAGGGTTACTTCAACAACCAGAAATCCCAGAATGGAAATGGGATGGTATTACCATGGATTTCATCACAAAGTTACCAAAGACTGCCTGGGGATACGACACCATTTGGGTGATTGTTGATCGTCTCACCAAGTCTGCACATTTCTTGCCTATAAAGGAAACAGATAGAATGGAGAAACTATTACGATTGTATATAAAGGAAGTTGTTTCAAGGCATGGAATACCTATTTCCATTATATCCGATCGTGATAGTAGATTTACCTCAAAGTTTTGGCAATCACTACAGGAGGCACTAGGAACTCGTTTGGATATGAGTACCGCATATCATCCGCAGACCGACGGGCAGAGTGAAAGAACAATTCAGACTCTTGAAGACATGCTCAGGGCATGTGTGATCGATTTTGGAAACGGATGGGATAAATATCTACCGTTAGCAGAATTCTCGTATAATAATAGTTATCATGCGAGCATTGGAGCTGCGCCATTCGAAGCATTGTATGGAAGGAAATGTAGATCTCCTATCTGTTGGAATGAAGTAGGAGATCGACAATTAACTGGTCCCGAGATCATACATGAAACGACTGAGAAGATAGTGCAAATCAAGGAGAGATTAAAAACAGCCCGCAGTCGCCAAAAGAGCTACGCCGATGTCCGAAGGAAACCATTAGAGTTTCAGGTCGGGGACATGGTTATGCTAAAGGTGTCACCTTGGAAAGGTGTGATACGTTTTGGAAAAAGGGGTAAACTGAACCCAAGGTACGTAGGCCCGTTTAAGATCATCGAACGCATTGGACCGGTAGCTTATCGACTCGAGTTACCGCAACAACTCGCCGGAGTACATAATACCTTTCACGTCTCAAACCTTAAGAAGTGTCTTGCAAAGGAAGACCTCACCATTCCTCTTGAAGAAATCCATGTCGACGAGAAACTACAATTCGTCGAAGAACCAATTGAAATCATGGACCGTGAAGTTAAACAGCTCAAACAGAGCAATATACCGATTGTTAAGGTTCATTGGAATGCTAGAAGAGGTCTCGAGTTTACTTGGGAACGAGAGGATCAGATGAAGCAAAAGTATCCACACTTGTTTCTCGATGACGCAAAATAGGTACAATTTTAAAATTTCGGGACGAAATTTATTTAACGGGGAGGTAATGTAACGACCCGCACTTTTTCGATCGTTCTATACTTATAAGATTGATATTTACATAAATTAAACATTACCAACTTGATAAGCAATCCAAATTGTTGAGACTTATTTTTCCGAAAAGAGTTTTACACAACGTTTGACCGTCTAGTTTGACCGATGATATCACGAACTATACAATATATGATAATTATACGTTTGTGTATATAAATGTATATATACATATTTAACATGATTAATAAATGTTTTAATATCTCATTTTGTATTAATAACAACAAGTTATATGTGTATTTTGAAACTACTAACTTAAGTTTTCAAAACGATAACTATACGTAACGTTATTTGACATAAATACTTAAGACATATAATGTTTATACATATATTGTATAAGTAATGTATTTAATCACTTTTAAAGACTTAAATACATAAAACCATATAAGTGTATTCACAAAAGATAGCTATATTTGAATCCTCATTCCATTTTTCACAAAATTTCTATACGTATACCTAGAGTATTTGTACTCGTATCATACCAAGCTCCTATACGTATTTACTAATAGTAAATACACATCAAAATCACCACCTAACCAGCCATTATTCATGCCATGAGGGCTAGGTAATTGAACTTGGAAGCAATTAGGACTAGATACATAAAATTATCACTTGAAATTTTGTCCATATACACCATGTTACACGTTTTTTTTGGTGTATATATACATGCTCATTTTGATCCATTTTTACTACCATTTTCTTATCAAAAACACACACTCTTTCTTACTCTCTAAACTCCATAACAATCCAGCAAATAACCAAGAAGATCTAGCCATAAAAACCATACTAAAACACCATAAGAAAACTCTTACAAAAACACTTCAAGAAAACCTTCCAAGAACACCAACTTACTTCCAATCTTTCATCCACTTCTATCACCCTTTTGATTCTAGCTTCTTACTCCTCTTTTACAGCAAACTTATCCAAGGAACTTGAGGTAGAATCTATGTTCATAACCTTATTCAATTCATATATATAGCTATCTTATTTTGTGGTACAAAAGTTTAACAACAAGAACATAGTTTGAATGTTTTCAAACTTGTTTGCAAACTAAATAGATCCTTCTAACTTAACTTTTAAAATACTTCAAGACATGTAACATAACTTATTTATATGTTAATTTAACAAGGTAAAACTTGGTTTTTCAAAGTATAAGTATTTTTGGAAAAATGGTCATTAAATGATTTTGTTGTAACAAAAATGTTTAACTTCATATGTTTCACTAAACTTTCATCTATGCCGTATGATTTTGAATACAAACCAAGGTATTTACAGTTCATAGTTTTATAGAAGAACTCGATCCAAGAAGATGGCAATTTGAATCAACGAAAACGGACTTGTAACGAAGAAACTATGACCGAAACAAAATTGGTTATCCAAGACTTAATTGACTTCGGGATTCATTGGAAAAATTTACATAAAATCACATCTTTATAAGATAACATGATATTTTATATATATGTACTCATAATTCAATTTCATATGGTTCAGGATCACCCGTAAGCAACACGAGAAGATTAATCATAAGATCCCATGTTTGTACGCAACACGTCATTTGACAACACCGGTACTTTATGTACGCAATACGTCATTTGACAACACCGGTACCGTGGGTCAAGATTAATCTCAACCAATACATATACGATGGGGTTTTATTTATTTCGTTGGGGGTTTTGTTTATTGCGGGTATATTAAACATCTAAAAATGAACCATTAAAATTGAATTACTAACATCGAAATGCTAACTACGGACTAAGGAAATATTCAAAATATTAAAAGTATAACAAGTATATATATATATATAACGTTTGTTTTAAAATGAAAACATATTGATATATTATATATGGATAGGTTCGTGATATCAACCGGAAGACCGAGTCAAATTATATATATCATCAAGACAAGAGTGAGTATATAGTCCCACTTTTAAACTCTAAATATTTCGGGATGAGAATACATGTATTTTATGTTTTACGATATGGACACAAGTAACTGAAAAATATGTTCTACGTTGAGTTGTACCACTGGCATACTTCCCTGTAGCTTGGTAACTAATATTTACAGCGGTATTGTAAACGCGAATCCTGTTGATAGATCTATCGGGCCTGACAACCCCAACCGGACTGGACGACCAGTATTCAACGGTTGCACAGTACTTCGTTTTGTGACTACACTTGGTACGGTGTAGTA
This sequence comes from Rutidosis leptorrhynchoides, assembly GCF_046630445.1. Taxonomy (NCBI): domain Eukaryota; kingdom Viridiplantae; phylum Streptophyta; class Magnoliopsida; order Asterales; family Asteraceae; genus Rutidosis; species Rutidosis leptorrhynchoides. The sequence goes on along the minus strand of NC_092341.1, from coordinate 272,334,568 downwards.
AGATTTCATATTAAAGGGAATATGCGACGTGAAAATGTTAAGTATGGTTACCAAGTGCTCAACCACTTAGAATACTTTTATTAAACTGTTTATATACGAAATCTTGTGGTCTATATATATATTGCTGCCGGCATTAAACCTATATCTCACCAACTTTATGTTGACCTTTTAAAACATGTCTATTCTCAGGTGATTTCTAAAGCTTCCGCTGCATCATGTTGGATCTAACCAGGATCTTGCGTACGCATGTTTGTGTCAAAAATAAAACTGCATATCCGAGATGTTGTATTGTAAAATATGCTAGAAACCGTGTTGTTGTCATCATTTGTAAAGTTTGTAAGTCGAAGATTATCGCTAAACGTTAATCTTCTTTTTATTGTCTTAAGCTTGTAACAAAAATAATGGTTGTGGTTTGTAATGTATAATATATGCAGTTTTTCTTTTAAAAATGTCTCATATAGAGGTCAATACCTCGCAATGAAATCATACGTTATCTAACGCGTTCTTATGGTTAAGGACGGGTTATGACATCTATGTCTAGCATTTTCATACTCTTGTGAAGCTATAAACCTTTGCATTTCTGCCATTTCATTTCCCCCTCCTACATTACCTTGCTGTTGGTATTCCTCGTAATTTTTGGTTTTTTAATGTTTTTGGCATATTTTAATTCAATAAGATTAAAAATAATGATAATAAAAGTTCTCGTCCCTCCCTCGGGTAAAGCAATTTCGGTTTAAAGACCTAGTCTTCAACTTACGACGAATTTTAAAAATCATATTTTTAACTTAGCGAAATAAAGTAAATTTTTTTTTTAAATTCACACAACTTAAATATAAAATTCAAAATTAATATTAAAAATTCACACCAAACTTACAATTTAAAATGCATAAAAATCAAATTTATATTTTAAAAATTAAAAATTCACACCAAACTTAATTTAAAAATTCATATTATAAATTCACACCAAACTTATATTAATTTTTCAAATATTTACAATTTTAAATATATTGTTTTTACAAAGTTTACAATATTAATTTAAGATTTATATATTAATTTTTAAAAAACATGGTAAAAATAAAATTAAAAATCTTTTTGGCTTTTATCCCACTTTAATCAATCAAATATTATCAAAAATATGCGCCCCTCTTTTCGGTAAAGTAATTTCGGTTCCAAGACCTAATTTAACTCATGACGAATTTTTGAAATATTTTGGGTTGATTGATTAAAGATATTTATACCTTAAGAATAAACGTTAAATTTTGCAGTGATGTAATAAATTTTTGTATGATATCAATAATTTCGGTCGCCAAACCTAATTTTATTTAATACCAATTTAATACTTTTTAGCGAACAAATTAGCGTTTATTATCAAAAGGTTAAAAATAAAAATAAAAATAAAAAACTGTACAGACTTACCTGTGAGATAGTATTCTTAGTTATATGATCTATCCCATTCATAAGATAGTCGGTTTAATTGGTTTTCCATGGCTACATAGGCGTAACCTCGAGCATTCAGTGTTTTTTCTTCTAAACATATGAACGGTCCGTCTCTGCATAAAGTAACAAATTCGGTATTCGAATAGGTTTGATTATTTGAACATTTACCTCCATGTGACCATTTTCCGCATTTGTGACATTTTTCTAGGTGTCGTGCTCTTATTTTCGCTGCAGATTTTGATTTTCCTTTACCAAATTGTAACTTATTATCTTCGCATCTGGATTCTTTTCTTACTCCGTCCAATCTTTCTCTGATTACTGATACTATTTCACTCGGAAGTGTGTCATTATTACGTTGAGTGATCAAAGCGTGTAGCATTAGACCATGGTTTAGTTCACAGGCAGTCTTCATTTCGTAAAAACCTAAAAAAAATAAAAATTCAGAATGAGGGGAGAAGACTAGTTCTTTAGGGTCTACTAGGGAAAGACCATTCGAGTTCCATTTTCGAGAACTAAACGAAAACAGAAAATCTAACTCTAATAGAAATACATATACCTCCTATACTTAGTTGAAATTGTGATTAACATTATTTTCAATTGAATCATCAACAACTTGTATATCTTTGACTTTTACTTCAATCCATTTGTTGATTTCCTCCGTAACTTTCACAAATTCAACTAACATCGCCTTTTCTTTTGACGATAAATTGGATATTAATCGGTTATATAACTTAAAGTTTCCTTTAATCTTAGCATCGTGAATCCGTTTATAAAGTTTCTTCGTTGAACTGTTAAAAATGGGTTCATCTAATTTCGTATCATCAACGACATTCTTTGTGATTGGATCATCATTAAGTGTTTCTTCATCTTCCCCACACTTATGCGTTTTTATTGGTCTAATAGTTTTGGTTTGTGGAGATCTAAACTTTCGGTTCACAAAGGTGATCGATGTATCACCATCCCTAAGTGTCATTCTACCTTCTCTTACATCAATGAATGCCTCGGTGGTTGCTAAAAATGGGCAACCTAGAATTAGAGGAATATCAAGGTTTTCCTCCATATTAATCACTATGAAGTTTGCAACAAAGGTCAAACTTCCCACGTTAACAAGTAAATTATTTGCTATTCCAACCGGGTGTTTAATGGTTTGGTCAAATGATTGAACACCTATTTTGATTGGTTTTAATTTACCCATGCCTAATCTTTTGTATAAGGAAAGAGGCATAATATTTGCACTTGCTCCTAAATCTGCGAGTCCATTATATACAGCACCATCATTAAGTAAGCAAGAAATGATAAATTCACCCGGGTCTCCTGCTTTAGTAAGTCGAGTTGGTTTGTAAACCTTTTTCGGGTGTTCTTTCCTTGGTTCTTTCACTTCTATTTGAATTTCTTGTTCACATTTTTCTTCGTTTCTTGGAATGGGAGGTTTGTATAAGAATTCTTCTTCATCACTCAAATTTGAATCCTCCTTATATTCTAATTTTGATTTTTCATATGTTGTTGATAACATATTTATGTTTTCATTTTGAAGGTTTTCTTTGGTGGTGAAATTATGATTAACTTCATTGTCAACTTCCATCGGACCATGTATGTAATGTTTAACTCTGTGACCATTAACTTTAAATTCAATTCCATTTGAATTTATTAATTCTATCGTTCCGTATGGGAAAACTCTTTTGACTATGAATGGTCCAGACCATCGTGATTTCAATTTTCCAGGAAATAGCTTGAATAGTGAATTGAAAAGAAGAACTCTGTCTCCTTCTTTAAATTCTTTTAAACTTCTGATTCTTTTATCATGCCATTTCTTCGTTCTTTCTTTATAGATTAATGAATTTTCGTATGCTTCATGTCTTAATTCTTCTAATTCGTTTAGTTGACTTAATCGTAGACGTCTAGCTTCATGTATATCAAGATTACATGTCTTCAAAGCCCAAAATGCTTTGTGTTCAATTTCTACTGGAAGATGACATGCTTTTTCGTAGACGAGTTTAAAAGGTGTGGTTCCAATTGGAGTTTTGTAGGCTGTTCTAAAAGCCCAGAGTGCATCCTCCAATTTAATGGACCATTCCTTCGGATTTAATCCTACGGTTTTTTCTAGAATACGTTTTAAAGCTCGGTTGGTATTTTCAACTTGTCCACTTGTTTGTGGATGATATGCAGTGGAGATTTTATGAGTTACTCCATATCTTTTAAGAACTTTCTCAAGTTGATTATTACAGAAATGAGTACCCCGATCACTTATTAAAGCTTTCGGTGTTCCAAACCTTGCAAAAAGACGTTTTAAAAAGTTGACTACAACTCGTGCATCGTTAGTTGGGAGAGCTTGTGCTTCTGCCCATTTAGATACATAATCAATGGCTACGAGAATATATAGATTATTATGAGATTTTGGAAATGGACCCATAAAATCAATACCCCAAATGTCAAATACTTCACATACTTGGATAACATTTTGTGGCATTTCATCACGTTGACTTATTTTTTCGGCCCTTTGACAAGCATCACAGGATTTGCAAAGAAGGTGTGCATCTTTGTAAATTGCAGGCCAATAGAATCCAGCATCATAAACTTTTCTTGCTGTTAGTTGAGGCCCATAATGCCCTCCTGTTGGTCCTGTGTGACAATGGTTTAAAATTTTACTAGCTTCATCTCCAAATACACATCGGCGTATTATTCCATCGGGACAACTTTTAAACAGATGTGGATCTTCCCAAAAATAGTGTTTTATATCACTAAAGAATTTCTTTCGTTTTTGGTACGATAATCCTTTTTCAATGAATCCACAAACTAAGTAGTTTGCATAGTCTGCAAACCTTGGAATTTCATTATAATCCATCTTCAATAGATATTCATCAGGAAAGTTGTCTTGTATGGCCGATTCATTTAGAACTTCTAACTCGGGATTTTCAAGACGAGAAAGATGATCAGCGGCTAGATTTTCTGCTCCTCTTTTATCTCGGATTTCAATATCGAACTCTTGTAAGAGTAAGATCCAACGGATTAATCTAGCTTTGACATCAAGTATTTTTGGCGCCGCTGCCGGGGAACAATCTAACTTAAAAGTCGGAAGCGTAACGCTAAATTTTTTTTTTAAGAAAAAAAAAAGATTTTTATTTTTAGTTTACTTTTATTAAAATTCACTTTTGTAAAATCCGAAAGAATATAACCCCTTCCCACACTTAAGATCTTGCAATGCCCTCATTTGCAAGAAATCAGTAACAATTTAAATTATTGAGGGTGATTAGCGTAGAAATGATTAAATTTTACCAAAGTTTCCAAACATATTTGTGTTTGCTTGCTGAATGATAAATGGTGCATATCATTTGTTCATTCCGTCTTGTTGTTATTTCACATATATTTTGCATCTTGTCGTCAAAATTAGTTGCTTTTGCTGAACTTAATGACAGTCTTTAAAAATGCGTTGTTTTACCCTGTTGTGTACATAAGATAAACTGCAAACATATATACATATTTTTGAAGTTTGGTATATTACCCCACATTCAAAAATTATTAAAATCTAATAATAAAATTTAGAAAATTATAAAACTATTACAAATCCAACATAAGTATTAAATGTATTAAAATTAAAATATAAATTATATATATATATATATATATATATATATATATATATATATATATATATATATATTTACGTATAGATAGATGGATGGATATATTATATGGTTTTTGCGATCAAACTGCGTTTGCTTTTATAGGGAATTGAGTCCAGGTGAGCTCCGCGACTCGCGCCCTTTTTGCTCTTCAAACTCCGCGAGTCGCGGAGTTTTTAATTACAGCTCACTCCATTATGGCTCTTTGTTTACCGACGGTTTATTATATAAATATAATATATATATAATTTATATAATTAATTATATATTATATTATATTTATATACATAGTTAACTTGTAATTTTTAGTCCGTTGCGTCGAGCGTTGAGAGTTGACTCTGGTCCCGGTTCCGAATTTTCGAACGTCCTTGCGTACAATTTAATATCTTGTACTTTGCGTTTTGAATCTTGTACTCTTGTAATTTCGAGACGTTTCTCATCAATAATTGGAACCTCTTTGATTGTATTTTGTACTTTTGAGCTTTTTGGTCGTTTGCGTCTTCAATTCGTCGAATCTGTCTTTTGTCTTCGCCTTTTAATATTTAAACAAATATCACTTGTAAATAGAACAATTGTAACTAAAAGCTTGTCTTTCTTGGGGAATAATGCTATGAAATATATGTTCGTTTTTAGCATTATAAAATATTCCCACACTTGAGAGTTGCTTGTCCCCAAGCAATATAGTCTTGAAATACTAGAATCACTTCTTTATTCTTCACACTTTGTACATCAGTGATTTCTATACGGCGGTATAAACAATGGTAGTAACGATATGGTTTACAGTCCCACATGACTATAAAATTTAGATCCATTAAGGAAATTGGATCTTTATGAAAACATTTGATCTTTTGAAAATTAAATCTAGTTTTTACCCTAGATAAGTTTTCAGGAATAACCCTTCACCGGTGTTTGCAAATTATTTTGGTGGGTTTCATATTTGAAAATTTTAGCTCAAAACTTATGGTTTTGTGTCACCCACTTGCTAACCTTGTATTAGGAAAGCAACACGTCCAGTTTACTTGTCCCGTATATTACCTTTCGGTAAACTACCGTCCGGTTGTAAAGGAAAGCGTTGAACAAGCAACTGTTAAGGCAATGTCCCCTGACATGCTTTTAATTATGGTCTATAACGTGTCGGACGCAATTACTATCCTTGGTAGGAGCAATAGTAAAGCTCACCCTTTTAATTTGTCGGTCTGGCACAAGGTCCTGTCTTTGACCATGCTATGCAACCACCGTTCTTACGGTTGACACCCGATTTGGTTCAGGTGACCTAATGAATTCCAGGTGAATTCCTAGGATTTTACGTTCAATGGTAATGAACGCATTGAAAATGGGTTTTCAGAAAACAAATCGGTTTATAATTTGATCAAAATATTTTCTCGTTCAGGCTCGAGTTTAGATATCATTGAATTCCATGAGTTTGTAATTCTCAATCTTTAAGGTCAATCTCAAGGATTGAGTAATATCAGGCTTAAAAGCTGATTTTTGATCTTTTAAGGAGATTATCCTTTCTGGGGATCTGATTTATTAGTCTTATCAAGCTAATTTGCACGGCGCCCTCCCCATTTTACGAGATAAATTCTTCTCATGGTTAGGATAAATCTGACCACCTAGCGACCCTGTTTGATGCTGAGGTCCGTGGATTTCCTGCTGATTTTAGTGATGACTTTTCTAGATTTTTTGTCAACCTACAGCTGGTCTGGACGACAACTTCTTGACCTAAATCAAGAAGCGTGTGTCTTTTTCGGAAGACTTTACTTCCTTTTAATGATGGAATTGATTCATCGTGTAGATACATCTCTTCTTTCCTTTCATCGGGTAAAACAGTTTAGTTTAGTCCAAAGCAAAAGTATTTTCAGTTATTTGTTACAGAAATATGTGACATATGTTTAAGATAACTTGGTAATTTTTCCCACACTTGGCTTTTATTTTCCTTTTTATTGTCCTCTATTCCATTTTAAATGAATTCTAACATTTTGGTTTGTTTCTCAATTTATGTCCTTTCCAAGGTAACAATAATTTCGGTGTTAAAACCTAGTTTTATCATTCATAAATATGTATAAACATGATTTTGAGTTCATTTAATTGAAAATTTTGAAAATTTTTTACTAAAATTGGGTAGTCAGTATATAAGACTAGGGCTGTTCTTTATTATCAGAGAGCACTAGATTCTAATACAACTACTACTTTACTAGTATTTCTAATGGTAACCAAGTGTATAAAGTAAAAATTTTAAAATCTGAAAGAATTTAACCCCTTCCCACACTTAAGATCTTGCAATGCCCTCATTTGCAAGAAATCAGTAACAATTTAAATTATTGAGGGTGATTAGCGTAGAAATGATTAAATTTTACCAAAGTTTCCAAACATATTTGTGTTTGCTTGCTGAATGATAAATGGTGCATATCATTTGTTCATTCCGTCTTGTTATTATTTCACATATATTTTGCATCTTGTCATCAAAATTAGTTGCTTTTGCTGAATTTAATGCCAGTCTTTGAAAATGCGTTATTTTACCCTGTTGTGTACATAAGATAAACTGCAAACATATATACATATTTTTGAAGTTTGGTATATTACCCCACATTCAAAAATTATTAAAATCTAATAATAAAATTTAGAAAATTATAAAACTATTACAAATCCAACATAAGTATTAAATGTATTAACATTACAAATAATAAAATAAATAAAAAACTAAGTAGACTAGGGATGATACTGATACCAGAAGGGGTTCCATGCATAACCATATGTGCTATAAAATGCTTCGGCTGGGTTATACGTAGGATACGGTGGTTGGATCTCTATAGACCAGGGAGGGAATATGGGCGATGGAGTAGGAATATAGTTTCTACCTATATGTTGGCAATAAGCTATGATTTGGTTTTGATGAACTTGCCAATCTTCAAATGCTCTATGTCTAGCATTTTCATACTTTTGTGAAGCTATAAACCTTTGCATTTCTGCCATTTCATTTCCCCCTCCTACATTACCTTGCTGTTGGTTTCTCTCAACCTGTGGATGTCTACCATTATATCGTACTGCGGCGTTATTTCGCCTCTTCAAAACTTTCGCACCATGGTATACATTTAAACCTATTGTATCTCGGGGTTCTGGTTCTTCGATTAGTAATCCCCCCCGACTTATATCCACACCGAGATATTCAGCAATCAAAGTAATAAATATACCACCTCCTATTATGCTATGCGGTCTCATCCCCCTAACCATAGCTGATAAATAATAACCCACACAATAAGGTATACTTACAGCGCTTTGTGGGTCTCGAATACACATATGGTAAAACAAATCCTGTTCATTTACCTTTTCCTTATTCTTACCTCTTTGTGTAATCGAATTAGCTAAAAACCTATGAATTACTCTTAACTCTGCTCTATCTATATCCAAATAAGAGTAATTTCCCCCTTTGAATCGGTGATGGCTTGACATTTGACTCCATACACCATGCGTATCAAAATTTTCGTCTATCTTCCTACCGTTCAATATCAACCCTCTACAATCGGCAGATGCTAACTCCTCAGGTGTATATATACGTAAAGCCTGAGCCATGTCTAGTAAAGACATGTGGCGCATCGAACCTCCTAACAAAAATCTAATAAAAGATCAATCGGTTAAACTAGCTACCCGATCATTTAATTCTATACTACACAACAATTCTTCACACCATACTTTATATACAGGTCTACGTATGTTGAATAACCATACCCAATCGTTAAAAGTAGAATTACCATACCTCTGTGCAAGTAATTCCCTAATTGGCCCGGCCAATTCTACAGCTTCTAATGGTCCCCATTCTATGACTCTAGGTACTTCAACAGCTTTAGAATGAAGAGTATGCAAACTCCTTTGGTATTTTGGATAATCTATCCAAAGTCTGTCAAATCTCAGGTTCGGGTGCAAATCTTCCAAGTGCATATCAGAAAATGTCATGACTGGATGATTTGTAGTAGTTATCCACCTCCTGTTGTTCCGCATTCTCAGCAGGAGCATTGCGAGCTTGGGATGAAGATTCACCCCTTTCAGTCTGCAAAACACAGCAAACACAATTTTTGTGCATCCAAATATGCATTAGTGTCAGCAAAATCATCAATCAAAATAATTACAATGACATTTCCAATTTATATCAAACTTAAGCTCATTTTCATATTTTCATCAAATCTACACTTTTTCAAATAAGCATATACGAAAATGTTCGCCAAGTTCATAAGCATTCAACTCAAATAACATGTCAAAATAATCATTACTAGCAATTAAACAAGTTTCAAATGGCATTATCTCTCAAAAATCAAGTTCATGAATTTTAGACTTGAAAAAGTCTACTTTAATTCTCAAAATCATGCTTAGGCTCAAAGTTTCGATCATTTAACTACCTAAACATGTTACACTACTTAATTTAGCAACAATTCATGACAAAAATCGGCCATAACCTGTTTATATCAAAAAGCCCCAAATTTGCTCAAGAACACAAACCCTAGATTACTCAAAATTTGAAGTTTAAGGCTTCTAATCATGTTAAATAGCATCAATCTAGGTTATACAAGCATAATACATAAACAATTTAAGCATAATTACACTAAAAAGCATCAAAATCAAATTGGGTATAAAATTGCTCAAGAACACTAATTTTCGGATTAAATGGTGTTTAGGTGTAGAAATTTACCGTTTTTCTTGAGTAATTCCTTGATAGCATCCTTCTTAACATGATTTTAGTAAAAGATTTGATGATTAACGGTCAAAAATTGTGAATTTGGGAGTGTTTTTTGGGGTTTTTTCGGGTTTTATTTCGCAGTTTTGTGGTGTGGGGAGTGAGGATACTGATCTGATTACGTTTTTATTTTTTTCCTGGGTTTTGGTCCCTCCGCGAGTCGCGGTGTTTGACCCTTCAAACTCCGTGAGTCGCGGAGTTTGTATATTTTTTTTTTTTAACTATATCTTATACTAATTAAAACAATTAAGTAATTAATTTTAAAATTTTGTTTCCCTTGTTATTTAGGACGAGGTCGTTTCGGATCGATGTCCTAGTCCATCCTTCGACAAAATTTTAAAATTTGTCTTTTTCAAGCGATTGTTTTAAAAACTAAGATTTTTGGTTTTTTTAATGTTTTTGGCATATTTTAATTCAATAAGATTAAAAATAATGATAATAAAAGTTCTCGTCCCTCCCTCGGGTAAAGCAATTTCGGTTTAAAGACCTAGTCTTCAACTTACGACGAATTTTAAAAATCATATTTTTAACTTAACGAAATAAAGTAAATTTTTGTTTTTAAATTCACACAACTTAAATATAAAATTCAAAATTAATATTAAAAATTCACACCAAACTTACAATTTAAAATGCATAAAAATAAAATTTATATTTTAAAAATTAAAAATTCACACCAAACTTAATTTAAAAATTCATATTATAAATTCACACCAAACTTATATTAATTTTTCAAATATTTACAATTTTAAATATATTGTTTTTACAAAGTTTACAATATTAATTTAAGATTTATATATTAATTTTTAAAAAACATGGTAAAAATAAAATTAAAAATCTTTTTGGCTTTTATCCCAATTAAATCAATCAAATATTATCAAAAATATGCGCCCCTCTTTTCGGTAAAGTAATTTCGGTTCCAAGACCTAATTTAACTCATGACGAATTTTTGAAATATTTTGGGTTGATTGATTAAAGATATTTATACCTTAAGAATAAACGTTAAATTTCGCAGTGATGTAATAAATTTTTGTATGATATCAATAATTTCGGTCGCCAAACCTAATTTTATTTAATACCAATTTAATACTTTTTAGCGAACAAATTAGCGTTTATTATCAAAAGGTTAAAAATAAAAATAAAAACAAAAAACTGTACAGACTTACCTGTGAGATAGTATTCTTAGTTATATGATCTATCCCATTCATAAGATAGTCGGTTTAATTGGTTTTCCATGGCTACATAGGCGTAACCTCAAGCATTCAGTGTTTTTTCTTCTAAACATATGAACGGTCCGTCTTTGCATAAAGTAACAAATTCGGTATTTGAATAGGTTTGATTATTTGAACATTTACCTCCATGTGACCATTTTCCGCATTTGTGGCATCTTTCTAGGTGTCATGCTCTTCTTTTCGCTGCGGATTTTGATTTTCCTTTACCAAATTGTAACTTATTATCTTCACATCTGGATTCTTTTCTTACTCCGTCCAATCTTTCTCTGATTACTGATACTATTTCACTCGGAAGTGTGTCATTATTACGTTTAGTGATCAAAGCGTGTAGCATTAGACCATGGTTTAGTTCACAGGCAGTCTTCATTTCGTAAAAACCTAAAAAAAAAAAAAATTCAGAATGGGGGGAGAAGACTAGTTCTTTAGGGTCTGCTAGGGAAAGACCATTCGAGTTCCATTTTCGAGAACTACACGAAAACAGAAAATCTAACTCTAATAGAAATACATAAACCTCCTATACTTAGTTGAAATTGTGATTAACATTATTTTCAATTGAATCATCAACAACTTTTATATCTTTGACTTTTACTTCAATCCATTTGTTGATTTCCTCCGTAACTTTCACAAATTCAACTAACATCGCCTTTTCTTTTGACGATAAATTGGATATTAATCGGTTATATAACTTAAAGTTTCCTTTAATCTTAGCATCGTGAATCCGTTTATAAAGTTTCTTCGTTGAACTGTTAAAAATGGGTTCATCTAATTTCATATCATCAACGGCATTCTTTGTGATTGGATCATCATTAAGTGTTTCTTCATCTTCCCCACACTTATGCGTTTTTATTGGTCTAACAGTTTTGGTTTGTGGAGATCTAAACTTTCGGTTCACAAAGGTGATCGATGTATCACCATCCCTAAGTGTCATACTACCTTCTCTTACATCAATGAATGCCTCGGTGGTTGCTAAAAATGGGCGACCTAGAATTAGAGGAATATCAAGGTTTTCCTCCATATTAATCACTATGAAGTTTGCAACAAAGGTCAAACTTCCCACGTTAACAAGTAAATTATTTGCTATTCCAACCGGGTGTTTAATGGTTTGGTCAAATGATTGAACACCTATTTTGGTTGGTTTTAATTTACCCATGCCTAATCTTTTGTATAAGGAAAGAGGCATAATATTTGCACTTGCTCCTAAATCTGCGAGTCCATTATATACAGCACCATCATTAAGTAAGCAAGAAATGATAAATTCACCCGGGTCTCCTGCTTTAGTAAGTCGAGTTGGTTTGTAAATCTTTTTCGGGTGTTCTTTCCTTGGTTCTTTCACTTCTATTTGAATTTCTTGTTCACATTTTTCTTCGTTTCTTGGAATGGGAGGTTTGTATAAGAATTCTTCTTCATCACTCAAATTTGAATCCTCCTTATATTCTAATTTTGATTTTTCATATATTGTTGATAACATATTTATGTTTTCATTTTGAAGGTTTTCTTTGGTGGTGAAATTATGATTAACTTCATTGTCAACTTCCATCGGACCATGTATGTAATGTTTAACTCTGTGACCATTAACTTTAAATTCAATTCCATTTGAATTTATTAATTCTATCGTTCCGTATGAGAAAACTCTTTTGACTATGAATGGTCCAGACCATCGTGATTTCAATTTTCTAGGAAATAGCTTGAATCGTGAATTGAAAAGAAGAACTCTGTCTCCTTCTTTAAATTCTTTTAAACTTCTGATTCTTTTATCATGCCATTTCTTCGTTCTTTCTTTATAGATTAATGAATTTTCGTATGCTTCATGTCTTAATTCTTCTAATTCATTTAGTTGACTTAATCGTAGACGTCCAGCTTCATGTATATCAAGATTACATGTCTTCAAAGCCCAAAATGCTTTGTGTTCAATTTCTACTGGAAGATGACATGCTTTTCCGTAGACGAGTTTAAAAGGTGTGGTTCCAATTGGAGTTTTGTAGGCTGTTCTAAAAGCCCAGAGTGCATCCTCCAATTTAATGGACCATTCCTTCGGATTTGATCCTACGGTTTTTTCTAGAATACGTTTTAAAGCTCGGTTGGTATTTTCAACTTTTCCACTTGTTTGTGGATGATATGCGGTGGAGATTTTATGAGTTACTCCATATCTTTTAAGAACTTTCTCAAGTTGATTATTACAGAAATGAGTGCCCCGATCACTTATTAAAGTTTTCTGTGTTCCAAACCTTGCAAAAAGACGTTTTAAAAAGTTGACTACAACTCGTGCATCGTTAGTTGGGAGAGCTTGTGCTTCTGCCCATTTAGATACATAATCAATGGCTACGAGAATATATAGATTATTATGAGATTTTGGAAATGGACCCATAAAGTCAATACCCCAAATGTCAAATACTTCACATACTTGGATAACATTTTGTGGCATTTCATCACGTTGACTTATTTTTCCGGCCCTTTGACAAGCATCACAGGATTTGCAAAGAAGGTGTGCATCTTTGTAAATTGTAGGCCAATAGAATCCAGCATCATAAACTTTTCTTGCTGTTAGTTGAGGCCCATAATGCCCTCCTGTTGGTCCTGTGTGACAATGGTTTAAAATTTTACTAGCTTCATCTCCAAATACACATCGGCGTATTATTCCATCGGGATAACTTTTAAACAGATGTGGATCTTCCCAAAAATAGTGTTTTATATCACTAAAGAATTTCTTTCGTTTTTGGTACAATAATCCTTTTTCAAGGAATCCACAAACTAAGTAGTTTGCATAGTCTGCAAACCATGGAATTTCATTATAATCTATCTTCAATAGATATTCATCAGGAAAGTTGTCTTGTATGGCTGATTCATTTAGAACTTCTAACTCGGGATTTTCAAGACGAGAAAGATGATCAGCGGCGAGATTTTCTGCTCCTCTTTTATCTCGGATTTCAATATCGAACTCTTGTAAGAGTAAGATCCAACGGATTAATCTTGGTTTGGCATCTTGTTTTGAAAATAGGTATCTAAGAGCAGAATTGTCAGTATAGACCACTGTTTTAGCTAGAACGAGATATGAACGAAATTTGTCAAAAGCAAAGACAATAGCAAGGAGTTCTTTTTCAATAGTTGTGTAATTCGTTTGTGCTCCTTGTAACGTCTTACTAGCATAATATATAGGTTGAAATCGTTTTTCAATCCTTTGTCCTAAAACGGCTCCCATTGCAAAATCACTTGCATCGCACATTAGTTCAAACGGAAGATTCCAATTTGGTGTTATCATGATCGGCGCATTAGTGAGTTTCTCTTTAAGAATATTAAAAGATTTGATACATTCATCTGAAAAGATGAATGGAGCATCCTTTTCTAGGAGTTTATTCATAGGAGTGGCAATTTTAGAAAAATCTTTTATGAAACGTCGGTAAAAACCGGCATGCCCTAGAAAACTCCTAACTCCTCTAACATTGGTGGGATGTGGAAGTTTAGCAATTACATCTACTTTAGCTCTATCCACTTCAATTCCTTCTTTTGAAATTTTATGACCAAGAACGATGCCTTCTTTAACCATAAAATGGCATTTCTCCCAATTAAGAACTAGATTTGATTGTTCGCATCTAATAAGCATTCGTTCAAGATTAGCTAGACATGTTTCAAATGTATCACCGAAGACTGAAAAGTCATCCATGAAAACTTCCATGCATTCTTCTATCATGTCATGAAAAATCGCCATCATACACCTTTGAAAGGTTGCAGGGGCGTTGCAAAGTCCAAATGGCATGCGTTTGTAAGCAAAAGTACCATAAGGGCACGTGAATGTGGTTTTCTCTTGATCTTCGGGTGCTATTGGAATTTGAAAATATCCGAAAAATCCATCTAGAAAACAATAGTAACTATTTCCGGCTAATCTTTCCAACATTTGATCAATGAAACGTAAGGGAAAGTGATTTTTCTGGTGGCGTCATTTAATTTTCTATAATCAATACATACACGCCATCCTGTTACAGTCCTAGTAGGAATAAGCTCATTTTTCTCATTTGTAATGACAGTCATGCCACCCTTCTTAGGCACGCATTGAACTGGGCTTACCCATGGACTATCAGAAATTGGATATATCAAACCTACATCTAGCAGTTTAATAATCTCTTTCTTAACTACATCTTGCATATTAGGATTTAGTCTTCATTGGCGTTGCACATACATTTTATGACCTTCTTCCATAAGGATTTTATGTGTGCAATACGAAGGACTGATTCCTTTAATATCATGAATCTTCCATGCAATGGCTGTTTTATGAGCTTTCAACACAGAAATGAGTTGTGATTTCTCATTTTCAGTAAGAGAAGACGATATTATTACAGGTAATTCAGATTCACCATGTAAATAAGCGTATTTCAAATGGTTTGGAAGTGGCTTTAACTCTAATTTCGGAGGTTCTTCTATCGATGATTTGTATCGATATCTGTCTTCTTCTTTTAGCATTTGAATTTCTTCTGTTGTTGGTTCATATCCATTAGCTATAAGTGTAGCTAACATTTCAACTTCATCAATTGGTTCAGTTCCTTCTCCTAAAGAACATTCTCCTGTTCCTTGTAATTCTGGAAATTCTTCTAATAATTCTGCATGTGCATCTATAGTTTGAATATAATAACATGTATCATCTGCAGATTGTGGTTGTTGCATTGCTCTATCAACTGAAAAGGTAACACTCTCATCCTCTATACTTAGGGTCAATTTCTTACCGAACACGTCTATCATTGCTTTAGCCGTGTTTAAGAATGGTCTTCCTAATATGAGAGGAACTTGAGAATCTTCTTCCATGTCCAGAACAACAAAATCTACTGGAAATACTAAAGTACCAACTTTAACTAGCATGTTCTCCATTATCCCTCTAGGATATTTTATTGATCGATCGGCTAGTTGTATGCTTATTCTTGTTGGTTTCAATTCTCCAAGGTCTAGTTTAGCGTATAGTGAATACGGCATTAGATTTATACTAGCACCTAAGTCTGCCAATGCTTCTATTGAACTAAGACTACCCAGAAAATATGGAATTGTGAAACTTCCTGGATCAGATAGTTTTTCTGGTATCTTATTCAACAGCACTGCTGAACAATTAGCGTTCATAGTAACGGCCGAGAGTTCTTCCATTTTCTTTCTATTTGAGATTAGATCTTTCAAGAATTTAGCATATCTAGGCATTCCTGAAATCACATCAATGAAAGGAAGATTTACATTTATCTGTTTAAACATATCCAAGAATTTGGATTGCTCAGCTTCAAGTTTCTCTTTCTTCATTTTACTCGGGTAAGGAAGTGGTGGTTGGTATGGTTTAACATAAGGTTTAGCCTTAACTGTGTTATCTTCATTAACCTTTTCAAATACCGGTTCTTTTTCCTTATCTTGATCAGGTTGTGGTTCTTGTAGAGTAGGAATAGCTTCATCAGAAGTTACAGGTATTTCAGGTGGTTTAAGTGTTGTACCACTTCTTGTGGTAATGGCTTTAGCTGTTTCATTCCGGGGGTTAGCATTTGTATCACTAGGTAAACTTCCCGGTTTTCTTTCACCTATTAACCTTGCTAGGTTACTTACTTCTTGTTCCAGATTTTGAATAGAAGCTTGTTGATTTCTAAACGCTTGAGCATTTTGTTCATTGGTTTGTTTTTGAGATGTGAAAAACTGTGTTTGAGTTTCAACTAGCTTCGTCATCATATCTTCTAAATTCGGCTTTTTATCATCGGGTTGTGGTGGTTTGTTTTGAAAATTATGTCTTTACTGATTGTAATTATTGTTGGACACTTGTTGATTGCTAGGACCTTGTTGGTTGTTGTATGGAATATTTCTGTTATAATTCTGGTTTTGATTGTAGATCGGTCGTGGCGGTTGATAATTATTCTGATAATTATTTCCAGGCCTTTGGTTTATGTATGAAATATTCTCTCTTTGTTCCATTGTTAATTCAATACTGAGACAATCTTTTGTCAAATGTGGTCCTCCACACTGCTCACAACTAATTCGTATTGAGTGGATATCTTTAGTCATCTTTTCCATTCGTCTCTCGACAGCATCTATCTTTGCGGAAATGGAATCTAAGTCATGGCTAGAATCGGCTCTAGCTGCTTTAGATGATCTAACTTTATCTTTTTCTTGGTGCCACTCATGTGAGTGGGAAGCAGTGTTATCAATAATTTTGTAAGCATCAGTTTCGGTTTTCTTCATAATAGAACCACCAGCTGCTATATCTATGTCTTTTCTTGTAGTGATGTCGCATCCTTGGTAGAATATTTGTACTATTTGACAGGTGTCTAAACCATGTTGCGGACATCCTCTTAATAACTTTCCAAATCTTGTCCACGCCTCATATAGAGTTTCATTTGGCTTCTGTGTAAACGTAACAATTTCTCCTTGAAGTCTTACGGCTTTAGATGCAGGAAAGAATTGTTTAAGAAATTTTTCAACTAAAATGTCCCATGTATCAATCGCCCCTTCAGGTAACGATTCCAACCAATTCTTGGCTTCTCCCTTTAAAGTCCAGGGAAATAACATGAGATATATCTGTTCATCCTCAACTTCTCTTATTTTAAATAGAGTGCAGATCCTATTAAAGGTACGAAGATGTTCATTTGGATCTTCCTTCGGCGCACCACTAAATTGGCATTGATTAGTCACCATGTGTAGAATTTGTCCTTTGATTTCATAATCTGGCGCATTAATGTCAGGATGAGTAATTGCGTGACCTTGGCCAGTGCGTTTAGCTCTCATTCGGTCTTCCATACTTAAAGGTTCCAGATTCTCCATAATTGAATTTGTTGAATCGGAATCACTAGAGGATTCTGATTTAATGGTTCGTTCCTCAACAATCTCTGTTTGAATGATTGGTGGTTCCGGAGGAAAATTTAATGGTTCAGGATCTATGAATCGTCCCTGAATATTCTCCGGATTCTCAATTGTGAGGTCGGGTTCAAAAAATGGATTATCGGAAATTTGAACTGGAGTACTTGGTCGACTGGATGACGATTCTAAAGAAAAATCTACGGCGGTAATATTTGCTAGATGTCTTGATCTAGTTACAGGTGGTGAACGTACAAAAGGTGGTGAACGTCTTGCTCGGTGCATTCACTGAATATCCTATTAGTTTTTAAAAAGGAAAGAAAAATTATATAAGTTATACAATCAATAGACTTTTCTGATTTTGCCCACGTTTCGAATAGCCAAAAGATGCAGCAGAGGGGCAGGATTCGTTTGGTCTCAATATAATTGAGGACTGTTTGGCTCCAATAACCAGGTCCACGTACAAATCTAACTATTACTACGAACCAGAAAATTTTGATGTCTATCAATTTAACCACTTAAAATAAATTTTCGTAATTTTAAGAAATTTAGATAAGAAGTAGAATAAAAAATCTGTGTCCTAAAAACTAGAATAGCGAGAAATAAGAAAGAAAAAGAGCGTGTCGAAAAAGGTCGAAAAAGAAAAGATCGAAAAAATAAAAGGCGTCGAAAAATAAGAAATAAAAGGAGTGACTTATAAAACTTTAAAACACTTGCCTAACCCAACCTTATTACTATCACTAACTTAAAATTATAATCGCAAATTGAGATTACTAATTGGAATGATAATTGATACATAGTAAAAGATGTCTAAAAATATTAAAGCTTACAAGTAAAACTATATCCCAAATGGCAATAACTTAAAAAGAAACTAAAACTTAAAAAGGCGTCGCAAAATTCTAAAGCACCTAAATCTTAGTCTAAAGAAAAGGCACTTAAGGAATTTTACGGCAAAGCCTAAAAATCTAGAAGTAAAAAAATAATTATGGCAAAAACTAAGTTTAAAACTAAAAATTAACGAAAAATACAAATATTACGCTAAAACAATTAAAAAGGGCAAAATATAAAAATATACTAAAAGTTGTAAAAATTACAATTTTTATAAAAATATTATTTTTATATTATTTATTTTATAAAACTATTAATTTTTATATATAATAAAACTAATTAAAATTTAAAATACAATTCAATTTAAAAACTTAAACTAATTATAATAATAATTAAGTAATTAGGGTTTATTAATAATAATAATAATAATAATTATCCGTAATAAATGCTGATTAGGGTTTCTGTCGGTGTCAGGGTGGCTCCGCGAGTTGCGGTGCCCGAAGCAGCAAACTCCGCGAGTCGCGGGGTTCCAATTTTCAACTCAGGTACTTTTTTTAATTCGACGTTTTTTTTTATATTTTCTGTTTAAATATTTAAATAAAATATTTATAAAAACTAAATAAAAACTTATGTTTTAAAAACTAAAATAAAAATAGAAATACTTTATAATAAAAATCTTAAAACTAGATTTATATATTTATTTATTTTTTTTTCGGTTTTTAATTTTATGTTCTAAATAAACACAAAATATTTAAATAAAACTTATATTTTTATAAAAGAAAAATAAAGAAACTTTATAAAACTTAAATATTGAACAAAATCTTAAAAAAATATATAAATTTTTGTTTTCTTTTTATATTTTTGAATAATTAAAAACGTATTTTTACAAAAGTAAATTTTAATAAAAGTAAACTAAAAATAAAAATCTTTTTTTTTTCTTAAAAAAAAAATTTAGCGTTACGCTTCCGACTTTTAAGTTAGATTGTTCCCCGGCAGCGGCGCCAAAAATACTTGATGGTTAAAGCTAAGGAGTATAAAATACTATTAAATTTTAGCAGGAAATACTATTAAATACGATACAATTTTACACAAGATATTTATTTATTTATTGAATGGATATACTTAAACCTTGCTACAACACTTATAGGCAGTGTACCTAATCGTACAGTAGTGTAGTTTTTAGTAAGTCCGGTTCGTTCCACAGGGAATCTTTTTCACAAAGCTTAACGCTATATTAGTTTAAATTTATAAAAATACATATATATATATAAGTAATATTATTATTATAAAGGGGGGTTTTTACCGTTTAATGACCGGTTTATTGATTTTAAAACTTTAGTCGCAGTTAAAACCAAATGTAAAATGTTAAATAAATAAAAGACTTAATTTAAAGCGTAAAGTAAATAACGATAATGAAATTGCGAATAATAAAAGTGCGATAAAATAAACTTGCGATAATTAAAAAGTGCAATTAAATACAATAACAATAAAAGTGCGATAATTAGAAGTGCAATTAAATATAAAATAAAGGAAATTAAATATGAAATAAAAGAATTATGCTTATTTAAACTTCCGTAATCATGATGTTTGACGTGTTGATTTTAGTTTTATGCCCATGGGTTAATTGTTCTTTATCCTGGATTATTTAATATGTCCATACGGATTTGTCCATAATAGTCCATCAGTCATAAATATAAAGAGCGAAAGCCTTCGTCAAATTATTTTTATTCCCGAAGTCAAATATTTCAACTAATTGGGGATTCGAATTGTAACAAGGTTTTAATACTTTGTTTAATGAATACACCAGGTTATCGACTGCGTGTAAACCAAGGTTTTACTACTTTGTTAACAATTACACCAATTACCCTTGAATGTAATTCACCCCTGTTTCAACAAGTCTATTAACTATTAATCCAGTTCCGTGTCCGGTAAAATGAATAATTATTGGTATTTATAGATATCCCGCCCACCGTACCCAGTCAAGCGTATGTGGTTATATATAAATACGTCGAATTATAAGTTTGTATATTAAATTAACAAGGTATTGTTTAGTTAATATAAAACCCATTAATAGCCCATAGTCTAATTTCCACAAGTGTCGTTCTTTTATCCAAACCCCAATTATGGTACAAAGCCCAATTACCCAATTTTAGTAATTAGCCCAACATCATGATTACTTCGGATTAAATAAGCATAATAATAACTTAGCTACGAGACATTAAATTAAAAAGGTTGAACATAACTTACAATGATTAAAAAATAGCGTAGCGTTACACGGACAGAATTTCGACTTACACCCTTACAACATTCGCTAACATACCCTTATTATTAGAACTGATTCCTTTAATATCATGAATCTTCCATGCAATGGCTGGTTTATGAGCTTTCAACACAGAAATGAGTTGTGATTTCTCATTTTCAGTAAGAGGAGACGATATTATTACAGGTAATTCAGATTCACCATGTAAATAAGCGTATTCCAAATGGTTTGGAAGTGGCTTTAACTCTAATTTCGGAGGTTCTTCTATCGATGATTTGTATCGATATCTGTCTTCTTATTTTAGCATTTGAATTTCTTCTGTTGTTGGTTCATATCCATTAGCTATAAGTGTAGCTAACATTTCAACTTCATCAATTGGTTCAGTTCCTTCTCCTAAAGAACATTCTCCTGTTCCTTGTAATTCTGGAAATTCTTCTAACAATTCTGCATGTGCATCTATAGTTTGAATATAATAACATGTATCATCTGCAGATTGCGGTTGTTGCATTGCTCTATCAACTGAAAAGGTAACACTCTCGTCCTCTATACTTAGGGTCAATTTCTTACCGAACACGTCTATCATTGCTTTAGCCGTGTTTAAGAATGGTCTTCCTAATATGAGAGGAACTTGAGAATCTTCTTCCATGTCCAGAACAACAAAATCTACTGGAAATACTAAAGTACCAACTTTAACTAGCATGTTCTCCATTATCCCTCTAGGATATTTTATTGATCTATCGGCTAGTTGTATGCTTATTCTGGTTGGTTTCAATTCTCCAAGGTCTAGTTTAGCGTATAGTGAATACGGCATTAAATTTATACTAGCACCTAAGTCTGCCAATGCTTCTATTGAACTAAGACTACCCAGAAAACATGGAATTGTGAAACTTCCTGGATCAGATAGTTTTTCTGGTATCTTATTCAACAGCACTGCTGAACAATTAGCGTTCATAGTAACAGCCGAGAGTTCTTTCATTTTCTTTCTATTTGATATTAGATCTTTCAGAAATTTAGCATATCTAGGCATTCCTGAAATTACATCAATGAAAGGAAGATGTACATTTATCTGTTTAAACATATCCAAGAATTTGGATTGCTCGGCTTCAAGTTTCTCTTTCTTCATTTTACTCGGGTAAGGAAGTGGTGGTTGGTATGGTTTAACATAAGGTTTATCCTTAACTGTGTTATCTTCATTAACCTTTTCAACTACCGGTTCTTTTTCCTTATCTTGATCAGGTTGTGGTTCTTGTGGAGTAGGAATAGCTTCATCAGAAGTTACAGGTATTTCAGGTGGTTTAAGTGCTGTACCACTTCTTGTGGTAATGGCTTTAGCTGTTTCATTCTGGGGGTTAGCATTTGTATCACTAGGTAAACTTCACGGTTTTCTTTCACCTATTAATCTTGCTAGGTTACTTACTTCTTGTTCCAAGTTTTGAATAGAAGCTTGTTGATTTCTAAATGCTTGAGCATTTTGTTCATTGGTTTGTTTTTGAGATGTGAAAAACTGCGTTTGAGTTTCAACTAGCTTCGTCATCATATCTTCTAAATTCGGCTTTTTATCATCGGGTTGTGGTGGTTTGTTTTGAAAATTAGGTCTTTGCTGATTGTAATTATTGTTGGATACTTGTTGATTGCTAGGACCTTGTTGGTTGTTGTATGGAATATTTCTGTTATAATTCTGGTTTTGATTGTAAATCGGTCTTGGCGGTTGATAATTATTCTGATAATTATTTCCAGGCCTTTGGTTTATGTATGAAATATTCTCTCTTTGTTCCATTGTTAATTCAATACTGAGACAATCTTTTGTCAAATGTGGTCCTCCACACTGCTCACAACTAATTCGTATTGAGTGGATATCTTTAGTCATCTTTTCCATTCGTCTCTCGACAGCATCTATCTTTGCGGAAATGGAATCTAAGTCATGGCTAGAATCGGCTCTAGCTATTTTAGATGATCTAACGATATCTTTTTCTTGGTGCCACTCATGTGAGTGGGAAGCAGTGTTATCAATAATTTTGTAAGCATCCGTTTCGGTTTTCTTCATAATAGAACCACCAGCTGCTATATCTATGTCTTTCCTTGTAGTGATGTCGCATCCTTGGTAGAATATTTGTACTATTTGACAGGTGTCTAAACCATGTTGCGGACATCCTCTTAATAACTTTCCAAATCTTTTCCACACCTCATATAGAGTTTCATTTGGCTTCTGTGTAAACGTAACAATTTCTCCTTGAAGTCTTACGGCTTTAGATGCAGGAAAGAATTGTTTAAGAAATTTTTCAACTAAAACGTCCCATGTATCAATCGCCCCTTCAGGTAACGATTCCAACCAATCCTTGGCTTCTCCCTTTAAAGTCCAGGGAAATAACATGAGATATATCTGTTCATCCTCAACTTCTCTTATTTTAAATAGAGTGCAGATCCTATTAAAGGTACGAAGATGTTCATTTGGATCTTCCTTCGGCGCACTACTAAATTGGCATTGAATAGTCACCATGTGTAGAATTTGTCCTTTGATTTCATAATCTGGCGCATTAATGTCAGGATGAGTAATTGTGTGACCTTGGCCAATGCGTTTAGCTCTCATTCGGTCTTCCATACTTAAAGGTTTCAGATTCTCCATAATTGAATTTGTTGAATCGGAATCACTAGAGGATTCTGATTTAATGGTTCGTTCCTCAACAATCTCTGTTTGAATGATTGGTGGTTCCGGAGGAAAATTTAATGGTTCGGGATCTATGAATCGTCCCTGAATATTCTCCGCATTCTCAATTGTGAGGTCGGGTTCAAAAAATGGATTATCGGAAATTTGAACTAGAGTACTTGGTCGACTGGATGACGATTCTAAAGAAAAATCAACGGCGGTAATATTTGCTAGATGTCTTGATCTAGTTACAGGTGGTGAACGTACAAAAGGTGGTGAACGTCTTGCTCGGTGCATTCACTGAATATCCTATTAGTTTTTAAAAAGGAAAGAAAAATTATATAAGTTATACAATCAATAGACTTTTCTGATTTTGCCCACGTTTCGAATAGCCAAAAGATGCAGCAGAGGGTCAGGATTCGTTTGGTCTCAATATAATTGAGGACTGTTTGGCTCCAATAACCCGGTCCACGTACAAATCCAACTATTACTACGAACCAGAAAATTTTGATGTCTATCAATTTAACCACTTAAAATAAATTTTCGTAATTTTAAGAAATTTAGATAAGAAGTAGAATAAAAAATCTATGTCCTAAAAACTAGAATAGCGAGAAATAAGAAAGAAAAAGAGCGTGTCGAAAAAGGTCGAAAAAGAAAAGATCGAAAAAATAAAAGGCGTCGAAAAATAAGAAATAAAAGGAGTGACTTATAAAACTTTAAAACACTTGCCTAACCCAACCTTATTACTATCACTAACTTAAAATTATAATCGCAAATTGAGATTACTAATTGGAATGATAATTGATACATAGTAAAAGGTGTCTAAAAATATTAAATCTTACAAGTAAAACTATATCCCAAATGGCAATAACTTAAAAAGAAACTAAAACTTAAAAAGGCGTCGCAAAATTCTAAAGCACCTAAATCTTAGTCTAAAGAAAAGGCACTTAAGGAATTTTACGGCAAAGCCTAAAAATCTAGAAGTAAAAAAATAATTATGGCAAAAACTAAGTTTAAAACTAAAAATTAACGAAAAATACAAATATTACACTAAAACAATTAAAAAGGGCAAAATATAAAAATATACTAAAAGTTGTAAAAATTACAATTTTTATAAAAATATTATTTTTATATTATTTATTTTATAAAACTATTAATTTTTATATATAATAAAACTAATTAAAATTTAAAATACAATTTAATTTAAAAACTTAAACTAATTATAATAATAATTAAGTAATTAGGGTTTATTAATAATAATAATAATTATCCGTAATAAATGCTGATTAGGGTTTCTGTCGGTTTCATGGTGGCTCCGCGAGTTGCGGTGCCCGAAGCAGCAAACTCCGCGAGTCGCGGGGTTCCAAGATATTTATTTATTTTAGCAGGAAATACTATTAAATACGATACAATTTTACACAAAATATTTATTTATTTTTTTTCGGTTTTTAATTTTATGTTCTAAATAAACACAAAATATTTATATAAAACTTATATTTTTATAAAAGAAAAATAAAGAAACTTTATAAAACTTAAATATTTAACAAAATCTTAAAAATATATATATATAAATTTTTGTTTTCTTTTTATATTTTCGAATAATTAAAAACGTATTTTTACAAAAGTGAATTTTAATAAAAGTAAACTAAAAATAAAAATCTTTTTTTTTCTTAAAAAAAAATTTAGCGTTACGCTTCCGACTTTTAAGTTAGATTGTTCTCCGGCAGCGGCGCCAAAAATACTTGATAGTTAAAGCTAAGGGGTATAAAATACTATTAAATTTTAGCAGAAAATACTATTAAATACGATATAATTTTACACAAGATATTTATTTATTTATTGAATGGATATACTTAAACCTTGCTACAACACTTATAGGTAGTGTACCTAATCGTACAGTAGTGTAGTTTTTAGTAAGTCCGGTTCGTTCCACAGGGAATCTTTAAACAAAGCTATATTAGTTTACTTTTATAAAAATACAAATATATATATAAGTAATATTATTATTATAAAGGGGGGTTTTTACAGTTTAATGATCGGTTTGTTGATTTTAAAACTTTAGTCGCAGTTAAAACCAAATGTAAAATGTTAAATAAATAAAAGACTTAATTTAAAGCGTAAAGTAAATAACGATAATGAAATTAACAATATAAAATAAATAACAATAATTAAAATGACAATAAATAAAAGTACGAGGAAATATGAAATAAAAGAATTATGCTTATTTAAACTTCCGTAATCATGATGTTTGACGTGTTGATTTTAGTTTTATGCCCATGGGTTAATTGTTCTTTGTCCTGGATTATTTAATATGTCCATACGGATTTGTCCATAATAGTCCATCAGTCATAAATATAAAGAGCGAAAGCCTTCGTCAAATTATTTTTATTCCCGAAGTCAAATATTTCAACTAATTGGGGATTCGAATTGTAACAAGGTTTTAATACTTTGTTTAATGAATACACCAGGTTATCGACTGCGTGTAAACCAAGGTTTTACTACTTCGTTTACAATTACACCAATTACCCTTGAATGTAATTCACCCCTGTTTCAACAAGTCTATTAACTATTAATCCAGTTCCGTGTCCGGTAAAATGAATAATTATTGGTATTTATAGATATCACGCCCACCGTACCCAGTCAAGCGTATGTGGTTATATATAAATACGTCGAATTATAAGTTTGTATATTAAATTAACAAGGTATTGTTTAGTTAATATAAAACCCATTAATAGCCCATAGTCTAATTTCCACAAGTGTCGTTCTTTTATCCAAACCCCAATTATGGTACAAAGCCCAATTACCCAATTTTAGTAATTAGCCAAACATCATGATTACTTCGGATTAAATAAGCATAATAATAACTTAGCTACGAGACATTAAATTAAAAAGGTTGAACATAACTTACAATGATTAAAAAATAGCGTAGCGTTACACGGACAGAATTTCAACTTTCACCCTTACAACATTCGCTAACATACCCTTATTATTAGGATTTAAAATTAAAATTAAAATTAAAATATAAATTATATATATATATATTTACGTATAGATAGATGGATGGATATATTATATGGTTTTTGCGATCAAACTGCGTTTGTTTTTATAGGGAATTGAGTCCAGGTGAGCTCCGCGACTCGCGCCCTTTTTGCTCTTCAAACTCCGCGAGTCGCGGAGTTTGTAATTACAGCTCACTCCATT
This sequence comes from Rutidosis leptorrhynchoides, assembly GCF_046630445.1. Lineage (NCBI taxonomy): Eukaryota > Viridiplantae > Streptophyta > Magnoliopsida > Asterales > Asteraceae > Rutidosis > Rutidosis leptorrhynchoides. The sequence continues at coordinate 272,307,822 of NC_092341.1, read as the reverse complement.
TTGGATCTTTGTTTGCCGACGATTTATTTTATAAATATAATATATATATAATTAATATAATTAATTATATATTATATTATATTTATATACATAGTTAACTTGTAATTTTTAGTCCATTGCGTCGAGCGTTGAGAGTTGACTCTGGTCCCTGTTCCGGATTTTTGAACGTCCTTGCGTACAATTTAATATCTTGTACTTTGCGTTTTGAATCTTGTACTCTTGTAATTTCGAGACGTTTCTCATCAATAATTGGAAACTCTTTGATTGTATTTTGTACTTTTGAGCTTTTTGGTCGCTTGCGTCTTCAATTCGTCGAATCTGTCTTTTGTCTTCACCTTTTAATATTTAAACGAATATCACTTGTAAATAGAACAATTGCAACTAAAAGCTTGTCTTTCTTGGGGAATAATGCTATGAAATATATGTTCGTTTTTAGCATTATCAACCGGTTACCTGCGAAAACGGTAAAATCAAATTTTTAACATTTTTTTTTATTTTATATGGCTATAAATAGGTTATATACTTTCATTTGTGTTCCGATGTAGGCTATATACAAAAATGATTTGTTCTGATGTAGGCTATATACCTTCAGTTTTGTTCACTCAATTTTGTTTTATCCGGTTAACAGGTTCAATGCGTTCATATTAGCACGCTTTTTGAAAGTATATAGCCTGTAAGTAACTAGAATGGGGTGAATAGTTATTTAATACGATTTTTAAAACTTTTTCGATGATCAAAAAGATTTGAACAGTCCTTGATCAACTTAATCAACTCAAACTCAATATGTGTAGTGTTTATGTTTGAAGTAATGCATAAAGTAAAGTAAAGAACATAAGCACAAGGATTTATAGTAGTTTGGGTGGATGTTAACTAATCCACCTTAATCCACTCCCCGATTCACTAATCAGGATTTTTGCTTCACTAAGCCTTTTCTCCAAGCCCGGTGAAGATCCTATTTACAAGTCTTGTACTTCTTGTAGACAACAAACCTAATCTTTCTATCCTTTTGAAAGATTACCTCGAACTTAGATTAACTTGTCTTCACCTTGAACAAGTATTAATCCCCAATGGAATTAATCAACTTCCTAGTTCCCTTTAATGAAGATGATAGCTAAGCTAGCTTATGCTTCTAGTTACAAAGTACAAGACTCACCCTTTTAGTGATGAAAATCCTAAGAAAATTCAAAGGATAATACAACACTAAGTAAACTCACAAGATAGTAATTTGATAGTAAGTTAACAACCCTTCTATAATCTATGAGCTCATAGAACTTCTCTTGCTAATAATAAAAATATATGAATTATGATCTTGTGATTCTCTAATAAATTAGAGTTGAAGCATGCAAGATGGTCAAATCTTCAAAGCTCTCCAAGTCTTGTTATTTATAGATAGAGATAAAAAAAACTAGCTGTTGCTGCGACTTAGCCCACGGTCGACCGTGGGTCAACTGCACGTTGCCAGGTCATTTTTACCTAGCCGTTGTATGGCAATTTGAATCCATTCAAACATGGTTCTTTTGGCCTCTTTACTTCATTTAATATCTGCAAAAGATACCGAACATCCTATAGAAGTACTATATGCATTAAGTGTATCATTTTCCTTGGTTGTATTCTTTTGGTAGTGACTTGTCATAACTAAAAAGGGAAGTCTAACATTCTTGGATACAAGTCTTGATAACCAATTGAAGTAATCTCGGATTTTTCATAATCTTTTGTTTGTTTTTAACACACTTGCTTAAAACCATTGGTTGGTCAACATGTCATTGATGGCAAAAAAAACTCAATTAATCACTAAGCAAGTTATTTTTCATCTTTAAGCTTGCACATGGATTAATTAGATGCGTTAATGATGTCTTACCTAGTGAAACAAATAAGTTTAATTAAGCATGTTGTATGACATCATGTTAATCAAGACTAGACCATTCTTAGACATGTTACTAAACTTAAACATGTCTCTTTTGATATCTCAATATGTTGTAAAAAATTCTTTAAGCACTTAAGACTATTTGATTATGACATATTGATGTTATGCGAGGTGTATACGAAATAGTTATATTTTTACTACCAAATACTATTAAATACGATACAATTTTACACAAGATATTTATTTATTTATAGAGTGGATATACCTAAACCTTGCTACAACACTATAAGCAGTGTACCTAATCGTAGAGTAGTGTCGTTTTTAGTAAGTCCGGTTCGTTCCGCAGGGAGCTAGCCAAGTTTAACGCTATATTTGTATATATGTATATATATATATATATATATATATATATATTTATATATATATATATATATATATAAGTAGTATTATTATTATTATAAAAGGGAGTTTTTACCATTTAATGACCGGTTTGTCGATTTTAAGTTCTAATTAAAAATAAATATAACTTAATTTAAAGCTTAAAGTAAATGACGATAAATAAAAATGCGATAAAATAAAAGTACGATAATTTAAAGTGCAATAATTTAAAGTACGATAAATAAAATGACGATAAATAAAAATGCGATGAGATATAAATTAAGAGAATTATGCTTATTTAAACTTCCGTAATCATGATGTTTGACGTGTTGATTTTAATTTATTACTATGGGTTAATTGTCCTTTGTCCTGGATTATTTGATATGTCCATATGGTTTTGTCCATAATAGTCCATCAGTCATAATTATAAAGTGCGAGAGTCTTCGTCAAATTATCCTTATACCCGAAGTCAAATATTCTAACTAATTGGGGATTCGAACTGTAACAAGGTCTTAATACTTTGTTTAATGAATACACCAGGTTATCGACTGCGTATAGTCCAAGGTTTTAATACTTTATTAACAATTACACCAATTACCCTTGAATGTAATCCACCCCTGTTTCATCGAGTCCATTGACTATTAATCCATCCCCGTGTCCGGTAAAATGAACAATTATCGGTATTTATAGATATCCCGCCCACCGTACCCGATTAAGCGTATGTGGTTATTTATATATACGTCAAATTGTAACCTTTATATTAAATTAACAAGATATCATTTAGTTAATTAAATATAAAGCCAATTAATAGCCCATAGTCCAATTTCCACAAGTGTCGTTCTTTTGTTCAAACCCCAATTATGGTACAAAACCCAATTACCCCGTCTTTAATATTTAGCCCAACATCACGATTACTTCGGCTTAAATAAGCATAATAATAATTTAACTACGAGACATTAATTTAAAAAGGTTGAACATAACTTACAATGAGTATTAATAGCGTAGCGTTACACGGACAGAGTTTCGACTTACAAACTTAAAACATTCGCCACTATAACCTTATTATTATTAAACTTAAATTAAAATTATAATTAAAATATAAATATAAATATAAATATAAATATATAGATAGATAGAAAAAGGTGTATGAAATCGATCAGAATGCGCAGCCTTTTATAGGCCCACTCGATCACTGTGTAACTCCGCGAGTGCGGAGGTTTTGTTCCTCACAGCTCCGCGAGTGCGGAGCTCTGGATTCCAGCTCATTGATCAAATCCAAAACGTGGGATGCGTATAATTATAATATATAATAATATTTATAATTAATTATATATTATATTATATTCTTGTGCATAGTTGACTTGTAATTTTTGGTCCGTTGCGTCGCACGCTGAAAGTTGGTTCATGTCTCGGTTCCGGATTTCCGAACGCCTTTTCGTACTATTTAATATCTTGTACTTTGCGTTTCACGGCTTGTACTCTTGTAATTTTTAGACGTTTCTCGTCAATAATTTGAACCACTTGGATTGTACTTTGTACTTTTTAGATTTTTGGTCATTTGCGTCTTCAATTCGTCGAATCTGTCTTTTGTCTTCACCTTTTATTATTTAAACGAATATAACTTGTAAATAGAAAACTGCAACCAAAAGCTTGTCTTTCTTGAAGGATAATGCTATGAAATATATGTTCGTTTTTAGCATTATCAAATATTCCCACACTTGAGCGTTGCTTGTCCTCAAGCAATATAGATCTTGAATAAAACTTTACTAGAATCACTCCTTTATTCTTCACACTTTGTACATCAGTGATTTCAATACGGCAGTTATGAACAATGGTAGTAACGATGTGGTTTACAGTCTCACATGACTATAAAAATTTAGATCTTTTAAGGAAATTGGATCTTTATGAAAATATTTGATCTTTTGAAAATTCAATCTAGTTTTTACCCTAGATAAGTTTTCCGGAATAACCCTTCACCGGTGTTTGCAAATTATTTTTGTGGGTTTCGTGGGTTTCAGATTTGAAAATTTTAACTCAAAACTTATGGTTTTGTGTCACCCACTTGCTAACATTGTATTGGGAAAGCAACACGTCCAGTATACTTGCTCCGTATATTACCTTTTGGTAAACTACCGTCCGGTTGTAAAGGAAAGCGTTGAACAAGCAACTGTTAAGGCAATGTCCCGTGACATACTTTTGATTATGGTCTATATCGTGTCAGATGCAATTACTATCCTTTGTGGGAGCAATAGTAAAGATCACCCTATAGTTTTTCGGTCTGGTATAAGGTCCTGTCTTCGACCATGCTATGCAACCACCGTTCTTACGGTTGATACCCGATTTGGTTCAGGTGACCTAATGAATTCCGGTGAATTCTTAGGATTTTACGTTCAATGGTAATGAACGCATTGAAAATGGGTTTTCAGAAAATAAATCGGTTTGTAATTTGATCAAAATATTTTCTCGTTCAAGCTCGAGTTTAGATATCATCAAATTCCATGAGTTTGAATTCTCAATCTTTAAAGTCAATCTCAAGGATTGAGTAATATCAGGCTTAAAAACTGATTTTTGATCTTTTAAGGAGATTATCCTTTCTGGGGATCTGATTCATTAGTCTTATAAACTAATTTGCACAGTGCCCCCCATTGTACGAGACAGATCCTCTCATGGTTAGGATAAGTCTGACCACTTGGCGACCCTGTTTGATGCTGAGGTCCGTGGATTTCTAGTTGATTTTCGAGAAAACTTTTCAAGGTTTTTCGTAGACTCTACAACTGGTCTGGACGACAACTTCCTGACCTAAATCAAGAAGCGCGTGTCTTTTTCTTGGAAGACTGTACTTTCTTATAAATTTTATTTATATTACAATAAACTGGGTAAAACTGATTAATATCGTTCAAAACAAAAGTATCTTTAATTATTTATACAAAAATATGTGATATATGTTCTAAATAACTTGGTAAATGTTTCCCACACTTGGCTTTTATTTTCCTTTCTTTGCCTTTTTATTCTCCTCTATTCCATTTTAAATGAATTCAAGCATTTTGGGTTGTTTCTCAATTTATGTCCTTTCCGAGATAACAATAATTTCGGTGTTAACACCTAGTTTTATCGTTCATAAATATGTATAAACATGATTTTGAATTCATTTATTTGAAGAAAAAAATTAAAATTTTACTAGAATTGGGTAGTCAGTATATAAGACTAGGGATGTTCTTTATTATCAGAGAGTACTAGATTCTAATACAACTACTGCGTTACTAGTATGTTTAATGGTAATCAAGTGTTTAAATTAAAATTTTAAAAATCCGAAAGAATTTAACCCCTTCCCACACTTAAGATCTTGCAATGCCCTCATTTGCAAGAAATCAGTAACAATTTAAATTATTGAGGGTGATTAGCATAGAAAAATGATTAAATTTTACCAAAGTTTCCAAACATATTGTTGTTTGTGTTGAATGATAAATGGTGCACATCATTTGTTCATTCCGTCTGTTGTTAAATCACACTTGTTTTTTGTTTTGTCGTCAAAATTAATAGCTTTTGCTGAACTTAATGTCAGTCTTTGAAAGTGCGCTGTTTTACCCTGTTTTGTACATTAGATAAACTACAAACATACATAATATTTTTATTATATTTTTTTTTTGTATACTTTAGATCAATAATATTAAAAATAATGATAACAAAAGTTTTCGCCCCGCCATCGGGTAAAGTAATTTCTGTTCAACGACCTAGTCTTCAACTCACGACGAATTTTAAATATCAAATTTTTAACTTAATGAAATAAAGTAAATTTTTGTTTTTAAATTCACACCAAACTTAAATTTAAAATGCATAAAATTAAAAATTCATAATAATATCATTAATATTTTTATACATTAATTTTACAAACTTATATTGAAAAAATTAATTTTAAAATATTTAAAAACTTAAATATATTGATTTAAAAAGATTTACAATATTAATTTAATATTTATATATTAATTTTAAAACAAGGTAAAAATAAAATTAAAAATCTTTTTGGTCTTTTATCCCACTTTAATCAATCAAATATTATCAGAAATATACGCCCCTCTTTTGGGTAAAGTAATTTCGGCTATATTACCTAGTTTTACTCCTGACGAATTTTTGAAATATTTTGGATTGATTGATTAAAGATATTTATACCTTATGAATAAACGGTAAATTTCGCAGTGATGTAATAAATTTTTGTATGATATTAATAATTTCGGTTTCGCATACCTAATTTTATTAAATATCAATTTAATACTTTATAGCGAACGATTCAGCGTTTATTATCAAAAGGTTAAAAGCAATAAAAACTGTACATACTTACCTATGAGAAAGAATTCTCAGAGACCTGCTTTAGCCGACTCATAGGAGAGTCGTGTGATTTGGTTTTCCATAGCTACACAAGCCTAACCTCGATTCTTCAATAACTTTTCTTCTAAACATATGAACGGTCCTTCTTTGCATAGAGTAACAAATTCGGTATTTGAATATGTTTGATTGTTCGAACATTTACCTTCGTGTGACCATTTTCCGCATTTATGACATCTTTCAAGGCGTCATGCTCTTCTTTTTGTTGCGGATTTTGATTTTCCTTTACTAAAATGTATCTTATGATGATTCTTCCTGAGTTCTTTCCTCACTTCGTCCATTTTGCCTCTTATTAATGATACTAGTTCACTCGGAAAGATGTTATTATTACATTTAGTAATCATAGCGTGTAGTAGTAGATCATGGTTCAGATCAAAGGAATTCTTCATCTCGTAAAACCTAAAAAAAATAAAAATTTAGAATGGAGGGAGAAGACTAGTTCTTTAGGGTCTGCTAGAGAAAGACCAAGGCTATGTAAGTTTGCTTGCAATGTGACATTTGCAAGATTAATGTATAAGTATACATTAATGTCCAACACATGTACAAGGAAGGAGAAACTCTTGGTTGGGACTTGATGACCATTCTAATATGTCTAAATACATTTTAGGAGCACAAGTTATCCTATAATACTTATGTGTTATCCTTAATCAAGGCTAAAACGTCATTAAGGTGTCATTAGGTGTGATTAACCAAGATTAGCGTTCTAGTGATCAAAACTCTTTTGGATATGAAGAGGAAAACTATTCTAAGCATGTTGAAACAGGTTTCATGAATTATAGATGCCCTGAAGTGGTCAAACTTTATTTGACATTCTGCGGTCGATCCACGGTCAGTTGTGGAGTCGATCGTATACCTGGTTTCATAAACCAAGGTACAGGATTCCCATGACCTGACCTGCGGTCGACCGTGGACCAAACCGTGTAGCATCTATTTTCATTCTAAGCTTCATTTAGTTTGGTCTTTTGCTAGAGTAAGTGTGGATTTGTGAACTTGTATATTTATGTCAAGATGTCTACCACCACTTTTGGTTATGTACATGTGTCATCATCAAAACACTTATTATTGTTGGTTAAGATTAATATTATCGTTAAGTATAAACCAACATTCTCCCCCAACATAGCCTACACTGGTATTTTATTGGGTATATAGCCTACATTGGAACAAAATTGAAAGTATATAGCGTATTTATAGCTTTAACATTTTATTTTAATATATAGTAGAGATAGAGATAGAGATTATTAACTTTTTTATCCCTCTGCAAAAAAAATTGAAATAAAATGTTGTGCCTGTATAGTTTTTCGAAGTGACGAAACAGTGTACATTGACAATCCTTTTGTTGAATTGTTGAACAACTCGTATATCCAAACATCTTTAGGCATTAATACATAATCTGTTATAAAATATCTAGATTGTGTTATAAAATATCTAGATTGGATGTTAATTTTATTATTATTATATTTCTTGCATAGTAATATTTTATACTATAAATAGACATGTATGGTAACCATTTAAGGTGCACCATTTCTCTTGAAATATCAATATCAATATTTCTTCTCTCCTTCTTCTCTCTTTTTCTCTCTTTGTTCTTATAACCATTAAAGGTAGTTATAAGCCTACTGAATTATAACACGTTATCAGCACGAAAAGCTTAGTGTAATTAAAAGATATCTCAAACGATCACAAATCACTAATCAAGGTATGAAATTATTAATAATTTTCAGACTCGAATATATCAAATTTTGGACTACTAACATTTATATTTATGTTATTTAAGTTATATATGGTCGGTTATACCACCTGAATTATATTTCTGTAATCTAACTTTTACTAACTTCACTAACATTTATATTTATGTTATTTAAGTTATATATGGTCGGTTATACCACCTGAATTATATTTCTGTAATCTAACTTTTACTAACTTCACTAACATTTATATTTATGTTATTTAAGTTATATATGGTCGGTTATACCACCTGAATTATATTTTCTGTAATCTAACTCTTATTAACTTCACTAACATTTATATTTATGTTAATAAGACCTCATGATTGTACGCAACACGTCATTTGACAACACGGTACTTTATGTACGCAACACGTCATTTGACAACACGGTACCATGGGTCAAGATTAATTCCGATCAATACGAATACGACGGGGTCTTTATATGTTATCTAACATTTATGATTACTTATGCAATTAATCATTATTTATTTCATGCATACTAATGTTTATTCTTAAATTTATAATTTTAAAAGTTAAAATAAAAAAATAGTTTGTATTTTTATTAAAAGTAAATCTTAAAAGTTAAAATAAGAAAAAGTAGTTTGTACTTTTATTAAAAGTAAATCTTAAAAGTTAAAATACAAAAAGTAGTTTGTATTTTTATTAAAAGTAAATCTTAAAAGTTAAAATAAGAAAAAGTAGTTTGTATTTTTATTAAAAGTATATCTTAAAAGTTAAAGTAAGAAAAATAAGGGGATGGTAAAATGGAATAGTTTTTTGTCAAAAATGAAGTATTGAAAATGAAGTGGTCTCCTTCTATAACTAAAAAATATATATACTTTTATCAAATGAATTTTTTTGTGGCCGACAATTTCAAACACGAGTCCGTGTTTAGTTTATCAAGAATATCTCTTGCTTTGGTGAAAGGTCACGATCACGATATCAGGTGTTGTGAAAGAATTAAAAAATTGGTCAAGTGGCCTTTTAAAAACTAGAAAAAAAATTTAAACAAAAAGTTTTTTTTATATATTTATAATTTACGGGTAACGTAAAAAAAAGGTAGTTTTTTTAAAAAAAAAAAAAACAAAGAAAGTGTTTAAATGAGTTTTACAGAAAGGGGGAAAGCAAAGTAAAAAAAAAACTTTTTTCCAAACAAAGGTAAATGAAAGTAGGACTTAATACAAGAAAAAAGTAAACATCTCCTAGACGTGATAAAATCTATCAATGATAAGTATTAGACTTGATGAGCTAAATGTGACAAAAATGTTTCAACATGTCTTATGTTAATTTTCTAAAATAAGTTATTATTATTTCGAGTTTAACACATATACATATGTTAATTAAAAACAACCTTTTTGTTCTTATGTAGTGTTGGGTTGCAATTTTGGTTGTATGCCATAATTCCATCCAGTAGAGTGACAATAGAAAACTTTTGATGATAATCAATAAAAAACTTTTTTCCAAACTTGTCAAATGTTTTGTTAAAAACGTGACCGTTGAAAAAAGGAGGTTGAATAATAAAACTTAAAAAACAAATTATTTTTTTAAGAGTGTGCATCAAAATGGCCCGTTTAATAATGGGGAGTAAAAATATAGTCAAATTGTTTCAACGAACAAGGGTTCAATTGGATGTCTCTTAAAAAAAAATCCGCGGGTACGGGTGATGGATCCAATGGATCCGCATCCACGACCCGCGGGTGCTATCCCTAATTGTGACAAGTACAAATCAACTAAAAGTCTAAAAAATAAATGCTCTTATAGGGACCAAATGTTCACAATAATTGCCTAAGCTAGATATGAAACAAATAGTTCATAAAAAAAAAAGGTCGTTGTGCGTTTTTGGGATGATAGCCGAAATACACTTACAAAAGTAGGTCAGCCGTCAATTCTTTATGGCCATATCAACGTAGATCAATAAAATCATTTATGGTTTTGATAAAAGATTAATTAAAAATTAATTGTTTTTTGGTCTTGGATTCTCGGTAACAAAAGCAAAGGTTGTTTTTGGTTGCCACAACAAACAAGACAGAGGTTGTTGACTTTTGTTGTTAAACATGGCACAAGTGAACAATAACAATAGATTATTGTTTTTGAAAAGAATAATGATGCGTTAATTTTATTGTATAAAATAAAATTAAAGAAAATGGTTTTCATTGATGACTATGAACAAACGCAAACAAAGTGTTTGTGGTATTTGGTGATTAAAAAAAAAAGTGCATCTAAAGCTTCTACTGAAAATAATATGCATCTAAAGCTTCTACTGAAAATTAATGTGCAAGGTACAACGTATAACTATATGGTCAAATTCATTTGAGCCTTCGGAGTCACAAGTATATGATGTATATATATATTACTCAATTAACAAAATAGTAAATCTAAATTAATTCATATGAATAGTAAAACGAAATTAATTAATTTACTATTCACATAAAAAAGCGCATATGATAAAAAGCGCATCGCATATGATAAGCGCATATGATAAAAAGCGAATATGATGAAAAGCACAACGCATATGATGAAAATCGAATATGATTAAAAGCGCATATGGTGAAAAACACGGCGCATATGATTAAAAGCGTATATGGTGAAAAGGATATATGATAAAAAAAAAACACATATGGTGATTTATAAAAAAAAAAAACACATATGGTGATTAATGGAAAGCACATATGGTGATTAATGAAAAGTATATTGTGAAAAAGAATCACAAATGTTTCTTGAAAGAATTCAAGGTAAGATATATGAACCAATTCATCCATCATGTGAACCATTTTGATATTTCATGGTTCTAATAGACGCATCTAGCGGATGGTCTCATATTTGTATGTTATCAAGCCGTAATATGGCATTTGCAAAGTTTCTTGCACAAATTATTAAATTGAGAACACATTATTCTGATTACACCATTAAAAGGATGAGACTTGATAATGCTGGTGAGTTAACATCTCAAGCATTTAATGATCATTATATATCTACAGGGATTGTTGTTGAACATCCAGTTGCTCATGTGCATACACAAAATTGGTTTAGCTGAATCAATAGATAAACGCTTACAGCTAATAACTAGACAATTGATAATGAGTACAAATCTCTCAATATTTATATGTGGACATGTAAATTTACATGCTGCGACATTAATTCGCATTATACCATGTGGAAGTCGTAAATATTTTCACTTAATACTTGATTTTGGCCAAGAGCCAAATATTTTCTACCTTAAAACATTGGTTGTGCAGTGTATGTTCCAATTGTATCACCACAACACAATAAAATGGTTCTTCAAAGAAAGATGATAATATATTTTGGATATAAAACATCTTCAATCATAAGATATATTGAACCCATGATGGGTGATGTTTTTACAGCACGTTTTGCTGATTGTCATTTTAATAAAACATTGTTCCCTAGATTAGGGGGAGAAATAAAAATAAAAAATAAAATGATGCTTCATGATGTGAACATCAATTAAGGTATATTGAACTCGCACAAAAGAATGTGAAACGAAAGTTCAAAAATAATGCATATGCAAGAACTTGCAAATTAATTACTTTATGCATTTACAGATATAAAAAAGTGACTAAATCATATATACCAGCGATAAATGCTCCAGCTCGAACTGAAATTCCAAAAGCTGGCAATAATGTCACTGTTGAGTCTTTGCCACGCATCAAACGTGGAAGATCAATTGGTTCCGAAGATAAAAATCCTCGAAAAAGAAAATCAGTTGATAATGAGGTAAGAGAAAGTGTTCAAGAAGAACCACAAATCAATATTCCTTCTGCAGAGGATATTGATAAATGTAAATACTAAAATTGCGATAAATTATGCAATATTATGGAACCGAAATGAAACTAAAATCTCTATGAGATATTTTCATATAATGTTACAATGACATCATGAATAAAGATGATGATCTGGAACTAAAATCTGTCATTGAATATACAAAATGGACATGATTGAGCTCAATGGAAAGGAGCAATAAGAGCTGAATTAGAATCGCTCGATAAAAGAAAAGTTTTCGGATCAATCGTTATCACTTTTAAAGATGTGAAACGTATGGGATACAAATGAATTTTTATCCGAAAAGAAATGTGCAAATGAAGTTACAAGGCAAAACTAGACTTGTAACTCAATATTTCCCACAAAGACCAGAAATGAATTAGGAGGAAAAATTATCCTCCTGTAATGGATACAATTACTTATTAGATACTTAATCAACCTGGTAGTTATTTAAATGCATCTCATGAATGTTGTTACTACTTATCTGTATGGATCACTTAATAGTGATATATATGAATATACCTAAAGGGTTAAGGTATCATAAGCATCTAATGTAAAACCCAAGGGAATATATTCCATTAAATCACAAAGATTTCTAAGTGGGTTTATACAAACGGGACGTATGTGGTATAACCGATTAAATGACTACTTGATAAAAAAAAGGGTATAAATATAAACTTATTTTGCACGTATGTTTTATAAAAACAATGTTCGGATATGAGATCGTAGTTGTTTATGTCAATGTTCTTAACATCATATGAACAAATAAAGAGATCTATGAAATCATTCAACTTCTAAAGAATTATTTTGAAATGAAAGATCTTGAAAAAACCAAGTATTACCTTGGATTGCAAATTGAGCATATGCCTAATGGTTTACTTGTACATCAAACAACTTATACCGAAAAGATTTTAAAACATTTTTTTTTTAAAGACAAACTCATTGTTGTTAGATCACTCAATATTGACACTGATCTATTTCATCCCTGCGAAGATCATGAAAATTTTAACAGATCGGAAGTTCTATATTTTAGTGCAATTGAGGTTCTTATGTATCTTATAGATTATACAAGATCTAACATTTCTTTTGCAGTTAATTTGTTGACAAGGTTCAGCTCAGCCCCTACCAAAAGATATTGGAATGGGATCAAACAAATAGTTTGATACCTTCGGGGAACTACTGATTTATAATTATTTTATTCTAACAACTCGAAACAAGATTTGTTTGGTTATACAGATGCAGATTATTTATCCGATCTACATAAAGCTAAATCTCAAACTGGATATGTATTCCTAAATGGAGGCACCGCAATATCATGACGTTCTCAAAACAAACACTTGTTGCAACATCATCAAATCATGCCGAAGTGATTGCATTACATGAAGCTACTCGGGAATGATTTTAGTTAAGATCAATGATACAAATCATTATTGATTCTTGTGGACTAGAACGCTATAAAAGCGTAACAACTATCTATGAAGATAATACAGCTTACATAATACAAATGAAAGAAGAGTATCAAAAATGACAGAACAAAACATAAATGCTGACGAGGCGCTAAAGCTATAAACGGTCTTAACGGTCATAAGTTTGATGGAAAAGAATGGTATATTGGTAAGGCTCAGAAAAAGACTGAAAGGGAATAGGAACTGAAACAACGGTTTGAACAAACCATGAAGGAGACTGTAGACAAATCACGAGGGCCAAACTTGTACATAAAAGATTTAGATGATACAGTTTCAGATGAAAACCTCAGATTTTTCTCATATACTCAAGATATCGTAAAAGACAACCAGATTAAAATGAGATACGTTCAATCAACAACTCTGCTGATCTTTATACCAAAGCACTGCTAACTGCTATTTTCAGAACACACGTTCATAATATTGGCATGAGGCATGTTCAGAAGATGTAACAACTCAGGCGTTGCCTACTTGAGGGGGAGTCAACTCTATGCTGCACTCTTTTTCCCTTAGCTAAAGTTTTATCCCAATGAGTTTTCTTTAGCAAGGTTTTTAACGAGGCAGTACTAGTTATTCTCTAATAAAATTGTCATCCAAGGGGGAGTGTTATAAAATATCTAGATTGTGTTATAAAATATCTAGATTGGATGTTAATTTTATTATTATTATATTTCTTGCATAGTAATATTTTATACTATAAATAGACATGTATGGTAACCATTTAAGGTGCACCATTTCTCTTGAAATATCAATATCAATATTTCTTCTCTCCTTCTTCTCTCTTTTTCTCTCTTTGTTCTTATAACCATTAAAGGTAGTTATAAGCCTACTGAATTATAACATAATCGAATTTATTCTTAATTATATGATTTGAGGTTGTACATAAGCTACTTCAAGCTTTTGTGTCCAATGTTTTAACTGTAACTAGTGAAGGTTGGGCGAGGTAAAGGTAATATATATATATATATATATATATATATATATATATATATATATATATATATATATATATATATATATATATATATATATATATATATATATATATATATAAAAGTAAAATATAAGAAAAAAGTATTCTGAAAAAAGACACTAAGAGGGGAGATTGAAAATTTTAGAACTAAATAGGCGAAAATAAAGAAGAAAATTTAGAAAAAAGAAATAATAAAATAAAAAGTGAAAATAAGTAAAGCGGATTAACCCTACACCCAAAAAAATGCCCTCTCATATGCTCTTCACCTCTTTCGTTACCCCACCTCACCCTTCAGTCCTTTCACTACCCCTTCCACCGCCACCTCCTCCTCCTCCTCCACCACCACCTCCACCATCAATTGCACATATTTCCTCAACTCTCCCTCACTCATCCTCGTCAGACCCCCCAATTTCAAATTTCAAGCCTTTTAATTACCGTAATTCCAAAAACAAAATTTCGATTATTTACATTAGCGGATTAACTTCTCAAGTCAATCCTACACCGTTGGCAAAGTCCTTTCACAAATTCGGGGCCATACAACGTATTTCATGGTTAATGTATCGTCATTACGCCTTTATTAGGTTCCGATATCGATCTCAGGCGGATGAAGCTAAGATCGAGATGAACGGTCGTGTACTCAATGGTAAACGAATCGTCGTGGGATACGATAAAACCAAAATGAGGTTACCAAAGTTTTAATCTTAGGCATAAGAAAGATAATGTGTCCACTCAACAACAAATCGGGTATTTTGAGCCCGATGTAGAACTCGTTCAAAGCTTGGGGTGTTCCGTAATGCTAATTGATCGAATACCTATAAGTAAAGAAAAAGTTCTACGGTGGCTGAAGAATAGGAACATTCTTATTACCTTTATTAGCGTTTGGGGCATTTATGGATGATTATTCAATGCCATAATTCGAATGGTTTCGCAAAGGCTGTGCAGGATCCGGGTTTGGGTGATGACGAATTCTTGGCGGTTCAATCTATGGAGCATAGAAAAGGAACCTTCTCAAGATTCACTTGGTTAAAATTACAAGGTCTTCCTTATGAATGCGGAACGGTTGACAACGTCATCGCTATCGCTAAAAACTTTGGTAACATTTTATGTGTCGATCAATCAACCCATATGAAAACTCAATCTTGTTATTCATATGTCCTCATGGAGGTTCAAGATGCTGGTGACATTCACGAGTATCAAGTTACTAGATTCAAGAATTCTAAAACTTATAAAGTATAGGTGGAAGAAGATAAAGTTCATTGGGTCAATGATGCGTTGTTTTCGGATTTAGACGTCGTATGTTATAATGTTAAGATTTCTAGTTTGTGTACTGCTAACATCGATCCCGCCAGCTCACCGGAAGTTGTTGTCCAAACAGAATCCGACGAAGTCTTGCCGGAGGGCAGTAATTTGCTTTCAAATTTTGAACCTGTTGACTCGATTACTTGTGAAAAAGGGGGGAAACAAGACTTTTTACCAGCCTCATTAAATGAGGAGGAATTTGCTGCTGATATGTACTTCAATGTACTCCAAATTTTTAATAATCTCCAAAATTCTAAATCATTGCCAACTAATATCCTTAAAGGGGACAAAATGGAGGTTACTTTACAAAAAAGTACCAAAGCTCATCCCCTGACTTATGCAACTCCCCCATCATTTGTACCTCATGATGCCCCTTATGTTGTTCCCTTGGTTAACTCCAACCCTTCTATTCCGACAAACCACCTGCCAATCCTATTTCGTCAAACACTCCTTGCCTTACTAAAGATTGCACGCAACCTTGTTCTACTTTTTATAACAACTTTCAAAAGGTCAAAGAGCTCGAAACCCAAGAATCAGACCCTAAATTACAAGCCGCTATGACAAATCTTTCTTAAAGTGATAAGAAAAAAATTGTTAAAAGCAAAGTCGGGTAACCTTGACAAAGAACCTTTTGGTGTTTCATCACAAGCTGAGTCAGACGATGACAATTTAGATGGGTTTACAGGTACCTTTATCTCAAAAAAAAAAATTAAATAAAAATAAAAAATTTCGCCATCAAAACCTATTGCTAAACTCGTCAATCCTAACAAACAAGTAATCCAGCTGAAAAGGTATTATGAATTCTTTAGTGGGATGAGTCAATATGGTGAGCCACCCACCCCCTCATAAAAAGAGACAATGAGATTGGCGTATAGAAAAATGTGAGGCCTCGCGGGTAAAGTTTGGGGTTGTATGGTCCAATGTATGGTAGCTCGATTCTGTTTCCAGTGTTCTTTAGGATGGTCGGGAGGGCTTCTTTTATGGAGAGAGGGTTTGCTTAATTTATCGAAGTTTATCACCAACTTGGCAAGAAATCGTTATTGTCGGTGATAATGAAATTCTGGAATCGATTCTTGAGAATGATTCTGGTATCGGGTCGTGGGAAATGGCCTTTGGATCATGTATTGGCATGAAATTTGGTTTCATCTTCTCCTCTTTGTATTCATTTCCCTATTTGTTTCATTATGTTCTTACACGAACCAGATTTTCACTTTCTTCTTAACTACATGTGCTAGATAATAATGCAGGTTGGTAATTGAGTATTTCAATTTTTTCAACATTCTGTGATAGATAATAATGCATGTTGGTTTTTGATGGCTTTCCCTTTACCCGAATACGACGGTTCCGAATATGTTTTTTTTTTCTTAATGTTCTAGCACATGTAGTACTAGTAGATGACAAGGCGGATTCAGTATATTGGTCACCTGCAATAAAGGGGTCATATTCGGTGTCGGAAGTCGTGGTTTTTAGTATAAGAAAATATTGATTCAATTTCAGAGTGGGCGTCTTTAATATGTGAAGAAGGTCAAACCCAAATCTTTTGAATGGGCTACAAACGTGATACAGTTCTACTCTCATCAGTATTACATCTGAGATTCAAATGCTTAGGTGTTGTTGTAATGTTGCTATAATTGTACTCTCGTTCATTCGGGTCATGTTACAGGCCTTGTGGGCTATTTGGTGTATGTAATTAGTGTTAATGTTTAGTTGCTATCGGGCTAATATTTCAAATTTGTAATGACCCATAAGAGACCCACAATTGTATTGGGCCGAGTCATCAATTTGATGACGTGCTGATGTTATGCAGAGGTGTATATGAAATAGCTTTATTTTTACAACTAAATACTATTAAATACGATACAATTTTACACAAGATATTTATTTATTTATAGAATGGATATACTTAAACCTTGCTACAACACTTATAGGCAGTGTACCTAATCGTACAGTAGTGTAATTTTTAGTAAGTCCGATTCGTTCCACAGGGAATCTTTTAAACAAAGCTTAACGCTATATTAGTTTTAATTTATAAAAATATAAATATATATATAAGTAATATTATTATTATAAAGGGGGGTTTTTTCCGCTTAATGACCGGTTTGTCGATTTTAAAACTTAGTCGCAGTTAAAACCTAATGTAAAATATTAAAAATAAATATAACTTAATTTAAAGCGTAAAGTAAATAACGATAATGAAATTGCGATAAATAAAAGTGCGATAAAATAAAATTGCGATAATTAAAAAGTACGATAATTAAAAGTGCAATTAAATACAATAACAATAAATAAAAGTGCGATAATTAGAAGTGCAATTAAATATAAAATAAAGGAAATTAAATATGAAATAAAATAATTATGCTTATTTAAACTTCCGTAATCATGATGTTTGACGTGTTGATTTTAGTTTTATTCCCATGGGTTAATTGTCCTTTGTCCTGGATTATTCAATATGTCCGTCTGGTTTTTGTCCATAACAATCCATCAGTCATAAATATAAAGTGCGAGTATCCTCGTCAAATTATCCTTATACCCGAAGTCAAATATTCCAACTAATTGGGGACTTAAACTGTAACAAGGTTTTAATACTTTGTTATCAATTATGCCAAGTGTCCTTGTACATAATTTCACCCATGTTTTAATAATTCTAGTGGCTATTAATCCATTCCCGTGTCCGGTTAAATGAACGATTATTCGTACATATAAATACCCCGCCCATCGTGTCCGATCGAGTGTATATGGTTACTTATAGGGACGTCCAATTGTAAATCTTTATATTAAAATTAACAAACTATCATTTAGTTAAACAAATATAAAGCCCATTAATAGCCCATAGTCTAATTTCCACAAGTGTCGTTCTTTTGTCCAAACCCCAATTATGGTACAAAGCCCAATTACCCAATTTTAGTAATTAGTCCAACATCATGATTACTTCGATTTAAATAAGCATAATAATAACTTAGCTACGAGACATTAAATTAAAAAGGTTGAACATAACTTACAATGATTAAAAATAGCGTAGCGTTACACGGACAGAATTTCGA
Source organism: Rutidosis leptorrhynchoides (assembly GCF_046630445.1). Taxonomy (NCBI): domain Eukaryota; kingdom Viridiplantae; phylum Streptophyta; class Magnoliopsida; order Asterales; family Asteraceae; genus Rutidosis; species Rutidosis leptorrhynchoides. Next base: position 272,288,918 of record NC_092341.1, on the reverse strand, counting down.
CTTACACTCTTACAACATTCGCTAACATACCCTTATTATTAGAAATTAAAATTAAATTAAAATAAATATATATATATATATATATATATATATATATATATATATATATATATATATATATATATATATATATATATATATATATATATATATATATATATATACGTTTATATAGAGATTGATAAAAGGATATATAAAACGATCAAAATGCGTTAGCTTTTATAGGCATTTTTGTCCAGGGTATCTCCGCGAGTCGCGGTTCCTTTGCACTACAAACTCCGGAAGTCGCGGAGTTCGTAAACCCAGCTCACACAAGTTTGGATCCTAGTCTGCCGACGGTTTTAATATATAAATATAATATATATATATAATTTATATAATTAATTATATATTATATTATATTTATATACATAGTTAACTTGTAATTTTTAGTCCGTTGCGTCGAGCGTTGAGAGTTGACTCTGGTCCCGGTTCCGGATTTTCGAACGTCCTTGCGTACAATTTAATATCTTGTACTTTGCGTTTTGAATCTTGTATTCTTGTAATTTTGAGACGTTTCTTTTCAATAATTGGAACCACTTTGATTGTATTTTGTACTTTTGAGCTTTTTGGTCGTTTGCGTCTTCAATTCGTCGAATCTATCTTTTGTCTTCACCTTTTATTATTTAAACGAATATCACTTGTAAATAGAACAATTGCAACTAAAAGCTTGTCTTTCTTGAGGAATAATGCTATGAAATATATGTTCGTTTTTAGCATTATCACGTGCCTTGTTTTTTATTTATATAATTCTTCTTGTTTTTTGCCAAAAAAGAAAAAAAAACTTGAGTAACCCCACACCCGGACACACATCTAGCACTCTTGACCACTTGATGTTGGCCACGTTTTGATTTACTATTGATTTAATAGATATGTTTCCTCTTAACACTTTCAGTTATTAAAAAAAGACTAAGGGTGCGTTTGGTTAGTGGGATTTCGAGGGATTTTGTAGGATTTGCATTTCAGGTCACATGAAATCTCATGTTTGGTTCAAGTATTTCAAATGAGTAGGGATTTATAAATCTCGTGAACATGGGATTTCAAAATCCATTGTGTATGTAGGTTTGAAATCCCATGAACATGGGATTTACGTGTACGTTTTACGGTTTATTTTTTACGTTTACATTTTACGTTTTACGTTTTACAATTTACGTTTTACGTTTTACAATTTACGTTTACGTATTACGTTTTCGTGTTACGTTTACGTGTTACGTTTACGTTTTACGTTGGCGTTTTATTTTTACGCTTTGCATTTTACGTTTAGATTTTACGTTTAGATTTTACGTTTTGCGCTTTAAATTTACGCTTTAGTGTACGTTTTATGTTTACGTTTATGTTTTACGTTTTACGTTTGCGTTTCACGTTTACGTTTCACGTTTACATTTTATAAGTTACATTATACGTTTACGTGTTACGTTTTATGTTTACATTACGTTTTACGGTTTACATTTTACAACATACGCTTTACGTTAGGTTTTACGTTTTATTTTTTACATTTTACGTTTTTCGTCTACGTTTTACGAATCCCGGGATTTCAAATCCTCGAACCAAACGCATTATAAGATTTTAAATCCCTTGGGATTTCAAAAACTCGAACCAAACGCCACCTATGATGTTGTTTGTTTTTTAAAATGTTTTTATCTTAAGATTCCGCAAATCGAGTTTGTAGAGATGATCTGAAAGCCTCTACAAAAAAATGTTTATTTCTATGTCTGCAAAATAACTTAATCAAGTCTGCATCACTAATAAGCATATTTCTAAGGTGTTGTTTCTATGTTTGTAGACGTTTTTAGTGAAGACTGTTATTTTTTGAAGACATAAAATAAAATAATGTCTTATTCTGTCTGCAAATTCGCATACTTAGAAATATGATACTAAGAGCGGCAGATGTGATGATGTTATTATGCAGACATAAAAACAAACAGTCTTCACTATTAAACAAACAGCCTATTAGACCACATCTTCTCTACAGACATCGTCCGCTTATCATCAGATAATAACATCTTAGAAACAAGCATCACCTAAGTCTGAGAGTTTGCAGACAAAATAACACATTATTTTAGCTTATGTCTTAAAAAACAAACATTATTCAATAAAAACATTTACAGACGCGCAAACATAAGACATAATAGAATCTGCATACTGAAAAACAACAAAGTCCCACGTTCTATTTGTCATTTTTACTATATTTATAAATTTCATGATTTCCTACAATGTAATGATTAACCAAAAATATTAAAATCAAAACAATTTATGGAGAAAAACTATCTAAACACATAATCTTTTTTTACTAAGGTTTTCAAATGTTCTTTATTACTGTTACTATTATTATCTTTACGTATGCATTGTGGAGTAACTACCGAGGCTTGACATGAGTGGTAAAATTGGGATCCCCAAATCATGCGGTTGCGAAACGGTCCAGGTTCGAATCTCGCAAGGGAATTTGTAGTGGATGCTCATGCATCCTGCCCTCGGATGGATGCGTCTGTGCATTCCACGAGTTCTTCCTAGTCCTAGTGCTGCATCGATGATCGGGTAGGTGGCATTTATAAGTCCCTGTCGGTGAGTGTTGTTGTTGTTCTAAAAAAAAAAAGATCATCGCTAGAAATATGTATTTCAAGGCTTGTTTAATTTTATATTTAAGTTGAGTGCGAAGAAGAATTAAACAAGGAATCAAACGAGTTATGATTGCTGTCTAATGAAGACTCGCGATCGCGAACTTGGGTGACCAGAATCTTCTTGTTTACTCCCAAAGTTATTTCCTTGTTTGTTTTTGCCTATAAATAAGACAATATGTAACCCATAACAATATGCACAAAAATTATAGTGAAATGTCTCTGGTTTGCGCCCGTGGAGTAAACTATTCTCCATGTTTTGGAGTTGAGATATAACCACGTTAAATTTTGCGTTGTTTATCTTTATTTATCGCTTTATGCTTTATTATTCGTTTATCGTGCGTGGGTTAAGTGATTTGTCCGAATTCCTAACAATTTATAGTTATGTATATGTGTATATTGCAAAACATCTAGAAGTTGCTATACACAATTCTAAATCTATTTATGTTATTTCGTTGAATTGGGTATTTTGTGTCATATTTTATTTTCTTCATATTTATATTCCCCTCTTATATTTCGTTTCAAAATTTATATTCAATGCCAATATATATATATATATATATATATATATATATATATATATATATATATATATATATATATATATATATATATATATATATATATATATATATATATATATATATATATATATTTGTATTTAGTTCCATTTCGTTAATACTTTCACGCTTGTAACCATACATTTCAACGCATCAACCATAATGCCGAAATGTGTAGCAGTTTGCTTAATTTCTATCCAAAAATTTCGGTTACGGATTGAGTCGAAGTTAGCACGCTAACTAAAAAAGGCTTAAAGAGCAAGATCTTTGAACATAGTCACCCATTCGAGATCATTAGAGGCCGAAAACAACATTTTACAATTCTTTAAGGTTTATTTTAAACTTATAGATCTTGTTTTTTATTATTATTTTGTTGTGTAAATTACTTAGCCTATTTAAATACATGATTTAAAGGTTATTGTTGTTCAAATTTGTAGTTTGTAAATTGTAATTATGCATGCTACAAAATATTTTATGACGTTAATAGAAGAACTATAGAATATCAAAACTTACAATAAAAAATAGGAACCTGGATGAATTTTGACCAACTCAAAGATTTTAAATCATAACTTATCTTAAAAACATCGTATTTTTACCTAATACATATTTTATTGAGGGATGTCAATGTCAACTTAAAAATGTCAATCATATGTTCTAACTTCTAAGGAAGAGAAGTTGAAATACGTTACCTCTTTTGGAAGGTTCGATTTTGTTTTAGATGATCATTGGAAAAGTCAGTAAAGGTGGCTTAAGATTAAAATACATGGATTGACATTTTTTGTCAACAAAAATGCATTCATCTTTCAAAGTACATGATGATAATAAGGGTCATAACTTGTCATTTGGATTGTCATGACTCATGATCTTAACCCGGCCAGTATTATCCATGTACTTCAAAATTTGGACTTTGTAAATAAAACAAATGAACATTTGTGTGATTATAAAAGTAATGAATTTAAAATTTAAGATAATATAAGTGTAGAATATGTATATACAGCTTGATTAATCGAAAATATAAAAACATTTTCTAAAATACATCGTCATTATATTATTTACATGTCATCACATTTTCATTTAACAATTCATCCACGTAACATATTACCAAATTAAAAGATTGAAAATGTCATGGGCGTGCTATCAATGAAATACCCAATATTATGGAAAGTTTTTAAATTTTTAACTAGTGACACCACTGAATAGTGTAGATTTTTTTTACCATTAGATAGTGTAAAGTTTTTTGAATTTTTAATTAGTGACACTCGTGACTATGATTCCTAGATCCGCAACTGGAAAATGTATAATCAACATTTAAAATGTATAGTTAACATTTCTTCTTTCTTCTTCTTCTTCTTCTTCTTCTTCTTCTTCTTATTATTATTATTATTATTATTATTATTATTATAGTTTTATTTATAATTATAACTAGTCCGGATCCGGCCCGCGCGATGCGGCGGGGGCTTTCGGCCTGTGTATTCATATTTAACGTAGCGTTGTGTATTTACAGAGGGAAAACGGCCCATGTCTTAAGCGCCGTTTTAGATGTCGTTGTCTTAAGCGTTTTTTAAAAAAGTGTCCGTTTCGAACGTAGTTAGTTTCGTTTTGTTCATAAAAAATTTTCGAGTGTAACGATGATGTTGGAAAAATTTAACTTGCGGCGAACAGAAAGATACGGGTTGTCGTTGTGTTAAGCGTTTTTTAAAAAGTGTCTGTTTCGCGTATAGTTAGTCCCGTTGGGTTCGTGAGACTTTTTCGAGTTGAACTGTGGTCTCGAAAAAATTTAACTCGCACCGAGCGAGAAGATAGGGCTTGTTATAAATTCGTGGGAGTTAGTTTCTTGTATTTTAATAAAATTATATGTTTACACTTTGTATCCCTGAAAAAGTCTTAACTTCGGGGGCTGTTGTGTAAAGTGAGCCAAATTTGAGGGACTGATTGTAGCGTGAACGCAAACTTGAAACTACAATCTAAATTAACTAAAACTACACAATAAGCCATAACTTTTAGTATATAAGGGATAAAATAATTATATAACCAAAATCATTAATTAATTACTATTACTATTACTTTACTAATATAATTAATAGACAAAATTTGTCTTATTAGTTATGAATAGTACTATTTAATATTTTATTTTTCACACACTCAACCCCCTAATTTTTATTAAAATACAAATCGAACCCCCCATTTTATAGTACTATTTAATATTTTATTTTTCACACACCCAACCCCCTAACTTTCATTAAAATACAAATCGAACCCCCCCCATTTTATACATATATTCTAAAATATTATTTATCCCATCACTAACAATAAAAATATTTATTCCATCACTAACACTAAAAATATTCTAAAATATTGTAATACATGGTTTCTATTATTATTTCATTAAAATGGAACCCCCGGTGCGAAACGAGTGCTCCACAACTAATTAATATCAATTAATACATTGATATGGATAGAAATAGACGTATTTTTAAATTCAACGTGTCTAGAAGAATACTACGGAGCAAAAGAAAGTCATTCTGGCGAATGACTATTTTGACCGAATTGATGTTAGCTGCCACCAACACGTACATGACCACGACTCTACTTGTACCCACAAATTTTCATTTCGAAAATTAAAATACATATAATTTAAGTGTGACCAGAGTTTTTTTTTTTTTTTTTTTTTTTTTTTTTTTTTTTTTCTTTTTGTAAGAATATGAAAGATATCTTAAAGTAGTATCGAGCAAGGAAAACTTCACAGGGGCCCCTTTTTTAATTATGAAAAAGACGACTAAAAATTTCAAATGAATATGGCTAATCCATGAACCTACCAATTTGGAATTTCAATTTCAACCTAACTAATGTGACAATTAGCGTGTTACTCCGTACAATTGACTCATTAAGTTCTGATTGTACCAAATTCCGGAAGAGGATCAGATACTAGTGCAAATAAGTGAATAACAATCACGTTAACGGTGAGCGGTTTGGTCTTCTTGAACTCTTTCGAAAATCGTTGATTACCGGATCCAAATACTTGTCTTGAATCCAGTTAAGGTCAAACTTGATCAATTATCTAGAGAGAGAAAGTTCTCATGTAGAGAGAGAAAGTTCAGCTCTGACAAAATGATGTAATGTGCCTATCAATAGAATCCAGGTGGCCTATTTATTGACGAATAAGTCAAAGGTTCTCTTTCAAAAAATGACACGCGTCATGCTCTGATTGGTGGGTCAACCCTTATCATTCGAAGATTGACCCCTCAACTCCTTAAAATTCGGAACATGACTTTTAGATCTCATCGCTACCCGCTCATCTTGTCTTTGTTCGCTGTTCGCCGAACTCTTAAGCTTATGGTTTTTATGCCTTTTGTTCACGTTTATGATGATCGATTTTTCATTCAAATATACTTTCCTGTTAAATTTTTATACGCTAGCCGAATAGTGTATCATTAAGTTAAAAAAATGCCCCCTATCCCAAAATAACAGTAGTAATTAGTTAATTACAGTAGATAACTCCAAAAATATATATATATATATATATATATATATATATATATATATATATATATATATATATATATATATATATATATATATATATATATATATATATATATATATATATATATATATATATATATATATATAATACCAGCTACTAGCTAATTTTTTAAACATTCTCATAAGTTATCAGCTAAAAGTTAAAAGCTACCAATTAGTTTTGCCAACATATCTATGTAGTGTTAGATTTTAATCACTTATAAAAAGAAATTTAAGTTATCTAAAAATTCCTTTTTTAATCTAATACCTCATGGAAATGTCATGGCAATAAATTAATTTAAAAATATTAAAACTATTGATAAATATAATTATAATTACAATTGTTATTATTATTAATTAATATTAATATTAATATTAATATTAGTATTAATATTTAATATTAATATTAATAATTAATTAATAATAAGATAATATAATAAAAAAATTATCGTCGTTATTAAGAACGATAACTAATACCAATAGTAGTTGAAAAGCTAAAGTGACATTTGAATACAAGATACAAATACCAAATAAGCATGACATGATTACAAGTCATAACAATACTCCAAACAAAAACCAACAGCAAAATTTTATTCCCATAAACCCTGGAAGCCATTCCAATATCTATATTTTTTTATTTGATTTCTTCTTTTTATCAGTTCATCTTTATATAAACTTTTATGTCAACATCATCTTATTGATTATACACAACACAAAACGAGTTCGTTAAGTTAATCGGTTTCAACTTTTAAGGTGTTTGATGATAAGAAGAAGCATGCTAAACGTGTTACCTGATTGGTTGAAGATCATCTACGTCGTTTTCGCCTTCTGTTCTGCGTTGTTCGTTGGTGCTCTTAAAAGTTGGTCTACTTTGACTTTTCTTTGTTTGGTTGAATCATAATTGTTATGTTATATGTTATTGTTATGATAATCTTTTATTGCTGTTTGATTTTGATTAATTAGTATTTGTATTTGTATGTATGAAAAACTGATGCAGGTTTATTAGTGGGCCCAATTGCTGCTTTGATTTTGATAACTGGAAATGTTGTAGTGATTCTAGCTCTGTTTCCTAATCATGTTGCTTGGACTGTATACACCCTTCTCAAGTATGTTTCTTGCTTGGTTTATGTGATTATATGGATGTTAGATTATTGTGAATATATATAATTTATGATATATTAAGTACTAAGAATATTAATAATTTTTTAAAAAAGTCAACCTTTTTGTTTATTGTCTTTAAGAAAAAGATAAAATGGATGATTTGCTCTGTTTCTTTTTTCTTCTCATTAGAACTAGGGTTTGTTTTCACTAGAGAGTTATTGGTCTAGCAGTATTGAGATAACTTTATAATCATAAGGATGTGGGTCAAATGGACATCTGTATATATTTGTTGAAAATTTGATATATTTTATCTCATGTTTTTTAAATTATAAGTTTAATTTTAAATGACAGGACTCATAAATTTGATGCACCATTGAAAGTAGCATTCTTGTTTGGGTTGCCTCCTTTATTTGGGCTTTGGTTGAGTCTAAGCATAGGTGGCAGTGTTCTTGTGGGCATTGGCTATGGTTTCTTTACTCCATTAGTTTCATCTTTTGAAGCCTTTAGACAAGAAAATGAATCACACAAGTTCTACCACTCCATTGTGGTAAGTATATGAATAATATATTGATAATGTAATGTGAATAATATTTGTAAATATATAAAAAACAATCTTTCCCTAATTAACTTGTTAAATTTCATATTTACATATATCATTTACATTATTGGATATAAATTTTTACATAAAGTTCACATCTTTATGATGTTTTCAATATGGGAATGATATTAGGATGGAACATGGGGAACAATTAAGGGAAGCTGCACAGTTGTTCGAGATTTTGCGGACATTTGTTATCATTCTTACCCTCTTTACTTGACAGAGCTTCGCGAGACCCCCTCTTCAAACGAGCTTCAAACTCTTAGGTATGTTATCATTCATTCCATTAAGTGGAAAAAGATCAACAATCTTTATTATCTTTTATAAAGTGCTGCTCTTTTTTATATAAAAATAAAAAGTACAGTAACTAACTTTTATTAAAGGGTCATTGGTCTAGCAGTATTGTGGTGACCCTTTAAACCAAGAGGTTAATGGTTCAAGTCCTGCTATATTTCTTGCATATATTCATGTAATGGGTGTGTGAGTTTGCTTGTCAAAAAAAAAGTAACTTACTTTATGTTAGTTTCTATTTTTGGTATTCATCTTCTTGTTCACCAACTTAACAAAAAGGCTAAATTCCAAATCTTTTGGTTACTTTACACAATTACCAGGTTATATAAAAGAAATAAGTTTGTTGACAAATAAGGTCAAACTAGTTACTTTCCTAGTAAAGATTATACATTTTCAAGGTATTAGTAGTTTAGTTATGAAGGTTTATTTTGGAGTATGGGCAAATTATTAGCGACGATACTGTGAAGGCATGTCGTCGGGGTAGCCTAGTCAACAAAAAAGCCCGAAAAATCTGACAATGAGGTGAATTTTTTGTCGTTTTGCGGTATTAATGCCGACGACTTGTGTCGTCGGGAAAAGTGTCGTCGGGAAAAGTAGTGAGATAAAATCTTGAAGTTGAATATTAGATATGTTACAATTGATTGAACTTAAGAAGTTGCAAATTTTCAGGTTCATTCATGTGCCAGCCTGCATAATAGTTGGATTACTAGGACTAGTTATCGATGTTCCTCTCTACACTGCGATTGCTGTAATAAAGAGTCCGTACATGTTATTTAAAGGGTGGCAAAGGCTAATTCATGATCTAATTAGTCGAGAAGGCCCGTTTTTGGAAACAGCATGCATACCCATTGCTGGTTTAACCATTCTTGTGTGGCCCATTGTTGTTATTGGAAGCGTTATTTTGGCTATCGTTTCAAGCATTTTCATAGGCTTGTATGGCTCAGCTGTAGTATATCAGGTTTGCCCTTGAATCCTACTGATACCAACTCTCAGAAAAAGTTACAAAATCCAGAATTTTCGTGTAACTATTCTGGTTGTGTTTGATTGCCTCTTAATGGAATGACCCAACGCTAAATGATGAATCGTTCAACACTTGGCATGTTTGTTTATAACCACTTAATGGCAAGTGGTGCAGAATGAAACAAAAATATGTGTTGAACTATTCAGAGTTGAAATAACTTCTTAACAATTAATCACACCCACTTTTTATAATACATTCTTAACCATTAATCACACCCACTTTTTATTATACATTCTTAACCATATTCATTTAGTTATTCATGTAAACGGTTAAGATGCTAATATTAAAGTGTTCATTCGTAAATATTATCAAACACGTTATTGTCATTCAGAACGAAGTTCAATCGAGACCTTTGAATAATTCAAATTATGAATCATTAAGCGCTTAACCATTCTGTTTAATCACACACACTGCAAGTTTGACCTTAATTGCATGTCCGAAGGAAAAAATTCAGCTTTTGGTTGGAAATGCAGGAAAGGTCATTTAAGAGGGGTGTTGCTTATGTGATTGCAATGGTTGCCGAGTTTGATGAGTATACGAACGATTGGTTGTACCTTCGAGAAGGTTCTGTTTTCCCAAAGTAAGAGCTATCTCTATGTTATTGTATTTTCACTTGAAAATTCTATCGAGGTAACAATTTTTCTTAACATCTGGAGTAAATTGTAGGCCAAAATACCGAAAGAAGAGAGTTTCTCATTCACCAGCGATTTCAGTTGGAGGTAGTTTTTCATCGGAAGCGAAACAAAGCGGGCTCCCAATGCAGGCTCCGGGTGTAATGGTGATGCCTACGTTATCATCGTCAAGATCGGTTAGGGAGGCTATAAGAGAAGTTAAGATGGTGCAGGTAACCATTTTCATTACTCATGAGAAATTTTCTTGAAAACTAATATGCATTTCTGGTATCATAAGTATAATAATAATTGTTAAATAAAATCATGTTCTTTATGTTATTTGCTTTTTGAAAGATGATATGTGGGCCTAAACTTGTAATCCTAAAAGTAGACCTTAAGTTTTAATTGGTTAATGTCATAAAATGATTGGTGGAAGTTAACGTAGATAAAATGGATGCGATATGTCAAATGATACTGAATTAGGTCTCTTTGTTTATTCGAGAAAATAAAATTACGTAGTGTGTATAACTAAAAATGTATTAGAGGTGTTAAGATATGATTGAAAAGGTCTTAATAAATATATTATTGATAGGTAAAAAAACATCAAACCAAAATGCTAAACTTTATACCAAGTATGTAATAGAAATAATACAAATTTTCAACCAACATAGCAGTGGCTGGTTGGTATTCTTGGTTTCACTTAGGTGGGGCCAGGGCAAGGGGAGAGTGGACTCAAGTTCGAGTTCCACTCTTTAAAAATACTCGTGGTAGGCTTACTTACCATAAGTCGAGTTGCCCATGAGAAGGTTTTGCCGACCTATTCAGGACCCAGATCCGACCCGCCTGCCCCTTGGGATGGTTTAAGGTTCGGATCCCTGTAATATGGTTCGGGTTTCCTGCCCGAACGCGTGTGTATGTGCAAATGATGAGTGTCGTTGAAATAAATGATACGCTGATGCAAGCTTGCCGTTCAAAAAAAAAATACAAATTTTCAATATTTTCTTTTTAGTAATGGACCTCTTTAGACCTGTACTGGACCAATGGCCCAGATTGGTCCATGCTTTACGAGGCTCAAATGGGCCTGTTTAAACCTGTAATTGACCAATGGGCCCATATTGGTTCCTTTTTAGGATTCTCAGATGGGCAATAACAAGCCCAATCATGTTAAGCTATTAACTTAAGTTCTTGAGGAGTTGAGAAACTTTGCATACTTCTTCAAATATTTCATTTTTCAACAGCATTTTAGTTTCAAATGAGAACATTTCTTGAATCTTTTCTTTTTGGATCAATAATTAAACATGATTAGCTAACAGAAATCACAAACCCCGTGTATAAAAATTCTTAAAGTTATCGAAAAAAAGGTGCTAGCTTTGATGCAATTACACTTTTTTTTAACGGCAATTTTGACATCGAATACTCTCATTTGTCACTCACACACACGTTCGGGCGGAAACCCGAACCGCTAACTAGGGGACATCGAACCACAATCCATACGGGCATGTGTTCGAGCCTTTATCCCATCGAGCGAGCCGGTAGAACCTCCCTATAGGGTCAATCCATATTGTAACATGATCCATATATTGTGTTATATATACAGGTTTGGGGAAACTTGATGCAATCATCCGAAATTGCTGGAAAAGAACTACTTGATTCCAATGTGATAACCTCAACCGAACTTTACGATTGGTTGAACGCCAAAAAAGGAAACGAATCAGCCATTATAAGTACCGGACTACCTTGTTACTCATTCTTCAAGACTCTTCTTCACTCGATCAAAGTTGGTTCCGAGGGTCTAGTTCTTCGAGATGGACTTGAAATAACGAATTTTAATCGTCCCCAAGACAGATTATTGGATTGGTTTTTTCACCCTATATTGGTTATCAAAGAACAAATCAAAGTGATTCAATTAAGTGAAGGTGAAATAAGGTATTTGGAGAAAATGGTACTTTTTGGAAGTGACTCTCAACGTATGCAATCTTGGGATAATGGTAGTTATCTACCTGATGAGCTGCTTAGAGCGGCTCAAATTCAGGGGATAGGTAGAAGGTAAATTGACTAAACTGTTTGTTTGAATGTTTTGTTTTTTTCTTTAAAAAAATGTGATTGTTTATGGGTTTGTTTGATGTTGGCAGGATGACTGGGTTGGTGCGGGGTGCATCGAAGCTGCCAACGTATAGAAGAAAGTATAGACAGGTGATAAAAAACTTGATCATATATTGTATGGCTATGGAAGGGTCAGCAAGATCAATGTCTATGAGATCAGTAGCAAGTGTTTAACAAAAAGTTGAAATTTTGATGATAATGTAAAGGGTTCATATTCTTTTTTGGTTTTCTTGTTAATTTTGGCTGTACAAAAGTTAAGTAGATCTACACTTGTGTTCTAGAGTTTTTATTTCAAAAGAACAAAAAACAATTGGAAAGATTTTTTTATGGTATTTCTTAGTTTTAGTTTTTATAAAATACTCTTATCCATGACATATGTTTTCACAACCACAATGTATCACATCATCGCGAACTCAGCATTTCCTTCTCATCACACTACACTAGTATTCATGACATATGTCTTCACAATCACACTGACACTTCTATTATTTTAGTGTTAAACTTATAATTAAAATAATTAAAAACAAAATTAAAGAAAATGATCGGTTGAGAGTGCGATTAAAGCTCCGTGAATGAAAAATGCCATACAATGGCACATAAACTTTGGCTAAAGCAAGGACGCTTGCTAGTATTGGTAGCATTGAAGGGTGTAGCAATGGCGCTATCAACCGCGCACCGATACTACATGTCTAAAACAAGTGCTACCAACCGCGCAACGATACTAGATGTTTAAAAAAAAAAAAGTGAAAGGATTATTCTGACTATTTTAGTGACCAACATATTTTTCAAATTGGAAAGATTTGATTCTATACTTTTCTTTAGTTTTCACTTCACTTTAATTTTTTCTGTAATAAACTCAGCGAACTGAGTTAGGGTTGATTCACATAAGACTTGTTCTATTAATCTTTAAAATCATCTTCTCTAACATTGTTAATCGGTTATGCGTAATAGATTATGTTTCTCTTTTTGAGCCCATCTAGTTGGGGATGGGGTCTCCTTAAGTGAAGTGGTTGTTGGAAGGTTACAAATTAAAATTCGAGAATAAAGCATGTACAAAATAAATTAATTATATATTTCTCATAATTATCATCATGAATAAACAATAATATCAAATTTTAAATTTAAATAAGAGAAATGACCATTAAACTGTATGTTTTTTATCTATGAAAAATAAATTTGAGACGGAAAAATAGATTTGAGACGAAGGTAGTAATAAAACTAAGTCATGTAACGTTTTTATTTATTTATTATTTTGTGTGACGACCCGGAAATTTTCGACCAAATTTAAACTTAATCTTTATATAATTCCGACTTGATAAGCAATGAATTTTTAATAAATCTTGAACCTCCGAAAAGAGTTTTACACAAGCTTTTGGTCACCCTTTTATTCCGACGATTCACGAATGTCATAACTTGATTTAATTGTTTAATTGTTTAATTATTGTGTATATATATGGATTTTTATATATTTAACTTGAAAATATGATAATTAAATATCTCATTAAGTATATTAACAAAGTATTATATATATATATATTTTCATACTACTAATTTAAAGAGTTTTCAAACAATATATATATATATATATATATATATATATATATATATATATATATATATATATATATATTACTATTTAAACGACGTAATTAACTTATGTTAAAATGTATTTACATATGATGCATTACGAGTGTAAATACATCCTTACAAGTATTGAATACACTTTATAATATACCAATACATATAAAGGATAGCTATACTCGTATTTCTGTTCAATTTCCTCAAAGAATTCTACTCGCATTCATACGGTATTTTTACCCGTATTATACACAGCTTCTAGAAGTATTTACTATTGGTATATATCAATAGAAATCTGCAATTATTTGTGTAATATGTCATCCATGACCTAATCAATTTAATATGTCATGCATGACTTAATACAATTTAACTTATCTTAGATATTTTCACTAAAAGCCAAAATTATAAGCTTATAAATAAGGACCATTTTAACTCATTTTTACTCCACATTTTCTTAAACTAAAAACACACACTTGAATGCTCTCATATCATGCTTTAATCTCAGCAACTTTCCTCTTCATAATCAAGGTAAAATACTTCTCAAAATCCTTGTTCAATTCTTTGTATAGTTGCTATCTTATTATACTTATAAAACTTGTAAAAACTAGAACTTGTTTTGGTGAACACCAAGCTTGTTTGAAAAATTAATCTAATCTTTCTAACTTAACTCTAATAACACTTATTTATATGTATTATGATGTTATATTAAGTTAATATAAGAACTTATAACTTGTACATATGAAGAACACCTTGAAACTTAACATATATCATTTAATCTCCATTCAGCAAAAAGCGGGCTGTTTTAGGTTGGAAATTAAAAACCTATCTTATAATTTGAGTTCGAGGCTAAGACTTTGGAAATATATTAATATATGTAAATAAGACTTCCAGTATTTTTTTCATGATTTTAGACAAAGTGGAAGTATTTTATCAAAAATCATATATTGGGTGGATGCCGGGATTTTTTCAAATCTGTCCACCGACACAAAAAGAGGGTAAAGCTCTAAAAATTACTACTTGGGATGAACTTTTCGAATTGGTTTTGTAAACTTTACTTCTTAATGAATTCATAGCACTTTGATTCACTTTTAGCGGAGTTGTAATGAATATTTGGCGAGTAAAACAAATCTGCTAAAATTAACGTTGTATGGACGAAATTTATATTATAAAAACTATATTAACCATATCCTTGCTAATGTTTCCTATATCCTATATATATTTGGACATGTTATCATTAGTATAGCAAAATATTATAATCTTGGTTAATTCCGAGATTGTATATATATAATAATCTTGGTATGTTCCATGACAATACGTGCACAATACGTTTTGATAAATCCTAAGTCAACACATCTCTGGATTGATGCAAGACAATACGTACACAATATGCCGTGGGATAATTCTAAGATTATATATATATATATATATATATATATATATATATATATATATATATATATATATATATATATATATATATATATATATATATATATACCGATTATTAGACTGTTGGACTTTTCGGACTACTAACAAAGGACTACTAACAATGAACTACTAACATAAAATGTTAAAAATTATTATACAAGTATTATATGAACTTGCTATATTAATTTTGTTCACATGTATTATTATCTGAATCGTTATTATTGTTATAGGTTCGTGAATCCAAGGACGGCGGCCATATTTTTAATAAGTTGAAAACTTATTATTAATATACTTTTACAACCGTGAGTATATAGTCCCATTTCTAAACTCTAAAAATATTTTGGGATGAGAATACATGCATTTTATGTTTTATGCTATGGATACAAGTACTTAAAATATATTCTACGTTGAGTTGTACCACTTTGCATATTTTTCCCTAATATCTTGGTAACTAATATTTACATGTTGTAAGAATATGTAAGCGCGAATCCTATTGATAGATCTATCGGATTTGACAACCCCAATCGGGCTAGTCGCTCTAGTATCGTAAACGGTTGCATAGTACTTCGTTTTTACTACACTTGGTACAGTGTAGGAAGATTTCATAATAAATGGAATATGCCACTTTAATTGTTAAGTATGGTTACCGAAGCGCTCAACAACTTATAGAATACTTTTATACACTTGCGAGTGTACATATATTTATAACTATGAAATCTTGTGGTCTATATTTATATCGATGATAAACCTATATATCTCACCAACTTTTGTGTTGACTGTTTACGCATGTTTATTCTCAGGTCCTTAAGAAAGTCTTCCGCTGTTGCATTATCTGAGCAAGTTGTGCATGGAGTCTCATGCTTTGGTTTAAATAAAGTGTTGCATTCAATAAAACCTTTGTCATGTATTATATTCGACTGTTATGTCACGTGTGTAGTATTTAGAAACCGATGTATTTTGGGGAATATTTCTTAAATAATCACCCACTTGTTTAAAACATGCATTATGTATAATAATGGTGTGTTTTTTTTAGAAACGAATGCAATATTTTCTAAAACGTATCATATAGAGGTCAAATACCTCGCTATGGGACCTATGAATAATGTACCGCGTTTATAGTAATATGGACGGGTCATTTCAATTGGTATCAGAGCGGTGGTCTTAGCGAATCATGTCTTGTATTAGTGTGTCTAACGAATAGTTATTAAGATGCATTAGTGAGTCTGGACTTCGACCTTAACTGCATGTCAAAAGTTTTGCTTATCATTTCTAGTCGAAAATCATCTGCTTATCATCCTTAGAAAATTACATGCTTATCATTCTTAGTCTAGACACATCTTACTGCATTGATTGCATAAATAGTGTATAGACAAAGTTCATATTTTAGCGTATATGCTAATTCATATCTTAGCGTATCTGTTACTGTAAACTTTGACTAACATATTCCGTAAATTCCTCCGTAATCTATGAAATCTTTTACTCTATATATATAGATATTCTATGTAATTAGAATACCATCCGATAGCCGGAAATCATTTCATATCGAAAAATCCTTTATTCAATCGTACGAAATGGAACTCTCCACTAGTTCAAGTCTCTTGAATTCCGATATGGAATTTCACTCGAGCTCCGAAAGCCGTGTGACCGGAATGGATCAACCAATTAGCCATCATCTATTTTGAATGAATTGGGGATGGATTCGTAGTCTACTTAATCATTGGAGACAAGAAGAAGGTGATCCCTTCCATCCATCACATTGCCCTCTTGGTGAAGAACACGAGGGACTTACCGGCGAACCCGTTCGTAACACCATTTTCTCTCTCCTTTCCAGGATATGCCGCAACGAGTATAATATTACTAATATTATTGAGGCTATCCGACCTTTACTCCGTATCTTACATGGTGAATTATTTACTGTCATGAAAAGCAAAACTTCATTAGCAAGTGCATCCTACATCATTTCATTCTCTTTAAAAAGCTCTTGACCTCTCTTTATATTCAAGAAACTTTAAACATCTTCTTTCACAATACAAAACAAAACAAATTCTCATCATCTATACTCACATCAAACCACTACCAGCACCATCACCAGCACCAGCAGTACCAACAACATCACAAGCCTCAACATCGCAAGCCGCATTACGAGCATCAACATCATACGCACCGCAGGCACTGAGGGATACCAACAATAATGAGTGATGAAGTATTAATTCATTATATCATTTACGTTGAAGAAATATTCCGCGGCGATTATGTAATCTCTAAAGTTTTAGGGATTATTCATTTCTAGTTCCAACCGTAAACCAAATGAGATTAATATAATATTAACTCATTAAATCCATATTACATCTGAAGAAAATATACATATATATATTTTCATAAAGACTGTAATAAAAATTCTTTTGTACAAAATATTACTTGTGAAATTTTTTTTTAACAGGTAGGTAATACCCGAGAAATACTTAAGTTCACATTAATATGTTACACTGTACATTTTCAATGATGTTTCGACAATCGTTAATTATACTCTCTCCTTTCATAGCAATATACATCATTTCACAAAATTCAAGACAACCATTTTCATACCAATTCATTTACATATTCTGATTTTGACAGATCAAAATCCAAGTCAAGATTTAAGAAGTGCCATCAATCTTAAATTCCTACATCCTTCAAAATCATACTTTAAATTCAAACTATACTAGAACATCACTTTCATTCACAGAACTCATAAAGATATTCGTATCATTCAAGATTCACGACGAATTCATTATACGGATATTGACGATGACAACCTGCGTCCAAACCCTTCAAAATTCTTGAAAACACCTCAACTAAGGAACAATCGAACCAATCACATGATACATACGAAGAATATATGCATATAGATATGCATTTGGAGGACACTTGAACCCAAGCAAAGGTTTTAACACGTATCCGTGTTAGATCCTTTAGCATTATTATTACCCAAAATAACTTTACAATCCCTTTTCAAAATAGCGAATTTTGTCACAGCTCCAAAAAGACAACTTCGACTTTTCATCCGGAGCAGCCTTATTATAACCTTGATATATACGCTGTCTTCTTGCCATCATTATCGGGGAACCTTTTATATTCCACCACATTAGTAGTAAGCTTACCAGCAACTTTATTGCTCTTTGACTTAAATCTCTCTGAAAGATCACTATAAAACCTTGTCATGTACCCATCTACATCTTGTAACAATAATTGTCATACCAAACCCCAGGAAGCATCAATAATTATTCTTGAATCTCACATCATTTCTGCATATACATATAACGTTATTTCCTAGAATTATAATTTTGAAATCCGAAATAGCACTTCAGCCTACGAATCAGTACTATGAAGTTTTGAAAAAGCTGAATGAAGCAGCATAAACTGTAGACAACCGTAACAGTCAAAAGTTGATGATAAAGAATATTGTGTTATCAAAGCACAGAAAAAGAGAAGGTTTGGAACTGAAAAATGGATTGAGCAAACCCTGAAGGAGGCTGTGGACAAATCACAAGGACGAAATCTACCTTCAAAGAATCCAAATGATTCGGTGTCTGCTAAAATCCTTAGCAAATACCTTGCTCCTTACTCTAAAACCCTTGCGGACAATATTCTTCATCATCCTCTTATCTTAAATATTCTAAGATATCATCGTATCTTCCATTATAAATATCCTTCATATTTCTGAAGATATTTTCATAACCATTCTTATCTGAAATCATTTATTCCTTCTCGTTATCTGTATCACATCATAAAGAAAACTGTTTTAGTTTCTAAATATCTGAGTGTAAAGTATGAATATTTTTGAAGTAATGTTGGGAACTGAAGCATGAGTTAGTATAATATAATGACACTTGATCAACGTGATTATATTACAATAAGTCATGCTGAGTTTCTAAATGGAACGTAATGATTCACAGACCATAACGTCATCATGTGTCATGTTACATGACTCTTACATTCAATCTAATCTCTAAACATATCAAGAATATATTCTATTGATAGTTCTATCTTTTCCTTTGGATTCTGATAATTTCACAAGTCAAATTGTGCTATTACAATTTCTCTCTTAGAGCATTAGCGATGTTCATTCCGAATTTCATATCTATGAATTCTAGACCATTATTCGCTTGACTTGAAGTCGGGAAAAGAAGACGGAAGCATGAAACTCCAAAATATAAGGAAAATATAAGCACGAAGACAACGCAGAAATTACAAACCGTGTATATCGATGCGTATAGCAATATAAAGACACGGGAAAACTAAGAACACTATAAACCCAAGAGAATAGTAGAAATTAACGGATTCCTCCGGTGGAAGATGAAAAAGAAGAATGACATATGTGATAGTCAAGAATATATCAAGAATTAAAACTGGATGAAGCATATTGACGTATGTTTTGGAAGTACGAAGAAAGAAAGAAAGTATAAAAGATGGGAGATGTGGAAATAAGGAAACGTAGGAGGTTGATTTATAGTAAAATATCCGACAGAGAAATCGAGACAGATTATTGCATTAAATCGAAGAGGATCATAATTTCCTTAATCGCCGAAGAATCAAATCTTATATAGATTACAAAGATTTTCTTTAATCCGGAGATCAACCGTGATGACGTCAAAAGATAAGACGAATCCCTATATTCTCATTTCACTCTTTTACGATAGCTTCACTCATACGTTTCGAGTAATCGAATTAATTTATCCATATTTCTCAATCATGATAAAACCCTATGAATCAACTTATATTCGTCATAATAACATTCTTATTGTTAGCCATGACGACCTCGATCAAATTTCGGGACGAAATTTCTTTAACGGGTAGGTACTGTGACGACCCGGAAATTTCCGACCAAATTTAAACTTAATCTTTATATAATTCTGACTTGATAAGCAATGCATTTTTAATAAATCTTGAACCTCCAAAAAGAGTTTTACACAAGCTTTTGGTCACCCTTTTATTCCGACGATTCACGAACGTCATAACTTGATTTAATTGTTTAATTGTTTAATTATTGTGTATATATATGGATTTATATATATTTAACTTGGAAATATGATAATTAAATATCTCATTAAGTATATTAACAAAGTATTATATATATATATTTTCATACTACTAATTTAAAGAGTTTTTAAACAATATATATATTACTATTTAAACGACGTAATTAACTTATGTTAAAATGTATTTACATATGATGTATTACGAGTGTAAATACATCCTTACAAGTATTGAATAAACTTTATAATATACCAATACATATAAAGGATAGCTATACTCGTATTTTCGTTCAATTTTCTCAAAGAATTCTACTCGCATTCATACGGTATTTTTACCCTATTATACACAGTTTCTAGAAGTATTTACTATTGGTATATACCAATAGAAATCTGCAATTATTTGTGTAATATATCATCCTTGACCTAATCAATTTAATATGTCATGCATAACTTAATACAATTTAACTTATCTTAGATATTTTCACTAAAATCCAAAATTATAAGCTTATAAATAAGGACCATTTTAACTCATTTTTACTCCACATTTTCTTAAACTAAAAACACACACTTGAATGCTCTCAAATTATACTTTAATCTCAGCAACTTTCCTCTTCATAATCAAGGTAAAATACTTCTCAAAATCCTTGTTCAATTCCTTGTATAGTTGCTATCTTATTATACTTATAAAACTTGTAAAAACTAGAACTTGTTTTGGTGAACACCAAGCTTGTTTGAAAAACTAATCTAATCTTGCTAACTTAACTCTAATAACACTTATTTATATGTATTATGATGTTATATTAAGTTAATATAAGAACTTATAACTTGTACATATGAAGAACACCTTGAAACTTAACATATATCTCTTAATCTCCATTCAGCAAAAAGCGGGCTGTTTTAGGTTGGGAATTAAAAACCTATCTTATACTTTGAGTTCGAGGCTAAGACTTTGGAAATATGTTAATATATGTAAATAAGACTTCCAGTATTTTTTTTCATGATTTTAGACAAAGTGAAAGTATTTTATCAAAAATCATATTTTGGGTGGATGCCGGAATTTTTCCAAATCTGTCCACCGACACAAAAAGAGGGTAAAGCTCTACAAATTACTAATTGGGATGAAATTTTCGAATTGGTTTTGTAAAATTTACTTCTTAATGAATTCATAGCACTTTGATTCACTTTTAACGGAGTTGTAATGAATATTTGGCGAGTAAAACAAAATCTGCTAAAATTAACGTTGTATGGACGAAATTTATATTATAAAAACTATATTAATCATATCCTTGCTAACGTTTCCTATATTCTATATATATTTGGACATGTTATCATTAGTATAGCAAAATATTATAATCTTGGTTAATTCCGAGATTGTATATATATAATAATCTTGGTATGTTCCATGACAATACGTGCACAATACGTTTTGATAAATCCTAAGTCAAAACGTCTCTGGATTGATGCAAGACAATACGTACACAATACGCTGTGGGATAATTCTAAGATTATATATATATATATATATATATATATATATATATATATATATATATATATATATATATATATATATATATATATATATATATATATATATATATATATATATATATATATGTGTGTGTACCGATTATTAGACTGTTGGACTTTTCGGACTACTAACAAAGGACTACTAACAATGAACTACTAACATAAAATGTTAAAAATTATTATACAAGTATTATATGAACTTGCTATATTAATTTTGTTCACATGTATTATTATCTGAATCGTTATTATTGTTATAGGTTCGTGAATCCAAGGACGCGACCATATTTTTAATAAGTTGAAAACTTATTATTAATATACTTTTACAACCGTGAGTATATAGTCCCATTTCTAAACTCTAAAAATATTTTAGGATGAGAATACATGCATTTTATGTTTTACGCTATGGTCACAAGTACTTAAAATATATTCTACGTTGAGTTGTACCACTTTGCATATTTTTCCCTAATAGCTTGGTAACTAATATTTACATGTTGTAAGAACATGTAAGCGCGAATCCTATTGATAGATCTATCGAGTTTGACAACCTCGACCGGGCTAGTCGCTCTACTATCGTAAACGGTTGCATAGTACTTCGTTTTTACTACACTTGGTAGAGTGTAGGGAGATTTCATAATAAAGGGAATATGCCACTTTAATTGTTAAGTATGGTTACCGAAGCGCTCAACAACTTATAGAATACTTTTATACACTTGCGAGTGTACATATATTTATAACTATGAAATCTTGTGGTCTATATTTATATCGATGATAAACCTATATATCTCACCAACCTTTTTGTTGACTGTTTACGCATGTTTATTCTCAGGTCCTTAAGAAAGTCTTCCGCTGTTGCATTATCTGAGCAAGCTGTGCATGGAGTCTCATGCTTTGGTTTAAATAAAGTGTTGCATTCAATAAAACCTTTGTCATGTATTATATTTGACTGTTATGTCACGTGTGTAGTATTTGGAAACCGATGTATTTTGGGGAATATTTCTTAAATAATCGCCCACTTGTTTAAAACATGCATTATGTATAATAATGGTGTGTGTTTTTTTAGAAACGAATGCAATATTTTCTAAAACGTATCATATAGAGGTCAAATACCTCACTATGGGACCAATGAATAACGTACCGCGTTTATAGTAATATGGACGGGTCGTTTCATTTTGTTATTGTTTTTACTTTCTATTAGGAACGTCTAGTAATCAATATCGTAATATGTTTAGAATTTACAAGAACCGGATCGTGCGATGCGGCCGCGACTTTCGGGTTGCATATTCATATTTAACGCAGCGTTATGTATTTACAGGATTAAAAACGCGTTGTTGCGGGTGTGTTTGGATACACGTGGGTAGTACCTAGTATACTTAATGGCTTGCAGACGTTTTTTACGTTGGAAATAATCGTGTAAAAAGGGGGCGGAACTATCGATATGATGTAGTTAGTTTGAGTTGTTTATCATACGTGTATACATATGTACGGAAGATAGTCCAAAATATTTAGCATTTTTTAAAAATTGTCCGTTTTGCGTATAGTTAGTTTCGTCGCGTTCGTAAAATTATTTCGAGTTGGTTGGTGGTGTCGAAGAAATTTAACTCTTAGCGAGCGGGAAGATACGGCCCGTTAAAAAGTTTGGGTGGAGTTAGCTTAAGTTTTTTTAATAAAATAAAGGTTTTACACTTTTTACCCCTTAAAAAGTTGCATATGTTACATTGTTTGGGGGGTGTTTTGTAAATGTTGTTGGTGTTGTCGTTTTGGAGTTGTTGCAACGACAATTGTTGGGACAAGTTTTAGTATATACTACAGAGTAGTAAAAGTGACCCGCGCGATGCCGCATGGCCTTTAGGGTTGCACATTCATAGTTAACGTAACGTTATGTATTTACAGAATCAAAAACGGTTTGTTACGGGTGTGTTTGGATACTCGTGGTTAGTACTTAGTATACATAATGGCATGTGTGTTTCAACGCCAGGAAGATTGCATAAAAAAGGGAGACGAAACCATCGATATGATGTAGGTAGTTTGAGTTGTTGATTATAACTGTATGTATATGTATGGAAGATAACCCGAAGTATCTAGCGTTTTTTGAAATAGGTCCATTTCACATATAGTTAGTTGCAACGGGTTCGTAAAATTATTTCAAGTTGAACGGTTGTCTCGGAAAAATTTAACGCGCG
This sequence comes from Rutidosis leptorrhynchoides, assembly GCF_046630445.1. Taxonomy (NCBI): domain Eukaryota; kingdom Viridiplantae; phylum Streptophyta; class Magnoliopsida; order Asterales; family Asteraceae; genus Rutidosis; species Rutidosis leptorrhynchoides. The sequence goes on along the minus strand of NC_092341.1, from coordinate 272,264,726 downwards.
GCGGGTGAGAAGATATGAGTTGTTATAAATTTGGGTAGAGTTTGGTAATTAAAATAACGAATTGACGTTTTGTACTCCTATTTTATGGTTGGGATTGAAGTTTGTTGAAAGTGTGGGGTTATTTTTTGTTTTACCCCTTTGTCGTTTTGGTTTAGTCATACGACCAACACTTCGACGGGATTTAGTAGATTGATTAATAATTAATTAATAATTAATAGGATAGAAGGATAGATAGATAGATAGATAGATAGATAAAATATTATGTTTATAGCATTAGTTACTATTCTCTTACAATTAGACATAATTAAAGGTAGATTATTTTTCTACTAAATTGTAACGTAAATAGGTAACAACTAGGGTACGAACCCTCGCTTCGCGCTGGGGGTTCGGTTTTCAATGTATTTTATTGCGTTTAGTTTGTAAAATTATTTCGTGGCTAACGATGATGTCGTTGAAGCGCAACTCGAGTCGAACTAAAAGGTATAACCCGCGAAAGATTTAAATGTTATTTTAAATTAACAATATATGTGCATCTATGCGTTTCGTTATGGAATTGTCGACTTTTAAAAATTTAATGCAAAATCAACGTGTATGAAAGTACCCCAAATATTTAGCGTTTTTAAAATATTTACGTATAGTTAGTGACATTGTGTTCGTAAAATTATTTCGAGTTTAACGATGATGCCGGAAAAATTTAACTCATTGCGAGCGAGAAGATATGAACCGTTGAATATTTGGGTGGAGTTTATTTAAGATTTTTTATGAAAATGTTGATTTGGCATTTTACCCCCTGTTTGGGGGGCCAGTTTTAATGTTCGAAGAAAGTGTGTGGGAGTTTTTTTGGCAAAGTGGAAGTTAGTTAAAAAAAAAAGGAAAAATATGAAATGACGAAAATACCCCTGGTACTATTCATCTTTTTTGTCTAATAGTTTTTTGTTTTTTTTTTTTTTTTTTTTTTTGTGGCAAAAAAACGATAACATAAACGAAGTCTTTTCATCAGAAGATGAAAAAGACTAACAAAGATACAACCGAACCAAACGCGTTCCAAGGCTCGGAAACAACAAGTTAACGCTAAAACTAAACAAAGAGCCTAAGCTAACTAAACCCGAGCGTTGAACAACTGGATCACAAGAACGGTCACGAAACACAATCAAGCTCAAGAACCAATACATAAAATCCCCAATCTAACCAAAAAACCATAAAAACATCAAAACAACTCAAACACTACCCGACAACCGCATTACCTTTACCTTTACCTTTACCATTACCTTTTCGAGTCTTTATAATCGGTTTAACAACCACCCCATCAACCTTCAAACGATTAAGTTTCTTGCCCCCTCAGTTTTCAATTGCATAAGATGAAATCTTTGTCGAAGAGCAACCAATCCTAATCCCCGGCACGGGAGTAGGGAGTAAACCTTCTTTCTCAAGATCTTCGAGAAAACCAATGTTCCGATCCACCTCAAAGAACTCCGAACCGTTGTTGTCGGAATCTCCAAGATCATCTTCATCTCGAAGCGCGAACTCGTTGACAACTTCCTTTCTTTTCATCTTCGTATGCGCCACATTCTCAAAAGAACACGAGCTAGTGGAAGCAACATTATCAACAATAATCGAATCAAACCGAATGTTACTAACGGGAGTGATGCTCCCTCCCACAATCGATCTCTTTTTCAAAGAAACATCAACCTTCTTCTTTGCCGAGTCATAATAATTATCATACACCGAAGCAATCGGTACCCGAGGAGTGGTAGGAAGCGAAACCGTATGATTATACAATACACCAACCTTATCCACAGTAGGTGGTAACAAATTACCAAACACAACACCACAAACACCTACATTTTTAGAATTACCGACTGATGATGTAGCGTGAGGGTACGAAATAGTATTATTTTTAATACAAAATACTACAAAATATGACACAAGTTTTATTAATTTACGGATGGGATATACCTAAACCTTGCTACAACACTATAGGCAGTGTACCTAATCGTAGAGTAGTGTAGTTTTTAGTAAGTCCGGTTCGTTCCACAGGGAGCTGGTGAAGTTAACGCTATATTATTAAGTTTATTTGTAAAAATATATATATAAATAAGTAGTAGTATTATTATAAAATGGGGGTTTTACCGTTTAATGACCGGTTTGTCGATTCTATATTTTAAGCGTAAAGATAAATGACGATAATTAAAGTGCGTAAAATAATGACAATAAATAAAATGACAGTAAATAAAATTGCGAGTAATAAAATGACAGTAAATAAAGATACGATGAGAAATATAATAAAAGAATTATGCTTATTTAAACTTCCGTAATCATGATGTTTGACGTGTTGATTTTAATTTATTACCATGGGTTAATTGTCCTTTGTCCTGGTTTATTTGATACATCTATCTGGTTTTTGTCCATAATAGTCCATCGGTCATAAATATAAAGTGCGAGTATCCTCGTCAAATTACCCTTATACCCGAAGTCAAATATTCCAACTGATTAAGGATTTAAACTGTGACGCAGTTATCACTTCTGTCAACAATTACACCAGTTATCACTGTATGTAATCCACCCCTGTTTTAATTAGTTTATGAATATTAATTCATCCACTTGATCAGAATGAATAATCAATTACCCAACCCAATTGATTAATTAAATGATTATAACAGATTCCATATGAACGTCACTAAATAGGACAACCATAATCATTATTAATTATTAGGTTAATTAATTTGAAGATAGGTTCGACAGACTCCAATGAGTTGTCACTCAATTAGACAATACCCCCCATCTATTAATAGTCAATAGTCCAATTTCCACAAGTGTCGGTCTTTTGCCCAAACCTTAATTATGGTACAAAGTTCAATAACCCCGTCTTAATATTTTAGCCCAACATCACGATTACTTCGGCTCAAATAAGCATAATAATAACTTAGCTACGAGACATTAATGTAAAAAGGTTGAACATAACTTACAATGATTAAAAATAGCGTAGCGTTACACGGACAGAATTTCGACTTACACACTCAAATGATCTCTATCATAAATCTTATTATTATCATAATTTAAACTTAAAATTAAGATTATTGTTATATCTTATTACATTAACATTATGATAGAGATATAGAATATAGATATTGATAATTGATATTGATAATTGATCGAAGAAAAAAAAAAGATCGAACAAAATTTTTTTCCTCTTTTCATCGTTACATAGATCGCTTTTATAGGCAAATTAGAAATTGAATTTTCATTTACGACCCCTGAACTATGCTCAATTAACAACTTTTTATTATTTAATATTATTCTTATTATGAATTATTTAAATATTATATTTTATTCTTGTGCATAGTTGACTCGTAATTTTTACACCGTTGCGTCGAGCGCTGAAAGTTGGTTCATGCCTCAGTTCCGGATTTTCGAACGTCCTTGCGTACTATTTTATATCGTGTACTTTGCGTTTTGTAACTTGTACTCTTGTCATTTTTAGACGTTCTTCATCAATAATTTGAACCTTTTTAATTGTATCTTGTACATTTGAGCTTTTTGGACGTTTTGGTCTTTCAAATCTTTTTTTTTGTCTTTAAATCTTCATTTTCGAGCGATTTACGTCTTTCGTCTTCGCACTTATTTATTTAACTATTACAACTAAAAATAAGGAAATTACATTTAAAAACTTTACATATTGGAACGATATTGCTACTAAATATATGTTCATTTGGAACACTATCAAATATCCCCACACTTGAGCGTTGCTTGTCCTCAAGCAATACAGAACTTGAAATAAAAACATACATGAATCACTTTTTTATTCATCACATTTTGTACATCAGTGATTTTGATATAGCGGTATAAACAATGACAGTAATGATGGTTAAAGGTGGGTGTGTCATCCACAGTTGCCTTGGGTTTAGGTCAACGACACTTGCAATCAAATAGCCGATTTACTTTCGGTTTCCAAAGCAAAGTGCACATTTGAAAGGCGGTTTACAGTCCCACATGACTATAAAAATTTAGATCCTTTAGGAAATAGGATCTTTATGAAAACATTTGATCTTTTGAAAATTCAATCTAGCTTTTACCCTAGATAAGTTTTCTGATTTGATCCACCATTGGTGTTGCAAAATATATTTGTGGATCAATATTTTGGCTAAAAACATTTAGGTTCGTGTAATCCACTGCTATCCCGGTATCGAAAAGCACACATCCAGTTTACGTGTTCCGTATATTACCTTTCGGCAAACTACCGTCCGGTTGTAAAGGAAAGCGATGAACAAGAAACTGTTAAGGCAATGTCCCGTGACATGCAGATGATTATGGTCTTTTAACGTGTCGGATGCTAGAACTATCCTTGGTAGGAGCGATAGTAAAGATCATCCTATGATTTTTCGGTCTGGCACAAGGTCCTGTCTCCGACCATGCTATGCAACCACCGTTCTTACGGTTGACACCCGATTTGGTTCAGGTGACCTAATGAATTCCAGGTGAATTTCTTAGGATTTTACGTTCAATGGTAATGAACGCATTGAAAATGGGTTTTCAGAAAACAAATCGGTTTGTATTTTTGATCAAAATATTTTCTCGTTCAAGCTCGAGTTTAGATATCATTGAATTCCATGAGTTTGTAATTCTCAATCTTTAAAGTCAATCTCAAGGATTGAGTAATATCAGGCTTAAAAGCTGATTTTTGATCTTTTAAGGAGATTATCCTTTCTGGGGATCTGATTCATTAGTCTTATCCAGCTAATTTGCACGGTGCCTCCCCATTGTACGAGATAAATCCTTCTCATGGTTAGGATAAATCTGACCACATGGCGACCCTGTTTGATGCTGAGGTCCGTGGATTTCCTGCTGATTTTAGAGATGACTTTTCTAGATTTTTCGTCAACCTACAGCTGGTCTGGACGACAACTTCATGACCTAAATCAAGAAGCGCGTGTCTTTTTCGGAAGACTTTACTTCCTTCAAATGATGGAATTGATTCATCGTGTAGATCCATCTCTTCTTTTCTTTCATCGGATAAAACAGTTGATTATCGTTCAAAACAAAAGTATTTTCAATTGTTTGTACAAAAATATGTGATAGATAGTTTTTAATTGAATAACTTGGTACATTCTCCCCACACTTAGTTTCTTTCTTTGCCTTTTTATTCTCCTTTATTCTAATTTAAATGAATTCAAGCGTTTTAAGTTGTTTCTCAATTTATGTCCTTTTCGAGGTAACGATAATTTCGGTATTATCACCTAGTTTTCATCGTTCATAAATATGTATAAACATGATTTTGAGTTCATTTAATTGAAAATTTTTTTCAAATTTTCACAAAATTTGGCAAATAAACTAAGTGTAAACCCGAGAGAATTTATAACCCTTCCCCACACTTGAGATCATGCAATGCCCTCATTTGCATGAAATCAGACTATAATTATAAATTCATGAGGGTGATTAGTGTAGAAAAGTGATTAAAAATACCCAGTTTGTAAGCATATTATTTTACATCACATTTGATATTTTGCTTCTTGTCGTCAAAATCAGTAGCTATTGCTGAACTTAATGTTAGTCTTTGAAAGTGCGTTGTTCTACCCTGTTTTGTACATAATATAAAATACAAACATATATATACATATTTTTGAAGTTGGGTATATTACCCCACGTTCAAAAATTTATAATATTTAATATTTTTTTTTTTGCATACTTTAAATCAATAAAATTAAAAATAATGATAACAAAATTTGTCGTCCCGCCCTCGGGTAAAGCAATTTCGGCTCAACGACCTAGTCTTCAACTCACGACGAATTTTAGAAATCAATTTTTTTTCAACTTAATGAATTAAAGTAAATTTTGTTTTTAAATATCACACAAAACTTAAAAGCATATTAATTTCATATAAAACCTATAAAACAAAAAAAATCAGAATGGAGGGAGAAAACTAGTTCTTTAGTGTCTGCTAGCGGAAAAGACCAATCGGATTCCATTCTCGGAACTACACGAGAACAGAACAACTAACTCTAGACATCATTTTCTTTTTAGAACACTTGAATCTCCCCGCACTTAGGTAGCTGTGGTGTCAAAATTGTGATTAACTTCATCGTCAATTTCTCTTGGTCCATAATCAACTTGCATATCTGTGACTTTTTCTTTAAGCCAGTGCCCGGCTTCTTCCGTAATATCCCATAATTCAACTAGCTTCGCCTTTTCTTTAGGCGACAGATTGGATACTAACCGGTTACATAACTTAAAGTTCCCCTTACTTCTAGCATCAATAGCCCGTTTATAAAGTTTCTTCATTGAACTGTTAATAACGGGATCATTTAATTTCGTATCAACAACGGGGTTATTTGTTATTGGGTCGTCATTAGGTGTTACTTCATTTTCCCCACACTTAGGCGTTTTATTATTATTAAGCACTACCGTTGGAGTTGGTAAAACAACATGGTTCTTACCAATCGTTTTTATTGGTTCAACGGTTTTGGTTGGTGGAGGTTTAGATTTTTGAATCATAAAGGTGATCGATTTGTCACCACTTTTAAGTGTCATTCTTCCATTTTCTACATCAAATAACGCCTTGGTGGACGCTAAGAATGGTCGACCTAAAATTAGAGGAATGTTTGGGTCCTCTTCTATGTTAATGACAATGAATTCGACTAGAAAGGTTAAATTGCCTACTTGAACGGGTAGGTTGTCAACAATTCCAACTGGGTGTTTAATGGTTTGATCAAAGAGTCGAACACTCATATCCGTTGGACTTAACTTACCTACTCCTAATCTCTTATATAATGAAAGAGGCATAACACTTACACTTGCACCTAAATCTGCTAGTGCATCATACATGACACAATCACTAAGTAGACAAGGAACAATAAATTCACCCGGATCACCTACCCTAGGTGGAGGTTTTGGTGGAACTGTCTTCACCGGGTTTATATTTACGGCTTTTGTTTCTTGCACTTTCTTATTCTTTTTCTTCTTCTTCTTTCCAGAGGTATCACAATCTTTATTACCTATCACTTGCTCATACTCAACTCCTTTTCTTGGAAACGGGATGGGTGGTTTGTATGGTGCCACCACTGGCTTTACATACTCGGGTGGTGGTGGTGTTGTAACTTCTTCATTGTTACTCACATCTAAAACCTTCCCATCTTCTGGAGCTGGTTTTTCAGAATTTGTTGACACCATATTAACATTCTCATTCCGAGGATTTACTTCAGTATTACTCGGTAGCTTTCCTTGTTCCCTCTCACTCATCATGCTAGCAAGAGTACCTACGTGTTTTTCTAGATTCAAAATGGAAGCTTGTTGAGTTCTTAATGACTGATCAAACCTCTCATTTGTTTGGGTTTGAGTTTCAATAAATTGTGTTTGAGATTCAACTAGCTTGAATACCACGTCTTCCATATTTGACTTTTTCTCTTCGGTTTGTTGTTGTGGTTTATATAAGCCAGGTTTTTGTTGATTGAAAGTGTTGTTTTGAGTTGGTTGGTTATTCGGACCTTGTTGGTTATACCAGTTATTTTCGGGTCCTTTTGGATTGTAAAGAATGTTTTGATTTCGATTGAAGTTTAGCTTTGGCGGTTGATAATTATTTTGATAATTATTTCCAGGCCTTTGGTTCATATAGGAAACATTCTCTCGTTGTTCCAATGTTGGTTCAATGTGACAATCTTTCAATAAGTGTGGTCCACCGCATTGCTCACAACTGATTCGTATTGCGTGAATATCTTTATTCATCTTTTCCATTCGTCTTTCAAAAGCATCTATTTTTGCGGAAACGGAATCAAAGTCAGGGCTAGAATCGGCTCTAGCCGCTTTAGATGATCGAAAGATATCTTTTTCTTGGTGCCACTCATGCGAGTGGGAGGCTGTGTTATCAATAATTTTGTAAGCTTCAGTTGCGGTTTTCTTCATAATGGATCCACCAGCGGTTATGTCGATGTCTTTTCGTGTGGCGATGTCTACGCCTTTATAGAAGATTTGTACTATTTGAAAAGTATCTAATCCGTGTTGAGGACATCCTCTCAACATCCTTCCGAATCTTGTCCACGCCTCATATAATGTTTCATTTGGCTTTTGCGCGAACGTAACAATTTCTCCTTGAAGTCTCACGGCTTTGGATGCCGGAAAGAATCGTTTAAGAAATTTTTCAACTAAAACATCCCATGTGTCAATCGCCCCTTCAGGTAACGATTCTAACCAATCTTTGGCTTCTCCCTTTAAAGTCCAGGGAAATAACATGAGATAGATTTGTTCGTCTTCCACTTCTCGGATTTTGAATAGTGTACAGATCCTATTAAACGTACGAAGATGTTCGTTTGGATCTTCTTTTGCCGTACCACCGAATTGGCATTGATTAGTTACCATGTGTAGGATTTGTCCTTTGATTTCATAATCTGGAGCATTAACTTCTGGCTTAATAATGGCGTGACCTTGGCCCGTGCGTGTAGCTCTCATTCGGTCTTCCATACTTAGAGGTTCCGTTACTTCCATAATTGAATTTTTTGAATTCGAATCACTAGAAGATTCTGATTTAACGGTTTGTAGCTCAGGAGGAATGACTAGTGGTTCAGGATCTTGGAATTGTCCTTGAATATCCTCCGGGTTCTTAATTGTGAAGTCGGGTTCAAAAGATGGATTATCGAAAATTTGAATTGGAGTTCTTGTTCGACTAGATGACGATTCTAAAGAAAAATCAACGGCGACAATATTTGCTAGATGTCTTGATCGAGTTACAGGTGGTGAACGTATGACCGGCGGCGAACGTCTTGCTCGGTGCATTCACTGAATATCCTATTAGTTTTTAAAAAGGAAAGAAAAATTATAATAAGTTATCCAATTAATAGACTTTTCTGATTTTGCCCACGTTTCGAATAGCCAAAAGATGCAGCAGAGGGGCAGGATTCGTTTGGTCTCAATATAATTGAGGACTGTTTGGCTCCAATAACCCGGTCCACGTACAAATCCAACTATTACTACGAACCAGAAAATTTTGATGTCTATTAATTTAACCACTTAAAATAAATTTTCGTAATTTTAAGAAATTTAGATAAGAAGTAGAATAAAAATCTATGTCCTAAAACTAGAATAGCGAGAAATAAGAGAGAAAAAGAGTGCGTCGGAAAAAAAAAAAAATTGAAAAATAAAATTGGTTGAAAAAAATAAAAGGTCGAAAAATAAGAAAATTGTAGCGCGTCTAAAATTAAAAAGGGATTCTAAACGAAAAACGGGAATTACTTAAAAGGATACTAAAATTTTAACACGGCGTCGCAAAATTTTAAGGCACCTAAATCTTAGTCTAAAGAAAAAGCACTTAAGGGATTTTACGGCAAAGCCTAAAAATCTAAAAGTATAAAAATAACTATGGCAAAACTAAACTTAATACTAAAAGTTGCGACTATAGTCTAAAAATCTAAAGGTAATAAAACTAAAAAAACATTTTTTTTTATAGACAAAATTTTAAAAATATATATATATTTTTTTTTTTTTAATAATTTTTTTTTTTCCTTTTTTTAAAATTTTTTAAAAAAAAACGATTTTTTTTTTACAAATTTTTTTTTTTTAAAACGAATTTTTTTTCTTTTAAAAAAAAAACGATTTTTTTTTTTACACAAATTTTTTTTTTTTTTTTTTTTTTAAAACGAAATTTTTTTTTTTTTTTTTTAAAAAAAACGATTTTTTTTTTTAAAAAAATCGATTTTTTTTTTTTTAAAAAAAACGATTTTTTTTTTTTACAAATTAATAATTTTTTTATAATTATAATTTTTTTTTTCAAAACTTTTTTTTTTTTTTTTTAATTCATTTACTATTCATGAATAGTAAATGAAAATAAATTAATTAATTTACTATTCACATGAAAGCGACATGATAGCAATTATTAATTATAAGTTACATAATATACCCCTGAAGTATTTAATAAATACGACTTTTTTTAAAATTTACGTATAAATTTTTGATTCTTAAATATTATTATATTATTATATTCTATTTCAATATTATTATATTATTATATTTTATTTCAATATTATTATAATTAAAAATATAGCGTTTTAGCGCTCCCCGGCAGCGGCGCCAAAAACTTGATGATGTAGCGTGAGGGTACGAAATAGTATTATTTTTAATACAAAATACTACAAAATATGACACAAGTTTTATTAATTTACGGATGGGATATACCTAAACCTTGCTACAACACTATAGGCAGTGTACCTAATCGTAGAGTAGTGTAGTTTTTAGTAAGTCCGGTTCGTTCCACAGGGAGCTGGTGAAGTTAACGCTATATTATTAAGTTTATTTGTAAAAATATATATATAAATAAGTAGTAGTATTATTATAAAATGGGGGTTTTACCGTTTAATGACCGGTTTGTCGATTCTATATTTTAAGCGTAAAGATAAATGACGATAATTAAAGTGCGTAAAATAATGACAATAAATAAAATGACAGTAAATAAAATTGCGAGTAATAAAATGACAGTAAATAAAGATACGATGAGAAATATAATAAAAGAATTATGCTTATTTAAACTTCCGTAATCATGATGTTTGACGTGTTGATTTTAATTTATTACCATGGGTTAATTGTCCTTTGTCCTGGTTTATTTGATACATCTATCTGGTTTTTGTCCATAATAGTCCATCGGTCATAAATATAAAGTGCGAGTATCCTCGTCAAATTACCCTTATACCCGAAGTCAAATATTTCAACTGATTAAGGATTTAAACTGTGACGCAGTTATCACTTCTGTCAACAATTACACCAGTTATCACTGTATGTAATCCACCCCTGTTTTAATTAGTTTATGAATATTAATTCATCCACTTGATCAGAATGAATAATCAATTACCCAACCCAATTGATTAATTAAATGATTATAACAGATTCCATATGAACGTCACTAAATAGGACAACCATAATCATTATTAATTATTAGGTTAATTAATTTGAAGATAGGTTCGACAGACTCCAATGAGTTGTCACTCAATTAGACAATACCCCCCATCTATTAATAGTCAATAGTCCAATTTCCACAAGTGTCGGTCTTTTGCCCAAACCTTAATTATGGTACAAAGTTCAATAACCCCGTCTTAATATTTTAGCCCAACATCACGATTACTTCGGCTCAAATAAGCATAATAATAACTTAGCTACGAGACATTAATGTAAAAAGGTTGAACATAACTTACAATGATTAAAAATAGCGTAGCGTTACACGGACAGAATTTCGACTTACACACTCAAATGATCTCTATCATAAATCTTATTATTATCATAATTTAAACTTAAAATTAAGATTATTGTTATATCTTATTACATTAACATTATGATAGAGATATAGAATATAGATATTGATAATTGATATTGATAATTGATCGAAGAAAAAAAAAAGATCGAACAAAAAATTCTTCCTCTTTTCATCGTTACATAGATCGCTTTTATAGGCAAATTAGAAATTGAATTTTCATTTACGACCCCTGAACTATGCTCAATTAACAACTTTTTATTATTTAATATTATTCTTATTATGAATTATTTAAATATTATATTTTATTCTTGTGCATAGTTGACTCGTAATTTTTACACCGTTGCGTCGAGCGCTGAAAGTTGGTTCATGCCTCAGTTCCGGATTTTCGAACGTCCTTGCGTACTATTTTATATCGTGTACTTTGCGTTTTGTAACTTGTACTCTTGTCATTTTTAGACGTTCTTCATCAATAATTTGAACCTTTTTAATTGTATCTTGTACATTTGAGCTTTTTGGACGTTTTGGTCTTTCAAATCTTTTTTTTTGTCTTTAAATCTTCATTTTCGAGCGATTTGCGTCTTTCGTCTTCGCACTTATTTATTTAACTATTACAACTAAAAATAAGGAAATTACATTTAAAAACTTTACATATTGGAACGATATTGCTACTAAATATATGTTCATTTGGAACACTATCACCGACATTATCTTTTTTAACAAAACCACCCATATCCTCATCTAACAAGTTGTTGGCAGCCCCTCCATCCCCTTTATTCAAAGACACACCATTATTTAACTTAGGACTGGCCATATCTTCTTGTAAACTCCCAAATTCGCTACATCCCTTACTATTCACAAAATCCCGAACAGAAGATAGCACTCCATCAGCTTCCACACAATCATCACGAACCGATTCTCCGGGAACCCCTTTATCAATCCCTGCTTCAATTAACGTGTTTTGTATCATTCCCAACGAAGCATCTGAAAAGATCACGTTTTGCATTACCTGCATCAACAAATGGTTCCACCCTCGTCATGGTTACCCGGTTAACTGACTCAAGAAACTAGAATCGAAACCCTCCATAAGCACCCTATCAAACCCGATAAAGTGTTCAATTCGTTGACCCACAACTGAGTTAAAGTAAACTCGGGAGCATCAAGGTCCGCTTCAACAAGTTCGTGTATATGTTTGACAAACTGGGTCTTGATAAACGCAAACAACGAATTAATATTACCAAGGGATGAAGTCGATTTAGCAACACCTAAAACATCCCCAAACAAACCACCAATCTTTGTCGCATTTTCTGCCGAAACATAGGTTGCTGGAACCCCACGAATTTCAATCCATCCGAACCTGAAAAAAGAACCAGCCATGGCAGCAAACGGAGCAACAAGAACGAAATCTTCTGAGCTGTTGGAGGTGATAATATTATCGAAACTGACCTTATCCAAGCAAACAACAACATATGTAAACACTCTCATCTTGCTAATGTGTTTCACAACAGCTTTTCGATCAACAAAAAAAAAAAAAAAATATAAAATGACATCCTCCAAGGGAGTTAAACTTACAAAAAGTAAACTGAGGTCCATAGAGTTAACCACCACCGAATTATATGAAATATAGTAATACCTAGTCCGGATCCGGCCCACGCGATGCGGCGGGGACTTTCGGCCTGTGTATTCATATTTAACATAGCGTTGTGTATTTACAGAGGGGAAAACGGCTCATGTCTTAAGCGCCGTTTTAGATGTCGTTGTCTTAAGCGTGTTTTAAAAAGTGTCCGTTTCGAACGTAGTTAGTTTCGTTTTATTCATAAAAAAATTTCGAGTGTAACGGTGCTGTCGGAAAAATTTAACTTGCGGCGAACAGAAAGATACGGGCTGTCGTTGTGCTAAGCGTTTTTTAAAAAGTGTCCGTTTCACGTATAGTTAGCCCCGTTGGGTTCGTGAGACCTTTTCGAGTTAACGGTGGTCTTGGAAAAATTTAACTCGCACCGAGAGAGAAGATAGGGCCCGTTATAAATTTGGGGGGAGTTAGTTTATTTTATTTTAATAAAATTATACGTTTACACTTTTTACCCATGAAAAAGTGTAAACTTGAGGGGTTGTGGTGTAAATTGAGTCGAATTTGAAAGACCGATTGTAGTGTAAACGCAAACTCGAAACTACAATTCGAATCAATTGAAACTAAGCATGCCTTTAGTATGTAAGGGTTAATAAATGGGGAGTGATATATACACAACAAATTTTTACAAATACACAACCAAACATATTTTATAGTGTTGTACTGTACAATACTGTAAAGCATATTTAGTTGTGTATTTGTAAAAATTGGTTGTGTATATATCATCACCCTTAATAAATATCCTCAAAATTAAGTCAAACAGTGTAGGTACCATGTTATTCGCATGTGAAGCGATTCATGTGCAGATGATGTGATTCCAGAAGCATGAGCTGTTCCCCAGGTACTACCTCATCCTAGTAATTATACTTATAATTATTATAATTTAATTATAAATTATAATATTTATAATTAATATTAATATTATATATTATAATAATATGAAATTATTGTATAAAATAATATAATTATAATATAATTTATTTATATTATAATAAAAATTATATATATAAATATAAAATTTGCAGTGTCACCAGATCCAAGAGGAATGCTCTTCTACCATCTCATGCTACTCCCCACTTTATCTTTTCTTTTTAATTAACTGAATTAAAAAAATATAAAAAACGCTTACCATTTTTAATTTTTTAATAAGTTGTACACTAGTGTATATTATATACGTGGATACTGGTTATTATTATTAGTAATAAAATTTGCATTTCAAAAAAATATATATATATACGTGGAGGTTTCATTTGGTACATGTAAAATGGGTAAATTGTTTTTGTGACCTAACGTCAAAGATATAAAAATAATATAATATATATGCATTTTAATAGCACATATGAAAAAGTGAGTTTTTGACTGTGATGTAACAATGTTATGGAGTAAAGGTAAAAAATGGTTATTTAACGTTGAAATCTATTAAAACTACCACCTCGCTAGCGAAACATAAAAGAGGGTCGCAACCAAAATTATGACGACTTCCTTAGCCAATCGCTCCAACTAATGTTACTAACTAAACGAGTACAACCGTATTAATTCAAACAAGTCTTGTTTCTTCATCCTTGTCGAATCATAAAGGAACACATTGCGCAACCTGCATAAAATCCAAACCGAAACTGCAACTCTCGTGATAAGCCTCGCCTTCTTTGAAGGCGAAACCTGCCATCCTTGATACCAAGCTAGCTACTCGGCCGAATCGGCCTTAACTAAGCATATGAACCTCAACCCAAATTCGAACTCTCCTTCAAACCTGCAACGCAATATTACAATAAAATAAAATATATGACACCGATTTCACGCGATACGACAAAGAGGAAATTCAATATCATTAATATCCAAGAAACGAGACGACAAGTTAACCTGAGTAGGCAACCTATCCATAGCCACCTTTCAAATGAATACGGTTACCTTGCGAGGCAATGATTTAAACCATAAAGTACGTACCGATCCACCATCAAGCTATAGGCTATCAATGTATTTCGTGTGGTGCTGACTTGAAACATCATGTCATTTAAAATGGAACAATTCACACATCGTTAGATTCCAAAAGCACATGTGATATGTAACAACCACGCTTTTTTCATTATGATTTATTTCTTGAACACATTAGTTTCTCGACACTATTTGCATTGATTATAGTTTATGCATACTTAAATATGACTCCGTATTATATCACTGGGATTTACTTGATCTCGATCTCCCGTAATTTAAAATAGTTAACGTATCATGATTTAAATTCACTGAGGCTTAAACGCAATTTTAGCTCGATATTTCATTCACGTATTTAAGGAAAGTATTAAGTCATTTGATTATTTTGCAAACCCTACAAAGAAAATTGAACAATGTTTTCTTCTCTCCCTCCCCATATTCTACGATGACACCATCTCATTATCATCATTTTAACTCAAATCAAACAATTCAACTTGATTATTCATAGCTAGTGATTGTTTAATCATCGCTCTAAAGAGTTCTTGTCATTTCTTGCGCTAGATTATAACAAAACTCAAACCCTAACTTCTATAATCTAATTTCATACTCATATATGTCATAATTAAGGTTTTAGGTAGAGTATTTGATTACTATTTAAGTGATTATATGGTTTCCAGTGTTTTTGGTGTTGTTGAAATTCGTAATCGATTTAAACAAGTTTTGGGGTTAAACCGCGCTTCGCAGCGATCAAAATGCAGTTGATCATGTAAGAGCTTCTAATGGATATTTTTAATAATTGTCTACGCTAATTTTTTTTCGTACACCACTATATGTTTTCTATTAAAATAATTTAACGTAACCCAGAAAAAATTGTTATAGTCGCGCATTGCGGCGGAGATATTTATAAAAGAAGTAAATTTAAAATAAGAAATAAAAAAGATCATCAAGATAAAATAAAAGAAGTTATATAAATATTGTAAGAAAGATTAGATTATAAAAAGAATTTAAAAATAAAATAAGGAAAATATGATTGAATTGAAAATAGAAAACTTAAAAGGGTGGATTAAGAAAAATTCATAAAAATGGGGGAACTAATGGAAAAAATAAAAAAAATGTAAGAGAAGAGCCCGAGACTCGATCTCATGACCACTTGTTCAAGTATAATTGTGCCTAACCACTGTGTAATTGATACGATATTTAATATTTAACATTAAACATAATCGAATTTTAAAATTGCAAATCAATTGAATTTTACTGTTCATTACTTTTCCAAATGAATCTATACAAGTTTTGGGGTTAGCGCGCGTTGCGGCGACGGACCCCTTATTTTTCATATATAGTTATTAGTCATTTTTTCGTCATACTCAACTTATGTTTAAATTAAATACTTAAATGTTAATAACCTTAATAAAATCAAATAGAAAATATGTTTCAAATCAATACTTAAGATTAAAATATTTTGAATATATTTTTTATTAATTAATAGTAAAGTGCGGAAGTAGGATAAAAATGTAATGAAAAATAGAAAGTAAAAAAAGAATGAAAAAACATAAAGAAATGGTTAAGAGAAAATAATTGAAGTCACATAAATATTGTCAAAAATGTTGCATTGAAAGAAGAATTTAAAATTAAAAATATGGCTGTGAGAAGATTGAATTAGGATTAAAAATATAAACAATAAAGGGTGCATTATCAAAATATTAAAAGGGAGGATTAATGGGTAAAAAAAAAAGGAGGAGGGGGGAAATAGAAATGAGGAAGGGAGTCAAGCTATGACTCGAACCCAAGACCCGTTGATGCACAACATGATCGCCTAACCACAAATCCAATGTTACATTTGTTTGTCTATTACGATAACTAATATTTAACCCTTAAAAATATCGATTTCAAAATTAAAATCAATTGATCTTTACTGTTCATCCATTTTCTAAATCTTCTCTACCTTTTACAAAGCGTGAAAGTTATTTCTGAGTTGTCAGACTGTCATTTCATTCAGATTGATTGTGCCACGTGGATTTTTTTAATTTACAACACTTATTTCTTTTAATTCTAACAAAATTACACCTGGACCAATGAAACATCTCCTGATATTAAACACTCTTCTAAGTCTGCAACTTCCTCCTTTCTCTCTCCTTAACCACAAAAAAAACCCCATCAACGATTACACCGACGATCATGGCCTGCCGCCGTATTTTAAATCGTCATAACCACCACTGAATCCGTTGCCTTTTCTCGACCTAACGGTACAAATTTTATATATTAACATCATCATTTACCTTCTTCACGATTCTCAGAGAAGTAATTAATAGTGGAGATGGCATAAAAAAATCGATTGATTCTGTGGTGGTTTAACCAGTGCGGTGGTGGGACATTCCGTCTTTATTCGATTGGAAATTCGTTGTAACAACTACGGTTTCTACAGCAGTTCGCCGGTGGTC
Organism: Rutidosis leptorrhynchoides; assembly: GCF_046630445.1. Classification (NCBI taxonomy): domain Eukaryota; kingdom Viridiplantae; phylum Streptophyta; class Magnoliopsida; order Asterales; family Asteraceae; genus Rutidosis; species Rutidosis leptorrhynchoides. The sequence goes on along the minus strand of NC_092341.1, from coordinate 272,247,511 downwards.
AAGCTTGACCAAATTTTGAACAGTGTGAAAGTGGATCTCGATCATATACAAAACACAATCGCAGGTTTGATATTCCAGTTTTGATTTTGATTTCAGATCGGTTGAACTACTTTTCAAATTGGGTCTTCAATTACGATTTTTGATATGATATTAATTTGTATTTGGGTTTGCAGATTGGGTTTTCAATTTCAACTTTTCAAATACATTTGCACGAGTTATTATTATAATGTTTTAATGTTACTTGCTATATGTGACGACCCGGAAAATTCTGACCAAATTTAAACTTTATCTTTAAATGATTTAATGTTTTCGACACGATAAGCAAAGTCTGTAATGTTTAGTCTCAAGTTTTGGAACTATATTCATGTAATCAATTATCCTTCGATTGTTCTCAATATATGTAAATAGATACATATACTATAACTTGAAAACGTAACAAAGTGTTAAGTAAATGATACTGTGCATTAAACTTATTGGTTTGATTATCTGATTGATATATTTAACCACAGAGTTAAAAGATTATGCTAAATGATTGAATTAAAAGATATTTATTGAGTCCCTTAAGGATTATAATATTACGAGTCTCTGTTGTGAGGTCCACGTTGATTTGGGAAATCGTTCATTTTTAACGATATTCGAAATAAATGTTAAAGTGTTTGTTTAAATAACGTAATTTGAACACATACAATAATAAGGAATATTAACTATTGGAATTAGATATATGAATAACTTGCGACGTGTATTTAAAACGTGTTTATGAATATTGAAAATATATATTAACTTGGTCATAAAACGATTTGATATTATATATATATATATATATATATATATATATATATATATATATATATATATATATATATATATATATATATCAACAAATAACGAGACGATGATTTATAGAAGTAAATGACCAAAACACTCAAATGTATAAGTTATATCTCGAGTGGTATAGTTTATGGATAATTTAAGACTATATTTTGACAAAGCTACGAGTCACGAAACGTAAAGTGCAAGTTTCCTAAGCGTACGAAAATGCGTTCGATAAACCGGAACCGGGACATAAGTCGAGGGACAACATACGAGTCGTCAGAACGAAAATTACAAGTCAACTATGCACGTGAATTTATTATAATATATAATTAATTATTTAAATTATATATATTATATATATTATATTTAAATATGTCGACAAGCAAAACCTTAAACAAATGTGAGCTGGATCAGAGGTCCATGCGATCGCATGACCTTGATGCCCAAAAACCATGCGATCGCATGGAGGGCGGGGATAAGTCGGGATCCATAAATTCAGTCGAATTGGTTTCATTTTGTTTGCACACATACATATTACACTCGTATATATATTTATAATTATATTATTATTATTATTATTATTATTATTATTATTATTATTATTATTAAGATTAATATTATTATTAATAATCTTATTATTATTACTAGTAGTATTATACATAAAATACTACGACGAAGTCATGAGCGTGTCACTTTCAAAATGGGTTTTCAAGCGGAATAGAGCTAAGGAAAATATGGGTTATAGCTATGGAGGTTATGGGTAATGTACATGGGTATTATTGATAAGTCAAACCTAGTGTTTATCATCTCTGTTGCGTCTACGTACTTCCCTGCAATATTGAATCACAATATTGATACGTGAGCATTCATATCTTATCTTTTATATATTAATTGTGTATCCATGTCTAGTGCTCGAGTATATATATTTATGCATGCTTGTATGCTAAATTTCGTCGTTAAACAGTTTATAATGAATCACGAATTAAATACATATATTACTGGTAAAAGGTATATGATATACATATTTTTGGAAAGCTGGCGAAAAATCAATAACTTTTCATTTAGAAATCGAGTAATTTCGATGAACGAATTAAAAATATGGTCAACTGAATTATGATTAACGTTAATTGGAATTGCTTTTGAATCTGAAATTAATATTTAAACAACTTGTTTGTAAGATTGATAAATTGGATTTTGAATATTACCAACCGAGTAAATGAATCCTTATATAAGGCACGTCTCGTTTTGTTGAACTATAGTCAAAATTGACTTTTTGAAACGACTTTGGATAACTTTTGTATGTCGATCTCGAGCATTAGGATTATGATACACTATGACCAGACCTAGCTTGTTAGACATTTATTGACCAACGTATGTTCTCTAGGTTGAGATCTACGGTTATTTGGTATTCCGAGTTTCGGTCACATTTCGGTGAACGACTTTATGTGCTGCTAAGGTGAGTTTCATATGCTCCCTTTTTAATTGCTTTTGCAATATATTTTTGGGCTGAGAATACATGCAATTTATTTTAAACGCACTGGACACAAGTACATACTAAATTCTACACCGAGTTTGAGCCGAAAATCCCTTAGCTTTGGTAAATAGTAACTGTCGGTTATAAGAACCGATGGGCGCGAATAGAGGTATATGGATCCATAGGGCTTGACATCCCCGTCTGTTCCAGGTATAGAAATCCTAGCCTGAACTATAAAACATATGTATGCTATTTGAGTTTAGTACACGTTGGTTTGCGTGTATAGTACATGTTGGTTGCATGTATGTTAAAACAAGGGTACTTATTATAACGTTAAAGCTTAGTTACCAGGGTGCTCACTCTTGTAAGAATATTTTGATAAACGTTTCTGGATGAAACAACTGAAATCTTGTGATCCACCTTTATATACAGATTATACGATACATTAAAACTATGAACTCACCAACCTTTGTATTGACACTTGTTAGCATGTTTATTCTCAGGTTCCCTAGAAGTCTTCCGCTGTTTGCTTATATGTTAGATAAGCTATGTGCATGGAGTCTTACATGGTATATTTTTCAAGGAAACGTTGCATTCACAAAATCATCACCATGTATCTTATTTTGACTGCATTGTCAACGGAAGTACTAAAGTAAACTATTATATTACGGTAATTGTCTATATGTAGAAATCATCAAATGTCGAAAACCTTTGATTTAAATATTCATTTATGGTGTGCCTTTTCAAAAGAATGCAATATTTACAAAACGTATCATATAGAGGTCAAATACCTCGCAATAAAATCGATGAATGACGTATTCGTCCATGTGGATTTGGAGTGATCGTCACAGTTGGTATTAGAGGGTTGGTCCTAGCGAACCAGGTCTTACATGAGTGTGTCTAACGGATAGTTGTTAGGATGCATTAGTAAGTCTGGACTTCGACCGTGTCTGCATGTCAAAAGTTTTGCTTATCATTTCTTATCAGAAATTACCTGCTTATCATTCTTAAGTCTAGACACGTTTTCCTGCATTTATTGCATAATTAGTGTATAGAAAAAAATTCATATCTTAGCATATCTGTTACTGTAAACTTTTCCTGACATCTTCCGAAAATTTCTCCGTAATTTATGGGATTTTGGTATTATATATACATATGTAAATTATGTATTGAAGAATATCAATCTAAGTTCTATAATCTAATTCATATCAAAAATCAATTCCCTAATTATACAAGATGGATCCCGCATCTAGTTCAAATTCCTTAAACTCCGACAGCTATTCCGATATGAATATTCACCTGAATTCCGAAGACAGTGTAACCGGAATGGATCAACCAATCAGCCATCACGTATTTTGGATGAATTGGGGATGGGTTCGTAGCCTGCTTAGTCATTGGAGACAAGAAGAAGGTGATCCCTTCCATCCACCGCATTTCCCTCTTGGCGAAGAACCTGAAGCACTTACCGGCGAACCTATTCGAGACACCATTTTCTCTCTCATTTCCAGAGTATCTTGTCACGATAATATACTATCTCAAATTCTGAATCTTATTCATCCACTCGTTCGAACCAACAATCATCCCGGTGTAATAGAAGAAGTCAACGAGCTTCGCGCTCGGGTAGTGGCTTTGGAGAATATGGTGCAAAGGTTACAAGCACCAGCAGCATCACCGGCATCAACAGTACCACCGACAACAACACCAACAGTACCATTACCACCACCAACAACAACCGCACCGCAAACCTCAACTTCATAATCTGTCCCACGAGCATCAACATCATACGCACCGTAGTTACCAAGAAATACCAGCAACAATAACCGATGAAGTATTAACTCATTTCCCCTGAAGAAATTTTATGTATATTTAATATATATGAATTTTGAAATTAAAATAAATCTTTTCGTACTAAGCTATTACGTGTGAATCTTAACTGGTAGGTACTACTCGGTTAGTTCATATTACTAATATGCAATGATGTACATCCTTCCTTAACAACTTAACCATTTTTAACTACAATCTCTGTTTTAACCCAATGAATTCCATTTCATAATAAACCAAGTGTATTAATCAATTACATAATTGATTTTACATTTTCAATTTCGATATACTCGAAACTTTCCAGAAAACATCATTTGTGCCTTGTAAGGTTCACAAAAATTCCACGAGCACCAACATCCTTCACCGAGGAATATCAATAAGAATAAATAATGAAGTATTGATTTCATTAGTGAAAAACTCCGCAAAGATTATGTAATCTTTAATGTTTTAGAAATTAATCATTTCTAAGTCAAGCCGAAAATCAAATGAGCTTAATATGATATTAACTCATTAAATCCGTATTACATCTGAAGAAATATACATACATATATTTTCATAAAGACTGTAATGAAAATTCTTTTGTACAAAATATTACTTGTGAAATCTTTAACGGGTAGGTAATTCCCGGGAAATATATAAGTTCACAATTAATATGTTATACTGTACATTTTCAATTTTGATTCAAAAATTATTGACTATACTCATTACTTTCACAACGCTATACATTCGTTCATAGAAATCTGAACAACCATTCTTATTCAAATTCAATTACAGAACATAATCCAAGTCAAGATTTAACAAGTGACATCATTCTTAGATCTCTACATTTTTTTTTCAAAGCTATACTTTGACTTCAAAACTGTGAAAGATCCTTTAGCATTGTTATTACCGAAAATAATCTTGCAATCCCTTTTCAAAGTATCCAGTTTTACCACACTTCCAACCAGTCAACTTCGACTTTTCAGATTAGACTTATTATAACCTTGACATATATGTTCTTGTTACTGGGGAATCTTTCATGTTCCACCACATTAGCAGTAAATTTACCAACAACTTCATTGATCTCTGACCTTCCAAAAAATCATTATCTAACGACCCGTCCTTATCTATCCGGACTAAGTCCATATCGATTATAAACGATTCATAATAGTTGATTACATCGCGAGGTACTTGACCTCTATATGATACATTTTACAAACATTTCATTCGTTTTTAAAAGATAAGCTTGCTTTTCATTGAAAGTTAACGGCATGCATACCATTTCATAATATATCCAACTATAATTGACTTAATAATAATCTTGATAAACTCAACGACTCGAATGCAACGTCTTTTGAAATATGTCATGACTGACTCCAAGTAATATTCTTAAAATGAGAAAATGCACAGCGGAAGATTTCTTTCGTACCTGAGAATAAACATGCTTTAAAGTGTCAACCAAACGGTTGGTGAGTTCATTAGTTTAACATAAATAATCATTTCCATCATTTTAATAAACCACAAGATTTCCATTTCTCATAAATATACGTCCCATGCATAGAGACAAAAAAATCATTCATATGGATTGAACACCTGGTAACCGACATTAACAAGATGCATATAAGAATATCCCCTATCATTCCGGGAAATCCTTCGAACATGATAAAAACGAAATCGAAGTACTAAAGCATCCGGTACTTTGGATGGGGTTCGTTAGGCCCAATAGATCTATCTTTAGGATTCGCGTCAATTAGTAGATCGGTTTACTAATTCTTAGGCTACCAAGCAAAAAGGGGCATATTCGGCTTCGATCATTCAACCATAGAATGTAGTTTCGATTACTTGTGTCTATTTCGTAAAACAGTTATAAAAGCAGCGCATGTATTCTCAGTCCCAAAAATATATATTGCAAAAGCATTTAAAAAGGGAGCAAATGAAAATCACAATAATGTATTTTGTAGTAAAAATACATATGACGACATTGAACAATGCAGGGTTGGCCTCGGATTCACGAACCTATATCATTCGTACATATATTAAAACATATACTTGTAATCGAATAGATTTATATATTTTTAATTTATTAATTCTATTATTAATATATATATATATATATATATATATATATATATATATATATATATATATATATATATATATATATATATGTTTCATATATTCTTTTTGTATATAAAAATATTAAATTTGGTTATGTTATATGTAGTACATATAGTTTTGTATATCTAATAGTTATTTTAATGATAATAATAATTCTAGTAGTAATGAAATGATATTAATAATGATAATACTAATTTATATTTCACTTAAATCATAATTTTATCCATAGTTTTTAAATCCATAAATTTATATATATACTTATAATCTTAATAATAATATTAAAAAAAAAATGTATTCTCATAATTAAAATACTTTTAATGATAAGGATATTGATATTACTAATAATAATACTGATAATTTTAATGATATCATTAATAAAATTTATAGTTATGATAATAATTTTTGAAATAATTATAATACTAATAATAATAACAATAATAATATTGATAGTAATTATAACAATTGATTTTTATATTACATAATAATAATATAATAATAATAATAATAATAATAATAATAATAATAATAATAATAATAATAATTCTAACAATAATAATACTATTACCTAATAATAGTACTAATACTTATATGTACAATATTACTAATATTACCCCTTTTTGTAATTTATGAGTAAATAACATTTATTACATGTATTAGTAATAATAATGACAATAATAATAACTTTAATACTAATAATAATTTTACAATAATAATCAAATTAGATTAATAATAATAATAATAATAATAATAATATTAATAATGATAATAATAAAAAAATAACAAAAGACTACCTCAAACGAATTTGTTCTAAAAAAAACAACCCACGCCCGGCTCGAACCCCCGACCTCTCGCTTATCACAAACACTGCTAACCATTCGACTGCTTTTCTTTTTCCGATATAATCACTAACTTATTTTTATTTAAACTGTTATTCTGTTATCCCTTATTTCTTCCTCATCTTCTCCATTAAAATCGATTAGTAAAACAAACTTTGTAACGAAACTAAAATCTGTTTGTTTTAAAATTTAATAACGAAACAGAACCCAATTAGTGTGAGGTGATTGAGATTATAGAGAATGAGATAAAATAAATAAAAATAAAAAATAACAGTGTATGAACCCGTTAGGAACTCAGATTTGATTTTCGAAAATTAGGATGTTTTAGATAATGATTATTACATGAAATAGGTTGTAAATTTCTCCTAAAAACTTTCTGTAACCTTAATTGCACTTAAAACATTCAAACGAATACGAATTTTACAAAGATCGAACTGTTTGACTTTTTAACTTGAAACTTTGAGTCAGAAATTTGAATTCAATATGAAAAATTGGAACTTGAAAATTTGCAGATAGTTTAAGTGAGAGATTTCCAACAAATCTGCATTTCTAGATTTTAAAAAATGTTACGAATTTGAGCTTTTGGAATTAAAGATGAAGAACAGAGGTCTGGACGGGTCTGTTTCTACTTCCCTTTGATTAATTAAAATTGATAAAGGTTGTAGTGATAATAGTTGATAGTGGAGATAAAGAATTAAATTAATTACGCGTAATGTAAGATCAAATACTTGTTTTATAGATGAATGAATTCCACAGATTATATTAACCAGAAAGAAAAAAAAATATAATAAAAAAATGATAATGACTTCAAACTGATTCTTGGAGTGATCTGATAATTGAATTCGTGATTTGTACTAATGTTGTAAATCAAAAATAGTATGACAATTACATGAAACAAACTTTGATTCCCAATCTCTGTGTGTATATATATATATATATATATATATATATATATATATATATATATATATATATATATATATATATATATATATATATATATATATATTAATATTAATAATAATTTTATTAATAATAAATAATAATAATAATACTGAAATATTATTAATAATAATAGCATATTAATACAGAATTTCAATAATTATCATAATATTAATATTTAGGATAATAATACTAAAAGTTATAATAATATATATATAATGATATTATTAATATTAATATTATTAAATTGTGTTGTTTTTATAATAATAATAATAATGATAATATATAATACTATTAATGGTTCTTAATGATAATACTTATTAATAATATGTAGTAATATCAAGCTATATGTTTCAATTTTTATATCTGTATATTATATATTATAATAATATTACCAATACAAATAATACTATTAATATCAATATTAATAATAATAGTGTAAGTAATACCAATAATATTGTTATAACAAATTATGCTTGTCAAATCTCTTATATATATACTATATATTAAATTAATAATACTGATATCAATATTAATAAAGAAAGTAATATAATAACTTTAATTTAATAATATTACAAATATTAATCATGTAATACTTATATAACATATTTGGATATTTATTTTCTATATATATATAATATCTATTACAACATGCATATAATATTAATTGTGTATAGAATTCATATATATATATATCTATATATATGTTTATTTTAAATAACAACTTAATCATTTTGCATTTTACTTTAATTCAAATGATTAAATGGTGTTATATTAATTCAAATATATATATATACAATTATATATATATATATATATATATATATATATATATATATATATATATATATATATATATATATATATATATTTACATATTTATTTACACATAGTTGTTCGTGAATCGTCGAGAACTGTTGAAGGACAATGAATTCATATAAACAGTTCCAAAAGTTTTAAGGCTTAACATTACAGTCTTTGCTTATCGTGTCGGAAACATATAAAGATTAGGTTTAAATTTGGTCGGAAATTTCCGGGTCATCAAAGTACCTACCCGTTAAAAAAATTCCGTCCCGAAATTTGAGTGTGGTCGTCATGGCTAACACTAAAAATATTTTCATGACGAACCCGAGTTGATAAATAGAGTTTTATCATTGTTGATTAATATAGATAAAACGATTCGATTATTCAAAGCGTACGAGTGAAGCTATCATAAAATAATGAAAAGAGAAAGACCAGTTTCATCATAACTTTTGACTAGTCATGGTTGAATTTAGAAATTAAGGTACGCCTTAACTTTTGACATAGTCACTGTTGAATTCCGGAATTCAAGGGATTTAAAGAAAATCTTCGAAATCTAAAGGATTTGATTCTTCGGCGAATAAGGAAATTAAGATCTCTATAATTAAATACGGTGACCTGCCTCGATTACTCTGTCTGGTATTCCCATTATAAATTAAGCTCTTCCGTTCCATTATTCTCACCATTCCTATACTTTCTTTCTTAGTTCATACATCTAAAAGATTGTGAAAATGCTTAATCCCATTCTAATCCTCGCTATTTTTCCTAATTATCATTTCTGTCATCCTTCTTTTCAATCTTCCACTAAGAAAATCTGTTTACTTCTACTATTACCTTGGGGTGATACTATTCTTAATTCTACCGTGTCTTTATATTGCTATTCGTATTAATATCCACGGTTTGTAACTTCCATGTTGTTATTGGGCTTTATATTTTCTCTTATATTTTGAAGCTCTTTGCCTTTTTATTATCCTCCCAACCTCTAGTAAAGCGAGTAACGGTCCAGAATTCGTAAGTATGGAATTTCGAATGAACTTAATGTTCTAAACAAGAAAGAACGTAATAGCACGATTTGATTTGTCAAATTACTAGAATCACTGAGAATAGAACTACCAAGAATATATTTTCTTGATATGTTCAGAAATTAAGCAGAATGAAAGAGTTATGTAACAGGGCACATGATGACGTTATGATCTGTGAATCATCACGTCCCATTAGAAACTCAGCATGACTTACTATAATATAATCACTTTGATCAAGTGTCATTATATTATACTAACTCATGCATCAATTTCCAACATTACTTCAAAATCATTCATAATCCAAACTCGAAGGTTTCAGAATTTAGAAACTAAAACAGTTTCCTTTATGATGTAACACAGATAATGCGAAGAGATAAATAATTTCGAATGAGAATATTTATGAAAATATCTTCAGAAATATCGAAGATATTTATGATGATATTTTGGAATTTCTAAGTTCGATGGTTGATGAAGAAAAGTTTTCCGCAAGATTTTAACATGACTTCGGAGCAAGATATTCTCTAAAGATTTCAACGGATCCAGCATTACCTGGATTCTTTGAATATAGGGTATGGTCCTTGCATTTGTCCTTGGTATCCTTCGTGGTTAGCTCAATCCGTTTTCTAGTTCCAACTTTTCTGAGCTTTTCCAACATACTATTCTTTATCATCAAACTCCCAATGATTAAGGTCGTTTACGGTTGTCTACGGTTTCTGCTGCTTCATTCAGCTTTTTCAACATTCAGAGTATTGATTTGCAGACTGGGTGCTTTTCAGAATTTCAGAATGAAAGATCATAATTCTAAGAGATAAATGTTATACATATAACTGTTGATGCATATATGCGGTGAGTTTTCAAAGTATTGATTGCTGATTCCCGGTAATTGGTATGTCAGTTCTCGTTACAAAATGCGGATGAGTATATGATAGGGTTTCAATGAATAAATATAATGATTTATCAGAGAGATTTAAGCCGAGAAGCAACGAGGTTGCTGGTTCGTCTGCTGGTAATATGGTGGAATATAAAAGGTTTCCCTGGTAACAATAAAAGAGTACGCATATATATCAAGGTTATAATAAGGTTGTTTCTAACGAAAAGTCGAAGTTGACTTGCTGGAGCTGTGACAAAATTTGCTACTTTGAAAGAGATTACCAAGTTATTTTGGGTAATAATAATGCTAAGGAATTAGCACTGCTACATGTTAAACGTTTACTCAGTTTCCGAGAGTTTTTAAGGTGCATAACTATATGTATCAATATTTTCTTCCGTAGGTAAAGTGCGGTTGATTCATCCTTTTGATTGAGGTGTTTTTAAGAATCATGAAAAGTTTGAACGCAGATTGTAATTGTCAAGATACAAATGAGGTTTAAGATAAAATCAAGTGGCAAACTTGAAGAATTGTTTAGTTTCATATGTTATAATCAATATTTTAATTCATTTTAATTGTCCAATGTTGACAGTCCACAGTTAGCAGTCCACAATTTATAGTTCAACAATTCATATATAGTTTAATATAATATTCGAATTAATTAATACGTGTCGTGACCCGTTATATACATGTCTCAGACTCGATCACAACTCAAATTATATATATTATTGTAGAATCAACCTCAATCCTGTATAGAGAACTCGATCATTACTGCATATAGAGTGTCTATGGTTATTCCAAATAATATATATATATATATATATATATATATATATATATATATATATATATATATATATATATATATATATATATATATGCGTCAATATGATATGTCAAAACCTTGTATACGTGTCCCGATATTTAAAGTGCATAAAATAAATATAGAAATTAAATGACGATAAATAAAATGCGTAAAGTAAATAACATAAATTAAATGACGATAAATAAAATTGCGATAATTAAATTGCGATAAATAAACTGCGATAAATAAAATGTAATCAGTTAGCTAGAAACAGTTGGCTAGGATTTTGTTAGCGTGGATTCTTAACAAAATTTTCTCATGGTTAATTTGTTTGTTTCTAACAAATTTTTATTTTTGTCCAATGTTTTCTTCATTATGCCACTTGTTGGATTATGATAGATAAAAATCTAAATATGAAATTGAATGAAAAAGGGTTATTCTGCGGTGAACGGATACGTATATCGGTGGTTGTAAATAGGATAGTAAATGACTGTTGAATTAGATTTGGAAGAATGTACAGTGTACTTATTAATGTGAAATATAAATATTCCTCGGGTATTACCTACCCGTTAAAATATTTTCACCATTAACAGTTTGTCGCGAAAGAATTTTTAATTACAATCTTTATGAAAAAATATATATACCTATATATTTTCTTCAGATGTAATCATGGGTTTAATGAGTCAATATGATATTAAACTCATTTGATTTACCGTTAGAACAAGAATATATAATCTCTAAAACATTAGAGATTACATTATCGCTATGTCGAATGAAGATAAATGATGTAGAACGTCATGTAGAACGATGATTATACTCGAGGTACAGAATGAGATGTCAAAGCTGGTGACACGGATGTTGTTGTTCGTGGTACTAGTGCTGTTGGTGCTAAGGCTGGTGATGTTACTGGTGTTGGTGATACTGCTGGTGCTTGCAAATTGTGTACCATGCTCTCTAAAGTTAACACTCGAGCTCGGAGTTCTTTAACTCCTTCTACTAACCCTGGTTGGTTATCAGTGTGAGGTAGAGGTCGGATATCTTCTCTAGTTCTATTAATGGTAGCCTCAAGACGGAAAATTCTTGTAAAAAGGGTATAAACGGTGTTGCGAACAGGTTCGCTGGTGAGGGTCGAGTACTCCAAGGTTAGGTGGTAGATTCGGTTCATGATATGGAGTACCTTCTTCCATTCTCCATAGGGTGATTATGTCGCGAACCCACCCCCATTTTATCCAGTAATCACGGTAGTTGATTGGTTGGTGTGCTCCTGTCACGCTGTCTTCGAAGTCAGAGGAACGTGGTCGATTCGTAGAGGCCATCTTATGCGATCACAGAAAAGATTTTTGGTATGAAGAGTTTAGTGACAACAATTGATAGTTGGATGTATTCTCAATGCATAATATGCATAGATATATATAGTACCATGATCCCTTAAATTACAGAAGAATTTATGAGAGATATCAGGCAAGGTCTATAGTAACAGATATGCTAAGATATGAATTGTCAGATACGCTAAGATATGAATTTTGTCTATACACTATTCATGCAGTCAATGCAGTAAAACGTATCTAGACTAAGAATAATGAACATGTAATTTCCTAAGGATGATAAGTAGATGATTTTCGACAAAAACGATAAGCAAAACTTTTGACATGCAGACACGGTCGAAGTCCAGACTCACTAATGTATCCTAACGACTTATCAGTTATACACACTAATGCAGACCTGGTTCGCTACGACCACCGCTCTGATACCAACTCTAACGACCCGTCCTAATCCATCCGGACGAAGTCCATATCTATTATAAACTATTCATAATAGTTGATTGCATCGCGAGGTACTTGACCTCTATATGATACATTTTACAAACATTGCATTTGTTTTTAAAAGATAAACTTGCTTTTCATCGAAAGTTAACGCCATGCATACCATTTCATAATATATCCAACTATAATTGACTTAATAATAATCTTGATAAACTCAACGACTCGAATGCAACGTCTTTTGAAATATGTCATGACTGACTCCAAGTAATATTCTTAAAATGAGCAAATGCACAGCGGAAGATTTCTTTCGTACCTGAGAATAAACATGTTTTAAAGTGTCAACTAAACGGTTGGTGAGTTCATTAGTTTAACATAAATAATCATTTTCATCATTTTAATAAACCACAAGATTTCCATTTCTCATAAATATACGTCCCATGCATAGAGACAAAAATATCATTCATATGGATTGAACACCTGGTAACCGACATTAACAAGATGCATATAAGAATATCCCCTATCATTCCGGGAAATCCTTCGGACATGATAAAAACGAAATCGAAGTACTAAAGCATCCGGTACTTTGGATGGGGTTCGTTAGGCCCAATAGAACTATCTTTAGGATTCGCGTCAATTAGTAGATCGGTTTACTAATTCTTAGGCTACCAAGCAAAAAGGGGCATATTCAGCTTCGATCATTCAACCATAGAATGTAGTTTCGATTACTTGTGTCTATTTCGTAAAACAGTTATAAAAGCAGCGCATGTATTCTCAATCCCAAAAATATATATTGCAAAAATATTTAAAAAGGGAGCAAATGAAACTCACAATACTGTATTTTGTAGTAAAAATACATATGACGACATTGAACAATGTAGGGTTGGCCTCGAATTCACGAACCTATATCATTCGTACATATATTAAAACATATACTCGTAATCGAATAGATTTATATATTTTTAATTTATTAATTCTATTATTAATATATATATATATATATATATATATATATATATATATATATATATATATATATATATATATATATATATATATATATATATATATATATATATATATATATATATATATATATATGTTTCATATATTCTTTTTGTATATAAAAATATTAAATTTGGTTATGTTATATGTAGTACATATAGTTTTGTATATCTAATAGTTATTTTAATGATAATAATAATTCTAGTAGTAATGAAATGATATTAATAATGATAATACTAATTTATATTTCACTTAAATCATAATTTTATCCATAGTTTTTAAATCTATAAATTTATATATATACTTATAATCTTAATAATAATATTAAAAAAAAACTTTTATTCTCATAATCAAAATACTTTTAATGATAAGGATATTGATATTACTAATAATAATACTGATAATTTTAATGATATCATTAATCAAATTTATAGTTATGATAATAATTTTTGAAATAATTATAATACTAATAATAATAACAATAATAATATTGATAGTAATTGTAACAATTGATTTTTATGTTACATAATAATAATAATAATAATAATTCTAACAATAATAATACTATTACCTAATAATAGTACTAATTCTTATATTTACAATATTACTAATATTACCCCTTTTTGTAATTTATGAGTAAATAACATTTATTACTTGTATTAGTAATAATAATGACAATAATAATAACTTTAATACTGATAATAATTTTACAATAATAATCAAATTAGATTAATAATAATAATAATAGCAATAATATTAATAATGATAATAATAATAAAAAATAACAAAAGACTACCTCAAACGAATTTGTTCTAAAAAAAACAACCCACGCCCGGGCTCGAACCCCTGACCTCTCGCTTATCACAAACACTGCTAACCATTCGACTGCTTTTCTTTTTCTGAATAATCACTAAATTATTTTTATTTAAACTGTTATTCTGTTATCCCTTATTTCTTCCTCATCATCTCCATTATAATCGATTAGTAAAACAAACTTTGTAACGAAACTAAAATCTGTTTGTTTTAAAATTTAATAACGAAACAGAACCCAATTAGTGTGAGGTGATTGAGATTATAGAGAATGAGATAAAAAAATAAAAAAAAAAATAACAGTGTATGAACCCGTTATGAACTCAGATTTGATTTTTGAAAATTAGGTTGTTTTAGATAATGATTATTACATGAAATAGGTTGTAAATTTCTCCTAAAAACTTTCTGTAACATTAATTGCACTTAAAACATTCAAACGAATACGAATTTTACAAAGATCGAACTGTTTGACTTTTTAACTTGAAACTTTGAGTCAGAAATTTGAATTCAATATGAAAAATTGGAACTTGAAACTTTGCAGATAGTTTAAGTGAGAGATTTCCAACAAATCTGCATTTCTAGATTTTAAAAAATGTTACGAATTTGAGCTTTTGGAATTAAAGATGAAGAACAGGGGTCTGGACGGGTCTGTTTCTACTTCCCTTTGATTAATTAAAATTGATAAAGGTTGAAGTGATAATAGTTGATAGTGGAGATAAAGAATTGAATTAATTACGCGTAATGTGAGATCAAATACTTGTTTTATAGATGAATGAATTCCACAGATTATATTAACCAGAAAGAAAAAAAATATAATAAAAAAATGATAATGACTTCAAACTGATTCTTGGAGTGATCTGATAATTGAATTCGTGATTTGTACTGATGTTGTAAATCAAAAATAGTATGACAATTACATGAAACAGACTTTGATTCCCAATCTCTGTATATACGTTATATATATATATATATATATATATATATATATTAATAATAATTTTATTAATAATAAATAATAATAATATTACTGAAATATTATTAATAATAATAGCATATTAATACAGAATTTCAATAACTATCATAATATTAATATTTAGGATAATAATACTAAAAGTTATAATAATATATATAATGATATTATTAATATTAATATTATTAAATTGTGTTGTTTTTATAATAATAATAATAATGATAATATATAATACTATTAATGGTTCTTAATGATAATACTTATTAATAATACTTAGTAATATCAAGCTATATGTTTCAATTTTTATATCTATATATTATATATTATAATAATATTACCAATACAAATTATACTATTAATATCAATATTAGTAATAATAGTGTAAGTAATACCAATAATATTGTTATAACAAATTATGCTTGTCAAATCTCTTATATATATACTATATATTAAATTAATAATACTGATATCAATATTAATAAAGAAAGTAATATAATAACTTTAATTTAATAATATTACAAATATTAATCATATAATACTTATATAACATATTTGGATATTTATTTTCTATATATATATAATATCTATTACAACATACATATAATATTAATTGTGTATAGAATTCATATATATATCTATATATATGTTTATTTTAAATAACAACTTAATCATTTTGCATTTTACTTTAATTCAAATGATTAAATGGTGTTATATTAATTCAAATATATATATATATATATACAATTATATTTATATCTACATATATATATATATATATATATATATATATATATATATATATATATATATATATATATATATATATATATATATATATATATATATATACAGCAGTTGTTAACTATACTACTTACATTCACATGATATATGTATATGTTCACCAAAGAACAACCATTTTCATACAAATTCAGTTACATATTCTGATTTTGACATATCGGAACTTAAGTAAAGCTTTAGCAAGTGTTATCTTCCTAAAGATCACTACATTCATGAATTATATTCATTCATATTCTATGATGAATTATCACATC
Source organism: Rutidosis leptorrhynchoides (assembly GCF_046630445.1). Lineage (NCBI taxonomy): Eukaryota > Viridiplantae > Streptophyta > Magnoliopsida > Asterales > Asteraceae > Rutidosis > Rutidosis leptorrhynchoides. The sequence goes on along the minus strand of NC_092341.1, from coordinate 272,230,435 downwards.
AAACCACCGAACTTACCATTCCTTACTTTTGAAAATCACAACATTTCTTCGTCAACCGTTAGATCCATTGATGGATGCATCTTACGCTTAAACACTTCAAATTCAAAATTCTTGAAAACATCCTTTGAATCTTGACGATCGCAATCAGCGTTTAATCATCTAAAAATGAAATTTTTTGAAACCATCTCGGATTGATAACCGATGATTCAAATATGGCTGCATTAAATGCAGAGGAAACAGAAAAATTGTAGATGGTCTTAAGGGCCAACAGTTTGATAATAAAGAATGGTACGTTGGAAAAGCTCAAAAGAAAATTTTGAACTGAAAAATGGATTGAGCTAACCATGGAGGAGACCAAGGACAAACACAAGGGCCAAACCCTATATTCAAAGAATCCAGGTAATTCTGGATCCGGTGAAATCTTTAGAGAATATCTTGCTCCGAAGTCATGTTAAAAGCTTGCGGAAAATTTTTCTTCATCAACTTTCAAACTTAGAAATTCCAAAAAATCATCATAAATATCCTCTATATTTCGGAAGATATCTTCATAACGATTCATGTCCGCAATTAAGTATCTCTTTGTGATATCTTTATAAAGGAAACTGTTTTAGTTTCTATATTCTGTAAAATTCGAGTTTAAATTATAAATGCTTTGAAGAAGTGTTGGGAATTGAAGCATGAGTTAGTATAATATAATGACGTCAGGCCAACGTGATTATATTACAGTAAGTCATGCTAAGTTTTTAATGGAAGATGATGATTCATAGATTTTATAATCATCATTTGTCATGTTACACGACTCTTACATTCTATTTAACCTCTAAACATATCAAGAAAATATTTTTCTTGATGATTCGGTCTTTTCCGGATATTCTGGTAATATGACAAATCAAATCGTGCTATTACCTTTCCTTTCTACTTTATATATTATGATCATTTTAAACTTCATACCTATGAATTCTGGACCATTACTCGCTTGACTTGAAGTCGAGAAGAAGAAACAAAAGCATAAAGCTCCGACATATAAGGGAAAATATAAAGCCCGATAACGACTCCGAAATTACAAACCGTGTATATCAATGCGTATAGCAATATAAAGACACGGGATAATTAAAAACACTATAACCCCAAGAGCATAGTAGAAGTAAACAGATTCCTCTGGCGGTAAAAGAAAAAGAAGAATGACTGCATATATGGTCAATATAATAACCAGGATCAGAACTGGATTAAGCATTTTCTTAATCTTTTGGAAGTTTGAATTGAGGAAGAAAGTATAGAAGTGGTGAAGATAATGAAACGGAAGAAGCTAATTTATAGCAAAATTCCAAACACAACAATCGAGAAAATCTACCGCATTTAATCAAAGAAAATCTCAAATTCCTTAATTACCGGAGAATCAAATCTTATAGATTACGAAGATTTCCTTTAATTCCTTGAATTCCGGAAATCAATCGTGACTACGTCAAAAATTAAGGCAAACATTTAATTTTCTCATTTCACTCTTTTATGATTGCTTCGTTTATACTCTTCCTATAAACGAATCGTTTTATCCATATTATCCAATAGTGATAAAACTTTATTTTTCAACTTATATTCATCATTAAAATATTCTTGTTGTAAACAATGAAGATCTCTATCAAATTTCATGACTGTGATTTTCACGAACTCCTCTCTGTTTGTCTGCCCTAATATTGTGGCATAAAATGCTCAAGGTTTTAAATGAGCTCAATACTATTCATAACACATTTCATGTATCCAATTTACTGAAATGACTTGTATAACATCATCATTTTGAATGATCTTCGCATTAATGATAAAATGCACTTCGTTGAAGAACCTATAGAAATCATGGAAGGAGAGGTCAAACAAACGCGTAAAAGCAACATACCTATCATTAAAGTCTGTTGGAATTCGCGTAGAGGCCCTGAATATACCTGGGAACGCAAAGACCATATGAAACGGAAATATCCCCATCTCTTCTCAACTGCTGATGCATCCGAGAAGTCTACCTAAAACTTCGGGACGAAGTTTTTATTAACGGGGAGGTACTATAACAACCCTCACTTTTTGACTTCTGAAATTACTGAAATGACCCTAGGGTTTACTGTCTGACTATACGTATTAATTATTTAAGGGCTGTTATATACACAATCAATTTAACGTTGACCAAATAATAAATTTTTATTCGACACTCACTGGTAATTAAAATTTATGCATTTCATTAATATTATTTATAACTATTAATCTATAAGTAATAAATAAAAAGTGACATTTATATAAATAATAAAATAATTGGGAACTAAATAAAAATAAATACAAGTCATGAATTAGTAAAAAGAAAATAATACTTATCATGTAGTAAATGTAAATAATAATAATAATAATAATAATAATAATAATAGTAATAATAATGAGACTAAAGAATCTTAAACAATTACATCCTTATGTTGACTAAAAATAAAGTATAAACTAGTACATCCTTATGTTGACTAATTATAAACTAGTACCACCTTTTGTTGACTAAAAATTATAAAACAAAATAAAATCATTAATTAGAACATCCTTATGTTGACTAACACTCTAATACTTGCACTATATAAACACTCCTAGACTCCTAGTTTCTCATTCACAAATCACACCAAAATCCTCTCTCAAAAACAATCTCTCCCTCTCCCTCTCTTGTGGTATTCGGATCTTCAAGCTTGTTCTTCGTGTTCTTCAAGAATCTTCAAGGAGTTCTTCAAGATTTTCAAGGCTTTGATCTTCCATCTTCATCGTGTTCATCTTTTCTTTGTTAATTATCTTGAATCTTCAAAGGTATAACATAAACCCTAAACTATTTACATAAACTTTAATCTTTGTTAATTCATATTCATATTATAAACTTGTTATTCATAAGTATATACATAAACACACCTAGATTTATATATACATATATACATGTAAAAAAAAATATATTTTTATATATATATACATATATATACGAATTATATATACATATACATATTAAAACCTTAAACCCTAATACTACTTATACTAGTACTTAACATGTATACACTATTACTATTACTAGCACCTATAACCTACTACTTATATTGTAGCACAAAAACATTTTGGGATATGTATTAGAGATGTATAGATCTTCGAACTTTCTTGACGAATGGTTTCTACGAGATTCTAGGCAGAGGGTTTGGATTTCCGATTTAAAGGGTCCTATGGCTCAAGCCCCTAGATCTAAATTATCCATTCGAAGGGAAAGGGGTGATTGGAAGCTTATCTAATACAGCAAGTATCCTAAAATGGAAAACACTCATAAAAGTAGAAACTCTCTAGTCATAGAAACTTAGTAAAATAAGAAACTTTCTAAAAATGGAAACTTTATAAAAATAGTAACTTACTAGGAATAGAAACTTAGTAAAACAAACTATACTTAAACACATACTTAAACTTAAACATGGGCAAAACACTTAACTACTCTTAAATGTCAATAGGTTGACTTTCCTGCTCACTCGTTCAACTCTTTATTCCGAGGAATAACTCTCTCTCTACTTACTAAGGTGAATTCATAGCCCCACTCTTTATTGCTAGCAAACTTATTTAACTTTTTGGGGTGAGACACATGCTGCTTTTACTATTTACAATTTAGACACAAGTACCAACTGTTAAAACTATGCTATACCCGGCTATGTCCGACTAAGTCCCTACAGTGATATTTTTAAGTGCTGCGGCATGCTTATTTATTGGGGGTAGCCCTATCGGGAGTAACGTCCCCGATACATTTGACTAAGTCTTTGTATTACTTGATAATGAAATTAAACCGACAAGGACAGACACAACTTGTCATGGGGCAAACTTGAATGTTTAGTCTAAATATCACGCACTGGCATTACTTTTGGATCTGCGAGATCTACTTTTTGATCCTGCGGGAGATCAACTTTACAACTAAATCTTGTGGTCTAAAAACAACGATAACTACTTTTGTTAAACCTATGAACTTCACTCAACCTTTTTGGTTGACACTTTAGCATGTTTTGTCTCAGGTGATGTTTAATTCAAGCTTTCCTATCTACTGCTTATGTGATGCTACTTGGACATAGGATCAAGAGATTATCGCATTTATTACTACTGCATTTAAACAATTACATATTTCTTTTGTAACGACATTTCATTTTCCGCTGCGTACTCATTCCAGTTAATTTTATCATTTAGTATTGTTCTCATATTATAATATGTTGGTTTATTTGATATTAGTAACGTTTCTTCCAGACCCTATTGGGAGGACGTTACAGATTGGTATCAGAGCATAACCAGGCTGTTATAGAGAACCAGGATTGCATTTTTATGTGTGCCTTACTTGCTAGCTAGGGTGCCTTAGCAATCTAGGAAACTATAACCTTTCCTGCCTTAGACTTAAAGCATTTAGAATTGCCTTATAATCTTAACAATCATGCTTTATCAAACTTGACTTAAAGATTCTAATCAAAGTCTCTTTCCTAATGTAGGACTACAACTTTTCTTGACCATAGTGCCTTTAATTGTTGCCTTTAACTGTTAAATGCTACACTATACTTTAGAAACTTTACTTATCTTAGAATGCCGAGCTAATCTAAGAACTCTGCTCACTTTCCTGAGTACTATCCAATTACACCACCGCATCTAAATGCGACACAATGATTTCAGAAATTCTTGACATTCATAAGTCATCTATCATGGTTATGTGTATTACATATGTATTACATGAAATATTATCCATGATTTTGAAATTCTTATAATTGTTACTACTCACATTCAAACGTATATAACTCCCTGTTATATCACGTACCTATATGCCTTATGCCTTTATGCATCGGTTTGTGAATCGAAAAATGTCATTGGGTTATCACAGTATACGAATTGAAAGTCTTTAATCAAAAGATTATTAGATTACATACTTATCACTTTATGATCTCGACACGTCGTACTGCCACTATTAAAGTATAGACACATCATATCTTATTATATCTTATCGTATCTATCCCAATAGATTTTGTCTAACACTTTTCCTAAATTCCCTCCGTAAATTACGGAATTTTTTTTGCTATATACACGTATTCGAGGAGACGAATATATCATCCAGTATTCAACACTAATCTCATATCAAAAACCCTAATTCCAAACACATAATATGGATTCCTCGAACTCTTCGAGCTCCAATGGCAGCGTAACCGGAATGAACCAACTAATCAGCCATCATCTATTTTGGATGAATTGGGGATGGGTTCGTAGTAAACTTAATCAATGAAGACAAGAAGAAGGTGATCCCTTCCACCAACCGAATTCACCTCTTGGTGAAGAACCTGAAGCACTTACTGGCGAACCCGTTCGGAACACTATTTTCACCCTCATTTCCAGGATATCCAGTCACGAATATATAATATCTAAAATTTTAGATCTTATTCATCCACTTGTCCGAACCGCCAATCATCCCGGAATAATAGAAGAAGTCAACGAGCTTCGTGCTCGAGTAGTGGCTCTGGAGAATATGGTGCGAAACCTACGAACACCAGCAGCAGCACCAGCAGCATAACCAGTACCACCAGTACCATCGGCATCACCACCAACATCACCACCAACATCACCACCAACATCACCAGCTTCACCAACGACAACATCCGCATTCCACGCCTCAACATCACACTCAGTACCTCAAACATCAACATCATACACCCCATAGATACCAAGGAATATTAGTAATAATGAGTTAAGATGTATTGACTCATTCTTCCTGAAGAATTACATATGTATACTTTATATATATGGATTGGAACAATAATAAATCTTTTCGTACTAAGCTATTACGTGTGAATCTTAACTAGTATGTACTACATGGTTAATTCATATCATAATATGCTATGATGTACATCTTTTGTTAATAACTTAATCGTTAATCATTGCTTCAACACAATAAACTCCATTTCGTAATAAACCAAGTGTATTACTCAAATACATGATTAATTGTATACTTTAATTTTCGATGTACTCGAAACTTTCTAGAAAACATCATTAGTGCCTTATGAATTTCACAAAAATTCCACGAGCACCAACATCATATACCGAAGTATATCAATAATAATGAATGATGAAGTATTGATTCATAACTTCATTAGCAAAATATTTCACGACAATTATGAAATCTCAAAGGTTTTGGAGATTATTTATTCTCGTTTCAACAGCAAATCAAATGAGTTTAATATTATATTAACTCATTAAAACCATGATTACATCTGAAGAATACATATATGAACGTATATCTTCTCTTTTGTAATTGTGAAAAATATTTTAACGGGTAGATAAAACCCGAGAGATATTCATATCTCATATAAATATGTTACATTGTACATTCTTCCATTCTGATTCAGCAGTTGTTAACTATACTACTTACATTCACATGATATATGTATATGTTCACCAAAGAACAACCATTTTCATACAAACTCAGTTACATATTCTGATTTTGACATATCGGAACTTAAGTAAAGCTTTAGCAAGTGTTATCTTCCTAAAGATCATTACATTCATGAATTATATTCATTCGTATTCTATGATGAATTATCACATCAAACCACCGAACTTACCATTCCTTACTTTTGAAAATCACAACATTTCTTCGTCAACCGTTAGATCCATTGATGGATTCATCTTACGCTTAAACACTTCAAATTCAAAATTCTTGAAAACATCCTTTGAATCTTGACGATCGCAATCAGCGTTTAATCATCTAAAAATGAAATTTCTTGAAACCATCTCGGATTGATAACCGATGATTCAAATATGGCTGCATTGAATGCAGAGGAAACAGAAAAATTGTAGATGGTCTTAAGGGCCAACAGTTTGATAATAAAGAATGGTACGTTGGAAAAGCTCAAAAGAAAATTTTGAACTGAAAAACGGATTGAGCTAACCATGGAGGAGACCAAGGACAAACACAAGGGCCAAACCCTATATTCAAAGAATCCAGGTAATTCTGGATCCAGTGAAATCTTTAGAGAATATCTTGCTCCGAAGTCATGTTAAAAGCTTGCGGAAAATTTTTCTTCATCAACTTTCAAACTTAGAAATTCCAAAATATCATCATAAATATCCTCTATATTTCGGAAGATATCTTCATAACGATTCATGTCCGCAATTAAGTATCTCTTTGCGATATCTTTATAAAGGAAACTGTTTTAGTTTCTATATTCTGTAAAATTCGAGTTTAAATTATAAATGCTTTGAAGAAGTGTTGGGAATTGAAGCATGAGTTAGTATAATATAATGACGTCAGGCCAACGTGATTATATTACAGTAAGTCATGCTAAGTTTTTAATGGAAGATGATGATTCATAGATTTTATAATCATCATTTGTCATGTTACACGACTCTTACATTCTATTTAACCTCTAAACATATCAAGAAAATATTTTTCTTGATGATTCGGTCTTTTCCGGATATTCTGGTAATATGACAAATCAAATCGTGCTATTACCTTTCCTTTCTACTTTATATATTATGATCATTTTAAACTTCATACCTATAAATTCTGAACCATTACTCGCTTGACTTGAAGTCGAGAAGAAGAAGCAAAAGCATAAAGCTCCGACATATAAGGGAAAATATAAAGCCCGATAACGACTCCGAAATTACAAACCGTGTATATCAATGCGTATAGCAATATAAAGACACGGGATAATTAAAAACACTATAACCCCAAGAGCATAGTAGAAGTAAACAGATTCCTCTGGCGGTAAAAGAAAAAGAAGAATGACTGCATATATGGTCAATATAATAACCAGGATCAGAACTGGATTAAGTATTTTCTTAATCTTTTGGAAGTTTGAATTGAGGAAGAAAGTATTGAAGTGGTGAAGATAATGAAACAGAAGAAGCTAATTTATAGCAAAATTCCAAACACAACAATCGAGACAATCCACCGCATTTAATCAAAGAAAATCTCAAATTCCTTAATTACCGGAGAATCAAATCTTATAGATTACGAAGATTTCCTTTAATTCCTTGAATTCCGGAAATCAATCGTGACTACGTCAAAAGTTAAGGCGAACATTTAATTTTCTCATTTCACTCTTTTATGATTGCTTCGTTTATACTCTTCCTATAAACGAATCGTTTTATCCATTATCCAATAGTGATAAAACTTTATTTTTCAACTTATATTCATCAATAAAATATTCTTGTTGTAAACAATGAAGATCTCTATCAAATTTCATGACTGTGATTTTCACGAACTCCTCTCTGTTTGTCTGCCCTAATATTGTGGCATAAAATGCTCAAGGTTTTAAATGAGCTCAATACTATTCATAACACATTTCATGTATCCAATTTACTGAAATGACTTGTATAACATCATCATTTTGAATGATCTTCGCATTAATGATAAAATGCACTTCGTTGAAGAACCTATAGAAATCATGGAAGGAGAGGTCAAACAAACGCGTAAAAGCAACATACCTATCATTAAAGTCTGTTGGAATTCGCGTAGAGGCCCCGAATATACCTGGGAAGGCAAAGACCATATGAAACGGAAATATCCCCATCTCTTCTCAACTGCTGATGCATCCGAAAAGTCTACCTAAAACTTCGGGATGAAGTTTTTATTAACGGGGAGGTACTATAACAACCCTCACTTTTTGACTTCTGAAATTACTGAAATGACCCTAGGGTTTACTGTCTGACTATACATATTAATTATTTTAGGGTTGTTATATACACAATCAATTTAACGTTGACCAAATAATAAATTTTTATTCGACACTCACTGGTAATTAAAATTTATGCATTTCAGTAATATTATTTATAACTATTAATCTATAAGTAATAAATAAAAAGTGACATTTATATAAATAATAAAACAATTGGGAACTAAATAAAAATAAATACAAGTCATGAATTAGTAAAAAGAAAATAATACTTATCATGTAGTAAATGTAAATAATAATAATAATAATAATAATAATAATAATAATAATAATAATAATAATAATAATAATAATAATAATAATAGTAATAATAATGAGACTAAAGAATCTTAAACAATTACATCCTTATGTTGACTAAAAATAAAGTATAAACTAGTACATCTTTATGTTGACTAATTATAAACTAGTACCACCTTTTGTTGACTAAAAATTATAAAACAAAATAAAATCATTAATTAGAACATCCTTATGTTGACTAACACTCTAATACTTGCACTATATAAACACTCCTAGACTCCTAGTTTCTCATTCACAAATCACACCAAAATCCTCTCTCAAAAACAATCTCTCCCTCTCCCTCTCTTGTGGTATTCGGATCTTCAAGCTTGTTCTTCGTGTTCTTCAAGAATCTTCAAGGAGTTCTTCAAGATTTTCAAGGCTTTGATCTTCCATCTTCATCGTGTTCATCTTTTCTTTGTTAATTATCTTGAATCTTCAAAGGTATAACATAAACCCTAAACTATTTACATAAACTTTAATCTTTGTTAATTCATATTCATATTAAAAACTTGTTATTCATAAGTATATACATAAACACACCTAGATTTATATATACATATATACATGTAAAAAAAATATATTTTTATATATATATACATATATATACGAATTATATATACATATACATATTAAAACCTTAAACCCTAATACTACTTATACTAGTACTTAACATATATACACTATTACTATTACTAGCACCTATAACCTACTACTTATATTGTAGCACAAAAACATTTTGGGATATGTATTAGAGATGTATAGATCTTCGAACTTTCTTGACGAATGGTTTCTACGAGATTCTAGGCAGAGGGTTTGGATTTCCGATTTAAAGGGTCCTATGGCTCAAGCCCCTAGATCTAAATTATCCATTCGAAGGGAAAGGGGTGATTGGAAGCTTATCTAATACAGCAAGTATCCTAAAATAGAAAACACTCATAAAAGTAGAAACTCTCTAGTCATAGAAACTTAGTAAAATAAGTAACTTTCTAAAAATGGAAACTTTATAAAAATAGTAACTTACTAGGAATAGAAACTTAGTAAAACAAACTATACTTAAACACATACTTAAACTTAAACATGGGCAAAACACTTAACTACTCTTAAATGTCAATAGGTTGACTTTCCTGCTCACTCGTTCAACTCTTTATTCCGAGGAATAACTCTCTCTCTACTTACTAAGGTGAATTCATAGCCCCACTCTTTATTGCTACAAACTTATTTAACTTTTTGGAGTGAGACACATGCTGCTTTTACTATTTACAATTTAGACACAAGTACCAACTGTTAAAACTATGCTATACCCGGCTATGTCCGACTAAGTCCCTACAGTGATATTTTTAAGTGCTGCGGCATGCTTATTTATTGGGGGTAGCCCTATTGGGAGTAACGTCCCCGATACATTTGACTAAGTCTTTGTATTACTTGATAATGAAATTAAACCGACAAGGACAGACACAACTTGTCATGGGGCAAACTTGAATGTTTAGTCTAAATATCACGCACTGGCATAACTTTTGGATCTGCGAGATCTACTTTTTGATCCTGTGGGAGATCAACTTTACAACTAAATCTTGTGGTCTAAAAACAACGATAACTACTTTTGTTAAACCTATGAACTTCACTCAACCTTTTTGGTTGACACTTTAGCATGTTTTGTCTCAAGTGATGTTTAATTCAAGCTTTCCTATCTACTGCTTATGTGATGCTACTTGGACATAGGATCAAGAGATTATCGCATTTATTACTACTGCATTTAAATAATTACATATTTCTTTTGTAACGACATTTCATTTTCCGCTGCGTACTCATTCCAGTTAATTTTATCATTTAGTATTGTTCTCGTATTATAATATGTTGGTTTATTTGATATTAGTAACGTTTCTTCCAGACCTTATTGGGAGGACGTTACACTTACATACTTCGAATGTGAAGTTTCTGAAAAACACCCCAAACTGCGAAACTAGTTCTCCGAATTTTGGAAAAATGCTGATGAAGCAGCAAAAACTGTAAACGACTTTAACAGTTAAAAGTTTGATGATAAAGACTAGTGTGTTGGAAAAGCACAGAAAAAGAGAAAGTTTGGTACTGAAAAATGGATTGAGCAAATAATGAAGGAGGCTGTGGACAAAACACAAAGACTAAACCTGCCTTCAAAGAATACAAATGATTCAGTATCTGCTGAAATTCTTAGCAAATACCTTGCTCCTTACTTTAAAACCCTTGCAGACAATATTCTTCATCATCATCTTATCTTAAATATTCTAAGATATCATCGTATCTTCCATTTTAAATATCCTCCATATTTCTGAAGATATTTTCATAATTATTCTTATCTGAAACCATTCATCTCTTCGCGCTATCTGTGTTACATCATAAAAGAAAATATTTTAGTTTCAAAAATCTGAAAAATTCGAAAAATGGATGTTTTGAAGTAATGTTGGGAATTGAAGCATGAGTTAGTATAATATAATGACACTTGATCAACGTGATTATATTACAGTAAGTTATGCTGAGTTTCTAATGGAACGTGATAAAGGTTCACAGATCCCACCCTCATCATGAACCATGTTACTTAACTCTTTCATTCTATATAATATCTAAATATATCAAGAAAATATATTTCTTTTGATTCGGTCTTTTTCGAATATTCTGGTAATTTGACAAATAAAGATCGTGCCATTACAATTCCCTTCTTAGAACATTAACTATGTTCATTTCAAAATCCATACCTACGAATTCTGGACCATTATTCGCTTGACTTGAAGGCGGGAAAAGAGAACGAAAGCAAGAAGCTCCGAAATATAACAGAGAATATATAGCCCGATAACAACCCCGGAATTACAAACCGTGTATATCAATGCGTATAGCAATATAAAGACACGGGAGAATGAAAAACACTATAACCCCAAGGTAATAGTAGAAGAAAATAACTTCCTCTGGTGGCAGATGAAAAAGAAGAATGAAGGATACGATAGCCAGGAAAATATCAAGAATCAGAACTGGATTAAGCATTTTCACAATCTATTGGGATGTATGAAATAAGAAAGAAGATTATAGGAGTGGTGAAAATAAATGAAACGGAAGAGGTCAATTTATAGCGAAATATCAGACATAGCAATCGAGGCAGATTACGCATTTAATCAAAGAAAATCCTAATTTCCGCAAATTCCGAAGAATCAAATCTTATATAGATTATGAAGATTTTCTATTTCTTAAATTCCGGAAATCAATCGTTAATACATCAAAAGTTAAGATGAATCTCTATTCCCTCATTTCACTTTATTACGATAACCTCTTTCATACGCTTCGGGTAATTGGATTGTTTTATCCATATTATTCAACAGTGATAAAATTCTATTTATCAACTCATATTCGTCATGAAAACATTTTTATTGTTAGCCATGACGACCTCACTCAAATTTCGGGACGAAATTTCTTTAACGGGTAGGTACTGTGACGACCCGGAAATTTCTGACCAAATTTAAAATTTATCTTTAAATGATTTAATGTTTTCGACACGATAAGCAAAGTCTGTAATGTTGAGTCTCAAGTTTTGGAACTATATTCATGTAATCAATTATCCTTCGATTGTTCTCAACGATTCGCGAACAATTATATGTAAATAGATACATATACTATAACTTGAAAACGTAACAAAGTGTTAAGTAAATGATACTGTGCATTAAACTTATTGGTTTGATTATCTAGTTGATATATTTAACTACGAAGTTAAAAGATTATGCCAAACGATTGAATTAAAAGATATTTATTGAGTCCCTTAAGGATTATAATATTACGAGTCTCTGTTGTGAGGTCCACGTTGATTTGGGAAATCGTTCATTTTTAATGATATTCGAAATAAATGTTAAAGTGTTTGTTTAAATAACGTAATTTGAACACATACAATAATAAGGAATATTAACTGTTGGAATTAGATATATGAATAACTTGCGACGTGTATTTAAAACGTGTTTATGAATATTGAAAATATATATTAACTTGGTCATAAAACGATTTGATATATATATATATATATATATATATATATATATATATATATATATATATATATATATATATATATATATATATATATATCAACAAATAACGAGATGATGATTTATAGAAGTAAATGACCAAAACACTCAAATGTATAAGTTATATCTCGAGTGGTATAGTTTATGGATAATTTAAGACTATATTTTGACAAAGGTACGAGTCACGAAACGTAAAGTGCAAGTTTCCTAAGGGTACAAAAATGCGTTCGAGAAACTGGAACCGGGACATAAGTCGAGGGACAACATACGAGTCGTCGGAATGAAAATTACAAGTCAACTATGCACGTGAATTTAATATAATATATAATTAATTATTTAAATTATATATATTATATATATTATATTTAAATATGCCGACAAGCAAAACGTTAAACAAATGTGAGCTGGATCAGAGGTCCATGCGATCGCATGGCCTTGATGCCCAAAAACCATGCGATCGCATGGAGGGCTGGGACAAGTCAGGATCTATAAATTCAGTCGAATTGGTTTCATTTTGTTTGCACACATACATATTACACTCATATATATATTTATAATTATATTATTATTATTATAATAATTATTAAGATTAATATTATTATTAATAATCTTATTATTATTATTAGTAGTATTATACATAAAATACTACGACGAAATCATGAGCGTGTCACTTTCAAAATGGATTTTCAAGCGGGATAGAGCTAAGGAAAATATGGGTTATAGCTATGGAGGTTATGGGTAATGTACATGGGTATTATTGACAAGTCAAACATAGTGTTTATCATCTCTGTTGCGTCTACGTACTTCCCTGCAATATTGAATCACAATATTGATACGTGAGCATTCATATCTTATCTTTTATATATTAATTGTGTATCCATGTCTAGTGCTCGAGTATATATATTTATGCATGCTTGTATGCTAAATTTCATCGTTAAACAGTTTATAATGAATCACGAATTAAATACATATATTACTGCTAAAAGGTATATGATATACATGTTTTTGGAAAGCTGGCGAAAAATCAATAACTTTTCATTTAGAAATCGAGTAATTTCGATGAACGAATTAAAAAATATGGTCAACTGAATTATGATTAACGTTAATTGGAATTGCTTTTGAATCTGAAATTAATATTTAAACAACTTGTTTGTAAGATTGATAAATTGGATTGTTGAATATTACCAACCGAGTAAATGAATCCTTATATAAGACACGTCTCGTTTTGTTGAACTATAGTCAAAATTGACTTTTTGAAACGACTTTGGATAACTTTTGTATGTCGATCTCGAGCATTAGGATTATGATACACTATAACCAGACCTAGCTTGTTAGACATTTATTGACCAACATATGTTCTCTAGGTTGAGATCTACGGTTATTTGGTATTCCGAGTTTCGATGACATTTCGGTGAACGACTTTATGTGCTGTTAAGATGAGTTTCATATGCTCCCTTTTTAATTGCTTTTGCAATATATTTTTAGGCTGAGAATACATGTAATTTATTTTAAACTCAATGGACACAAGTACATACTAAATTCTACACCGAGTTTGAACTGAAAATCCCTTAGCTTTGGTAACTAGTAACTGTCGATTATAAGAACCGATGGGCACGAATAGAGGTATATGGATCCATAGGGCTTGACATCCCCGTCTGTTCCAGGTATAGAAACCCTAGCCTGAACTATAAAACAGATGTATGCTATTTGAGTTTAGTACACGTTGGTTTGCGTGTATTGTACATGTTGGTTGCATGTATGTTAAAACAGGGGTACTTATTATAACGTTAAAGCTTAGTTACCAGGGTGCTCAATCTTGTAAGAATATTTTGATAAACGTTTCTATAACGTTAAAGCTTAGTTACCAAGGTGCTCAATCTTGTAAGAATATTTTGATAAACGTTTCTAGATGAAACAACTGAAATCTTGTGATCCACCTTTATATACAGATTATACGATACATTAAAACTATGAACTCACCAACCTTTGTGTTGACACTTGTTAGCATGTTTATTCTCAGGTTACCTAGAAGTCTTCCGCTGTTTGCTTATATGTTAGATAAGCTATGTGCATGGAGTCTTACATGATATATTTTTCAAGGAAACGTTGCATTCACCAAATCATCACCATGTATCTTATTTTGACTGCATTGTCAACGGAAGTACTAATGTAAACTATTATATTACGGTGATTGTCTATATGTAGAAATCATCAGATGTCGAAAACCTTTGATATAAATATTCATTTTTGGTGTGCCTTTTCAAAAGAATGCAATATTTACAAAACGTATCATATAGAGGTCAAATACCTCGCAATGAAATCGATGAATGACGTATTCGTCCATATAGATTTGGAGCGATCGTCACACTATAAAATATTTTAAGACAATAAAAATTAAGTTCGTCGTACTTAAAATTTTTATTTTTTTATTACTTACTAATTAACTAATTTTGAAAAGAATATGTTCAATAATCATCTCCCTAAAAGCGTATGTTGTTCGTAAGTATTTCTGACGTTGTTATCATTGAATTTGTTACTTATTCTTAATGTAATGTACTTTTGGTTAGTAAGCCTGGTTATCCTCAAAGTGTTATTTTGTTGATTGTGTATGATTTAGCACTTCAGTTTGTAGGTATATACAAGTTATATACGCTTCATTATATTGTTCGTATTGACAGTGTGTTACACTTGGAGTTTGATTTGGTTTTACATTGTAATTGCATATTACTTAAATATGTTTACAAAGTTTTTAAAAAAAAATTTGCACACCAAGTGTTTGTGTTAATGTCTCACTAATATATTTTATTTTATTGATTACTTATGTTTACATCTTAACTTGATTGCACTTATGAAAATAATAGGCTATTTTAGCCTTAAGAACCAATGGATGTCAAGGTTAGATCCTCTAAGATTGTGGTGTACTTGAATGGAAAATTGAACATGTGCAATGCTATCGGTCCTTAATTTGACGTTGTTATCCAGTAAGTATTTCTGCTTTTCATATTTTATTTCATTACAAAATGGTTTTAGTATAGGTGATCATGTATCTTTGCTGTTTAATATGCCATTAGCCAAAATTAAATAGTTGAAAGTAAAAGTAGTTCTAGAGAGATGACTTGGTTTTGTTTATTTTTATTTTTTTGTGTATACTAGAAAATACACGTATACGATTGTTGGATGATTTTTAGACCTGATACAAAAAAATTGCACGTTTAGATGGTTAGTAAAAAAGGTCCATGTCTTTTATTATTGTTGTTTCTCTACAATAAGATTTTGAGCTTGGTTATTGCATGATTGTTGTGTTGTGGTAATCTTTACCCATTTACTTCTTAGTGGCTTGACTTGGGTTTTATTTTTCTTTAAGCTGGTCAATGGATTTTTTGCAAGTAATAAAGTAATCTATATTTTTTTGTTAACTATTAAGTTGTTTACGATATATACCATGACAACAAGTATGTTTGAAGTAATATAGTATCAGGTTTCAATCCGAATGCATAATGATAAGTTACAATTATTTTTTTTATGATTCGGTTCTTATTTGAAATGTAACTAAATGTCCATGTGTTGATTGAGATTATGAATTTCTTTTATTGATAGATGAAGCTCAAATTCAGGGTTTCCCGTATGGGGTTTCAGTCGTTTGAGTCCTTTGATTGACCCTTTTTTAGAATCTTGTCACTTCTGGAGCTGCTTAAAATATTACAACTACCCCACCTATTCAAAATGGTAATTCTTTATTTACTTATATTGGCATTTGTAATTCATGTTGTTGTTTTATGAATGTCATATAATGTTTTCGTCATTTATCATGGATCAACTGTGTTGTCTCTTTTTGTTTGTTAAATGTTCTTTCATGTGGCAGTAACAAGTTAATCTGCTGTTCATTTACATTCGACTGCTATTACATTTCCGCATTTGCACAACGTGTTAGAGGTGTGGCTACAAATTAAACGTTGAAGGTACAACATATTTATGGTTACAATGTTCACTTCTATTCTTTTTTTATGGCTTACTGTTGTATTAATTAGTGTGTAAACTTCAAGAGATTTCAATTGTATCTTTTTCTTTCAATTTATAAAAAGTTTAAGCTTCTTTTTTTTTTTTTTTTTTTTTTAAATTTCTACATGGGAATCATAAGAAAGTTTGCAAATTTTGCAAATAGTAATTTGGGTAGTAGAAATATATAAGTTTGCTTTTGATTGTGGTGTCATTGCCAATTTTTTAAACCCATTTCAGACATACCAGGTGATTTCTTTTACTCAATTTCAATTTTAACATGTCAAAATATTTACTATCGGGCACGAACCAAGAGACTGGGTTGAGTTGGAGTAGACTACTTTTGTCTAAATTTCTTTCTATCTTGGTATTAACAATAAGCGTGTTAAATATAACTAGATAAGTTATTATTTCAGAGATGATAGCAAAACTTTCCGACCCGTTTGTCGGTATTTACATATTAGGGTGCGTTTGATCAAACTGAATGATTCCGCACTGAATGATTCAGTGTTCTGAACTGTTCAAAGGCTCTGAATCAGTATGGTTCTGAATGAAATTTATCGTTTGATATGTATTCTGAATCAATACTCTGAATGATATGAAATTACCATTTTAACCTTAATTTATGTTCTGAATGATTAAAATTTGTTTGATTTGTTCTTATACGAATTACAGTATATTTTAGATATTCTTTGGAAACACATAACGTTACACAAACTACTGTATATATAAATAATAAATATATTTATATTTATATAAAACTAAACAATATCTAAATATTTATATAAATTCAATAAAGAGTGATTTTGCAATTCCATTCTTTGTGGATCGTTTATCATCCAATCCAATACCAACATATAATTAGCACAAACAGAATTTTATCCTTCGGAATCGATCCATTACCTGTGTGAAAAATTGTTTATCAACATTTCCAAATATTAGTCAACATTTCATTCAAAACTATGTCAACAATAGATCACATATCATACATATTTATATTTGGCAGAGTTAATACAATATATTAATGATTAATATATTGATATAATGAACTCATAAAAATTTCCAAAAAAGCTAAAACCTTTTTTTCAATGAAAATCGTTGAAATCATATACAAATTGGACCAAATCAGTTGAAAAATTGTCTTTGGTGGGTTAGAAGGCTAGATCTAAAGCCAACAAAAAATCAAAGGATGCTAATAATCAAATTAAGAAAAAAAATCAACAAGTTTATATGTACAGTGCGTCTATGTTAGCGGAAGAATATAAAGTAAAAATTAAGGCATTAAAGTTAAAGATATAGATGATGAAAGAAGATTTACTTGCTAAGAAAATTAATTGGGAGAACTTGAATTTCTTGTGAATCAAAGAGAGAGAAATGGGAACACAAAATGAGAAATAAAAGGGTGGAAGGGGAAATATGTGCAACTGGATGATGCAGAGAGACTTTCAAAAGGGGAATGGTTCAGAGTTTATTATTTTCTCGTTGAGTAGTAACCTTCTTTCAGAGGTGCAAATCAAACACACTGAATGCGAACCGATTCAGCATTCAGTTCTGAATGGTTCCATTCAGCACCAAACAAACACACCCTTAGTTCATTGAATTGTCATTTTTTTATTTTCCATTTGATAGTTTTCATTGTTGTCCATGACTTCTTTGCTTAATCATTTTATTCTCATCGACACTGACAATGAGTGCGTTTTCCTGGAACACAAATTTCATATTGCAGATTTATTTGTATTTCACAACTTTTGAGTTTATTATTGTATCATGTATAATGCCATATTTTCTAACTCCATTTTTGACTATTTTAGTTTTTAAGTACTATCAATAACTCATTGTTGTTAACTAAGGCTATTGATTCATAGCGTTTGTGAAACTCATTTTTACCATTTCTTTAGTTTTAATACATATACTACTAACGTGTTTCGTCATTAAACTGGTATCAATAACAGACAATACTGTATAAATATTAACGATTACGAAAACTATTTTTAGAGCTGCCGTGCAACGCACGGGCTCTTAAAATCTAGTGAATATATAAATAATATAATTTGACTGTTCGAGCTACATAACTATCTTGTAATTTTTATATGATTTTATTCTATTTTAAAAATACTTAACTTTTCATATAGGCCCTGCATTAAATGGTTGAGAATTGAATTGGTTATGAGATTTGTAAGTTACATATGTTCTGCTGAAAAACTATGACCTACGTGAATAATTAATTCGTTTTAAAAATAATGGTATTGAATTAGGGAATGAAAATTTTTGTGTTTAAAGGAGACTTGAAAACATAATTTTTCCAAGTAGTTTCGAATCATTTTGCAATGTGATGATTTAGTTATGATTTTTCTAAACACTTGTTGCGATTGGGAGTCTAAATATGGAAACTAATATTGTTTGAATTTTTTGAAAATATTGGCAACTTGTATTTGTCAAATGAATTTTCTGAGTCCATTTCATATGTCTTGGGAGTCTTTCTGAAAAAGATATAATCTTGTATAATTTATGATTTATACGAATTTTTCTTTGTCGAAAGGTCAAGTTGTGACCAAAGCTGATTGTTTAATTTAAACATAGTGAATTAGAGGGTGTAAGTAACTAGAGAAAGGAAGGAGAGAGGAGGGGGGAGAGGGGGGGGGGGGGTTTTTAATAGTTACTTAATACAATTTTTAAATATATTTTCGATAATCAACAAGATTTGAATAATCCTTGATATTGCTCCAAACGAACATATATTTAGTCGCAATATCGATCCATTATGTAATATTTTTAGTTGTAATTTCCTTATTTTTAAGTTGTAATCATTTAAATAAATAAATGTGAAAACGAAGCACGAAGATTAAAGAATTGAAGAAAAATTACCACTAAAGCTTGAAAAGTGCCACTAAAGCCATAGTGCACTCAAAAGTGCCACTAAAAGTGAGTTAAAGACTTGCGCAGATTTTGGAAGTTAAGGAAAATATTTTTTTTGTTCAAATTACAAGTTGCGAAACATAAAGTACAAGATATTAAAGCGTACGAAAAGACGTTTGAAAATTCGGAACCGAGACATAAACCGAGCATCAACGCGCGAGTCAACGGACCTAAAATTACGAGTCAACTATAAAAACCCTCACATTTCCGTTCTGAAATGACCAAAATGCCCTTGGGATTTTTTTTTCATCCGTTCCTCTGTGTAATCGATTTAGGGTTGTTATCCGTTACGACAAATGAACTAAAAATTTATGCTTTTATTAAATGATCGTATGTATTGTTAAAACCTTAATATTATATAAAACCCTAAACCTAACCCTACCTATTAAATGCTAAACCCTAATCCCATTTAATATTGAATATTAAACCCTAACCCTAATACTAAATAAATAATATAAACAATATGTCATAAACTAAAGTGTGACTGATAATGCTAAAAAAGAACATATATTTCATAGCATTATCCCTCAAGAAAGACAAGCTTTTAGTTGCAACTGTTCTATTTACAAGTGATATTCGTTTAAATAATAAAAGGTGAAGACAAAAGACAGATTCGACAAATTGAAGACGCAAACGACCAAAAAGCTCAAAAGTACAAAATACAATCAAAGAGGTTCCAATTATTGATAAGAAACGTCTCAAAATTACAAGAGTACAAGATTCAAAACGCAAAATACAAGATATTAAATTATTCGCAAGGACGTTCGAAAATCCGGAACCGGGACCAGAGTCAACTCTCAACGCTCGACACAACGGACTAAAAATTACAAGTCAACTATGTACATAAATATAATATAATATTTAAATAATTCTTATAATTATTTATATATTATATTTATTTAATTAAAACGTCGACAAACAAGAAAACAAGAATTTTGAGCTGTCACCTACCACCATGCGATCGCATGGCCTGGAGGCACAAAAGCCATGCGATCGCATGGCCAACTTTTTCAGTTCACAAGGCCTATAAAACACGAGCTCTGGTGTACCATATATCCATATCTTTCTCTCTATCTAGTAAACATATATATATATATATATATATATATATATATATATATATATATATATATATATATATATATATATATATATATATATATATTTAATTTTAATTTCAATTTTAATTTTAATTCTAATAATAAGGGTATGTTAGCGAATGTTGTAAGGGTGTAAGTCGAAATTCTGTCCGTATAACTCTACGCTATTTTTAATCATTGTAAGTTATGTTCAACCTTTTTAATTTAATGTCTCGTAGCTAAGTTATTATTATGCTTATTTAATCCGAAGTAATCATGATGTTGGGCTAAAAATATTAAAATTGAGTAATTGGCCTTTGTACTATAATTGGGGTTTGGACAAAAGAACGACACTTGTGGAAATTAGACTATGGGCTATTAATGGGCTTTATATTTGTTTAACTAAATGATAATTTGTTAATTTTAATATAAAGATTTACAATTGGACGTCCCTATAAATAACCATATACACTCGATCGGACACGATGGGCGGGGTATTTATATGTACTAATAATCGTTCATTAAACCGGACACGGGAATGGATTAATAGTCACTAGAATTATTAAAACAAGGGTGAAATTATGTACAAGGACACTTGGCATAATTGATAACAAAGTATTAAAACCTTGGGTTACACGCAGTCGATAACCTGGTGTAATTATTAAACAAAGTATTAAAATCTTGTTACAGTTTAAGTCCCCAATTAGTTGGAATATTTAACTTCGGGTATAAGGATAATTTGACGAGGATACTCGCACTTTATATTTATGACTGATGGACTGTTATGGACAAAAACCAGACGGACATATTAAATAATCCAGAACAAAGGACAATTAACCCATGGGCATAAAACTAAAATCAACACGTCAAACATCATGATTACGGAAGTTTAAATAAGCATAATTCTTTTATTTCATATTTAATTTCCTTTATTTTATATTTAATTGCACTTCTAATTATCGCACTTTAATTTATTGTTATTGTATTTAATTACACTTTTAATTATCGTACTTTTTAATTATTGTATTTTATTTCATCGCACTTTTATTTATCGCAATTTCATTATTGTTAATTACTTTACACTTTAAATTAAGTTATATTTATTTTTATTATTTTACATTAGGTTTTAACTGCGACTAAAGTTTTAAAATCGACAAACCGGTCATTAAACGGTAAAAACCCCCTTTATAATAATAATATTACTTATATATATATTTGTATTTTTATAAAATAAAACTAATATAGCGTTAAGCTTTGATTAAAAGATTCCCTGTGGAACGAACCGGACTTACTAAAAACTACACTACTGTACGATTAGGTACACTGCCTATAAGTGTTGTAGCAAGGTTTAAGTATATCCATTCTATAAATAAATAAATATCTTGTGTAAAATTGTATCATATTTAATAGTTTTTCCTGTAAAAATATAAGCTATTTTATATACACCTCGCATAACATCAAGTATTTTTGGCGCCGCTGCCGGGGATCAATTTCTTGCTTAAACGCCGGAAGCGCAACGCTAATATAAAAAAAAAGCTATTATTTAAGTTTACTTTTAAAAAAAAATACGCTTTTGTAAAAATACGTTTTAAATATTCGAAAATATAAAAAGAAAAATATAAATATAAATATTTTTAAGAGTTTGTAAGTTATATAAAAATATTCTTTATCTTTATTTTATAAAAATATAAGTTTTATTTAATTTATATAAATATATTACATATTTTTTTATTAAAACAGCAAAACAGAAAGAAAAAAAAACACTCGAGTCCAAGTACTGTAGCAGCCCAGTGTCTGGCCCAAAACCCTAGCCCATGCGATCGCATAGCCGGGTAACTTAGAACTCATGCGACCGCATGAGCTCTGCAGACACGCCAGAATTGACTGAAATCAGCATTTATTACGGATAATAATTATTATTATTTAACTTAAAACCCTAATTAGGGTTGTATTTTTTTATTATTTAGTTTTAGTTTTTATATTTAATTTGTATTATTTAGTTTAATTAGTTTAATTAGTTTATAAAATTAATAGTTTTATAAAATAAATAATATAAAAATAATATTTTTATAAAAATTGTAATTTTTTTACAACTTTTAATATATTTTTATATTTTGTATCTTTTTAATTGTTTTATCATAATTTTTGTATTTTTCGCTCGTGTTTAGTTTTAAGATATAATTTTTGCCATAGTTATTTTTATATCTAGAATTTTAGGCTTTGCCGTAAAATCCCTTAAGTGCTTTTTCTTTAGACTAAGATTTAGGTGCTTTAGAATTTTGCGACGCCTTTTTAAGTTTTAGTTTCTTTTTAAGTTATTGCCATTTGGGATATAGTTTTACTTGTAAGCTTTAATATTTTTAGACGCAACTTTTAGTTTTTAGTTCTTTTTTAAGTTTCAACGCGCTACTTTCTTATTTTTATTTTTCGACGCCTTTTACCTATGTATCAATTATCACTCCAATTAGTAATCTCAATTTGCAATTTTAATTTTAAGTTAGTGATAGTAATAAGGTTGGGTTAGTCGAGTGTTTTTAAAATTTTATAAGTCGCTCTTTTTCTTTTCTTTTTCGCCCTTTTTCGACGCGCTTTCTTTTTCTTTCTTATTTCTCGACATTCTAGTTTTAGGACATAGATTTTTATTCTTCTTCTTATCTATATTTCTTAAATTACGAAAATTTATTTTAAGTGGTTAAATTGATAGACATCAAAATTTTCTGGTTCGTAGTAATAGTTGGATTTGTACGTGGACCGGGTTATTGAAGCTAAACAGTACTCAATTATATTGAGACCAAACGAATCCTGCCCTTCTGCTGCATCTTTTGGCTATTCGAAACGTGGGCAAAATCAGAAAAGTCTATTAATTGGATAACTTATATAATTTTTCTTTCCTTTTAAAAACTAATAGGATATTCAGTGAATGCACCGAGCAAGACGTTCACCACCTTGTGTACGTTCACCACCTGTAACCATATCAAGACATCTAGCAAATATTGTCGCCGTGGATTTTTCTTTAGAATCGTCATCCAGTCAACCAATGAAAGGACCCGTCCTAATCCATTCGGACGAAGTCCATAACGATTATAAACGATTCACAACAGTTGATTACATCGCGAGGTACTTGACCTCTATATGATACATTTTACAAATATTGCATTCGTTTTTGAAAAGACAATCTTTCATTACATCGAAAGTTGACGGCATGCATACCATTTCATAATATGTCTAACTATAATTGACTTAATGATAATCTTCATGAACTCAATGACTCGAATGCAACGTCTTTTGAAATATGCCATGAATGACTCCAAGTAATATTCCTAAAATGAGCAAATGCACAGCGGAAGATTTCTTTCATACCTGAGAATAAACATGCTTTAAAGTGTCAACCAAAATGTTGGTGAGTTCATTAGTTTAACATAAATAATCATTTCCATCATTTTAATAGACCACAAGATTTTCATATTTCCATTTCTCATAAACATACGTCCCATGCATAGAGACAAAAATATCATTCATATGGATTGAACACCTGGTAACCGACATTCACAATATGCATATAAGAATATCCCCATCATTCCGGGATCCTCCTTCGGACATGATATAATTTTCGAAGTACTAAAGCATCCGGTACTTTGGATGGGGCTTGTTGGACCCGATAGATCTATCTTTAGGATTCGCGTCAATTAGGGTGTCTGTTCCCTAATTCTTAGATTACCAGACTTAATAAAAAGGGGCATATTCGATTTCGATCATTCAACCATATAATGTAGTTTCAATTACTTGTGTCTATTTCGTAAAATAGTTATAAAAACATTTCATGTAATCGCAGTTCAAAATGTATTTCAAAAGCATTTAATAAAGCAGTTGTAAAAGTAGCGCATGTATTCTCAGTCCCAAAAACGTTAAGAGTAAAAGGGAATCAAATGAACTCGCCTAATGTATTTTTGTAGTAAAAATACATAGAACGACATTGAACAAGTATAGGGTTGGCCTTGGATTCACGAACCTATATCATTTGTGTATATATATTAATACACATAATCGTAATCGAATAAGTTTATATATATAACCTATTAATGATATTATTTTTATATTAATAATAATACTTGTAAAAATATTAATTTTAGTATTAACGATAGCTATAATACTGATTTTTAGTAATTTACATAATAATAATACTCGTGATAATATAAATAATGATACTTATGTTAATATTAACAGTTCTATTATTTATAAAAAGATGCTAATAATAATAATGTTTACGAAAATGATAATAATTTGTATTATAAACCTATCCATGATAATAATATTATAGTTTTGAATTTAATAATAATATCATAATTAATACTTATAATAATAAGAATAGATATAATACTTATATTTATAATGTTAACAACAATTATGATACTTATAGTAATAATTATAATACTAATTATAATACTAATTCTAACAATAATAATAATCATAATAAAAAGAGATATATGTTTATACCCTTAAAATCTCCTCTAAAAATAATTGCCCATGACGGGGATCGAACCCGCGACCTCTCATTAACACAACATCACATAACCACCCATCCATTTGCGTTTTTCTGAATATATTTAAAACTGAACTAATTTAACCCTTTTCTTCACGGTTTTGTTACTAACACCATTATTATCATACTATCATCATCATCTACTCTTTATCTTCTTCGATCCCGGTAAAAAAAAAATAAGCTGTCGTTGTTGCCATGGAACAAAAGAATTTGGCCCAACCTCTCATAACATCATCGGCCCAACATAAAACAATACATGGACTAAAATAATTCGGCCCAAGTTGTTAAGTCCTAGAAAATTCATATGGCCCAACAATCACGATCCATTGCTATTGTGTTTATATCAGGAAACATATACCGTAAATATCTACTCACTTTAACATCAACTTTAACAAGTGGGGGGTTTTTTTTTTTATCTTGTAATTGTCGGCCAACATAAAGTCGTGGAATAGATAGCTAGTTCGATCAGAAACAGGAACAAAGAGAAGCAATCACAATAGTAAAGGTTTGAAATAGAAAACGTACATACTTATAGTATTTTGGAGTAGAAGTTGTAAATAGTGATATTAATGGTGCTTCGTGGTGGTTTAAATGGTAACCTTGGTGACAGAAATATAAATTTTTTTATGGACTTTCAATGGTGGTGATCTTCGAAGGTTTAGGGATGATAGTGGATTAACGTGGTTGTTTGTAGAAGGTGATGATTGTAACCGGTGGTGGTTCACGAAAAAGAAAGACCAAGAAAGGTGGTGACGATTCATGATGGATTATGATGTTATAGTGGTGGTTGTACGGCCAGGATATAACAGCAAGCAACAACAACAAAAAGTGGGTTTGATGTGGTGAAGGTTCACGTTTAAACTTAAGAGAGAGAGAGGAGAAAGAGATGGTGAAGAAGAAAGTGTTGGTCGAAGGTAACGGTGATGTTCTTGGTGGTAAACGTTGGAGGTGAAAATGGTAGTTGTTTGGCTAGGTTACAATAATCGAAAGCAATGATACCATAGTACCCACGTTGCCGGAATAGGAAGAAGGATAATTGGCAGGTAAGGATGGTGATGATATTGTGAAGGTGACGATTGACTGTAGCAGAAGAAACGAAGCATTAGCATTTCAAGTTAACGGATGTGCTTGTGAAGATTTGTAGGCTGTTTTTAAACAGAAAATAAAAACAAATAGTAACAACCATAAAGTTTCTAATGGTGGTGTTTGATGGTGTACACTTTCTTACAACAACAAGCAGAAACAATAACAAAAATGGCCGCTAAAATGATCGATATACATGAGGTGTACAGTTTGGTTTAATGATGGTTGATGGAGAGTGAGTTTGTTTGGGAAGAAAAAAAATAAGAACAGAAGTAGAAAATAGATAGATGGGTTGATGGTGGTTGTTACTTGATGGAAACACAAAGAATAAAAGTGATGGTGTGTGTTTGTTTTGATAACCACAAATAGAAACAGGAAATGAGATAGATAGATGTTTGCATTCGGAGTATGTACATATAATAAATATTAATTAGGCTAGTGGGTTTTCTTTTTGAGATAGTATCTCAATGATATGAGGTGATATTGTGGCAGACATAAACAAAAATAAAAAGAAGACATAACCCCATGATTTAAAATAAGGAACGCTACCATCTTATAATTTTCTTACCGACGGTTTCATCCGTACAAATATTTTGTTCTCCATTATTAATTAGTGATGCTAACATCTAAACAGAAAAATCTCAAATTTGTAAATTAAATTTCTATATTTATGTTGATCATTATTCTTAGTAAACCTGGTCACAAAAAGTCTATTTGTTACTTGTTTTCAGTCCCAAGTCATATGTACGGAGTATTAAAATCCAACTCATCAAAGTAAAATATTTTTCATAATTCTAAATTTTATATAACTTAATTATGGATCAACGTTTATCTTTATCTCATCATGAATTCATGTTTAGACTTGTTTAATATCAACCATAAAAATTGACCTGTCATTCGAGCTCGATCCCAACTCAAAAATAGATATTTTTAAAATTAATCAAATAGATTCTAAATATATTTTTAATGAAGAAAAAATTGATTTAACTTATTTTCAGATCACCGTTTATTTTTAAAATCACTTAAGTTCAAATTAAAGTTCTCTAAATAATAATCGAAACGTCCAACAAATATTACAATCATTTAATATTTATTTTAATATATTTTATTTATATATAGTTATGTTTTGAAATAATAATTATTATAATATCATATTTTATTTTATTTTGCATATTAAATTCTAGTAATTGAATCACATAACATTTCAAATTAATATATATGTATATATTTAAATATGTACATATCTATTTACAAATAGTGGTTCGTGAATCGTCGAGCATAGTCAAAGGGTAATTGATTACATGAATATATTTCCAAAAGTTTTGAGACTCAATATTACGGATTTTTTGCTTATCGTGTAGGAACCATATAAAGATTAAAGTTTAAATTTGATCGGAAATTTCCGGGTTACTACAGTACCTACCCGTTAAAGAAATTTCGTCCCCGAAATTTGATAGAGGTCGTCGGGGATAACAATAAGAATGTTTTCATGAAAAATATGAGTTGATAAATAGGGTTTTATCATCAGTGAGTAATATGAATAAAACCATTTAATTTTGTGAGGAGTACAAGTGAAGCTATCATCAAAGAGTGAAATGAGTAGGTATGGATTCGTCATATCTTTTGACATAGATAGGATTGATTTCCCAAGTTCAAGAAATTTGGAGAAAATCTTCGTAATAAGATTTGATTCTTCGGTAATCAAGGAAATTAGGATCCGCTTTAAATGCGATCATCTGTTTTGATTGCTCTGTCGGATATTTTTCTATAAATCCACCCCCGTCGTTTCCTTATAACTCACACCTTCTATTCTTTCTCCCTCAACTCATACTTTAAAGTATTCATCAATATGCTCCATCCAATACTGATTCTTGATATATCCCTTACTTTCATATCTGTCATTCTTCTCTTCTATTTACCGCCGAAAGAATCTATTCACTTCTATTATTACCTCGGGGTTATAGTGCCTTTAATTTTCCCGTGCCTTTACGTGGGAATACATATTGATATGCACGGTTTGTAATTTATGTGTTGTTGTCGAGCTTTATATTTTCTTTTATATTCAAGGGTTCCATACTTCTGTCTCTCCTTCCCGACTTTAAGCCAAGCGAATTATGGTCCGGAATTCGTAGGTATGGATTTTGGATGAACATAGTTAATGTTCTGAGAAGAAACTCGAAATGGCACGATCTTGATTTTGCAAATTACCAGAATATTCGAAAAGATAGAACTATCAATAAGATATGTTCTTAATATGTTTAGAGATTGAGTAGAATGTAAGAGTCGCGTAAATGGCACATGATGATGGTATGATCTGTGAATCATCACGTTCCATTAGAAACTCAGCATGAATTACTGTAATATAATCACGTTGATCAAGTGTCATTATATTATACTAACTCATGCATCAGTTTCCAACGCTACTTCAAAAACATTCATATTTTAAATTCGAAGGTTCACAGAATATAGAAACTAAAATAGTTTCCTTTTATGAGATAACACAAATAGCGCAGAGAGATAATTAATATCGAATGAGAATATTTATAAAGATATCTTCAGAAATATTGAGGATATTTATAATGAAAGAGACGATGATATCTTGGAATTTCTAATATCGAAGGATGATAGAGAAGATTTATCCGTAAGGGTTTAGATTCAGAAGTAAGGCGTTCGCTAATGATTTCATCAGATACAGAATCATCAGGATTCTTTATGTACAAGTCTAGTCCTTGTGATTTGTTCAGAGTCTCCTTCATGATTAGCTAAATCTATTTTCCAGTTCCAACTTTTCTGAGCTTTTTCAACATACTATTCTTTATCAACAACTTCCGATGATTAAGTTCATTTACGGTTGTCTACGGTTTCTGTTGCTTCATTCAGCTTTTTCAATATTCAGAGTATTGATTTGTAGACTGAGTGCTTTTCAGAATTTTAGATGAAAGATCATAATTCTAAGAGATGAATGTTATACATATAACTGTTGATGTAGATATGCTGTGAGTTTTCAAAGTACTGATTGCTGATTCCCGGTAATTGGTATGTCGGTTCTCGTTACAAGATGCGGATAAGTACATGATGAGACTTCAATAGATAAATACAGTGATTTGTCGGAGAGATTTAAACCAAGGAGCAACGAGGTTGCTGGTACGTCTGCTGGTAATATGATGGAATATAAAAGGTTTCCCGGTAACAATAAAAGAGCACGCATATATATCAAGGTTATAATAAGGTTGTTTAGAATGAAAAGTCAAAGTTGACTTATTGGAGTTGTGACAACATTGACTAATTTGAAAAGAATTGAAATGTTATTTTTTGGTAATAACAACGCCAAAGGAGCTAGCACTGATATGTATTAAACGTTTACTCAATTTCTGAGTGTTTTCAGGTACATAACTTTATGCATCAATCTTTTCTTCTGTAGATGAAGTGCGGTTGGTTTATTCTCTCGATTGAGGTGTTTTCAAGAATCATGAAAGGTTTGAACGCAGATTGTAATCGTCAAGATATAAATGAGGTTTAAAAATGAAATCAAGTGGCAAACTGGAAGTATTGTTTAGTTTTATATATTTATAATCAATATTTTAATTCATTTTAATTGTTCACTGTTGGTAGTCCTCAGTTGATTAGTCCACAGTTAGCTAGGAACAGTTAGCTAGGATTTTGTTAGCGTGGATTATTAACAAAATTTCTCATAGTTAATTTGTTTGTTTCTAACAAATTTTATTCCGTCAAATATTTTCTTCATTATGCCACTTGTTGGATTCT
Organism: Rutidosis leptorrhynchoides; assembly: GCF_046630445.1. Lineage (NCBI taxonomy): Eukaryota > Viridiplantae > Streptophyta > Magnoliopsida > Asterales > Asteraceae > Rutidosis > Rutidosis leptorrhynchoides. The sequence continues at coordinate 272,200,008 of NC_092341.1, read as the reverse complement.
GATAGGTCAAAATCCAAATATGAAATTTGAATGGAAATGGTTATTCTGTTTTGAACGGATTCGTATATCTGTGGTTGTATGTAGGATAGTAAATGGATATTGAATCGGATTTGAAGAATGTACAGTGTAACTTATTAACGTGAAATCTTAAATATTCCTCGGGTATTACCTACCCGTTAAAATATTTTCATCATTAACAGTTTGTACGAAAGGATTTTTAATTACAATCTTTATGAAAACATATATACATATATATTTTCTTCGGATGTAATCATGGATTTAATGAGCTAATATGATATTAATCTCATTTGCTTTTCGGTTTGAGCTAGAATAAGTAATCTCTAAAACTATTAGGATCCACATATTCTTCGCAGAATATTAATGAAGTTATGGATCAATACTCCATCGTTCATTACTGTTGGTACTCCCTGGTATCTATGGTGCGTATGATGTTGATGTTCGTGGAACAGATTGTGAGATTGAGGCTTGAGATGCAGATGTTGTTGTTGGTGGTACTGTTGTTGCCGATGCTGTTGCTGAAGCTGGTAGGTTTTGCACCACGTTTTCCAAATTGATTATTCGAGCGCGAAGCTCGTTGACTTCTTCCATTATTCCGAGATGACTGTCGGTCGGAACGAGCGAATGAATAAGGTTTAGAATCTGAGTTATGATATAGTCGTGGTGAGATATTTGGGAGATGAGGGTGAAATGGTGTTACGAACAGGTTCGCCGGTAAGTGCTTCAGGATATTCACCAAAAGATGAATTCGGTTAGTGGATGGGATCGCCTTCTGCGCGCCTCCATTGATTAAGTCGACTATGAATCCATCAGATGAATTGGGGATGGATGATTGGTTGATTCATTCTGGTGTCGTTGCATCCGGTGCTTAGATGACTATCCATTCTGAATAACTATCGGGATAACTATCGGAATAGCTGTCGGAATCCGAGGGACTCGATCTAGTTGAGAGATTCATCTTGTACAATTAGATGAAGGATTTTCGATAAGAAATAGATTATAGGATGTAGATTAGTACCCTGCAATACATAATTTACATATGCATATATAATACTAAAATCCCGTAAGTTACGGAGGTATCTACGGAAGCTATTAGGCAAAGGTAACAATAACAGATACACTAAGATATGAATTTATCTATACACTGTCTATGCAATAGAGGCAGTAAGACGTGTCTAGATTTTAAGGATGATAATCAAATACTTTTCGACACTAAATGATAAGCAAAACTTTTGACATGCAGACATGGTCGGAGTCCAGACTCACTAATGCATCCTAACGACTTATCGGTTAGACACACTAATGCAGACCTGGTTCGCTAAGACCACCGCTCTGATACCAACTGAAAGGACCCGTCCTAATCCATTTGGACGAAGTCCATAATGATTATAAACGATTCAAAACAGTTGATTACATCGCGAGGTACTTGACCTCTATATGATACATTTTACAAATATTGCATTAGTTTTTGAAAAGACAATCTTTCATTACATCGAAAGTTGACGGCATGCATACCATTTCATAATATGTCTAACTATAATTGACTTAATGATAATCTTCATGAACTCAATGACTCGAATGCAACGTCTTTTGAAATATGCCATGAATGACTCCAAGTAATATTCCTAAAATGAGCAAATGCACAGCGGAAGATTTCTTTCATACCTGAGAATAAACATGCTTTAAAGTGTCAACCAAAAGGTTGGTGAGTTCATTAGTTTAACATAAATAATCATTTCCATCATTTTAATAGACCACAAGATTTTCATATTTCCATTTCTCATAAACATACGTCCCATGCATAGAGACAAAAATATCATTCATATGGATTGAACACCTGGTAACCGACATTCACAATATGCATATAAGAATATCCCCATCATTCCGGGATCCTCCTTCGGACATGATATAATTTTCGAAGTACTAAAGCATCCGGTACTTTGGATGGGGCTTGTTGGACCCGATAGATCTATCTTTAGGATTCGCGTCAATTAGGGTGTCTGTTCCCTAATTCTTAGATTACCAGACTTAATAAAAAGGGGCATATTCGATTTCGATCATTCAACCATATAATGTAGCTTCAATTACTTGTGTCTATTTCGTAAAACAGTTATAAAAACATTTCATGTATTCACAGTTCAAAATGTATTTCAAAAGCATTTAATAAAGTAGTTGTAAAAGTAGCGCATGTATTCTCAGTCCCAAAAACGTAAAGAGTAAAAGGGAATCAAATGAACTCACCTAATGTATTTTTGTAGTAAAAATACATAGAACGACATTGAACAAGTATAGGGTTGGCCTTGGATTCACGAACCTATATCATTTGTGTATATATATTAATACACATAATCGTAATCGAATAAGTTTATATATATAACCTATTAATGATATTATTTTTATATTAATAATAATACTTGTAAAAATATTAATTTTAGTATTAACGATAGCTATAATACTGATTTTTAGTAATTTACTTAATAATAATACTCGTGATAATATAAATAATGATACTTATGTTAATATTAACAGTTCTATTATATATAAAAAGATGCTAATAATAATAATGTTTACGAAAATGATAATAATTTGTATTATAAACCTATCCATGATAATAATATTATAGTTTTGAATTTAATAATAATATCATAATTAATACTTATAATAATAATAAGAATAGATATAATACTTATATTTATAATGTTAACAACAATTATGATACTTATAGTAATAATTATAATACTAATTATAATACTAATTCTAACAGTAATAATAATCATAATAAAAAGAGATATATGTGTATACCCTTAAAATCTCCTCTGAAAATAATTGCCCATGACGGGGATCGAACCCGCGACCTCTCATTAACACAACATCACATAACCACCCATCCATTTGCGTTTTTCTGAATATATTTAAAACCGAACTAATTTAACCCTTTTCTTCACGGTTTTGTTACTAACACCATTATTATCATACTATCATCATCATCTACTCTTTATCTTCTTCGATCCCGGTAAAAAAAATAAGCTGTCGTTGTTGCCATGGAACAAAAGAATTCGGCCCAACCTCTCATAACATCATCGGCCCAACATAAAACAATACATGGACTAAAATAATTCGGCCCAAGTTGTTAAGTCCTAGAAAATTCATATGGCCCAACAATCACGATCCATTGCTATTGTGTTTATATCAGGAAACATATACCGTAAATATCTACTCACTTTAACATCAACTTTAACAAGTGGGGGTTTTTTTTTATCTTGTAATTGTCGGCCAACATAAAGTTGTGGAATAGATAGCTAGTTCGATCAGAAACAGGAACAAAGAGAAGCAATCACAATAGTAAAGATTTGAAACAAAAAACGTACATACTTATAGTATTTTGGAGTAGAAGTTGTAAATAGTGATATTAATGGTGCTTCGTGGTGGTTTAAATGGTAACCTTGGTGACAGAAATAGAAATTTGTTTATGGACTTTCAATGGTGGTGATCTTCGAAGGTTTAGGGATGATAGTGGATTAACGTGGTTGTTTGTAGAAGGTGACGATTGTAACCGGTGGTGGTTCACGAAAAAGAAAGACCAAGAAAGGTGGTGACGATTCATGATGGATTATGATGTTATAGTGGTGGTTGTACGGCCAGGATATAACAGCAAGCAACAACAATAAAAAGTGGGTTTGATGTGGTGAAGGTTCACGTTTAAACTTAAGAGAGAGAGAGAGGAGAAAGAGATGGTGAAGAAGAAAGTGTTGGTCGAAGGTAACGGTGGTGTTCTTGGTGGTAAACGTTGGAGGTGGAAATGGTAGTTGTTTGGCTAGGTTACAATAATCGAAAGCAATGATACCATAGTACCCACGTTGCCGGAATAGGAAGAAGGATAATTGGCAGGTAATGATGGTGATGATATTGTGAAGGTGACGATTGACTGTAGCAGAAGAAACGAAGCATTAGCATTTCAAGTTAACGGATGTGCTTGTGAAGATTTGTAGGCTGTTTTTAAACAGAAAATAAAAACAAATAGTAACAACCATAAAGTTTCTAATGGTGGTGTTTGATGGTGTACACTTTCTTACAACAACAAGCATAAACAATAACAAAAATGGCCGCTAAAATGATCGATATACATGAGGTGTACAATTTGGTTTAATGATGGTTGATGGAGAGTGAGTTTGTTTGGGAAGAAAAAAAATAAGAACAGAAGTAGAAAATAGATAGATGGGTTGATGGTGGTTGTTACTTGATGGAAACACAAAGAATAAAAGTGATGGTGTGTGTTTGTTTTGATAACCACAAATAGAAACAGGAAATGAGATAGATAGATGTTTGCATTCGGAGTATGTACATATAATAAATATTAATTAGGCTAGTGGGTTTTCTTTTTGAGATAGTATCTCAATGATATGAGGTGATATTGTGGCAGACATAAACAAAAATAAAAAGAAGACATAACCCCATGATTTAAAATAAGGAATGCTACCATCTTATAATTTTCTTACCGACGGTTTCATTCGTACAAATATTTTGTGCTCCATTATTAATTAGTGATGCTAACATCTAAACAGAAAAATCTCAAATTTGTAAATTAAATTTCTATATTTATGTTGATCATTATTCTTAGTAAACCTGGTCATAAAAAGTCTATTTGTTACTTGTTTTCAGTCCCAAGTCATATGTACGGAGTATTAAAATCCAACTCATCAAAGTAAAATATTTTTCATAATCCTAAATTTTATATAACTTAATTATGGATCAACGTTTATCTTTATCTCATCATGAATTCATGTTTAGACTTGTTTAATATCAACCATAAAAATTGGCCTGTCATTCGAGCTCGATCCCAACTCAAAAATAGATATTTTTAAAATTAATCAAATAGATTCTAAATATATTTTTAATGAAGAAAAAATTGATTTAACTTATTTTCAGATCACCGTTTATTTTTAAAATCACTTAAGTTCAAATTAAAGTTCTCTAAATAATAATCGAAACGTCCAACAAATATTACAATCATTTAATATTTATTTTAATATATTTTATTTATATATAGTTATGTTTTGAAATAATAATTATTATAATATCATATTTTATTTTATTTTGCATATTAAATTCTAGTAATTGAATCACATAACATTTCAAATTAATATATATGTATATATTTAAATATGTACATATCTATTTACAAATAGTGGTTCGTGAATCGTCGAGCATAGTCAAAGGGTAATTGATTACATGAATATATTTCCAAAAGTTTTGAGACTCAATATTACGGATTTTTTTGCTTATCGTGTCGGAACCATATAAAGATTAAAGTTTAAATTTGATCAGAAATTTCCGGGTCACTACAACCAAGTACTCGAATTCAAATTTCCGATAATCCATTTTTTGAACCCGACCTCACAATTGAGAATCCGGAGAATATTCAGGGACGATTCATAGATCCTGAACCATTAATTTTTCCTCCGGAACCACCAATCATTCAAACAGAGATTGTTGAGGAACGAACCATTAAATCAGAATCCTCTAGTGATTCAGATTCAACAAATTCAATCATGGAAAATCTAGAACCTTTAAGTATGGAAGACCGAATGAAAGCTAAACGCACAGGCCAAGGTCACGCAATTACTCATCCAGACATTAATGCGCCAGATTATGAAATCAAAGGACAAATTCTACACATGGTGACTAATCAATGCAAATTTAGTGGTGCGCCGAAGGAAGATCCAAACGAACATCTTCGTACCTTTAATAGGATCTGCACACTATTTAAAATAAGAGAAGCGGAGGATGAACAGATATATCTCATGTTATTTCCCTGGACTTTAAAAGGAGAAGCCAAAGATTGGTTGGAATCGTTACCTGAAGGGGCGATTGATACATGGGACGTTTTAGTTGAAAAATTTCTTAAACAATTCTTTCTGGCATCTAAAGCCGTAAGACTTCAAGGAGAAATTGTTACGTTCACACAGAAACCGAATGAAACTCTATATGAGGCGTGGACCAGATTTGGAAAGTTATTGAGAGGATGTCCGCACATGGTTTAGATACCTGTCAAATAGTACAAATATTCTACCAAGGATGCGACATCACTACAAGGAAAGACATCGATATAGCAGCTGGTGGTTCTATTATGAAGAAAACCGAAACTGATGCTTATAAAATTATTGATAACACTGCTTCCCACTCACATGAGTGGCATCAAGAAAAAGATATCGTTAGATCATCTAAAGCAGCTAGAGCCGA